>NC_090267.1:501563557-502215057 GCF_040414725.1 Anabrus simplex
TATGTTGTCGCTGGTTGGAGCAGAGCAGTGGCTAACCTGCAACAAGATGAAACCGTTACTTAGAAATAAATAATATGTGGTAACAGTAAGCCTGGCGCATTACAATCGTAATGCCAAACCCTAATCATCCATTACATTTGCTCAGTAAAGAGAGTTCAGTCAAATTTCGGGAGTGGCACCATAAATTAAGCCAGTGATATCTACTGGCACAGGATCCAGAATTACGCAGTAACGAATGTTCAGCTTGTCTCCACAAGATTCCACCACATTCTGAATTCGAAGGTGTTTGCTAGCTTTAGGAGGAGGTCCTCTTCATGTCATTATTATTATTATTATTATTATTATTATTATTAGAGATGGGAATGATAGGCACGAGTAGGTTGGAAAGTAAACGTATTTAAATAAGGCGCAAGTATCATCTAGCCGCTTTACAGGTATCTAGCTGTGTTGCATACATTTTAGGGGTACTGATGCAAGTATCATCTAGTCGCTCTACAGTAATGTAGATGAGCTGCATACATTTTAGAGGTTCTGACAGTTCAGATCGCTAATATCTATGAAAACCTCACTACAGAGCTGTTGTGTGGGTAGAAATCACTTTGCGTTCGAAAGTTCCCACCTCTAATTATTATTATTATTATTATTATTATTATTATTATTATTATTATTATTATTATTATTATTATTATTATTATTATTATTATTATTATTTTATATATATAATTCGCTGGGGCCATCAAGGACCACGTTGTCTTGTTGCACTTGACAAAATTTCCCTCATTCTTTGTGAGTGGGCCTGCTTACGCTCCTCTGTCCAAGGGGCACCGTGTCTTCTCTTCGGTTGCACGTCTCGGTTTAGCCCGCTCGTCAGTATTTTCTTGCGGATGAGATCTATGTTAAGGGCGTCTTCAGCTGAGATATGCAGCATTAACAGGTCTTCTTTGGTATTTCTAAACCAGGCAATTGTGGTTTTGGAGTTTGAATCAAAAAAGTGAAATATTACTTTAGTTAACTTTCTTCTGTCCATTCTTTTCAGATGACCGTAAAATCGTGCCCGTCTTTTTCTGATTGTGTCGGTAATTTTTTCTGTTTTGCTGTAGACTTCCTTGTTGGATCTCTTTTGATAGATTCCATTTCTGTACTTTGATCCCAAGATTCCTCTCACAATTTTGCGTTCCCTTTTCTCCAGTTCTTCAAGGAGTCCTTCGTTGGCATTTAGAGACAGAGTTTCGGCTGCATATAGAACTACTGGCTTCAGAACTGTTTCATAGTGACGTATCTTGGTGTTTTGGGAAAGGCTTTTTTTGTTGTAGATTGTGCGGGATGTTTGGTAGGCAATTTCCAGTTTGCGTACTCGCTCCTGAAGTGCTTCTTTGTCCAGTCCATTTTCCATGATGATCTCGCCCAGGTATTTGAATTTGTCTACTCCGGTGATGTCCCCGTATTTTGTATGGAGTTTTGGTGGAGCCTCTTTGATGTTAGTCATTACTTCTGTTTTCTCAAACGATATCTGCAAACCAGTTTGTTCGGCAATTTCCTTTAAAATTTCAACTTGACCTCTAGCGGTTTCTATGTCGTTTGAGAGAACAGCAATATCATCGGCAAATGCTAAGCAATCTGTTGCGATCCCCTTGGATTTGGTTCCAATTCTCAATGGACTGTAGTTGGTTTCCTGTAATCTCACCCGCCAGGTTATGATGATCTTTTCAAGAACACAGTTGAAGAGTATCGGGGATAGCCCATTACCTTGTCGGTCTCCTTTTTTGATCTCAAACGAATGCGAGAGACATCCGTGGAATTTCACCTTGGATTTTGTATCGGTCCGGGTGACTCTAATTACTGCCAGCAGTTTCAAATCAACTCCAAATTCATTTAAGATGTTTAGCAGGATTTCCCAGTCAATGGAGTCATACGCTTTCCTAAAGTCCACAAAGACAGACACATACTGCTTGGACCTTAGTGTACAATATCTGATGATCGTTTTGAGATTTTGGATCTGTTCAGCTGTTGAGCGACCTTTTCTGAACCCTCCTTGGTATTCACCTATTTGATGTTCGACTTGTGCTTCCAAACGCTCCAGGATGGCAAGTGATAGAATTTTGTAAGTCACGGGTAGCAAAGATATTCCCCTGTAGTTGTTTAATGTTCTTCATGCTGCCTTTTTTGTGTAATGGATGGATCAAAGCTATTTTCCAATCTTCGGGTAGGGCCTCCTTGTTCCAAATTTCTTCTATTTGCTTTTGCAAGATATCAAGTGATTCCTTTGGGGCATATTTCCGTAGTTCTGCTACTACTGAGTCTTCCCCCGGCGCTTTGTTATTTTTGAGACGGGCAATGTGGCGCTTGATTTCATCTCTGTCGGGTGGTCTGGAATCTGGGTACCTGAGTAAGGGTTCCTTGGTCTCAATGGCGCTTTGCGGTTTAGAGCAATTAAGTAAATTCTTGAAGTAATCTGCCAGAACGCTGCAATTTTCTTCATTTGACGTCGCCAGTGTGCCGTCCTTTCGCTCAAAGCATAGAGATGGTGGTTTATAGCCAGTGAGTTTGCGTTTGAAGGCTCTGTAGTACTCTCTGCTTTCATTCTTCCTAAAGTTTTGTTCTATCTTTTCAATGAGAGATTTTTCGTATTTACGTTTCTCAGTTCTGAACACCCTAGCTGCTTGGGCACGTTGGGTTTTGTAGCTTTCCCAATCATTTTCTGATTTCGTAGAGTTGTACTGTTTCCACGCATTGAGTCTTTCTTGGAGGACTGATTCGCAGGTACTATTCCACCAGGCATGCTTTTTGCTTCTCTTGATTTCTGCAACGTCTTTGGCGGCCTCAACAAGGAGACTTTTGGCGTTGTTAAAGTCACAGTCATTTGGTCTAGCCTTCTCCTGGAACTCCTCGATCCTTTGCCGAAGTTTATCATTATCGAAGCGTGTGATCTGTTTGGTTGTCTTCCTTGTGTTTGCGGGAATTGGTTTGAATTTGATAAGAGACGTATAATGATCTGAGGCCACATTGATGCCTTTCTTTACCTTGACATTCATAATCTCAGGGCTGTTTCTCCTGGAGATTGCAACATGATCAATTTGGAACTCTCCGAGAGCTTGGACGGGAGAACGCCAAGTCATTTGCTTTCTGGGTAGATGACCTGCAGGTTGTGATTTTCGCAAATGGACACCAGTCTTTTGCCGTTGGGATTGGTTCTTTGGAGAGCAGGGTAATTTCCTATAACATTCTTGTACTTCTGTTCACGACCTGGTTGGGCACTGAAGTCACCCAAAAGAAGCTTGACATGGTGTTTGGGGATTTTGTTTAATTTTTCATCCAGTAGGTCCCAGAAATTATCAACTTCGTGTGAATCAGACTTGTTCTTATCGTTTGTAGGAGCATGTGCGTTAACTAGGGCGTAGGTTTTGTTCGCGCATTTAATTGTGAGTATAGACAATCTGTCATTCACAGGTTCGAAATTTGCTACCGATTTAAGGATCTTGGTTCTAACAGAAAACGCGGTTCCAAGCATCACAGCTCCATTGAGAATTCCTCTTTGCGCTTTGCTCTTGAAAAATCGGTAGCCTTCGGATTCAAAAATCTCTTCATCTGGGTACCTTGTTTCCTGTAGGACCATTACGGATATCTGATTTTCGTGAAGAGCTTTGGTGAGGGTTTTCAGCTTGCCAGTTTGTGTAAGTGAATTTATGTTGAAAGTTGCTAGAAAGGTTTTAGATTTTGGCCTGAGATTTTGACTCTTCGGGGTACACCGAGACGCTCCGACTCGTCTTTTGCATGATGTCGAGTCTCCCCCAGAATCCGAACGAGACTCGTGGCGTTCATGACGAGGGATTTATACCCCCTGGGGTATGTTTCTTGAAATGTTGTGCCATCATGATTTTTGACTTGACTTTGTTTTGGACGGGTACCCATCCTTTTACAACTAGGGTTGTTAGCCCTAGAGGTTGCCTCAAGATGTTTTCTGTCTTCTGGTCATTTACCAGTCTTCGCCGTAACCCTGGCAAGGGACCAGTTTTTTTTACGGTGGTATTTTATTTCCCTACTACCCTCTGACGCGCCCGATGGAGGTAACCGGTAAATTCCCACACGGGATTATTATTATTATTATTATTATTATTATTATTATTATTATTATTATTATTATTGAGGTGTAATCTTCTATCAAAGTTTGGCGATTATTCTGGATTTGTAAATTTAGCAACTTTCAGGAGTAAATTCATACTTTTGCCGTACTACTCTCGCAGATGGTAAAGCCTCATATCTCCCGTGTCAGCGTTTCACAGCAATATTATCACGAGTTTATACTTATCGCCCCTCATATAACGTAACAAAAGGCCACGGCCGCTTCCTTTCCTCAGTCTTTTCTATCCCTTTTAATCTTCCCCTTCCTCAACAAGGCCTCTTTTCGACATAGCAGGTGAGGCCGCCTGGGTGCAGCCTCCCCGGTTGTAGTCCCGAAAAATGGTATCACGCTCAAGAACACTGTCCATGAGGCGATAGAGGTCGGATCCTCGCTGAGGCCAAGGGAAAAACCCGTCGTGGAGTGTAAAATACTAAGACGGGAAATTTAAAATGATATTTCACCAATTCTATGTGCTTTAGAATGAACACATGGTTCCATGGAACGCAAACTTGCAGTTTTGCATGACTGTGGACATCGTGATCATTGCAAGGGACCTTCAGTTTTATTTGGACTTCAGACCACACGCATTTGAGTTTCCATTTCATAAGTCGAACCGTGTCGATTTTTATGAGAAGTCAGTTACTAGGTGCGTTTCCTGCTTATTTCATGGAATTTCTTCTTCATAAATTCTATTCAATCATTCAAACAGAATACTCTATTTTAGCTTCATAAACAGCGTAGCCTATACCTTTTGCCACACCCTAACAAAATAACTTGCAAAACAGCCTACCATTTGAACACTAAATGTCTGTTTTAATGTGTTTTTATCTTGCAACACAAAGGCTTCTCCTAATGCCTCGTGCGGTGTGGAAACAACATTTCTTAATCCGGAATCTTACATCTAGTAGAACAAGTAAACTAAGATGTGACAGCAAGAACTGATGAAGGCTGCTGTCTCTAATCGCTCAGCTCGTTACGATAAATCCTCAAGCTCCTGAGAAGCAGATTGCTCCACTCTCCTTCCTCTCCCCTGCCACCACAGACCAAGTCTTTTGATACAGGACTAATTTGACTTTGCGGCATCACCAGACCTCGATTTTCTAATTACGTGTTACGTCAGCTGCTGTTCTTCTTAACCACATTCAGTAATCTATCATTGAACTACAGTATTGCTAACTGTTCGTGAATTAATGATGTAAGTGTATCTCATGCTTAAGTTTACTCTACGTGGTCTAACTATATCGGAAAACACTACTTGTGATTTCGCTACGATTCCTTGGCTAAATGGTCGACATTGAGACCTTCAGTTCATAGGGTCCCGGATTTGATTCCCGGCCGGGTCGGGGATTTTATTCAAACCTGATGAATTCCTCTGGGTCGGGAACCGAGTGTTTGTGATTGGTAAAACACTATCCTGCTCATTTTCAGACAACACATAAGCCTACTAACCACAACAGAAACAAACAATAGTTACTTATTGAATATCTTAATAATTTGTACCCTATTTTATATTAGTATATGAGGGTAAACCAATCCCTGTGGTGTAGTGGTTAGTGTGATTTACTGCCACGCCCGGAATTCCGGGTTCTATTTCCGGTTCTGCCACGAAATTTCAAATGAGGTACGAGCACTGGAACCGGGTTCAATCAGCGTCAGGAGGTCAAAGGTTATAGGGCAGGGATGGCGAACCTTTTCCAACTAGTGTTCCACTTTAAGTCTGGTTTATTATTCTCAACTGTCTACTGTGCCACTTGTTATTTTCTTTGGAATGGCTACATCCCCCCCCCCCCCGAATTCTGTCCCTTTCCATATTATGTTTCATAATACGTTCTTACATATACATATTGTAAAATAATACATTTGATTGCATGTTCCGTGGTCGTATTTTGCCAATACCGCAAAAATACATTTTTAAATATGTAAGTTTTAAGAATACCTAACATTATTTGTAAAAAAAAAAGATATATAATAAGCGACCATTGTTACACACTTCGTCATTAAGTATTATCAGATATAGAGCCCGACTCGTTGGCTGAATGGTCACCGTACTGACCTTCGGTTCACAGGATCCCGGGTTCGATTCCCGGCCGGGTCGGGGATTTTAACCTTAATTGGTTAATTCCATTGGCTCGGGGGCTGGGTGTTTGTGCTGTCCCCAACATCCCTGCAACTCACACACCACACATAACACTGTCCTCCTCCACAATAACACGCAGTTACCTACACATGGCAGATGCCGCCCACCCTCATCGGAGGGTCTGCCTTACAAGGGCTGCATTGGCTAGAAATAGCCACACGAAATTTATTTATTTACTTATTTATTTATTATTTATCAGATATAGAAATCAAAAATACTAATATTGCCAAGGGACATTAAGTGAAGTACCATTCTCAACTTTAGTGTGAAACTTGTTGCTGAATCTTAGTATCCATGTCGTTTATGTTAGGTTCAGAACTTGTCTTCAGTAACACGCAAGAAGCACTTAGGTGTGAACCAAGACAGTTTCTAACTGTTGACTTCACAATGTTCATTGTAGGAAATAGCTGCTCGCAGGCGTACGATGACCAAAACAAAGTAAGTAGCGTCGTAGTACGTTTCTTCATGGCCGAAAACATTTGGTGCAGGCTGTTCCACTGAAAATATGTTCTCCGGCTTATCGAGAGAGTATTCAGCATTAACAGCTCATTCGATTTTCACGAATGTACGAATTTGTTCACCCATACACTGCTTTCCTGAAATTCAATCAACTCCATTTGTAAGCTGTCCGTTTTAACCACTCAAAACCACCTTACCGGGCGAGTTGGCCGTGCGGTTAGAGGCGCGCGGCTGTGAGCTTGCATCCGGGAGATAGTAGGTTCGAATCCCACTGTCGGCAGCCCTGAAAATGGTTTTCCGTGGTTTCCCATTTTCACACCAGGAAAATGCTGGGGCTGTACCTTAATTAAGGCCACGGCCGCTTCCTTCCAACTCCTAGGCCTTTCCCATCCCATCGTCGCCATAAGACCTATCTGTGTCGGTGCGACGTAAAGCCCCATGCAAAAAAACCACCTTAATATCACTCATTTGTCCAATATGAGGTATTGAAATAAAGTGAGATATTTTCTCCAAATCTCCTGGCAACTATTTGTCTTACAAAGAAAAAAAAACAGTTACATACTAAGAATAATTAAGCGTTGCTGTCAACCACACACAAGACAAACTTCACTAATTGACTGATGTGAGTGAGCGAATGGCTCGCCGGCCGCATCTTCTGGACTTATCACTGTTACAATGTTGCCATAATGCACTTCCGAATAGAACTAGAATTTAGATTTTCGGTATTTATTTCTTAAAACTGAAACACTATGACTATACGATGCACGAGATATGTATTGTTTATAGTACACGACATACATACAAACGTTAATATGTGCATGTGGTGTGCCACCGAAATCGTGTTCGCGTGTCACCAGGTGACACGCGTGGCATAGGTTCGCCATCCCTGTTATAGGCGGTTCCATTCCCGCTTCAGCGATCCACGAAGTGGTTTTCCGTGGTTCCTATCTTCTAACTTAAGGCCACAGTCGCTTCCTTCCTACTTGCTTGTCTATCACTCCTAATCTTCGCATCTCCCTCAAGGCCCCTGTACATCAAAGCAGATGAGGCCGCCTTGTTGAGGTACTGGTCCTCATCACAGACGTATCCCCCGACCCAATGTCTCACGCTCCAGGACACTGCCCCTGAGGCGGTAGAGGTGGGATTCCTCACTGAGTTGGAAGGAAGACCAATCCTGGAGAGTAAACATATTACGTAATATTAGGGTTATAGTTTATGATCGGTTAATTAATTATTGGTCCTCGACAGAAAATTACTGTATGGAACCAAATAATTGAACATGCTTTGAATGAACTTAGGGAACTGTTATTTTTGCATCAGAATTTTCTAAACAGATTGTACAATGGCCTTGAGAGTTCCATATTAAAATTGCTTAGCTGACGCTCAAGAACGAATCTTGTCCTCCTGAACATGACACAGTCGAACAGCAAATGGTTCGCTGTTTGAGAAGTTGCACAAGAACACACCTTTAGGAAGAGGTCCTCTTCATGTCTTTATTATTATAATTATTATTATTACTATTATTATTATTATTATTATTATTATTATTATTATTATTATTATTATTATTCCGAGGTATCTGTGGAACAGCAGAGGTGAAAGAAGGTGCGGGGGTGAACAGGTCTCAGAACACGAAATTAAAGTTAATTTAAAATTTAACAAGGTTATATTTTCTTTGCAAAATCAAGAAATAACAAGAATGGCAGGTACAGAGTAGCAAAGCAACAATTCGAGAATGTACAATTACAGAGTTACAGGATTTGGGCTCCGAGAGCCAGACACACAATTCTTGAGCAATGAGCCCAACTTTCCTTCTATACAAGGTTCAACAACGGGGCAGAAAACCCCGATCATGCCTAGGAGCACTTGCTCCACTTTACACAGTAAAGCCTCCTCGAGGCACGCAAAAACAAATTTTGATTTTGGAAAGAGCAACCCGCTCTCAAAGTTCTATCCTATCAAAGGCCACACCAAATTCCACCTTCAAGCTGTCTTCCAAGGACATAGACACAGGGGTACAAATACCCAACCTACTGAGGCCTATTAAGTGAAGAAACAGAAATATTACATGGCCTCGGCAACACCAACTAGAGAGGAGGCACAACTGCACTCCTAATATATTTTACTAAAACCTACTTGGCACTAGGCCGCTTATGCAAGGGCTAATCCCATACTAAAGAGGTGACTTATATAAGAAAATGATTTACATTACAATAGAAGGGAAGAAACGGTTGAGAAAATAAGTTCACCTCGAAGCAAAATGAGTGGGAGCTCGAGAGGGTTAAGCACTCTCTATCCCAATTTGTAGTTAAAACAGAAAGAATTGATACCGAGTGCCTTTACATTTTAAAGGAAAGTTACATGGAAAAGGCTTCGGACCTGCCCCGAGAGTTAAACTGCTGAGCTAGCAAGAAAAGAAGTTATTAAAAGGCCATTACCTTGTGGTTGAACTACTGCCCGAAGAAAGAGGCGCTTCCCGCCCCCTGCTACGTACTTTACACACTGAAAGATGTTACTGAAGTGGCGCGGAGACCCGAAAATCAGCAGTTTATATACTCTCGCGGAAAGTTCGAGGCGTTTCAGAAATGAGAACACCCTCCCACAAGAATTTTATTGGTTAGGGTTAAGCAACATATCCACGTTGAAGAAGATACACCTGATTGGTCATAAATTAATTAAAGAAATTCGGGATTGGCTAAATTCAAAACAAGGGGAAAGAAAGGGTTAATATTGCCAACTTAAACAATAACTGAAAGAAATTTAACAAAGAACAAACTTATGAACACCAAATTTCTTCAAAAACATAGTTCTTGCACTTCACACTAGGGTGCATAATTGTATTTCTTCAGTAGTGCCGTCTGGAAGAGAATGTCCACACTTCTTACTACAGGCAAAACAAAAATACATCGAAAACGACCCAGTTCAGAAACTTTAAATTTTACAAGTAGTGACATCTTCTGAGAAAATTGAAAATTACGCAGTAGATAAAGTTCAGACTTCCTCCAGTAGGGGAGTTTCAACTGGCGCAAGGTTTGAATTAGCGGCATAGAGGTGTAACACCCGGTACAATTATTATTATTATTATTATTATTATTATTATTATTATTATTATTATTATTATTATTATTATTATTATTATTATTATTATTATTATTATTATTATTATTATTATTATTATTATTATTAGAGTTGGAAATGATAGGCACGAGTAGGTTGGAAAGTAATCGTATTTTAAACAAGGCACAAGTATCATCAAGCCGCTCTACAGGTATCTAGCTGTGTTGCATATATTTTAGGGGATTCTACTGCAAGTATCATCTAGCCGCTATACAGTTATGTGGTAAGCTGCAGTATTATTTTTAAAACTTTCAAAGTAGCACTGAAACCGAGAGCTGAGAAACTGAGTGACAATGAATTCGTGAGCTAACACCCGTCGACATAGGGTTGGCGTTAAGAAGGGCATCCGGCCGTAAAACAGAGAAAAATTCACCTGGCAGAAGTAGTACTCGTGACGTGAATATAACTGCCATGTATGCGGGTGTATGATAGTATTTTAAATCACATACGCTACGCAGGCAGGCTTTCTGCGCAGATTGTAGTTTGTCATTCAAATAAATGTTAGGTGTTGCAGCAGCCCCAGTCAATTACTACCGAGGAATAGACTGGGACATTCCTTTAA
This sequence comes from Anabrus simplex, assembly GCF_040414725.1. Taxonomy (NCBI): domain Eukaryota; kingdom Metazoa; phylum Arthropoda; class Insecta; order Orthoptera; family Tettigoniidae; genus Anabrus; species Anabrus simplex. The sequence continues at coordinate 501,573,953 of NC_090267.1, forward strand.
TACTCGAAACATTACATTAGTTATGTTCTGTGAGTTCAGCGTCGTAGATACTTTAAGATGTTCCAACTCGCATTCCATGAACCCTTGGGTGGAGACAAACGACTACCATAGTCCGGCTTGAACTGTGGCAGAGGACGGTTCGCGCGACTCTGCCTCATTGCGTGTGACGTGTGGTGTTCTATTATTCTCTAGTGTAATAACGTAAAGTGAATATGGCAACAAACGGCATCAGCAAAAATACAATTAAATGTGCATTGCCCGACAAGGCCGATAAACCTGGACCTGCGAAAATACGCGAGTGGATCCAACAAACTTTAAAATTAAATGTCGACCAACTGGAGGCCATACAACTGGACAATTTGGAAACGGCAGTCTACATCAAGTTAACCAGTAAACTGTTAAATGGAGAAGATCTTACTCACGACTAACGGACACTCACAGGTACGAAAATTTAATGGCTCTCTATCTGATGTGGTGATAACATGTGCAGACTTGGATAGCAAATTAGTGAGAATCGTGAACCTCCCCATAGAAATATCAAATGAAAGAATACTGTCTTTCTTTAGCAAATATGGTAAGGTAAAAGAAATCAGGAATGAGAGGTGGTCCTCAACCTATATTTATAATATATACAGTGGAATTAGGGCCATGCGTATAGAGCTAAAAACTGTCATACCTCCCACTGTCTCTATAGAGGGCTAGAGGGCGCAGGTAGTATACGACGGGCAACAGAAATACTGTTTCCTTTTCTGCAATGCTACAGATCATTTTAGACAAGACTGTCCCGTAAGGCGAGGTGAGAATGGCAATAAGTCCGGGCCTAGACTCCTCAGTGAGATAATTGCCAATATAGACTGTAACAGTGACTCACCAGATGCACTCGAGTCAGAGAGGATGTCTACAAGCACAGTATACGTAGAAAACTCTGTCCCAGTCCAACCACAATCGGCAGAACAACAACACACGGATGACTCACTTAGCCACTCCACTGTCGTCTCGCCGACACCAGTCAGCCCGGTCGTCTCACCAACTGCAATATGTACACAACAACAAACTCAGCAGTCAAAACCGGACACACACGAGCAACTACAAACATCTGCCAATACTCAGCCGAAGATAGATAGCCTTGTAGGAACAGAGAGTCTGCTTGTAAACAACGTTCAACAGGAAACTAGCCGCACACCTCCCAACACTGACGCGGAGAGTGTCTTAACTGCTACGGTACTCGAGACAGCTGGGAAGGGGAACATACATGTCCCATCACTGAGTTAGAACTCCACTCAAGATCCAGTGACCTACAGTTACATGCAGTGGGTTGCGGGCATAGAAGACGACACCTCTACTCTTATGGAAACTCAGGATACGGGGTCAGGGACCCAATAAAGCATGAAGGTAGATGAACAACCAATCAAGCCGCCATGGCGAAACTCACAACGAAACTAAAAACACAACGACATTCGCGGGAATAAATAATAATAATTTCGTGTGGCTATTTCTAGCCGAGTGCAGCCCTTGTACGGCAGACCCTCCGATGAGGGCGGGCGGCATCTGCCATGCGTGTTATTGTGGTGGAGGGTAGTGTTATGTGTGGTGTGTGAGTTGCAGGGATGTTGGGGACAGCACAAACGCCCAGAACCCGGGCCATTGGAATTAACCAATGAAGGTTAACATCCCCGACCCGGCCGGGAATCGAACCCTGGACCCTCTGAACCGAAGGCCAGTACGCTGACCATTCAGCCAACGAGTCGGTCATTCGCGGGAAGAAACGCATAAACCCTACACGACAAGAGATTCGCCTCCACAAGGGAGTAGAGCTGCAGAAAGAAGATAGTCTCTCACCCCAACCCTTGACCCTTCCCCCCCGCTTACTACGGTGTTCTCTGCCCGACCAGGAAATTTTACCTCTGATGATGCGGTTGTCAACCTATACCCTGAAGACAACAATGCTGAATGGAACGCCAGATAGAAAACAATAAACCCACTGATCTAAGAGTAGGACGCATACTCGTCAATTATACTTCCCAATAATTACTGGGAAGACGACATACAATGGTCACTCTTAGGATCATGCTGCTGACTTACACGATACTATCTCTTAACATAAACTGTATCCAGGCTCCCTGTAAGCAGCTCTTGTTACGACAACTTATGCGTGAACAGGACGTTGATATTGCTCTTCTTCCAGAAGTAGCTACAGAGAACTTGCAATCAATACCTGGCTATGAGAAAATTTTAAATGTTAATGAATACAAACGTGGTACTACCATATACATCAAAGACAACATCCAATATACAGATACCATTCTGCTTCTAAACTCCCGCGGTATTAGTATTCGTATTAACGATCTACTGATAGTGAATATTTATGCACCATCGGGCTCGAACGCCAGACTCGAAAGACGGATCTTTTTTACGACAGAAATCTTACCTCTTCTTCAACACTACGACGGTAATATGATCCTCGAAGGCGATTTTATTATCGTAATTTCGCCTAAAGACCAAACAGGTCAATTTCAGGGCTGCCCTGCTTTAGCTGCGCTGATACAAGGTTTAAAATTGAAAGACACGTGGAAACTGAAGAAATCTCACAGCCCTGGATATACATATTGTTACCACACAGGAGCATCCCGCTTGGACCGAATTTACATAAGTCCCCATTTACAAGGAGAGATAAGCGAAGTTGATTTATGCCCGGTAGAATTTTCGAATCACAGTGCTTATATTTGTAAGATACACAGCCGGCTATGGGACCGGCCCGTGGACGAGGTACATGGAAATTAAACTGCAATATTTTGCAGTAAGAGGAGTTACAGGACCAATTCTCCACTGAATGGGCCAGATGGAAACGGCATATACACAGATATCAAAATATATTAGATTAGTGGTTGTTATATGCCAAACCTCGAACAATAGGGTTATTGAAGGCATACAGGTCCAAACGTCGCCGGCTGCTCAATCAGACTACGGACTTTTATTACACAGGTTTACGTTAGCTCTATACTGAAGATCCTACCAACCCGAAAAGGTACCAGCGAATCAATCAGACACGAAATGAGCTTTTAACACTGCACAGAAGACACTAAGAAGGTTTGAAAATTCGCGCTCGAGACAAACAACGAGGCTCCTTACCACCCAGGACGGACAAGTTGTTCAAAACCACCCACGGATACAAAAAATACTTGAAAACTTCTTTCAAGACTTGTATGAAGGAGACGAAGAAACACATATTGATCACCGACACATGTTTTTCGATGGAGTACGTGGAAGGATTCAGCACCGTGACCAAGAGAGTCTGACGGCTGAATTAACGGAAGACGAAATATATCGACCATTCAAGCAGAGCGCGTCACATCAAGCACCAGGAATAGATGGACTGGGGAAGGAATTCTATATACAGCTCTGGCCAATCATAAAAGACGGAATTGTGCTGATACTCAACACCGCCCTGCTACCTGGAAGGAACATCGAAAAGATGAAGGAAGGTCAAATAGTTCTAATCCCAAAGAAAGGAAAACCAACGACAACAGCCGACTTTAGACCTATCACACTCCTCAATTTTGATTACAAGTTATTCACTCGATGCTTGAAACAACGGCTCAATAATTTCTTAGCAGATGTAACATCCAGCCAACAATCAGGAGCTGTTCAGAGTAGAAGCATTTTGAACACTATCTGTGCCATTCGTGATATGATTAATAGGTCACTCGTAGAGAAGAAACGAAGACAGCTGATTTCCTTGGACTTTGATCACGCATTTGGTAAAGTCAACCATGGTTATCTAATCGAAGTGTTCAAAGCATTAGGATTCACTACGTCTTTTACAACTCTGATAGGTAAGAGATTGACTGGCGGCTCTTCTAAAATTACTGTGAATTGTTATCTTTCAAACCATATCACAATTAAACGAGGGATACTGTACCGTACCCAGGGGTAAATACCCTCTAGGACTATGCCTCCATTCCTGTATGAACAACCGACTAACTCAGGGTTGGACAGAGAGTGGGTTGGTCGTCAATTCGGTCAAGCTAAAAGTCGAAGTTCTACACTTAAATATAAGTAAATGACAGGAAAATGGAGGTATAACCCGAATGAGAAACAATAATATGGGATAGGATGAGTTTATTCATAAATATCCCCGAATCGAAAATCAAACAAATCAAATAAAATAAAATGTAATTACAAAAATCTCAAAATTAAAGAAATAACTGGACATTAACAACGTTAATTATTCAAAGAAACATAAGTGAAATGAAGTATCAAGCACAACATTGAGTACTTGCATACTTTCAAAAATAATCTTCTTCTGTTTGTCCATTGTTAATGATATATGATAACATATGTACGCATACACTGATACGTAGTTATTTCGAATGGTGAAATCATCACAACGATACGGGATACGAATTTAATTTAGAGTGAGGGCCGTCACAAAATTAAACGTTAAAAGGAAAAATTACAATATAAAGAAAAGTTACGATGAAAAGAAAAACTAAGACGCAATGGGACATGATATCAACTATGAAAAATACTAGTGGCATTCACCTATGCTATATTTACAATGAACAGAATGAGCAAAATAACACATCTATTTACATCGGATAAAGAGAAAGTGTCTTACATACTGCACATTCTACGTGAATCGCGGTTCACCACAAAGGATGTAGTGAGAATTAGATTGAAAATCAATATAACTCAGTACTCGGGCTGTTCCCCATTAACAACGAGACAAGATATTCAAACAACAAGAAACATCATAAAACATCATCCTGTAAGGGGAAAACATATAATTCTCCATCAATATCATGTAGAAAGTAATGGGCAACATTGCCTCCTTCTGCTGCATTTGCGCACTCAACAGCGCGATCGTCCGTCTTATATTTCCTGGTGGACTGTGAGCTGAAAGGTAATGTTGAACTCAACACTGTACTAAGGATTGGATTCTGTCTCCCAAGATTGTAACACGGAAATACTATCTCATTCGCGCCGTCTAAGAAACACGGCCAATATATCAGCTTGCAACGAGACGTTATCTTTCGTCGGCTACACGGAAACTCACGTATAATCGTATTCCTTCCTAGCATGCTTTGACAATTTAACATACATCAGACTCATTGGTCTGGAATCAATTCCGTCAATTCTGATAATAATATTCTCTCAGAAGACAATAGCATGTACTTATCCACTGCCCATTATTCTTTCACATATCAGGCATGCAATCGGCCTGCATAATCATAATTCCGCATGCATTTCATATCTCTCACAAATCACATCAGCCTTTTACATTATGAGACCCGGTTCGTTTCCTGTGCAAATCATTGGGCAAAAGCAGATTAAAACCTAAATTCGAAGATCCTATTCTTTCAACGTCGTAATGCAGCTCCTTACGTACAGCTTCTGAAATACCATGCGTCATGCAATTAACTATTACTGTCCCCCTAAATGACCAAAATAAAATAACGTAGCAAGTATTTAACTTTGAACATGGATGAACTTGTCAATCTAATCCTCCTAGCACTAGTATACAAGGAAAAATCGGAATAATCTACACTAAATTATCATGCATAAATGAACAACAATAATCCTAACAAATCCCTCATTATCCCAATTATCTAGTCATAAATCAAAATCAAAATATAGAGAACATGCATTTCTCTTTTATCCGTATATACAACAATATAAAAGTGAAATAAACCCATGCCGTCAGGCTTACTTTACCTTAAATAAAATCCCTATTCTAAACTGCAACTAGCATTTTAACATAACCCATATAACATTCCATAATTAACACATGCGTCTTATCTTAACTTGGACGACTCTCTGGATACATGGCAGCAGCTCACATCTCTGCCTTATTGGGTTTCTACTCCATGTCGATCACTGCTTCAACACGTAGAAATACACTTCTTTCTTCCATGCGCGAAGCCATCTTCTTGCTGAAAGTTATTTAACACCGCAACATAGAAGGCTTTGGATGAATATCTTTTCACCGCTCAATTCTACACGTGCCGAACAACCCTTGCTTGACTACACACTCAGCCAACACAGTGACATAAAATAAATACACTACAAATTTTACACTTAATGCTTTATGTACACAGTTATTGAGAGCGGCACGCAGTACGGATCGAGAGTTCCTCGCGAAACGCGACCGACACGAAAATATGAGACAATGGCACGTCTTTCCTGTACTTTCTACACTGCGGCTAATTTTCACCGTATATATATTGGTAGTGAACATTGCGATAATATGATCTGCAATTAACTTTGCATCAGTTACTTTATCCAACTGCACGACTGAAACACTGTTTAAAACCATATACTGTTACTGATATATACACGTGGCAACTTTTAAGTATAATTTTCAGAGCACACCGAACAACTTCACATCACCTCGGCTACCGCGATCAGAATGATGCTCTCCAGAGCTTAGGCTGCTCAGGACGCTTAGGTAACGCCGTTTCAACTATGGGATTCCCGCTTGTCTAGACAAACCACCAATCAGAATGCTTGCCGTTGATAATGACACAATATCAATTATAACACAGTTCAAATCATATCAAATCTCTTCCTATAATTTTTATGTCGTATTCCTGATTATACTGTATTTCACTTATAGACCTGTGGAAATCCGACAAATGACGGAATTTAACTCAAGCAACTGTACACGTTGGACAACCTGGGATTATAACTTCCCGCGATGTAGACTCCATATTTGCCATATCCTCATGTTCTCATTGGCTGAATATTTAGCTTTGTGAGCACCTTGTACACGTGCCGATCTGTGTCAACGCTTGGTGACGCTAAGCTATTCTCACGGTCCCGAGGAAAGGTTGGGCAATATCCAGCGACTTGATGGCTCCATAGATTTCCGGTCTCAGCTATCTTGGGATTCATTACTCTACCATATATGACTGATATTCATATGAATAAAATTTATATATTATTTCAAATAATAATCTGAATATCTCTTTTGGGCCGGCATGATACGGCTCAGTACGGTTGTCCCTTATCAATGATGCTTTTTGTGCTCTCCTTGAAACCCTTCATTACCAATGTATGACGCATCTTCTCCCCCGGTATGATCGACATCTTTGCCTACGCTGACGATATCACATTATTTATGGATCGCAATGCTGACTACCAGCTTCTTTTCACCGAGCTAGACACTTATGGACAATATTCCGGTGCTCATCCCAACTTCCATAAAACTAAAACTATGCGGATAGGACATCGAAGCAGGGCCCCAGGAAATGTTCCCTCATGGATCAAGATCACTGATGAGATTAAGATACTTGCTATCTTGTTCTCTAATAGCATCCATCAGATGATTCAGAAAAATTGGTCCCTTGCACTTGCATCTGTGTAAAGTGTCCTGCAACAGGTTAAATATAAATTCATGGTGTTATATCAACGGGTGAAATATGTCAATATGTATGGTCTAAACAAAATCTGGTATTTAAGCCAAATTTTATCAATGCCAAGAGTAGTTGGTAAACGTATAGCTTCTGCAGTAGGCTGGTATCTCTAGCAAGGATCACTTTTCCGCATAGCAAGATCTACACTCATGTTAGCTACATCGGAAGAAGGTCTTGGTCTTATTGATGTACAGCTTAAACGTAAAGTGCCCTTCTTGTTACGGAATCCCATAATGATGCAAGTTGCAGTAAACCGTCGCTCCAACGACTTCTTACTGGAAATGTGTAACCCTGAAGAGATTAGGAACCCGCCAGCATTTTATGATATCCACCACCACGCGCCACATGCACGGTGTATGCGCTGTGAGATGGGCTACGTTCCACATGATCTGCTCTTATCTCCAGACATAACAACGAAGAAACTTTATAAGTAATACATACACAGCAGTATTAAGTCCCGAAAATAGTTCGGACAGCGCTGTTAATAAACTGGTCTCGAGTCTGGAGGAATATCTCAAATCGCATTCTCCGTCCAACAATATGTGATACTTGGTATAAGGTAATTCTTGATATCATTCCTACAAATAGCAAACTCCAACGCATCCATATTTTGGAAAACGACGCCTGTGGGTTTTGCCGAGCTCCTAGGGATAAAATACAACATACACTGACGCAATGTGACGTCACACAACAGGTGTGGATTGACTTCAAAGTGAAACTTAATTATGTCATAAATCAGCCCAAGATCTATATTGCCTCTGAGTGGACTATTAGACCTACCTTTAGCTTGAGACCAGCTCACATAAATAATACTATAGTGCTCCTATTAGGCAGTTGTTTACATTGTGTGTTACAAGCCAAGAGACCATACACCCAACAAGAGTTATTAGCAGACATCAGTATCAGTGTACACAACGCCCTCGCATCCCCCCAGAAGAAGCTATATATTGGGGAGTATATTAATAAACTTGTTGCAGTCATCTAACAACGCACTTGTGTTAATAGTTCCTGTAACGGGCGGTACACCTCCACGACACAAGTTCAAATCTTGCGCCAGTTGAAAGTTCTCTACTGGAGAAACTTGGAACTTTAACTACTGAACTAATTCCACGGTTATTCAGAAGATGTCACTGAGTGTTTTTGAACGATTAAGGAGTGTGGACAATCTCTAAAAGATGTCTCTACCAAAAACTATGATAACGCACCCTGGTGTAAAGGAATGTACTCTCCTGAAGAAATATTGTATTCCTAAGTTTTGTTTTTACTAAATTATGTTCTGTGGTTTGTGGGTTGGAGACAGTTATCCTTTCTTTCCGCCGGTTTTGAATTTAACCAATCACTAATTTTTGTAATTAATTTCTGACCAATAGTGTTTTTCTTTTTCGATGTTAATGTGTAACTTTTAGCAATCCAATAAAATTGAGGGGGGTGTGTCTACTCATTCCTGAAAGGTCTCGAATTTTCCACGAGGGTATAAAAACTGCTGATTTTCTTGTCTCCGTGCCACTAGTATAACATCTAACTCAGTGTGTGAATATGTAGCAGGGGGCGGGAAGCGCCTCTTTCTTCAAGTAGCAGTCCTTCAACAAGGTAATGGCCTGTTAACATCTTTATTTCTTGCTAGCTCAGCAGTTTAACTTTCGGAGAAGGTTCGAATCCTTTAAAATGTAACCCATCTTTTTAAAATGTAAATTCCTTTTCTGTCTATGTAAAATATACAAATATCTTTTACTGTAAAGCGGGGATAGAGAGTGCTTCACCCTCTCGAACTCCCCTTCATTTTGAAATGGAGGTGACTACGTTTTCATAACTGTTCTTCTCTTCTTTAATGTAGTAAAGTTTTCTCATACGGGTCACCTCCCTAGCTTGGGATTAGCCCCTTGTATTATCGGCCTAGCGCCACATAGGTTTTAAGACAAAAACTTTGTGTAGAAGTGCAAGTTATCGCCTCCCTTTAACTTTGTATTCTGGGCCATTTACTTAACCCGTTGTGTTTTCCTTCTTGCGAAGGCCCAGTAGATTGGGTACGAGATACCCCTGTACCATTATATGTGTGCCTTGAGGGCAAATAGAAGTGAAATTCGTTGTGGCCTTTGATAGGCTTGAACTTTGAGAGCGGGTCTGCTCTTTCCTAAATTTGACTTCTGTGTGCCTCTAGGAGGCTTAACATGGCAATTGGGAGCAAGTGCTCCTTGGCATGATTGGGGTTTTCTGCCCCTTTGTTTGAACTTGGTACATTGGTAAAGTTGGTCTCATAGCTGAAGGATTGTGAGTGTGGGGCTCGAAGCCCAAATCTTGTAACGAACTGTAATTTGTAATTTCTTAATTTGTTGATCTGCTACTTGGTACCTGTTATACTTTGTTATTGATTGATTTTGAAAAGTTGTTAAAGTTTCAAATTAACTTTAATTTTGTAGTTGAGACCTATTCCAGCCCACATCTTCTTTCACCTCTAACTACCACGGATATCTCCGTAGCAAGTGGTAGTAGAGCGTGGTTGAATGAGTCTCAATTTAGCCCCTTTTGACGGCTAAACATTGCCTTGCTTTTGAACTCCAACCATTTTTTCAGTCGCTGGAATTTTTCAATTTTTCTAAATTTGTAATATCTTTTCTATCATGTCCGGCACTCGTGATGTCCTCCACCCCCGCAAGGAGGAATTGATTTATGAATTAAAAATTAGAAATGTGCAATCTGGAGTCACGGTTGCAGTAGATACAAACAAGCTTAAAGAGTCCCTTGATTTGCCTATTTCCATCCCCACTTTGGAAGAGAAAGAGATTGACGACGCTCTCTCCACGATCACTGACAATACTACTGAGCTAGCATCTGTAGTTAGTTTTTTTGAAGAAAATGATCCTTCTCCAAATCAACTTAAACGTGTGCAAGCTAGATTGTTTCATTTTTAAAATTAGGATCACTGATCTATTGTCTCTAAAGTTGAATGACATTCAAAGGAAGGAAGCTAGTGTCGTTCTCGAAAATCTTTCTAGTTTGTCCAGTAAGGTTAGCCTTTTGTTAACTGGGGTAGTCCCCCCAAAACCGACAATCCCACTCTGGTAAACATTGTCAGCGAGGAGCACTCTCTCACGGAGGAAGAAAGTACTAAATCTGTAGAAGCCCAACAAACTTCTGTTCCATTAGGAACTGAGTCCGTTCGTCGCACATCCATTCCACCCTTTGTGTTGAATAATGCACCTTCTGAATCTGCTTCTCCGCCACTTAGGCTCCTTCCTACTACGTCACCTGGTTTCAGCAGTTTGCCCCATCCTTTAGCTATGTTGTTCAGAGGGATTTCTAAGTTTTCTGTTAACTCTTCCAGTGACGTTATTTCATTTCTACGATTTTTCGTTGAGTTTCAGGATCATGCTCCTGTTTTTTCTCTTTCTCCGTGTCAAATTTTGCAGATCATTTATCCCTATTCAATTGGTGTTCTATCTGACAAAATATTAATGGCCATTGTTGACCAATCATCTATAGAAGACTTCCACGCCCATTCATTGGCAAACATCATTCCGGCTAGGGCAAGGTCATCTCTAATACAGAAGTACTATTACCGTGTACAGCGTCTGGATGAAAATCTTGCCGACTTCATCCAAGATATTAAATTCTATACCAGAGTATTTGCCCTCCATTTTCCTGAAGATCAGATTGTACAGGCCATTGTGGAAGGCATTTCACCATCATACAGGTCATACTTGTGCTTTGCGTCGCGTCCGCAAGCTTTTGCCGAGTTAGAGGCTATGGCTGTCTCAGCGGAAGGAGTTAGATACGCCGATACCTTGCGTGTCGCGAAAGGACCCCCTCTATCCTCTAGTAATTTTCGGCCTCCACCTCGCCGAACCTTCACTGCCCGTAAATGTTATGCTTGAGGGTCGCCTGACCATCTTCGGAACAAGTGTCCATTAATTAAATCTAGTGGGACAAGAAATGGAGCAGGGTTATCCAAAGGCTGTTTTAAATGCGGCGCTTTTTCACATATTGCCAAGAACTGCCCTAATGTTAACAGCACCCCCTCCTGCTCAACTTCGGGTGCAACTTCCACCAACAAGCATAAGTGACTAGTGGCTCCGGCTGAGTCGGCAGATCCATCCTTCCACGGCTCAGCCCAGGTTAAATCCGACGAAAAGGCAGGGAAAAATCAGAACTGGTCTACATTCCCATTTGAAGGTCCCAGAGAATGTCTTAGGATTGCGGCGGATTCACCCGCACCTGTTCCCTTTCTCAAAATTGAATTAAAAAATGAACCTGTAACTGTTCTATTAGATTCTGGCAGTGTTTGTTCTATTATTTCGGCTGAATGGTACTCCAAATTGAAAACTGTTTGTAAACTTCCTGATTATTGTTCGTCTTCGGTTCAATATGATTCGGCTAACTGATCTCCATTAGAAATTTTAGGTTCTCTGTATGCTAAAATACGCATTTTGAAATTCACTTGGAAAGTAAAACTGCTCGTGGCGAAGCACTTGTCTTGCCCCATTATTTTGAGAGCGGACTTCATGTCTCACACTGGTCTAGTGCTCGACTTTAGAGCAAGTCGTGCACTTTCAAATTTGATAGTAAATTCAATATCCCTTTATTAAAATGTAGTTCTGCGTCATGTTCATCTGTTTCGCCTACCCAGGATGAGATGTTGTTAGATCTTAGACATCTACCTGAGGAGCAGGCTGATAGTATTCGTAAGTTGTGTCAGTCGTTTTCAGAGGTTTTCCTGGATACTCTTGGTGTTACTGACCTTATTTAATACAAGATTGAGGTGACGGATTCGATCCCTGTTAGATTCCCGCCTTATAGGCTATCTCCGCCTAAAATGAAGGCCCTGAAGGAGATCATTGATCAGATGCTGAAAGATGGTATTAGTCGGCCCTCTAAGTCGGCGTATTCTTCGCCTATTTTTCTAGTCCCGAAACCCCAAGGTAGCTTCAGGCCTGTGATTGATTATAGGGCTCTCAATTGGAAGGTGGTGTTACAATCTGAGCCCCTTCCAGACCTTCATTCTTGTTTTTTCATGGTTTCGTAAAGCTAAGTTCTTCACTATCTTAGACCTTAATCAGGCGAATAATCAGATACCGCTAGCAGAGGAATCTAAACACCTGACAGCTTTTGCCATGGATTGGAACTTGTATGAATACAACAGCGTGCATTTCGGGCTCCGCACGGGGGCAGCCGTTCTTACGAGACTGCTAGACACGGTCTTCTCCGACATCAAATTCGAGTACTTGCATCATTATCTGGATGATGTCATCGTATTTTCTGAGACCATTGAAGAACCCCTTGATCATCTGAAAGAGGTCCTTAATCGTCTTCGTAAGGCAGGGTTAACAGTTAAGCTGTCCAAAGTCGCTTTTGCTAAGCGTTCCGTATATTGTGTCGCCCGATGGTGTCGCTGTAGATCGTTCAGAACACAGGCCATCCGTGATTTCAAACCTACCAAGGACATCAAAGGTATCGCCAGGTTCATAGGCATGGTGAACTTCTTCAGGAAACTTTGCTAATAGAGCGGCGCCCTTGAAACTTCTTCGTAGGAAAGGCGTCAAATTTGAGTGGGGGCCTTTAAACAAGCCGCTTTTGAAGACCTGAAATTAGCTCTTTGCAATGCCCCTGTTCTGGCTATGCCGATTTCTCGAAGAAATTCATCGTCCAAACGGACGCGTCGTCGTCGGCAGTGGCTGCGGTCCTTCTTCAAGAGACCGAACGAGGGAGGCAACCCATCGCCTATGCATCTAGGACTCTTTCGGCTCAAGAAGCCAAGTATTCCATCTATGAACTTGAGGGTTTGGCCGTCTTGATTGCGCTAGAAAAGTTCCGCCTCTATCTGGAACATGTCAAGTTCGACTTGGAGACTGATAACCAAGCGTTAATTTGGGTCTTAGGTAGGCCGCGTCGTACTGGTCGTATAGCCCGGTGGGCCATCCGAATCTCTGCCTTCCAGTTTGACGTTAGGCATATTAGAGGTACTGAAAACGTGGTTGCTGACGGACTAAGCCGTATGTTTTCTAATGATGTAGAGAACACTGAACAGGTTGATAGTTCTTCACCTCCGAGTCCATACTACCTGAAGTTAATGCCATTCTAACTGATGCTCCCATGTTGTTTAGGGATCTTGAGAAATATCAACGTGAAGATCCGACGCTGGCCCATATCATGGAAACCCTTTCTTCTGGGGAACAAGTCGTCCCTTATGTATTAAGGAATGGTGTTTTATGTTGCTCGTCGAGGCATAATCAAAAGATGAAAGTTCTAGTTCCAGCTGTTCTTGTACCAATGATCTTCAAGTACTATCATGAGACCCCATTAGGGGGCATTTAGGTATCTTCAAAACTAGAGAAAAGATCCGAGAAATGTTCATTTGAAAGAGTATGGAGGGAGAAATCCGTGAATTAGTAAAAGCTTGTAAATCTTGTTGGCTTAGTAAACCCACCATGTCCACTAAGCAAGGGCTTTTATCTCCTCATCAAACGTCGCGCCCCATGGAACGTCTTTACATCGACTACGTAGGATCCTTCCCCCAGTCAAAGCGAATGCCAACAAGTTCATCCTTGTGTGTGTAGATGGCTTCATAAGATTTTCTTGGTTATTTCCGACTAAGCTGGCTACCGCTCAGTCCACTACTTCTTGTTTAAATTCTATTTTGCTTCTTTTGGTCCGTGTCAATATATTGAAACGGTAACACCCTACGAGCATTCACGTTTCATTCTTTTATTTAGAGAAGCTCGCTAACACCCGGCCGTAAGCATTTAAAACTTGCGCCGAGCGCACAGGCATAATGGGAACTGCGAGCAAGTTCGCGACGTTCCAGAACACCGGCCAAGGACAAGCGACGTCACGCAGAAGGTTCCTTCGTGTTCCATTGCTGCATGAACGAAATATAAGCGAGTCGCCAGCCTGGGGTAAGGCAGAATGTAAGCAGAGAGCCTGCAGTAAAGCAGAAAGAGAGTGTGCGGTATGCGACGGCAGTGTGCTGAAGGCAGAGAGTGGAGTGAGTCGGCAGTAAGCCGTGAGTCAGCGAGTGTGTGCAAGTAAGCACGTCGCGACATAATTCGTCTCTCGGTCCGGCTGTATATTTGAATTCGTTTAAAGACTGTGTTCTCGCCAGCTTGAATTCATTTAAAGACTGTGTTCTCACATAAACTGTGCCAGCTTTGAATTCGTTTAAAACTGTGTTCTTGCCTTAATTCTGTCAGCTTTGAATTCGTTTAAAGACTGTGTTCTCGCCAGCTTGAATTCATTTAAAGACTGTGTTCTCACATAAACTGTGCCAGCTTTGAATTCGTTTAAAACTGTGTTCTTGCATTAATTGTGTCAGCCTTGAATTCGTTTAAAGACTGTGTTCTCGCCAGCTTGAATTCATTTAAAGACTGTGTTCTCACATAAACTGTGCCAGCTTTGAATTCGTTTAAAACTGTGTTCTTGCATTAATTGTGTCAGCTTTGAATTCGTTTAAAGACTGTGTTCTCGCCAGCTTGAATTCATTTAAAGACTGTGTTCTCACATAAACTGTGCTAGCTTTGAATTCGTTTAAAACTGTGTTCTTGCATTAATTGTGTCTATCCGTTGAACTGTGTTGCATTATGATCTTAAGTGCCAGTGATAATCTGAAAATCACGACGTACTGGAACTTGGACTGTCATTTATTTCAACAAATGTATTATGCTGGTGGAGTACAGTGCAGAGACTGTACTCGATTTTCTTTATGAAGTGCTTGATCACCGCACCTCGGAAGGTCCTAGATTGTTTCATTTGCGTATTATTCCAAATACGAACTGTGACTCTAACTTTATCCTTGCTGCTGTGGGAACTATTTCGGCGTGCTTCGCCATAGGGAAGTGTCACACCAGTACCCCATGACGTCAAATGTGGAAGCTCCACATTTCCCCGTTCCTGCCTCTGGTTCGAGTCATCAACACTAATACAAACACCAACGACGGAAGACAACGCCGACGCCGACCGCAAGACGACGCAGCCGCCGCGGGACAACGTCCTCTTCACGCCCTCAGGGACAAATCTACAATTCAGCTATAAAAGGTGACATAATTATTTGCCTATTTATTGAATAAACTGAAGGATCCACTTAATCATGAATTTTTCTTTCACTACCCTTCTCTCTTACTCTCTTAGCATGGGCCGTACACGCCTTGTCGTTCCTCATGCTCTCCGATATACTGAAGTACGGGCGTTCCTGTTACAGAGAGAAGGTAGTGAATAGTGGCACCCGTGACGTTGGGGCCAGATTAAAGAGAGTAAAGTGATAAAAATTAACTTTGAAATCAGTGATATCTTAACTCACCAATTCAAATAAAAGTGCATAGTACGTACGTTAATTCCAGTTCAGTGAATTTGTTAAAATTTTACGAAGTTCAATTCAATGACTTTGACGAAATTTTAAACTTTTGGCACAGAACTCTGATCAAGTTTATGGCACAAGTGATTATTTTTCTCTTTCTCTTGCTATGTAAAACATTTCAGGCATAATATTCATGCACAGGCTTATATAAATTTTGATATTTATGTTGGTGAAATTTTGAACTTTACCGTTGGACAATAATGGTGACATTTAATTTTATGCACAAGTGTTTGATATTTTGTGTTGGTGAAATTTTGAACTTTACCATTGGACAATAATGGTGATTTTACGTATGAGGTGAATGATTGTATTTTCTGCATTTTGTGAAAATAACGACATTAATATGGAAAATATACTAGCTGCCATTGAGGCTTAAAAAATCAGTCTAAATGACAGGATTACGGAAAGTAACACTAATCTCGGGCGTAGGATTGCAGAATCTAACAATACTTTAGGAGCTCAACTTAAAGAATCTAACGCGACCCTGGAAGCCACTAAGGCTAGTATAGGTCAACTTAGGGAGGCTAATGAAGCAACTAATCGTAGTATCACTCAACTAAGGGAAGCTAATGATGCCAACATTGTAAAATTGACAGAATCTGTTGATCAAAAATTTGCAGAAGTTAATAATAATTTGGAACGTAGGCTCAATAGTGCAGGTGCCGAAATTGAAAAAAGATTTAAAGAATCTAACGAAAGAATGGATTCTAAGTTTACGGAAATAAATGAAAGATGAACACGTGACTTAGAAACCATTAAGCAAGACATAAAATCACAAGTGGCGGAGGACTTAAAACTTGCTTTCCCGTCTTCTTCTCAGGAAGTCCTTAAAGAAGTAGAAAGCTTAAAGGAAGAATTTCAAGAGTCCCATGCTCAATTATCTCTTGCGCAAACTAAAATCGCGTCTATTCAAGACAAACTTCATGAATCTGTTAAAAATAATTTCATGAAGTTGGGAAACGAAATTACTCTTCTGAAAAGTCAGCAAGAGGAGGCCGATAAACGTGTCAAGACTCAGTTAGATAATGCTCACACGCAGATTACTCGTATCTGTCGCGATGTAGCAGAAGTCAAGACCGACATAGAGAAGGAGGTCAAGGAAATTGAGAATTCCGTACAGGGGAAAATTAAAACCCTAAAACTTGAACTCCAAGGAGATATAGAAGCTCTCAACAGCAAAGTATCGCAAATCGAACAGGATGTTTCATCATCTAGCCTTCACAACACCAGTGGAGAATCCATGAATGTTTCCACAGTTTTTAAAATAACTGAGGAAAAACCAGCCAAATTTTCGGGGAAGGAGGAGTATACTGCTAAGGAGTTTCTCCTCAACCTCGAAGAATTCTTTCAAGAAAATCACGTTAAGACCGACCGTCGTTTACGAATAGCATCTCGATTGTTAGAAGGCAAGGCGTTAATGTGGTTTACCTCTTTTAAATTCAGTATTAACACTTACGAAGAATTTAAGGAAGCCTTACTTAGACGATTTTGGAGTGCTGAGGCTCAGCACCTGATAAAACTTCAATTATACTCTAGAAAGTATAACACGTCCGTCAATTCCTCGCGATATTCAGATTATCTCATATCTCAGCTTAAAAAGATGCAGTTTTTCGACCCTCCTTTACCGGAGCAAGAACTTATTCAGGTTATAACGCTGCAATTTCCACCAAATGTTCAGGAAATATTGGTGGCAGCAAACGTCCAGGACTTGGAGCAGCTCGATGATGTCCTGAGGAAACTCGATACTGCGCACACTCAGAGCGCAGCAAAAGCAGGTCGAACCAAAGAAACTACAACCAACTTTACGGAAATGAAAACTCCAGTTCAAGTAAATCCAGAACCGCGAGAAGAAAGAGAAACTCACCGAGATATTCCGTTTCGGTATAGAAGATCTAGGAATCGCCCCTACGAAGGGAGGGCTAAGTTTCAACCTGGACCTTCATGGAGGCAGGCAGCTAATCAACCCAATGATAATAGGAACTCCCAGCGGGAAGAATTAGAGAAACGTTGGAGAGAGACTACGGAATATGTAAGGAATAAGAACAGGGAAGAGGGTTTACCTGGAGCAGCTTCTTTGGAATACCAGGCAGAGATACAGAGAAGAAATGAGAGAACGGAAATGGATCCAAGAGCTACGGGTACAAAAAAAAAACTTTGTCGAAGCAATAAAGAGACTGCCTGAAAACCCGGAGGGAGGAGAAGTAGTATGTAGCGCACTCATTAACCATTGGTATTTAGAGGATGCAGATTTACTATATGAGGATTCAACACCACGACAGCCTCAGATACAACGCGGCTTACCGATCATTATCATTAAGTTAGGCAATATGATTGTCCACTCTCTAGTAGACTCGGGATCGCAAGCCTCACTAATTTCGCAGAAATTAATAGATGTGGCGCAGGAGACGACCTACATCTCCATCTTGCCGGTTGCTCAAGTTAAGGTTAAAGGCATAGTTCCTGACAAAGCTATTAAATGCAAATTCCAAGCGTTTCTTGAGTTAGAAATTGGTGGTGTTAAGTTCCAACATCTATTTTTGATCTTGACGCAAATGAAATTTGACTTAATTCTTGGATCAGACTTTCTCATTCAACATGGGGAAATCATTGATTATCCCGCTAATGTGATTAAATTTTTCCACGTCGAATCTGTAGGGCTACAGTTGGTTACTTATAATGACGTGAAGAATCCGGAATGTGAGACCCCGGTGGGCATAGTAGAAGGCAAGATGAGCGAGGCTCCGCCTGTCGAAGAAAGCGTCCACGAAGAGGGGCGACCCGAGGAAGTGGGACCCGTAGAGGACCAGATGGCGTCCATTATCGATGATGAGTTTAACGAGGACCACTACAACTTCACGCTTTACGCCAATGTAGCTGAAAGCCCAGATTACGATGATGATAAAGTAATAAAGGCAATCCAAGAGCTTTTTAAGAAGTTTCCAGATGTATTTTCTGAGAAACCTGGAGTCATTAGGGGTTTCAAACACCACTTAGATGTTACTGACACATCACCTTATAAGAAACGGCCTTATCCGATACCCATGAAGTACTTGGAAGAAGCACGGGTCATCATTAAACAGATGGAGAATGATGGAATCATATCAAAATGCGTCACACCTTACATTAATCCTCTGGCTATAGTAAGAAAACCAAATGGTAATCTGCGCATATGCCTCGATGCGAGGGCTTTGAACGATAGGCTTGTGCTAGAATATGACCACCCTCCCCTACTCCGGGATGTAATTAGGAGATTTCATAACATGAAAGTTTTATCTGCTATGGACATGGCTTCTTCATATTTTCACATTTTATTGGATGAAGATAGTCGGAAATTTACCGGATTCATCTTTGATGATGTCACTTATGCCTTTAATAGACTCCCTTTTGGCATTAAGAACTCTGGTGCAGTTCTTATCAGAGCCTTAGAGGAACAACTCTCCGATGAAGTAAAGGCAATCACCACCATTTATGTGGACGATATCATCATCGCGTCCGAGTCCCTGGAACAACATGTACGAGATGTTCATAAGGTGTTGGAGGAATTACAGACCAAGAACTTTAAAATTAACGCCAAGAAAAGCCAGTTTTTCAAAACTGAAGTTTTGTTTTTAGGCCATCTTATTGGAGGGAATGGGATCAAGCCCAATCCGGCTAAGATTCAATGTATTCTAGAATTTCCTAAACCCACAAGAATGAAACACATCAGGCAATTCTTAGGCCTCTGCCAGTTCTTCGCGCAGCATTGCCCTAATTTTACTGAAACGGTAGCACCCCTGCAGCAGTTGTTGAGGAAGAACAACAGGTGGAAGTGGACTGATGTCTGCGATAAAGCATTTGTGGCGACAAAACAGCTGTTGAAAGACAATGTTCAACTCGCCTATCCTAATTACGAGCTACCCTTTTATATTGAATGTGACGCCAGCCACGTAGGGATCGGTGCAGCTCTTTTCCAAATTGATCCAAGGGAACCTGAAGTTCGCATCTTTCTCTCGTTCATGAGCCGCAAGTTGAGACCCCATGAAAAGACTTATACGATAACAGAGTTAGAAGCCCTTGCCGTAGTACATTCTCTCATTTACTGGAAGAAAATAATCTTTGGATATCCGGTGATTATTTGCACAGATCATCAAGCTCTGACGTTTATTCTCAAGTCAGACATTACAAGCGAACGGATAACCCGATGGGCGCTGTTTGTACAGCAATTTGATATCACTGTTGTTCACAGGCCCGGAAGGAAAAATATCCTAGCCGACGCATTAAGTCGGAATCCGACAGATGAGGTTTCGATCCATGCGATTGAAGTCATGAATGAGGAAGACGAAGAGTTCTTGCGACGACTAAAGTATCTAGCGCAAGCTCAAGGAAGAGATCCTCTACACCATGAGCTGATTCGTTTTTTTAAAGGATTTATCCCTCAAGACGACGACGAGTATCCTCGTATATCTAGGATAGCTCAAAATTTTTGCTACCATGATGGCCTACTTCACAAGTACGTCGACCTCGCTAGAACAACAGATCGTATTTATGCCCCTCCTCAAATAAGGACTGCTATTATATGGCATTGCCATTCCATTTCTGGACACGCCGGTACGGACAAGGTCCTAAACCTGATTAGAGAAAGGTTTACCTGGGAATACTTACGCCGTGACATCCGTAACACCATTAGGACTTGTGATATTTGTCAAAGGATCAAGCCCAATAACAGGCTCCTCCGGGAATATCCACGACCTCTAATACCTGAAAAACCTGGCCGGATCTTCGCAATGGACCTATATGGACCTTTGCCCAAGGCGTTACGTGCCAACAGATACATTGTTGTCACCATAGATGCATTTTCTAAATACACTATGTTGCTTCCAATTCAGAAGGCAAATACCGGGAACATTCTCCGCAGGATTCGTCGAAACATCATTCCCGAGATGGGCAAGCCGGAATTTCTCTTAACAGACCATGGAAGTCAGTTTACCTCCATGGAATTCCAACTTGCACTGGAAGAACTTGGGATAAGGCATATCATGAACTCCATCCGACACCCGGAAGCCAACCCAGCCGAACGGGTTATGCGCGAAATTGCCAGATTCTGTAGATTGTATTGTGGACAACAGCATTGGAAGTGGGTTGAAGTTCTGCCCATTATGCAAAGGATCGTCAATACCACCATGCATGAGTCTATTCAGGACATCCCTTTGAGTGTACATAAAGGCCTCACCCCTGACAGACCTTGGGATCGAGTTTTGCCTGATCAACCTGACGCAGCAGTGAGCCAACAAGCTCGCATTACCAAGGCACTTCGGCAATTGCGACATGCTGCTCAAATCCGAGAAAAGAAGTTACGAAATCACAAGTTTCGACGACCCTTACAAGTGGATGACCTAGTATTAATACGCAAGCCTGCAGTTTCACACCCTGACCAGGGAATTTACGCCAAATTTTGTCCCTTGTTCATAGGACCCTTCAGGATACTTACCGCACTAGATAATGGTGCCTACGAAGTAGGAAGGGCAGATAGCGACGTTGAGGGAATCTTCAACTCGGCCAATCTCAAGAAATACTTTACTAGGAGATGAGCGAAAAGAAAATCGCCCAGCAATTTTCTTTTTCCCGAGCAGGGGGGGAGATGAAACGGTAACACCCTACGAGCATTCACGTTTCATTCTTTTATTTAGAGAAGCTCGCTAACACCCGGCCGTAAGCATTTAAAACTTGCGCCGAGCGCACAGGCATAATGGGAACTGCGAGCAAGTTCGCGACGTTCCAGAACACCGGCCAAGGACAAGCGACGTCACGCAGAAGGTTCCTTCGTGTTCCATTGCTGCATGGACGAAATATAAGCGAGTCGCCAGCCTGGGGTAAGGCAGAATGTAAGCAGAGAGCCTGCAGTAAAGCAGAAAGAGAGTGTGCGGTATGCGACGGCAGTGTGCTGAAGGCAGAGAGTGGAGTGAGTCGGCAGTAAGCCGTGAGTCAGCGAGTGTGTGCAAGTAAGCACGTCGCGACATAATTCGTCTCTCGGTCCGGCTGTATATTTGAATTCGTTTAAAGACTGTGTTCTCGCCAGCTTGAATTCATTTAAAGACTGTGTTCTCACATAAACTGTGCCAGCTTTGAATTCGTTTAAAACTGTGTTCTTGCCTTAATTCTGTCAGCTTTGAATTCGTTTAAAGACTGTGTTCTCGCCAGCTTGAATTCATTTAAAGACTGTGTTCTCACATAAACTGTGCCAGCTTTGAATTCGTTTAAAACTGTGTTCTTGCATTAATTGTGTCAGCCTTGAATTCGTTTAAAGACTGTGTTCTCGCCAGCTTGAATTCATTTAAAGACTGTGTTCTCACATAAACTGTGCCAGCTTTGAATTCGTTTAAAACTGTGTTCTTGCATTAATTGTGTCAGCTTTGAATTCGTTTAAAGACTGTGTTCTCGCCAGCTTGAATTCATTTAAAGACTGTGTTCTCACATAAACTGTGCTAGCTTTGAATTCGTTTAAAACTGTGTTCTTGCATTAATTGTGTCTATCCGTTGAACTGTGTTGCATTATGATCTTAAGTGCCAGTGATAATCTGAAAATCACGACGTACTGGAACTTGGACTGTCATTTATTTCAACAAATGTATTATGCTGGTGGAGTACAGTGCAGAGACTGTACTCGATTTTCTTTATGAAGTGCTTGATCACCGCACCTCGGAAGGTCCTAGATTGTTTCATTTGCGTATTATTCCAAATACGAACTGTGACTCTAACTTTATCCTTGCTGCTGTGGGAACTATTTCGGCGTGCTTCGCCATAGGGAAGTGTCACACCAGTACCCCATGACGTCAAATGTGGAAGCTCCACATTTCCCCGTTCCTGCCTCTGGTTCGAGTCATCAACACTAATACAAACACCAACGACGGAAGACAACGCCGACGCCGACCGCAAGACGACGCAGCCGCCGCGGGACAACGTCCTCTTCACGCCCTCAGGGACAAATCTACAATTCAGCTATAAAAGGTGACATAATTATTTGCCTATTTATTGAATAAACTGAAGGATCCACTTAATCATGAATTTTTCTTTCACTACCCTTCTCTCTTACTCTCTTAGCATGGGCCGTACACGCCTTGTCGTTCCTCATGCTCTCCGATATACTGAAGTACGGGCGTTCCTGTTACAATATTGTGTCTGATAATGCTAAAGCTTTCACATCCAATCCCTTTCGTAAATTCTGTTTTGATTTGTCCATCTCTCATGTGACTACTTCTGCTTACTATCCTCAACCATCTCTAGCTGAACGGGTCAATCGTAATCTGAGGTCGGCTCTTATTGCCTATCATCACGACGATCATTCTAGGTGGACACGTCCCTGCATTGGTCAGCTTTTGCTTTGAATTCGGCGGTTCATGAATCCCATAAATTTACTCCAGCTTCTTTGATGTTCAAGATTGTTCCCAACATGCCGCTCTCTAACCTTTGGACTCTTAATGATATTCTACCTGAGACAATAGATCCAGATAATATTAGAGATCTTTGGAAGAAGGCCAAGACCAATCTTAAAATTTCTCATGAAAAGGTTAGGGAAAGATATGATCGTGGACGGAGGCCCACCAACTTAAAGGTAGGAGACCAAGTTATGGTCAAGAATTTTGTTCCCGCGGGCAAGCTTGCCCCCAGATTTCATGGGCCGTGCACCGTCTTGGATTTTTTAACGCCGGTGACATTGTTAGTGGCAATCCACCCACCGAGAGAATCTTTAGGTTTCACCTGTCCCAGGTGAAACCTGTGTAAATTTCTTGCTCATTGGATCTTTAACATCTTGTAAGAACACCGAAAGTTTATATTTTTCTCTAAATCCTAGGTCTTCTGCCCCTTATAATTTTACATGTCGTTTTTTTATCTGCTCGGTTTAAATTTTGTGAAACCTTCCCTGAGGTTACTCTGCTGTCCTCTCCGTAAGGCCATTGCCAAGCTCCCGTCTCTTGCTAAACCACACCAGTGGCATTAAAATAAAAGTAATGAAATAAAAGTATCCACGCCACTGGCCCCTCAGCCTCAACTCCAAGACAGAACCCTAAAACCCTTATGGTCCAACACAAATTCTGCCGCCGAGATATTACTGTTTCAGTGCCCCCGCAGCCGTGCGGCGCCGTACCGCCACTGAAGTGGGGTACCGGCCCACTCCACTCCAGTGAGGACAACCAGTGTACGGCGAGCTGGAGCCCTCCTTCCGGCCAAAGCTGATGTGCGGCACACCACCCGCAAACTGCTCGAGGACTGTAAAGAATCGTCGCGTCTGCGGCGTGCTTCACCACGACTACCCCTCTCATAATAGCGGGAAAGAGGTATCTCAGGGTACTTGAGGGGTCCGAGCGGCCTCCTCTGGACACAGTCAGCGGCGGAAGGTCTTGCCGTCAAAAGTAATCGGCAACTAATGTACTCCTTCTGCTACATGGACTCTGTATTCGGCAATTAATAACTGCTTCAAATCAACTTAAACATTTTTTCTTCCATGAATTAATGATTTGTTTCGCAATTCTACAACTACAAAGAAATTCTGAAACTGGACTTAATCTAGTCGCACCCACCTATATCAAACAACTTCTGAGACCTCCGACTAGTGAAAAGTTATATTTTTCTTTTCTAATCATCAGCAAAAAAATTTGGACTTTGTTTTAAACCAATTTTTTGTTTTCTTCTGTGTCACCCCGTGGAAGGACTTTTGGGGGGAGAGGGCTGTACCGGGCGGTACACCACCACGATGCAAGTTCAAATCTTGCGCCAATTGAAAGTTCTCTACTGGAGAAACTTGGAACTTTAACTACTGAACTAATTCCACGGTTGTTCAGAAGATGTCACTGAGTGTTTTTGAACGATTAAGGATTGTGGACAATCTCTAACAGATGTCTCTACCAAAAACTATGATAACGCACCCTGCTGTAAAGGAATGTACTCTCCTGAAGAAATATTGTATTCCTAAGTTTTGTTTTTACTAAATTTTGTTCTGTGGTTTGTGGGTTTGCAACAGTTATCCTTTCCTTCCGCCGGTTTTGAATTTAACCAATCACTAATTTTTGTAATTAATTAATCTGACCAATAGTGTCTTTCTTTTTCGATGTTGATGTGTAACTTTTAGCTATCCAATAAAATTGAGGGGGTGTGTCTACTCATTCCTGAAAGGTCTCGAATTTTCCACGAGGGTATAAAAACTGCTGATTTTCTTGTCTCCGTGCCACTAGTATAACATCTAACTCAGTGTGTGAATATGTAGCAGGGGGCGGGAAGCGCCTCTTTCTTCAAGTAGCAGTCCTTCAACAAGGTAATGGCCTGTTAACATCTTTATTTCTTGCTAGCTCAGCAGTTTAACTTTCGGAGAAGGTTCGAATCCTTTAAAATGTAACCCATCTTTTTAAAATGTAAATTCCTTTTCTGTCTATGTAAAATATACAAATATCTTTTACTGTAAAGCGGGGATAGAGAGTGCTTCACCCTCTCGAAATCCCCTTCATTTTGAAATGGAGATGACTACGTTTTAATAACTGTTCTTCTCTTCATTAATGTAGTAAAGTTTTCTCATACGGGTCACCTCCCTAGCTTGGGATTAGCCCCTTGTATTATCGGCCTAGCGCCACATAGGTTTTAAGACAAAAACTTTGTGTAGAAGTGCAAGTTATCGCCTCCATTTAACTTTGTATTTTGGGCCATTTACTTAACCCGTTGTGTTTTCCTTCTTGCGAAGGCCCAGTAGATTGGGTACGAGGTACCCCTGTACCATTATATGTGTGCCTTGAGGGCAATTAGAAGTGAAATTCGTTGTGGCCTTTGACAGGCTTGAACTTTGAGAGCGGATCTGCTCTTTCCTATATTTGACTTCTGTGTGCCTCTAGGAGGCTTAAAATGGCAATTGGGAGCAAGTGCTCCTTGGCATGATTGGGGTTTTCTGCCCAAATCTTGTAACGAACTGTAATTTGTAATTTCTTAATTTGTTGATCTGCTACTTGGTACCTGTTATACTTTGTTATTGATTGATTTTGAAAAGTTGTTAAAGTTTCAAATTAACTTTAATTTTGTAGTTGAGACCTATTCCAGCCCACACCTTCTTTCACCTCTAACTACCACGGATATCTCCGTAACAGTTCATCTCTGTCACAAGAAGTGTCATTTAATAAGCGACCTTAAACAGTTGTAAACGAGTCACTATGTTTTTTAGGTTGTGTAAGTCATTAATTCCTTTAGATGCTATTGCTGTGACGCCTGGTTGTATGGTATCTTAGGATTAGTATACAGGGCGTGTGTATTTGATGGAAATTTTTGCTCATTTATCCCAATTATTGTACAGTATATTGTGTCCGATACAATTTTACCCCACCTAGTCTTTGAATCACAGACTGCATGTGTTTGTTGTTTCCGAATCTTAGTTTTGAAGTATAATGGTATTTGCATTATATGTATTGTAATATAGTATATTGACAATAAAAAAAGCAACTAAGGCGCGGATGTTTACTGAAGTGAATAACACGTATACTGCACAACAGTTATGTTAAGAGATATGCATAAACATTAGGGTTAGTGCCTCTTAGAACCCCTACAGTAATGTTACTCTTGCTACATCAGTAAAGATTACAGACTCTCCTAGACAAATCAGTTTGCATTACTGCCAAAATATCCGGCATGCGACATTGACCAGTTCTTAGCTTGCAACAGAACTGTGTGCGGCCAGGCTCACTGCACTTTGACAGATCTTCATCAGACATCCAATGAAAATGTTCATTGAATTTCTGGTCAGAATTTGGATTAGTAACCTATATTCCGATCTTGTGATCTCCCAGTATCTCTCTTCTATTATACACGCAACTTGTGTATATATATATATATATATATATATGAATTAACACTCGCTAACACAGAGAAGTTCTGCAGCAATTATTGTTGTCAGTCGTTCAGTCGTTTTCGACTCTCCGTGACCCCATGGAACAAAGTGCGCCATTTCTTCGTGTCGTGTACTATTTTCCGAAATTTTTCTAAATTGAGAGCCGTGGCTTCCTTGATGCCATCAATCCACCTCATCCGTTGTCGCCCTCTTCTTCTGTTACCATCAGTCTTCTCCAGCATTAAGATCTTTTCCAGTGAATCATGTTTTCTCATAATATGACCGAAGTACTCTAATTTTTGTCTGAGTATTTGACCTTCCAGTGAACAGCCTCGGTTGATTTCCTGTAATATGGACTTATTAGATTTCTTCGCCATCCACGGAACTCTAAGGAGTTTTCTCCAACACCATAGTTCAAATGCGTCTATTCTTAGACGCTCAACCTTTCTTACTGTCCAGGTCTCGCTTCATTACATTGCTACTGGGAAGATCATAGTCTTCACTATACGAACTTTCGTTCTTAAATTTACGTCTCTACTCTTGAAATGTTGTCAAGGTTGGCCATTGCCATTGCCTTTAATTTAATTTCATGGCTGCAATCACCGTCACAAGTTATTTTAGAGCCTAAGTAGATAAAACTAGGAACAACCTCCATTGTTTCACGATTTATATGCCAGGAGGTGATAGGTTTAGTTGCCATGATCTTCGTTTTCTTGACATTCAACCTTAGTCCAGCTTTTGCAATTTCTTCTTTCTGTCCAAAAACAGTCAGCGATGTATTAATAATAATAATAATATTAATGATATTTCTTTTACGTCTCACTAACTATATTTTTACGGTTTTCGGAGACGCCGAGGTGCCGGAATTTAGTCCCAAAGGAGTTCTTTTACGTGCCAATAAGTCTACCGACACGTTGCTGACGTATTACACCACTTTCAAATACCACCGGACTGATCCAGGGTTGAACCTGCCGAGTTGCGGTCAGAAGGCCAGCGTCTCAACCATCTGAGCCACTCAGCCCGGCAACGACGTGTTACAAAATCCTGGAATATTAGGAAAGGTACATTTTAAAGCAAAAACATGTAATCTTTTGTGTAAGATACCACTCATTTTTTCAACATTCAAATTTGCCCTTTCAGGAGATATCACTGTTCACTAGAAATTGTGAAAATTATAACAATCACTGTTTTGTAAGGAATGAAACTGACTTCACGATGCACGTTTCCAGTAAATGCTTATATAAGCAGAATTCAATGTGTGAACTTAGTGTCAGTTCAGTAGAGCCTCCGTGGCTCAGGTGGCAGCGCGCCGGCCTCTCACCGCTGGGTCCGTG
Organism: Anabrus simplex; assembly: GCF_040414725.1. Classification (NCBI taxonomy): domain Eukaryota; kingdom Metazoa; phylum Arthropoda; class Insecta; order Orthoptera; family Tettigoniidae; genus Anabrus; species Anabrus simplex. The sequence continues at coordinate 501,601,883 of NC_090267.1, forward strand.
GTTCAAATCCCGGTCACTCCAAGTGAGATTTGTGTTGGACAAGGCGGAGGTAGGACAGGTTTTTCTCCAGGTACTCCGGTTTTCTCTCTCATAGTTCATTCCAGCAACACTCTCCAATATCATTTCATTTCATCTGTCATTTATTCATCATTGCCCCAGGTCGAGTGCGACAGGCTTCGCAGCCGGCACAGTTCCTATCCTCGCCGCTAGATGGGAGCTTCACAGATTCCATTCCTGACCCGGTCACTGACTGGAAACAGGCTGCGGATTTTCAGAGTCAGTTCAATTTTAGTGTAAAGTAATAATTTAAATACGTAGTAAGTACCGGTATATAAGATCACTGACATGCCAAAATTCGTGGGAATAAATATTCAGTGGCGCCACTGTACAGTCCCGTCCTGAAAGTGCCCAGACCTCTACCAGATAAGATCTGACATCTGAGAGTGAGTAAAAACACAGACTGTGCCGGACGTGGCGAGGCGACGTGAATTATCGTCTTTCGAACGGGGAATGACGGTAGGGGCCTGATGATTGTACACTACATTGTGCGGTTATTCAACATTCCTCGATCGACGGTATCGAATATTTCATGGAAGGATTAACCACCCGCAGTGAACAGCACACTGGCCGACCACGGATGATTAATGATCGTTATTAGCGGCATCTGGCTAGATTCATTCGTGGTAACAGACAAGCCACGCTGGCCCAAATCACATCCAAATTCAACGCAGGAGGTACCCAACTGCATATACAGCACAACAGTGCAGAGTTATGAAGTATGGGAGCATAAGACCTACCAGAGTGGCCTTGTAAACACCGCAACACCAGGCACAACGTCTCACCTGGGCGTACAGGGTTGCTAACTGGATGACTCAGACATGTATCTTTGTCGAATGAGTCACTATTCCAGTTGTTCCGAGGAGTAGAGTTAGCATATGACGTAGGCCTCATAAAGTCATAGACGGCAGTTGTCGAGAACGCACCATACAGGCTGATGGTAGCTCCATAATGTTATGGGTGAGTTCACGTGACGTTACCTGAACAGGTCATTCAACTGCTTGGTGACCACTGGCACACTCCATGTACTTTACATTCCTCTACAACAATGAGATATTCCAGCTCAGTTGTCCAGAACTGGTTAGAAAATAGTTCTGGAGAGCTTCGCCAACTGCTGTAGCCGTCTCGTTCGCTTGATGCAGTCGAGCATTTATGGGACGTGATGGTGAGCATGAAGCTGTTGGTGGCTATGTGAACGGTATGGGTCAGAATCCCTCTAGAATTTCTTCCACTTGTTGAGTCGATGCCGAGCAAGAAGAGGCCCTAAAGGATACTAGACCCCTATCCCATGACCTTTGATCTGTCAGTATGCCATTTGTATGGAATGGTTTTCCGTCTATTAATCAACATTTAAAATACAATTACGTTTAGGCTGTTGAATGTTCGAGTGTCGAGCGTGGTAATCTAATAGGAATCTTTTATGGCTTTGCCTTTGCACCCAGATATTTGATGGCAATGTTTTGTGAAATGTTTCTCGCAGTTTTTCTATGCTAATTTGGTTAGTTTTAATTCTGTTTTCAAATTGTACTAAATTAGGGAGCTTTGCTCTTAAATGAACTAGTCCGGTCGTAGTAATTGAAGCAGTGCGGAGAAAATAATATTTTTGACAGCAAAATCCACATTCTACAATTAAAATAATACCGCAAACGGATATATTTTACATCTCCAAGGATTACGTTAGATCAGAATTTAAAAGAGATTTACCCCCACCTGCTGGACAGAAAGCTATCTGAACTGAAGTAGTTCCGACACTGTCCAGTAAATGGAACTTCAAAGGATACCCAGAATAACTTTCATAAATATTGCTGCCAGTTTGGTCACTGTGTTTTCATTTGTTCATTCCTGTGACCACAAAACATTCCAGAAGAAGTTGCAAAAAACATTTTTGAGTGGGAGAATAATATTGGTGGAATAGACCCCCCCTCCAAATATATTGGGTAAACGAGGTATTTTTAGAATTCATGTACTTGGAAGGAAATTTCAAAATTGAAGCCAGTTAGTGCAACTTCATACACGTTGTTTGCTGTTGTAAATTAAATTTTGTTATTTGAGATTGTTGTAAGATTTGGATTATAATTGCGTTGTTTAATTACATTACAATAATTCTTCTTTTTTTCTTACAATTTGTCATTTCTCATGTGACATTTACTTCTTTCCATACAATACGCTATTCAATACAGCAACTTTGCCTCTAGCCACATTATTATCTGAAATATACGGATGAATCATGGTGCACCACACTGCTTGAAGGGAAACTGGAAGGAAAGCCTAGAAGAGGACGACCAAGAGCAGGGTTCCTCGATTGCAATATAGGGCGACGTCCATATCAAATAATGAAGCAGCTGGCTCAGGATAGAAGGTCGTTGGAAGAGGATAGAATGAGAGAGATAGATACGCAATGATGTAAGATTGCTTTACGCTCGACGATGCCGAAATATAAATATTATATGCCATAAAACTGAATCTTAATAAGGCTCATTATAGTTCAAGTTTCATTATGATACAGGTTCTCCACCAATCATAGTTCATATTTTCATTATGATACAGGGTCTCGACCAATCAGAGTTCAGATTTTCATTATGATACAACTGTTTGACCAATTAGGTAAGTATAGCATCGCACCTGCGCTCAACGCACTTGCTTCGCACTTGTTTCCAAAATCAAACATGGCGGACAGACATATTAACATCAATACACCTTCTACTTCCAATATTCCACAACCACACGGCACATTCCCGCAAATTCACTTCACAAACTGTACATTAAACAATGAATATTTGAAATAAAGCTAGTGCACCGCTCCCGCGTCCAGGTGGGGATACACGAGTTCCAGACTAGCTCTTAATAACAATTTCATCTGCCAAATTTTGCTGGGTTGTGAGTTCCGCGTGAGAAAGTACACCGATGGCCTACGGTAAATCCCAACCTACGTAGAAGAACGCCTTCAACACGCTATCAGTCGGATACCGTACTTGTATGATGCCGAAATTTATCGTAAAATTCAGATTATCATGGCTTATCAAGAATTCCGTGCATGTCATCACCATAATCGCGATTCAGAATTAGTCATTATAAGCTTATATCTAGTACTTATTCTAGGTAGACATTGAAAGAATTTTAATGTTTTCACTACTCAGCTTTTATTAATAAATTGGTCTAAGTGTGATTTGAAATAAAGGTAGAATATCTTGAAAAAAATATTTATACAATGTGGCTGGTTTCCTACGCAATCAGCATCTCTAAGTGCCGTAATTATATTGCATTGAAGAAAACAGGTTTGGAAAAACCTCTAATAAATAAATGAAATTAGGCCTCATTCATCTATATCCTAATCCTGGCCTGTCGAAGAATTGTATCGTGACTAAGTAGTATCCAAGAGAATTAAATGAAAAGAAAAAAATAAATTATATAATCAAGTAAAATTATTCAACATAATTGTAATAATCGGATGTATCCCATTGGTTTAAGTAAAACAAATTATACTCCCTACTATATAAAATGTTCAAATTGGGTTTCATTTGAAAATGTGAAAACGCAAAGAAGGTGGCCAATAATTAATCAATCAATTAATTAATTAATTAAGATCTGGAATCTTTCCATATTAAGCTGGATTGCTCCTTAAAATTACCAAAATCCAATCGTCTGAACCTAAATTCACATGCAATTAAAGAAATGTATATCACTCGGCTGAACACTTCACATCAATGTCCACGCACAGTAGGAAAATCGTGTGAGAAAATAATGTCTGTCCATTAGGGATTTTCACTAGTTGAGGTTTCAAATTTTCGTAATGTTTCATATTTCATATTAACTGACCTCCATATAAGCAAATCTAAGTCCACTTTAAGTCGTAAGTAATCTCGAATTAATTCCATCGTAAGGCATATATGGCTAAACCATTCAATTATTGTTTTAATTCATGGTTGAAATTCAATTAAAGTGCGTATATGACTTAATAGCATTACCAAGTGTATTTAATTAACCTTCCAACGAATAATACCATAGGTGGAAAAATTGACACATAGGAAGACTCTATCTTCATCTAAAATCCACATATGAAAGACTAAGTTACCAGTGATGTGTTAAACTGCTCCCATAAAATCAAAAGTTAATTTGCCGTATGTGAGAATACATGAACAATCGTAGGTATGTCAGTGAAGGCCTAAATATTGACGTAGGTGGCCTCTCGGCTCTTCTGATGATCCTACTTACTCAATTAATTCTATACTGATGGCATTGAGATCGTATCCTAATCTGTATTATATATATTAGGGAATAAAATAGCAATTGAAAACAGTATATTTCAATACATATACCTTAGCATGTGCAACCTACACATACTACCATCTCTCGAAGAATACTATGACCAACTTCCTAAATAACAATAACTATCACCGTCAAAATATACTATCAACTCATATGCTTATTACATTCACCATTTAACACTTCAATCATCGCGTAGCATTCATAATCAAAGCACTCGTTTCATCAAATACGCAACATATGTGCCATAACCTACACATATAAAACCATTATCATTACTGTCATAGTATCAAAGAACAGCGCATCGTAACCTTAAACTGTGCCACTATATTTTATTGTAAACATTCCCTAAATACGATCTTTACGCTTGTTATTTTGTTAAAGCCATCACGCATGTATATATTAGCTTCCTCTTAATACTCTAACACTTCACTGACAATGATTTAATAAAAATATCAATCACTTGTCCAACACCATATTGACAAACTTACGAACGGCATTCACTGGTATTTTACACCTATGTCTGGGATTTATGGTAACTTCAGATGAATACCTATTTCCTTGTAAGTACACTTGTATATTAACTACGCACACACAATGTCATAATGCACATTATATATTAACCAAAAGAATAAAGGTTTCTACTTACGACACGACTCAAATGGGGACTTAACTTTGCTTATTGGGTATTGACTTCCATCTCGCTGTTAATCGTCATGGGATGGTAGGCCTCGCTCCATGGTTCGGCTTAGGTAATCGGGTCCATCTCGTCCTCACAGCTGATTACCGCCCTCCTGGGTCATCAATCTCGTGAAGCGCCACCATAGTCGGAGTAGTCTCTGCCTCAGCTTCTTAGAACATCATAGTGGTCTTCATTGCGTCAAGGACAGAATAACACAAGGCATTAGTTGATTTATACATGCTGTAATCTGCTTAGTAGTGCTAATGCGAAAAGTATATATGTATTTTGGTCCGTCTAATTTGCTTATAACGGCTCTAAATATCGTCTTATTTCAACTGCCTTGCTCGCCGAAACGGTATGAATTTTACGTGCTTTTAGAATTGCACTTTATTTTCCGTTTAATTCAGCTCTCTTGAAGTTGTGCAGTATCGGGCAAATACAATGTTCCGAGCCCAACCGTGACGTAGTACAGAACCAACTTGACGTTTCCTAACAGCTGGTCTATAATCTCACGTATATGTGTCAACCAACAGCTGATGTTAAGCGGGTTATCGCAGATTTGATCTTTTCTCCAATAATTGATTAAAGAATCCTATAAGTAACTGGTTTCTTTACTCGACTCCGTCTTTTCTTCGATGCAGTGCTGGATTGAGATTTGTTCTAATGGAAGATTTTTTTCCAATAATCGGTTTAAATAATCCGCTCTCGTCATTCTTTCGCACCGCCTTCTAAAAGTGGTTCTTTCCGTGATTGCCGGTTGAATTTATTGTCTCTTCAGCTCGTACCGCTGCTAATTGCTTTTATTTTAATTCTTTAATGGCTGGAGCGCCATTTTTGTTCCTAATACTGCAACTATAGAACGGTGAAATGGCACACTAGGTTATGATAACCCTCTATCAAAGCTTTTAAAACATATGACATTGTCAAGGTCTCTGATCCACTCACGGAAAATCAATAACCCAGCGCATGCGCTCTGCGCTCTGCTCAGTAAACTCAACTGTCAAGCGACATCTCGACAGAAATTTACGAATATTTTTAAAATAGTGTTATAATTATCGTCGAGCATAAAGAGTCGTATGCAACTTGCCTATGGAAATTATAAAACTGGCTTCGCTCGTTTTATAAACATACTTGTGTCTTAATTATTGCGGTTATAGGTTTTTTGCATAATGTACTACTAACCCGTACACCATATTCAAGGAATTTTGTGTATTTCCCGGCTTTGTAAAGATTTTGGAACAGTGTTTATTCATACGAACTATAAAATTTATACCGATGTATTGATTTTTTAAAAATTAATTATATAAGTCTAGACTGAAAGTTTATTCTTTTACATGTTTCTTTACACTACAGTACACAATTCACAGAATATGATATAACCAGTGATTCAGAGTCTCACTGAGGATTTCCTCCCAAACAAAATGATAAGATAATGGACAATTGATGTGCGTATTCCGTAGAAATATGATCTTAACGGTCAGTAATATAATTCTCGTAAATTATTGATACTGAATATAGAATCCACGGGGAAAATCGACGACTACCTTAATAATATTTTAACATATAAATTTATGTAGTGCATATACATTGTTTAACTGTCGAGTTTGCTGTCAGATTTGCAGACAATATGAATATATAAAAATTACAATGTTCTAAGGCACTGTATTGTGAAACAAGTGATAAATCTCGCATAAAGTGCACACTGTCAGTGTAGCCTCGCGTAAATCAGCGGCGAGGAGGGTGCGCCGTGTTGTGACACTTCCTCTGATAATTACATTTTATTACCAACATTAATTATGACTGCCGAGGAAAGAAAGGGAAGCCCACGCTAATCGATGTAAATTTAGCATTTTATGTGCTTCATAATGGCATTAACAGCTCATTTCACGTCTGTAGAGCTGAGATTAAATATTTTAAGTTACATACTTACCGTTTTTACTTTAACCAAGTAATTTAAAGATCTCTCCACATTCGTAATAATAATAATAATAATAATAATAATAATAATAATAATAATAACAAGTGGACCCGTGTCGCTCCATCAGATCACTCGTCGTGATACGCCTGTCGCAGTCATATTGCTTTGCCTGCCATTTTCAACAGTTTTATGAACATTTAATACCGGTACGTAATAACTGATTAATTCGTAATGTAGTTTCAACACAGTATATTCTGCGCCGTGGCTCAATACTAGTTCGGGCAAGTATACTACCCATTTTTTCAGGTGTTTGTCCCTGCGTTTTATTAATGGTCATACAGAAGGCTGGCCGACTTGATACCTTCCGGTCTGTACAAACGTAGACTCTTTTCTCTTAGCAGAATGTACGTTATTAGCAACATTCTGCCATCTGCTGAGTATATTCAGAAGCTGGTGAAGATCAAATAATCAAGGAGTATCTAGCAGAGAACAGTGTTCTTCCATCAATAGAGAAAGTTTATACTGTCTGCCTTGAGAGCTAGTAATCAAATATGGCTGCATGCAATGAAAATACTAAGGATGAAAATTACGTGTATCAGAATATCAATGAACCTGCTAAGTACAGAACGTATTGCGGGCTAGGGCATTGCCCTCTCCTGCAATTATTGGAGTGATCATTAAGTGATTTAATTTTATGGTTACTCAAAGTTGGCTAAACGTAGGCGATTGTGGAGGGAATAAAACAGAAATGAAGCAAATCGGTCCATGAGATCGGAGGAACGGATTCGCAAAAGCTGCTTTTAGTAAACCCTTTTAATATATAGATAATAATAATAATAAAAGACGAAATTAATATAAAATATTAAATACAACACGACCTACCGCAATACCAAATATGGAACAAAGAACCATGTGCGTAAGTTTAAATACTTTGGTGAGTGGATCCAATCAAACAGACTAGATACAGCGGCCCTAGTGGCCAGAGCAAGGAAAATGGAAGTAGCTTTTCCAAACCACCCGCAACATATATAACAAAAGGTGTTTTTCTATAAATACCAAAATTCATCATTATCACACTGTTGTCAAAACAGCAACTCTCTATGCATAAATATATCCTATCCTCTCCCATAAATGTGCGTTCGATACGTTGGAGCAAGAGGAGAGAAATTTCGCCCAAACTACTAAAACGATATCTACATTAGAAAATCAAGCAAATAAATCTACTCGAAGGTAGATAATGTGACGGACACAACGCGCAAACTCAGGGCTCACGACTCTCGGTGAACTAATCGCATTTTTAACAATTTCGACTCAAAATCAAACACAAAAATTCCCTGGTACGTTGACGTCAGGAAAGAAATGACCCTACGACCAGATGACGAGCACAAACGACACCTTTTCAGTAGAAGCATTGTGACTTTCCGGAAAGAGAAATGGTGGAAAGTGCTCGATGCAGCTACCGGATCAATGGAAAACCGAGTAAACGTCACAGTGTACAATGAAACATCGTGGTTCCTAGTTGGCCGATTTTATTATTATTATTATTATTATTATTATTATTATTATTATTATTATTATTATTATTATTATTATTATTATTATTATTATTACTACTTGTGTTTGTCATACCGGTATAATTCAGAGTAGACGCCAAAATGACCTAAATCAATAATTAGACATTAACGGACACCCGTTTAAAATTAAAATTGATGGGGGAGCTTTCGAAGGAGTTTGAAATCAAGTAGGGGTCAGAAAGGGTGATAGGAGTCCGGTTTCCTTCAACTGCCAGTTGAAAAAATATCAGCAGATAACGGAAAAGGAATTGGACAAGAAAGGACTCCTCAACTAAACTTTTTAAAAATGGCATCAAGAACAACTGCCTTGCAGATGTCGTCGCGATCCTGTCTAGAAGCACTGACCTGCTACAGAGCAGATGCATATCCTAAAGCAGGAAACAGATTAAAAACGACTTCAAATTTCCTTTTAATGTACTAAACAATATCAAAACAACGAGGATCGAGAAGGCAGTGACTGATGATGTTCGCGAGTAAATACCTTGCTCAAGTTTTGGTATTTAATAGATGTTCATAATCGTTACATTAGTGTAAGAGTGATCAGAAGTAAATATTTAGATCACCTGCTACATTCTTGTAAGTAAGATACCTGACATTATTTCCGTGGTCCTTGTGTGAAGTGACGAACTATAGAGATAACCTAAAACCCTTTGTTGACCCACTCAAAATGGCCACCTCTCTTGATAGAGGTCGGCATTTATCGAATTCAATGAATGAAAAAATCAATGATATTTTTCCTCAACAGACACCATGCAAGCCAACAAATAATAATAACAACACCGTAAATAACCCTCCACATCCTAACAGTACATCAGGTAACCAAATGACAACCGTCACAAGTAGGCCTAGTAACGAACGTAATTCAAGGTTAAGCTATTCTGCTGCAATACAGTCGTACCCCTCCAAAGAACAAGCTATTGTAATCGAATCTCATGACGGGATCAGTATCAAGGATTATGTGCTAGCTATAGGTAAACTTACAACCCCTAGCAACATTCGGTTTGTTTCACGTATATCGAACGGAAGGATATGCATCTTTCTCTCTAATAAGAAAAATGTCGAAGATCTGATATTGACAAACCCTAAGATCTTAATAAACAATGTATCACTGGAAATACGACCCCTTCTAACAAAAAACAAGCGTATTATATTATCCAACGTCTGTCCTGTGATCCCAAACTGTGTTATTGAAGAGGAACTGTTAAAACTCGGTGTGAAAATCATGTCTAGGATTACCCCAATCAGAGCAGGTTTGTCAATTCCTGGATTCTCCCACATTTTAAGCTTTCGAAGACAAATGTACATTCAGAATGAAGACTTTGATAAACTCCCCGAATCCCTTCATCTCGAATACGATGGTACAAACTACTGGATTTACCTATCATCCGACTCACCCACTTGTTTTCTTTGCCATACCGAAGGACATCTGACCAAAGATTGTCCTAACAACGTATCACTTCCAAAAGATGAATCCTCTTCCAATAATTTTCCTCAGCTCCAAGAGATTTCACAAAAGTCACGGGTCGAAAAAAGATAGGCCTACTCAAGAAGCCACTTCAATGACCAACCCTGACTTAGCACTTAGCCAAGTCTGTGATGATCCTCCCTCCTCCAGAATTCAAATTGAGAGAGAAATTGCAGCACCTATGGAAACACACGCCACCCCTACAACAGTGAATTTTCCTGGATGTAAAAGGCCAATTTCACTAGCTAGCAGTGAAACAACTAATCCAAATCCTCCTGCTGGCAACAAATCCATACTGGCCTCTCCTGAACAAATAGAAAACCGTAAGACAAATCACACTTCCAAGAAACCCAAGACAGACACGCAAAAATCAATAAGTGATATGCTCCTGCCAGTAAAACAAGTTTTGGAAGCCGACCCATCAATATTCCCCCTCAGCTACCTACAGCTCCAGTCCTTCTTTCAAAATACAGTCGGTGCCAAGGACATATCAGAAATTGCTTCAAACTACACACAAGACTTAGAAGGTCTTGCTAAAGCCCTTCAAAAACTCTATCCTTACTGTTACGGAGATATCCGTGGTAGGTAGAGGTGAAAGAAGGTGCGGGTGTGAATGGGTTTCAAGCTACGAAATTAACGTGCAATGTAAAATTAATTTAAAATTTAACTAGGTTATATTTTCTTTTCAAAAACAAGAGATAACAATCATAACAGGTACAGAGTAGCAAAAATGTAGGTACAATATTACTGGATTCGGGCTCAGTGCCCTTACTTCATAACTCTTGGGCAATCAGCCCCGCCTTACTCCAAAAAAATAGTTTTAGCCAAGGGGCAGAAAACCCCATTCATGCCCAGGAGCACTGGCTCCAAACATTACACATAAAGCCTGCACGAGGCATACAGAAACAAATTTCAAAGAGCGATCCGCTCTCAAAATTGTAAGCCTATCACAAGGTCACACCAAACTCTACCTTCAAGCTGTCCTTCTAAGGACGTATTCACAGGGGTAAAATACCCAACCTACGGAGGTCTATTACATGAAAAGAAGGTTGATTACATGACCTCTAAAATAACAATTTGAGAGGAGGCGATCTTGCACTCCTAATACACTTTGTTTTTAAAACCTAATCTGGCTCTGGGCCGCTAACGCAAGGGCTAATCCCATACTACAGAGGTGACTTAGAGAAGAACGCTTTACATTACATAAACGAAGAATAGTTTGAGAAAATAAGTTCACCTCAAAACAAATGTGAGTGGGAGCTCGAGAGGGTTAGCACTCTCTATCCCAATATGTAGCTTTACAAGAAAAGATGAAAAGAGTAATTACATTTTAGGAAAAGGTTACATGATGGAAATGCTTCGAACCCGCCGCGAGTGTTAAACTGCCGACCTAGCAAGAAAAGAAGTTATTAATAGGCCATTACCTGGTGTTGAACGGCTGAAGAAGAAAGAGGCGCTTCCCGCCTCCTGCTATGTACTTAATACACTGAAAGATGGAACAGAAGTGGCCCGGAGACCCTAAAATCAGCAGTTTATATACTCTCGCGGAAGTTTCTAGGCGTTAGGGGAAAGAAAACACCCGCCCACAATGTTTTTATTGGATAGGATCCCACAATCGATTCAAGTTGGGGGAAGATACATCTGATTGGATAGAAATTAATTTAAGAAATTCGGGATTGGCTACATGCAAAACAAGGGGAAAGAGAGGGGTATACAGCCAACATAAACAATGGCAGAAAGAAATTTAACAAAGAACAAACATTTGAAATAAAAATTTCTTCAACAAAATAGTTCTTTGACTCCGCACTAGGTTGCACTATTGTTGATCTTCAGTAGTGTCCTCTAGAAGAGAAAGTTCACACTTCTTACTTCAAGCGAAACAAAAACACATCAAAAGTGACACAGTTCAAAAACTCAAAATTTTCCACGTGGTGACATCTTCTGAGAAAGTAGAGAATTAATAGAATAGATAAAGTTCAACCTTCCTCCAGAAGAGGAGTTTCAACTGGCGCAACTTTTAAATAAATGGTGTAGAGGTGTACCGCCCGGTACAGACCTCCCCCCCCAAAAGTTCCTCCAGGGGTTACACATGAAATCAGTTTGAAACAAAGTCCAAGTAATGATGTTGATACGAAGATAGATAGCAGAAGCATTTACAAGATTTCTTAATTCAGTTTCAAAATGTTGTTGTTGCAGGTGAATGAAAGTCTTTATGTTTGTAGAATTTGAATTTCTGAAGATAAACTTTTAATACTTAAAGGTGAAGAAAAATTTTGCAATGTCCACCAAATATTGTTGTGGAATTCCGAAGTGTAGTTATTGCTTATGGTGACTGTCCATGTGGTTGATGTAGATTGAGTCGGATGGCCAGACCGGCCGTTGCGGCTTGCGTCCAACGGAGGCCGCTCGGACCCCTCAAGTACCCTGAGATACCGCTCGCCCGCACTATGAGGGGAGCAGAGGTGTTGAAGAACGCCGCGCCCGCGGTGAACAGATACAGGCTGCGGGCATGTAGCAGGTCGTGCGCCGCACGTCAGCCTTGGCCGGGAGGAGAGCTCCGGCTCGCCGTGCACCTGTCGTCCTCGCTGGAGAGGAGGGGGCCCATCCCCCTCCCCAGTCGCTGCACGGCGCTGCGCGGCTGCGGGGGCGCTGAAACATTAAAGCTAGGCGGCAGAATTGTGTTGGACTATCATCTTCTTTGAGGGTACAGGCTTGTGGAGAGGTTGAGGGGCCAGCGGCGTGTAGATATCCATGGCATTTACTATTATGAAGCCACAGTGTAAGGTGGAGCAGGAGACGGGAGCGTGGTAATGGCCGTGGCAAGAACAGGATGGCAGTTTAACGGATCGGGGTGGGTTTTACAAAAGGCTTACATCTAAAACCAAAATATTACAGAAGGGGCAGAATGCCTTAAAAGTGAAACTCAAAAAAAAAATATAACCTTCATATCCTTTCAAAATAATATGAAGCAAGTTAACACAAAATTACACCGGTTTCACCTGGGACAGGTGAACTCTAAATATCCTCTCGGTGGCTGGATTACTTAGCAATAAGGTAACCGGCGTAAGAAAATCGAGAATGATACAAGGCCCATGAAATCTGGGGGCAAGCTTGCCCGCGGGAACAAAATTTTTGACCATAACCTGGTCACCTACCTTCAAAGTGGTGGGTCTCCGTCCACGATCATACCTTTCCCTAACCTTTTCATGAGACACTTTAAGATTGGCTTTAGCCTTCTTCCAAAGATCTTTAATGTTATCCGGATCTATTGTCTCGGGGAGAATGTCATTCAAAGACCAGAGGTTAGAGAGCGGTGAGTTGGGAACAAACTTGAACATCAAAGAAGTTGGAGTAAACTTGTGAGATTCATGAACCGCCGAATTCAAAGCAAAAGCAATCCAATGCAGGGACGTGTCCCACCTGGAAGGATCTTCATGATGATAGGCAATGAGTGCGGACCTGAGATTACGGTTAACCCGTTCAGCCAGAGATGGTTGAGGGTAATAAGCAGAAGTAGTTACATGAGAGATGGACAAGTCAAAGCAGAATTTACGAAATAAATTTGATGTGAACGCCTTAGCATTATCAGATACAATATATTGGCATGGACCAAAAGAAGCAAAAATAGAATTTAGGCAAGTAATGCTGGACAGAGCGGTAGCCAGCTTAGTCGGAAATAACCAAGAGAATCTAGTAAAGCCATCTACGCACACAAGGATGAACTTGTTAGCATTACCCTTTGACTGGGGGAAGGGTCCTACATAATCGATATACAGGCGTTCCATGGGGCGCGACGCTTGATGCGAAGACAAAAGGCCTACCTTGGTGGACATGGTGGGTTTACTAAGCAAACAAGATTTACAAGCTTTTACAAGTTCACGGATTTCACCGTCCATACCTTTCCAAATGAACATTTCACGAATTTTTTCACGGGTTTTAAAGATTCCAAGATGCCCTCCTAATGGGGTCTCATGATAATACTTGAAGATCATAGGCACAAGAACCGCTGGCACGACAACCTTCATCATCTTATCATGCCTCGATGGGCAACATAAAACACCATTCCTCAGAACATAAGGGACGACATGTTCCCCAGAAGAAAGGGTTTCCATTATTGGACCCAGCGTCGGATCTTCACGTTGGTATTTCTCGATATCCCTAAAGAGCATGGGAGCATCTGTTAGGATGGCATTAACCTCAGATAGTATGGACTCGGAAGGTGATGAACTGTCGACCGGTTCATGGGTCTCGACCTCGTTTGAAAACATACGGCTGAGTCCATCAGCCACAACATTTTCGGTACCTCTGATATGCCTGACATCGAATTGGAAGGCGGAAATACGGATGGCCCAACGGGCTATACGACCAGTACGACGCGGCCTACCTAAGACCCAGCTTAAGGCTTGATTATCTGTCTCCAAGTCGAATTTGACATGTTCCAGATAGAGACGGAACTTTTCTAAGGCAAATAAAACTGCCAAACCTTCAAGCTCATATATGGAGTACTTTGCTTCTTGAGCCGAGAGAGTCCTAGATGCATAGGCGATGGGGCGCCTCCCTAGTTCAGTCTCTTGAAGAAGGACTGCAGCTACCGCCGACGACGACGCGTCGGTTTGGACGATGAATTTCTTCGAGAAATCCGGCATAGCAAGTACAGGGGCATTACAGAGAGCTAATTTAAGGTCTTCAAAAGCGGCTTGTTGAGACGGTCCCCACTCGAATTTGATGCCTTTCCTACGAAGAAGGTTTAAGGGCGCCGCTCTATTAGCGAAGTTAGGAATAAACTTCCTGAAGAAATTCACCATACCAATGAATCTAGCGATACCTTTGATGTCCTTAGGAGGTTTAAAATCACGGATGGCCTGTGTTCTAGAATGATCGACAGCTACACCATCAGGTGACACAATATGCCCTAGGAATGACATAGAGGGCTTAGCAAAGGCAACCTTGGACAACTTAACAGTTAACCCAGCCTTACGAAGGCGATTGAGAACTTCTCGCAGATGATCTAGATGTTCTTCAAAGGTTTCGGAAAATACGACGACATCATCCAAGTAGTGATATAAGTACTCAAATTTGATGTCAGAAAAGACCCTATCTAGTAGCCTAGTGAGCACAGCTGCCCCCGTGGGGAGCCCGAAAGGCACGCGGTTGTATTCGTATAAGTTCCAGTCCGTGGCAAACGCTGTAAGATGTTTAGACTCTTCGGCAAGGGGAATTTGATTATAGGCCTGATTCAAGTCCAAGATGGTGAAGAACTTGGCCTTACGAAACCATGAAAAGCAAGAATGAAGGTCGGGAAGGGGCACAGATTGCAACACCACCTTCCGATTGAGAGCCCTGTAATCAATGACAGGCCTGAAGCCTCCTTGGGGTTTCGGGACTAGAAAAATAGGCGAAGAATACGCTGACTTAGAGGGCCTAATAATACCATCCTTCAACATCTGATCGATGATTTCTTTCAGAGCCTTCATTTTAGGTGGAGATAGCCTATACGGTGGAAAACGGACAGGAATCGAATCCGTAACCTCAATTTTGTATTCAATAAGGTCAGTAACACCAAGAGTATCAGAGAACACCTCGGGAAACGACTGATACAGTTTCCGAATACTATCAGCCTGCTCCTCAGGTAGATGTCTAAGGTCTAACAACATCTCATCCTGGGTAGGCGAAATAGATGAACATGATACAGAATTACACTTTAACAAGGGAATTCTACAATTGGACGCAAATTTGAATGTGCACGACCTACTCTGGAGATCGAGCACAAGACCAGTGTGAGAAATGAAGTCCGCTCCCAATATGATGGGGCAAGACAAACGCTTGGCCACAAACAATTTGATCTTCCATGTAAATTTAAAAACCCGAATTTTGACATGTAAGGAACCTAGAATTTCTAATGGAGATGAATTAGCCGAAACATATTTAACAGGAGATGAGTCATAGTCAGGGAATTTACAAACAGATTTCAATTTAGAATACCAATCAGCCGAAATAATGGAACAAACACTGCCTGAATCTAAGAGAGCTGTTATAGGCTCGTTATTTACCTCAATCTTAAGAAAAGGAACAGGTGCGGGGGTATCCGCCGCAATCCTAAGACATTCTTTAGGGCATTCAAAAGATGAACTTGAAGGCTGATCGTTCTCTGCATTTACAATCTGTTTACTAGGGGCTGAGTCTCGGGAAGATGGATTAGTCGACTCAACCGAAGCCACTAGTCACTTTTTATTATTGGCATAGATGGAATTTGCACCAGAAGTTGAGCAGGAGGGGGTGCTATTTGAGTTTGGGCAATTCTTGGCGATATGTGAGAAGGCCCCACACTTAAAACAGCCTTGTGATGACCCTGCTCCATTCCTTGTCCCACTTGATTTGATCAGAGGACACTTATTCCGCAGATGGTCAGGCGACCCGCACGCATAACATTTACGGGGATTGACTGGTCGGCGAGGTGGAGGCCGAGTGTTACTAAAAGAAGGCGGGGGTTCTTTTGCCACGCGGAAGGAATCGGCATACCTAACTCCTTCCGCAGAGACGGCTAATGCTTCCAGTTCAGAGAAGGTTTGCGGGCACGCCGCGAAACACAAATATGACCTGTAGGATGGCGAAATACCTTCTACAATAGCCTGTACAATTTGATCCTCAGGGAAGTGAAGAGCAAACACCCTAGTATAAAACTTAATGTCCTGTATGAAATCAGCCAAGTTTTCATCCAAACGCTGTACACGATAATAGTACTTCTGAATAAGGGAGGACCTGGCCCTAGCCGGGATGAAGTTAGCTAGCAAATGGGCATGGAAATCCTCAATAGATGATTGCTCGGCAATGGCTCTAACTATTTTGTCAGATAGAACACCAATAGCATAAGGATAGATAATTTGCAAAATTTGACATGGGGAGAGAGAAAACATAAGGGCATGATCCTGAAATTCCACTAGAAATCTTAAAAATGAAATTACGTCACTGGTGGTGTTTACGGAAAACTTAGAGATACCCCTAAGCAACATTGCCAATGGATGAGGCAAGCTGCTGAACCCAGGTGACATAGTCGTTAAAGGTTTCAATGGCAAAGAAGTTAATTCAGAGCGGATGTTACTCAATGACGCACGGCGTTCAGATTCGTTGTTCGATGGGGCAGAGATAGTTTGAGCAGCAACGGTTATCCTATTGCCTTCTCCCTTAGCAGGTTCTTCCTCACTACTTACATTCACAATGGTGGGCTGATCAGATTTGGGGGGAACTTCGCCGGTTAGCAATTGAGTGACCTTATTAGACAATTCAGAAATAGTTTCAAAGAGCGTATTAGCTTGCTTCCTCTGAACGTCATTCACCTTCAGAGACAACAGATCATTAACTCTATTTGAAAAGTGATATAATCTGCCTTGCACACGCTTAATTTGGTTAGGAGACGGATCATTTTCATCAAAAAACTAACTACGGAAGCTAGCCCAGTAATATTCTCCGTGATCGTGGAAAGAGAGTCGTCAATTTCTTTCTCTCCCAAATTGGGGATGGAAATGGGCAAATCAAGGGACTCTCTAAGCTTGTTAGTGTCTATTGCAACCGTGCCTCCAGATTGAACATTTCTGATAGTTAACTCGTATATCAACTCCTCTTTGCGCAAGTAGTTAAGGAGGAGAACATCGCGAGGGCCGGGCATGATGACAGAACAATTTTGAAAAACTCAAAAAATTCCAGCAACTGAGAAAATTGTTAGAGTTCGAATCAAAGCAATGTTTAGCCGTCAAAAGGGGCTAAATTGAGACCCATTCAACCACGCTCTGCTACCACTTGTTACGGAGATATCCGTGGTAGGTAGAGGTGAAAGAAGGTGCGGGTGTGAATGGGTTTCAAGCTACGAAATTAACGTGCAATGTAAAATTAATTTAAAATTTAACTAGGTTATATTTTCTTTTCAAAAACAAGAGATAACAATCATAACAGGTACAGAGTAGCAAAAATGTAGGTACAATATTACTGGATTCGGGCTCAGTGCCCTTACTTCATAACTCTTGGGCAATCAGCCCCGCCTTACTCCAAAAAAATAGTTTTAGCCAAGGGGCAGAAAACCCCATTCATGCCCAGGAGCACTGGCTCCAAACATTACACATAAAGCCTGCACGAGGCATACAGAAACAAATTTCAAAGAGCGATCCGCTCTCAAAATTGTAAGCCTATCACAAGGTCACACCAAACTCTACCTTCAAGCTGTCCTTCTAAGGACGTATTCACAGGGGTAAAATACCCAACCTACGGAGGTCTATTACATGAAAAGAAGGTTGATTACATGACCTCTAAAATAACAATTTGAGAGGAGGCGATCTTGCACTCCTAATACACTTTGTTTTTAAAACCTAATCTGGCTCTGGGCCGCTAACGCAAGGGCTAATCCCATACTACAGAGGTGACTTAGAGAAGAACGCTTTACATTACATAAACGAAGAATAGTTTGAGAAAATAAGTTCACCTCAAAACAAATGTGAGTGGGAGCTCGAGAGGGTTAGCACTCTCTATCCCAATATGTAGCTTTACAAGAAAAGATGAAAAGAGTAATTACATTTTAGGAAAAGGTTACATGATGGAAATGCTTCGAACCCGCCGCGAGTGTTAAACTGCCGACCTAGCAAGAAAAGAAGTTATTAATAGGCCATTACCTGGTGTTGAACGGCTGAAGAAGAAAGAGGCGCTTCCCGCCTCCTGCTATGTACTTAATACACTGAAAGATGGAACAGAAGTGGCCCGGAGACCCTAAAATCAGCAGTTTATATACTCTCGCGAAAGTTTCTAGGCGTTAGGGGAAAGAAAACACCCGCCCACAATGTTTTTATTGGATAGGATCCCACAATCGATTCAAGTTGGGGGAAGATACATCTGATTGGATAGAAATTAATTTAAGAAATTCGGGATTGGCTACATGCAAAACAAGGGGAAAGAGAGGGGTATACAGCCAACATAAACAATGGCAGAAAGAAATTTAACAAAGAACAAACATTTGAAATAAAAATTTCTTCAACAAAATAGTTCTTTGACTCCGCACTAGGTTGCACTATTGTTGATCTTCAGTAGTGTCCTCTAGAAGAGAAAGTTCACACTTCTTACTTCAAGCGAAACAAAAACACATCAAAAGTGACACAGTTCAAAAACTCAAAATTTTCCACGTGGTGACATCTTCTGAGAAAGTAGAGAATTAATAGAATAGATAAAGTTCAACCTTCCTCCAGAAGAGGAGTTTCAACTGGCGCAACTTTTAAATAAATGGTGTAGAGGTGTACCGCCCGGTACACTTACTATACAAAAGCACTCGAATAGTAAAAAAACTACTGAAATCCGCCAGTCAAAGTGAAGACCCAACGCATATCAATGTAACGCCAGACTATTCCAGCGACGACAATTCCTTCCCAGTATAACAATGGAGATAAACCTCGTTCTGCTTTTGATTATTATTATGGCAACATTACTCCAATGGAATCTTAACAGTTATCGATCACAGTTAGAATATCTACAACTCCTAATAAACAAACACCAACCATCTGTTATCTGTCTTCAAGAAACAAACTTTCAGAACGACTTTGCTGCCAATCTAAGACTCTACAGTGTCTACCACAAAAATAGAACTAATGTGAATCATGCGAGTGGAGGAGTAGCTACTTATATCAAAAACAATATCTATGCCAAAGAAATTACTGTTAACACTAATTTGGAAGCTGTACCAATTTCAGTCCATCTACCACCTTCTCTATGTATCTGCAATGTTTATATTCCAAACAGTTATTTGTTTCAAGGTGACGATCTACGAAACCTTATCCACCAACTACCTAAACCATTCATCCTAGTAGGTGACTTCAACAGCCACAACACGTTATGGGGTAGCCATAGTTCTGATGCAAGAGGAAAAGAGATAGAAAAGATACTTGATGAATTTGATTTAATTCTAATGAACTCTACTGCTCCAACTCGTTTTGACATAGCCCACGGCACCTGTAGTAGTATAGACCTAACCATCTGCACACCGGACGTAGCAACCCTTTTCAACTGGTCTGTTTATTCAACACTCCAAGGAAATAGTGACCACTTCCCGATACTAATCAATAATGAAAATTCTTCTGTCAACTCCTCATTTATTAACAACTCCAAATGGAACTTAAATAAGGCAGATTGGACAAAATTTAGGCAGACAGTCAATAATCACTTAAAAGACTTAACCCCTCCAAATGATTTCCCTTCTAAGCACATAAATATCATTGTTCAAGATTTCACAGAAGTTCTTGTTAAATCTGCAGACATGAATGTTCCAAAAGTAACCTCAAACTCCTTTAAGAAAACAGTACCTTGGTGGAATGACACTTGTAAGGAGGCTATTAAGAATAAGAATCATGCTTTCTACATCTACAAAAGAAAACGCACACCTGAAAATAAAGCCCAATTTCAGAAATATAGAGCAATCGCTCGAAAAGAAATTAAACTCAGCAAAAAGAATTCATGGCTATCATTCGTCTCCTCGCTAAGTTCCCAAACCCCACGAAAGGAAATGTGGAATAAACTTCAAAGAATAAATGGCAAATATAATCACTTCTACATTACTTCCCTCAGAAACTCTGTTGATGGAACCTTCATAAACAAACCTCAAAACATCGCTGATAAATTAGCTGACACATTTGCCGAGATCTCTAGTGACAAAAATTATGATCCTGAATTTCTCCATACAAAGAAATCCAGTGAATCCGTTGATCTAAGGAAAGCTATCTCTGACCCTAACTATAATCTAAACGATACTTTTCAACTGCAGGAAATAATTACTGAACTTGACAAATGTGGCAAATCTAGTCCTGGCCCAGATACGGTTCCTTATGAATTTCTAAAACAGCTTCCACTAAGTGCAATAAATTATCTTCTGGCCATTTTCAACCACATATGGAGCTCTAAGACATTTCCTGACCAATGGCGAAATGCCATTGTAGTTCCAATACCCAAACCAGGGAAAGACAACTCAATTGCAGAAAATTATCGCCCTATTGCTTTAACTAATGCGATGTGTAAACTCATGGAGAAAATAGTCAACAAAAGATTACGCTGGTATCTCGAGCACACACATTTCTTCAGTAATGTGCAAAACGGGTTCCGTAAAGCACACTCCACAACAGACACTTTGATAAGTCTGGAATCTGAAATACAGGAAGCGTTTTTCAATAACCAACACCTAATAGCAGTCAGTTTAGATATTAATAAGGCATATGACATTGTATGGAAAGACTATATAATCAAAGTTCTAATGACACATAATATATCTGGAAATATCCTATATTTCATTTATAATTTTCTCCAAATGCGCCGAATTAAAGTTAGAGTAAATGGAATGCTGTCAAAGGAAGTAGTAATCAACAATGGAGTCCCACAAGGATCAGTTATCAGTGTAACACTGTTTCTTGTGGCAATTAATGGTATAGTCTCTAACATCCACTCACCAGTTAAGTGTTGCCTTTTTGCTGACGATTTGATAATCTTCTGCCCAGGGAAAGACATTACAACGACTCAACTCCTATTACAAGAATCAATTGTAAATATTCAAAACTGGACTAAAACCAGAGGATTCAAATTTTCTAAAACTAAAACCAAATGTATTCTCTTCTCCAAAAATAAACATACTATCGCTAACCCTGAATTATATATGGAAGACCATAAAATTGAATCAGTTAAAACTATTAAAATTCTAGGACTTCTATTTGATAACAAGCTCACCTGGACCCCATACCTTAAAAATCTTAAAGACGAGTGGCAAAGAAGAATGAATATCATGAAAATTCTCTCAGCAAAAAACTGGGGAGCAGACTACCATGTCCTAATGAACACATACAGAGCCACAATCAGCGCCAAACTGGATTATGGCAGTATAGTATACTGTTCTGCCAGACCATCTACTCTTAAGATCCTTGATACCATCCAATCTTCAGCTCTTCGAATTGCCCTAGGAGCCCACCGCACCAGCCCCATAGCTAGTATAGAGATTGAAGCCAACGAACCACCACTTGAAATCAGACGTAAACAGCTGAGTTTGACATACGCACTCAAGATAGCTGGTACAAGTAACCAACACTTGAAAAACACCTAATTTCAAAGAGACATAAAGGAAAACTAACTGGATCTCAACCCCAACCCTTTAACATCAGAATATCCAATCTTCTCAAAGAAATAAACCTCAGCCTTCCACCCATTTTATTTCCACACAACTCACTAGATACCCCTCCATGGAAAACTCATTTGCCTCCAGTCAACTGGGAACTGAACAACAATCTTAAAGCTCAAACTGACACAGCAAAATTCCAACAGTTATTTAATGAAATTTGTAATAGATACTCAACATAGGGTGCAATTTATACTGATGGATCAAAATTCAATGAGAGAAATGGTTGTGCAGTGAAATATAAAGACTATAGTAAGCTATACAGATTACCAGATCTTTTCACAGTGTTTACAAGTGAACTGTATGCTCTTAAACAGGCCATGATTCATATTTCAAAAGCAAGCTACAATAACTCATTCATAATATTCTCTGATTCCAAAAGTGCATTAACTTCAATACAAAATCCATCAACAACACACCTACTTGTTAAAGAAATTCAAATGCTGTACCACAAGATCAAGATTGCAGGAAAAAATGTTAAATGTTATGTGGATACTATCTCACAGAGGAATACCAGGCAACGAATCAGCTGATCAAGCAGCAAAAGAAGCTACTAGTCTTCCAATCAACGACCGTCAAATTGCCACGCCACATTCTGATATCATCGCTTATATCAAAATCAAACTACACGAACAATGGAAAATGAACTGGCTTAAAACTTCCATTAGCACCCTCCAAAAAATTAAAATGATATCTACAAGAACATATCCTCTCCAAAACCTCACCAGACATGAACAAGTCTTAATCTCCCGACTAAGGATAGGACATACGAAGATCACCCACAACTATCTCCTAGAAAAGAAACAACCTCCCACCTGCAGCAAATGTAACTGCTCTCTCACTGTCAAGCATATCATCTCAGAATGTCAACTGTATGACCATTGGCGCCAACACCACAACATACCTAAAGAAATGGAACTGACACTGTCTTCTCCAGCACTGAGTCATCAAGTCATCAACTTCCTCAAAGACACTGGCTTGCACTCCAAAATGTAATTACATTATACTTATTTTTTTTTTTTTTACATTTTTATAATTACAATATTATTATTATTATTATTATTACCATTATTCTGTAATCATATGTAAGAGTCGCGATAAGACCTTGAAGTTAAAGCGACTATAAACAACCCTAATAAAAAAATATCAAAACAGCCCCTCATCACTTGAAGACAGAGCATGGTAATCCGGACTGATTGCGGCTATAGGAAATCCGAATTAATGAAAGTTCGGATCAAACAAAATAACTTACGAAATGAGCCAAGGTAAGTATTTAAACACTGTGTTCCGTAAAAAGAAAGTGTACAGTACTGTATTTAAAATTCAATATATACGAATATTATTTAGTACAATGTTAGAAATGGCTGTGGAAGTAAGGAGAAATCGAATCTAACAAAGAAGTCAGCTAAGGATAACATGATGGCAAGCATAATTGGCAGTCATGCAAATTTTAGTGAAGAATCAAAGGGTATATATGGGTACCTCAAGGCAGAAACAGGTTCCAAGAAGGACATTCCAGGAATCATTAATGAACAAGGGGAGTGTGTATGCGCCATCAGACACCCCTTTTATCCTTCTACATTTTTCTAAAACATTCTCTCTTATCTCCCAAATTTACGGGTTAGAGTGAGTTAGAAAGTTCGAGTAGGGTGAAATTTGGCTGCATTTTTAACAATTTACATTATTTTACGCATACTTATGTGCAAGCTAGAGTTATGAAATTTGGCTCGCGTACGGCGATCGGACTTGTAAATGTACGTTCCAAATTTGAAGATTCTATCGTTACTATCAGTGTGAAAAACGATGAAATATATGTGTAAAAATCACAGAATGTACGAACAATCCAGAAATACATCCAAATATAATGTATAAGGGAGAGAGACACGACAAAAAGTCAGTACTAGGAAAGTGCAGAACTAGAACACGGCAATCAAGACACACCATTGACCACACTTGACACGCTTAGTGGTTTGAAGAAACTTCTGATATATTGTCTTCCTTTGACATCATTTTCTTTCATAATTAACTCACGCAGATGCCTCAAATGTTCGTAATATGCAGAAATGTTTTCATATTTGTTCTCTTCAACGTTTTCAATGACAATGTTTAGATGGTGTTTAATTTCACTAAGTTAGGGTTAATAATATCACCTTCTTCATCCTGCTCATATTCAGATCTTTCTGCAGTGATCACAATTCCAACGATCTCCTCTTCTGCGTAGTTTACAACATTAGTCTCGTAACTATTGGGGTCCGGATTGTTGAGGCTCTACTGTATGGAGATAATTGACAGCTTCGAGTAGGCCTCCCTCGGGGAAATCATACAGCTGAAAACTAGCGAAACGAAAGCCACCTACACCAGATTAGAGAAGATGGCCTCTACTTTTCGCAGAACACATGCTTTATACAAGAGAAAAACCATCTCAACATGAGCTAAGCGAAGACACTACATCACAGTAATTAAAACGCAGTGCTTGTATGCCAGTGAATGCCTCCGAATGACAGGGAAGTCGGGGCTAAGAAAAGACGAGAAATTTGAGGGGAAAATTATCCACAAGATTATGAGTCCAAAAATTGCGGATGACCAGTAAGTTACAGGTTACGAGGAAGGGAAGAAATGATTGAGTGAATGAGGAAAATAAGTCTCAAATTTTGTGGACATCTCCGTGTAGCTGGGAAATATACATATACATATACAAATATATAAATAATAATATACATATACATATACATATACATATACATATACATATACATATACATATACATATACATATACATATACATATACATATACATATACATATACATATATATGTGTGTTTTTCATATGGCTTTGACATGCCCTGGAGGGATTTTGGAAAAGGTAGTGTCCAAAATCCCTGGGGTAAATAGAGGAAGTACACCGAAAAATAAATGAAGGATTGTAGAATGGAAGGATTTAATGTGATGTTAAAACCACAGATTTAACAAATCTTTGACATTTATTACTCTTATTGACAATACAAGTTCAACTATTAAATTAAATGTATTATTTTTGTCTTGAGCCAAAGGCCACCGATTAACGAATACAAAATCGATGATTAAGCCAGAATCTTGTCATTGACAGACGAAAGCAGCAACGCTGCGATTTGACTTTAAATAGGCCAAAGTTAGGCTCATGAGAATTACAATGGAATACAAAACGTGGATCTGAAATTACAGTTACATTTAATAACAGTGGCTAGAGGATATAATTACAAATGGGAACATTAGTTGCAAATTAAAAAAAATGAATACTCGAATGTAATAGAAATCAACTAAAATTTTCCTTTAACCATCAAGGTTAATATAACTCTACATTATGTTCTTTTTGCAAACATTTTTCAAACACATCTCGCAGATGTGGAAGTGAAAAGTGTTTTTTTTTTTTAACGAAAGTTGATACGCAACGTCCTTGGTGACAGCGGGTAGTGGTAGAGATCAACATGACTCCATCGAAGAACAGAGTGCAGGAACTAGTAGAAGCTTTAATCACATGCAGCTGGTCAAAGTCCATTCCTTCTACGGAAATAGCTTTTCGTAAAGAAACAGCCAGCCAATTCAGCGAGCCGCGTAGATCAGATGTAACCATCTACCAGGTGAGTCAGGAAGAGATCTGATAGGAACCGGGAGAGACCAATCAAACTCAGACCCAGATGAGTTGAAGCGAGACGCAAGCCTTTTTCGTTTGGGAAAGGCTCGCCGGAGAACACCAAAAAAGTTAGGGTTGAAAGAAACTAAACTAAAATTTCCTAACCGAAATATAACAATTAAGTTTTAAAATTCTAACGTAAGCCTTGAAAAAATATCCGTATTAGATATTCAATAACTAATTGACAGAAGAACGTAATTAATATTAAATAATATGGCCAATAGGAGGCGAGGAAAAAGAAAAGCAATCGCGTAATAATACGTTTCGTCATTTTAACCAATAAGATATGAAGTTCCTCTTGACGAAACAATATTACCATAGAAAGAGGTCTCCAAAACAGAGGGAAGACATGTTTAGCAATCATCCAGCACTGCAGAGTCGTCAAGGGCAACTCTTAAATGTATGATTAAATAAAGAGTCCAAACAAGGAACACGCAAGTAATAATTTATGTTTACAGAAGTAGGTGACGTAAAGTAAAAGTCAGTAAACCAAAGTAAATATAGCTTACAAATTAACTGAAAATACAGAACTACCAGGACCTTCGTGTAAACACGAAAATGCCCAGTTCTGGTTTTGGTTCTCTTAATATTACTACTCCACTATACAGGAAACAAAGTACCCGCGTGTACTACCAGTTAACCTTAAGACCCTCCACACCGTCTCATATCACCATCATCCTTTGATTTTCTCCACATGATTTCTCTCGATTCATCAGCTCTGTTCTATTCTATCCTAGTGTCATTTGTTGCTTTTATTTTATTAATTTCAATTTTCTTCCACCACATTCGTCCCTGATTTTTCTGATGTCCTCTCTGATACTTTTCAAGCACACATGGTGTGATAACATCATATTTGGAGCTTGTTGTAGTCAGCTCCCGCTTGGAGCGCTGTGCCAGCACACAGCGAGCCACCTGGTGACGAACGAGCGTACCACTACAATTCTCTAACGGTAAAACATTCTTAATTACAAACCCTCATTATTGTGGATGACTTCCTTGTCAACAGTCGAGATTTTCTTCTGAAGATTCGGAGCAAACTTCTCTGCGAAACATAAAAGAGTTTCACTTAGTTTTCCTGACACAGAATAAGCCCATATCAGTTCTAAAATAATCTGTTCAGCTTATTTCTCGTGATGTCACGATAAAAAAATAAGAAAGAAGCTAACAATCGTGGAGGAAGACAGATAAACATTGAATTGAGCAATATTTTAAAATTCCACCGTCTCAAACCGAGATAAGGGCTAAATATGTGGGAAAATATTGAAATGTAGAAACGAAATTATGATTTCTCTTATGTACCAATACTTTACTGCTATATCTCAGACACTTTCCTAATCATTGTTAGGCTATGTTGTCCAGAAGGCAGGGTGGCAACGCCGCTGAACAAAGCCACAAACAGCAGCCAATAACTTATATTACTGATAAATAGCGGGTCACCTCAATGAACTGTAAAGAGATTGATGTGCTGGTGGCTGCCCTCCATTCATCTCTGTCTAGAGAACTAGTTGGAAATAAATACTGCTGTTCCCTGTGCTACATAAAACTGGTGTCGTTCTCTGAGGGATAGGTAAAAACTGTTTTAAATTATATCAGTGCACTTTTACATCGTCATATCACAAGGTGAATAATAATAACAATTACATTTACGGTTTTGGAGACGCCGAGTTGCTGGAATTTAGTCCTGCATGAGTTCTACTATGTGCCAGTAAAATTACCGAACCGAGACTGATGTATTTTAACATCTTGAAATACCACCGGGTGAGCCAAAATCGAACCTGTCAACTTTTTCTCAGAAAACCTGCGACTTATCGGTCTGAGCCAACAGAATAGAAGACACATCCGACCACTTGGAAAACTTCTCTAAGAGTAACGATTTGAACTTTAAAATAAAATGTGTTCTTTTACAAGTATGTTAGTAGTATAATTGGACAGTTCGGGCGCCACCACCCCCACCGGCTCCCAGAGGCCACCTCCACCACCACCACAGCCAGAGGCCTCCCAGATGCCTCCTCCACCACCACCATAGCCAGAGGCCTCCCAGAGGCCTCCTCCACCACCCGCGGGAAATTTGAATTTGTAAACAAGGCCACGTGCTTTTTGACAGCTGTCATCGACAACAACGCATCGCTAACCTCAGTACTGCCATCTTGACGGGCCTAAACCTCAGTAGTGCCAACTTAAACTAACTAGCCCGAGGTAAACAAAGCCACGTGTTTTTTTGACAGCCACGTCCTTTTTGACAGACAACAACGCATCGTTAACCTCCGTACTGCCATCTTGACGGGCCTAAACCTCAGTAGTACCAACACCGAGCTCGATAGCTGCAGTCGCTTAAGTGCGGCCAGTATCCAGTATTCGGGAGATAGTAGGTTCGAACCCCACTGTCGGCAGCCCTGAAAATGGTTTTCCGTGGTTTCCCATTTTCACACCAGGCAAATGCTGGGGCTGTACCTTAATTAAGGCCACGGCCGCTTCCTTCCCACTCCTAGCCCTTTCCTGTCCCATCGTCGCCGTAAGACCTATCTGTGTCGGTGCGACGTAAAACAAATAGCAAAAAAAAAAGTAGTACCAACTTAACCTAACTAGTGCGTGGTAAACAAAGCCACGTGCTTTTTTGACAGCTGTCATCCGCCATCTTTAAACTACAGAGCACCGTGCTGCCCTCTTTATCGCAGTAGCTGCAAATTCGTCACCTGTCATCCGCAGTGCTGCCATCTTGGCGGGCCTAAACGTTAGTGTTACCAACTTAACCTCATTAGCGTGAGATAAACAAATCCACGTGCAGCAGTCATCCGCCATCTTTAATCTATAGAGCACAGTGCTGCCCTCTTTAGCTACTTACCTTTGAAATGTGGTACGTCACAGCTGTCATCCGCCATCTTGCATCCGAAACCTCAGTGCTGCACTCTTTAGCTAGATACCTTTGAAATGTAGTGGCGGCAAATTCTTTATGCTCTTGTTTGGAAACAAAGCCACGTGCTTTTTTGACAGCTGTCATCCGCCATCTTTAATTCAGAGAGCACAATGCTGCCCTCTTTAGCTACTTACCTTTGAAATGTGGTACGTCACAGCCGTCATTCGCCATCTTGCATCGCAAACCTCAGTGCTGCACTCTTTAACTAGATACCTTTGAAATGCAGTGGCGGCAATTTTAAAATTCTTTATGCTCCTGTTTGGAAAAAACCTATGCTCTTTTTTGTCGGCTATCATCCGCCATCTTTAATCCAGGCAGCACCGTGCTGCCCTCTATGTGGTGGTGGTAAATTCTACACGCTCTTGTTTGGAAACAAACCCATGTGCTTTTCTGACAGCTGTCAACCGCCAGAGAGCACCGTGCTGCCCTCTTTATGCCGGTGGCAAATTCAACGTGCTTTACAAACTCACGTGCTTTTTGACAGCTGTCATCCGCCATCTTTAATCAAGAGAGCACCGTGCTGCCATCTTTAGCTAGATACCTTTGAAATGTGGTGGTGGCAAATTCCACGTGCTCTTGTTTAGTAAACAAAGCCACGTGCTTTCTTGACAGCTATCATACGCCATCTTTAATCAATAGAGCACTGTGCTGCTATCATGCGGGTAATTTCGTCAGCTGTCATCCGCCATCTTTAATCTACAGAGCGCAGTGCTGCTCTCTGTAGTAGCGGGCAATTTGAAAAGTTCTGATACTTGTCATCCGTCATCTTTAATCAACAAAGCATCGTACTGCTATCTTTAGCTACATACATTTAACATGTGGTGGCGGATAATTTGAAAAAAACTTCCGTTAGCTATCATCCACCATCTTTATTCAACAGAGCATCGTGCTGCTATCTCTAGCTACATACATTTAACATGTGGTGGCGGCAATTTGAAATTCTATCTAGATCCCATCTTTAATCAAGAGAGCACCGTGCTGCTACCCCTTTGAATTGTGGTGACGGATAATTTGAAATTCCGTTAGCTATCATCATTAAACATTAGTGCATTCGCTAACCTAACCTCTCATCTACTATCTTGAAGGAGATTATACGACACCTCCTCTACCTCCTGCTCTTCCTCCTCCTCCTCCTCCTCCTCCCCTACCACCTCCTCCTCCTCCTCCTCCTACTCCTCTGTCAAGGCATAGCTTTATCGAACACGCATCGCGAAGGCAAGAGTGTACAGCGATATGTATGTTTAGACTTGCGGATTACGAAAGAAACATAACAAGACTTGAATCGAACCCTGCACTCGATGTCGTTAACTTCAACATGTGATTAAAACATTGTCTGGTGTGTTCAGAACACTACATAAGTAGAATCGAACGCTGTACGACATCTTAGGGGATACCTTTGTTCTAAGAAGATCAGATTGAAACATAACAAGACTAGAATTGAACACTGCACTCGATGTCGTTAACCTTAACATGTGATTAGAACATTGATTGACGTGTTCAGATCAATAAACAAGTAGAACCGAACACTGTACAACATGTTAGGGGATACCTTTGTTCTAAGAAAATTAGATTGAAACATAACAAGACTAGAATCGAACACTACACTCGATGTCGTTAACCTTAACATGTGATCAGAACATTCATCGATGTGTTCAGATCACTAAACAAGTAGAACCGAACACTGTACAACATGTCAGGGGATATCTTTGTTCTAAGAAAATTAGGTTGAAACATAATAAGACTAGAACCGAACACTGCACTCGATACAACATGTTAGGGGATACCTTTGTTCTAAGAAGATCAGATTCAAACATAACAAGACTAGAATTGAACACTGCACTCGATGTCGTTAACCTTAACATGTGATCAGAACATTGATTGATGTGTTCAGATTACGAAACAAGTACAACCGAACACTGTACAACATGTTAGGTGATACCTTCGTTCTAAGAAAATTAGATTGAAACATAACAAGACTAGAATCGAACACTGCACTCGATGTCGTTAACCTTAACATGTGATCCGATACAACATGTTAGGGGATACCTTTGTTCTAAGAAAATTAGATTGAAACATAGCAAGACTAGAATCGAACACTGTAAGAACATTGTTTGATGTGTTCAGAGCAAAAGTATAACTTCAATGATTTACCTAGTGTAAAAAATCAAAAACACACACTGTGCACAAATCGCATAGCTATCTCGTCTATCACTTGCCTAGTATGAAAATCAAAAACACACTGTGCACATATCGCATAGCTAACTCGGCAACACTTCAAATGATTTGCTTAGTACGAAAATAAAAAAATCTATACCGCGTAGCTAACTCGTTC
The DNA here is from genome assembly GCF_040414725.1 of Anabrus simplex. Taxonomy (NCBI): domain Eukaryota; kingdom Metazoa; phylum Arthropoda; class Insecta; order Orthoptera; family Tettigoniidae; genus Anabrus; species Anabrus simplex. The sequence goes on from NC_090267.1 coordinate 501,632,941, forward strand.
ATCGCACTGCTAAGACGCTTAGTAATTGCAAATACACTGATATATCTCATACGAAAATCAAGAAAGCACACTGCGTAGCCAACTCGCTCGGGTCACTCGCTTAGTAAATGCAACACGACTAGAACACTGATACACGTTACTCTTTTTTTCTAGAAACACATACACACAGGGATAAGAATGTTGCGAGATACTACATACATGTTTTTTAAAAAAATAGGGGGGTGAAAGATCATAAATTATATGTACACATGTTGTCTCCTCCAAGTTGTAAGACGAAATAGACACAGTACTGCGGGTTTCCGCTCTAGCTGGCGAACGGAAGTAGCATCATATCTCAGCAAAAAAATACGCGTGAGCTTGCATACACGCAAGTCAGACACAACGATGGATACCGCGATTCAAATCCTGGCAACTTATGCCGTCAGGAAGGGCATCCGGCTAGATCATGTTATGATGATCGCGCAGGTCCCTCTTCTAGCATTTGCTATTTTTTACGGCTTCCGACAGTAGGAGTTCAAACCCGCTACCTTCCGAAGTAGCGAGAATGATTGAAGAGTGTTGAGGGTGATTCATTTGTCGGATGGAGGTGATAAGCCTTGTGCAGGTTTCTTCGATAGGAGTAGGCTATGTGCTGGTACCGGGACATCTAGTTATAAAACCCGCTACAACTGATTTGTCGCGTATACTGCGATTTAAAATCCTAGTCAGGAAGGGTAACCGGTCGTAAAACTATTGTATATGATCTAAGAGGCGGGGTGTGCAAAAAAGCCAGCATTATGTAAGGGCTGTTGATGGGGATGTTAAACCTTGTGCAGACTCCTTCGAAAATGATTGCAGGTACAAGAGTGTTGAGGGTGGTTCATCTGTCGGATGGAGGCAATAAGCCTTGTGTAGGCTTCTTCGGTAGGAGTAGGGTATGTGCCGGTACCGGGATATCTAGTTATAAAACCCGCTATAACAAATTTATCGCGTATACTGCGATTTAAAATCCTAGTCAGGAAGGGTAACCGGTCGTAAAACTATGGTGTATGATCTAAGAGGCGGGGTATGCAAAAAAAGGCAGCATTAAGTAAGGGCTGTTGATGGGGGTGTTAAACCTTGTGCAGGCTTCCCCGAAACTGATTGTGAGTACAAGATGTTGAGGGTGATTCATCTGTCGGATGGAGGCGTTAAGCTGTGTGCAGGTTTCTTCGGTAGCAGTAGGCTATGTGCCGGCACTGGGATATCTAGTTATAAAACCCGCTATAACAAATTTATCGCGTATACTGCGATTTAAAATCCTAGTCAGGAAAGGTAACCGGTCGTAAAACTAAGGTGTATGATCTAAGAGGCGGAGTGTGCGAAAAGCCAGCATTAAGTAAGGGCTGTTGATGGGGGCGTAAAACCTTGTGCAGACTCCTTCGAAAATGATTGTGAGTACAAGATGTTGAGGGTGATTCATCTGTCGGATGGAGTCGTTAAGCCTTGTGCAGGCTTCTTCGGTAGGAGTAGTCTATGTGCTGGCACCGGGTTTTACCCTCTCCCTACGGTAGTATATTACATTCTTAGGTTGTTTCGAGGGCGTGCAAAAAAAGCTAGCATTAAGTAAGGGCTGTTGATGGCGGGTGTTAAACCTTGTACAGGCTCCTTCATCAGAAGAAGCCTACATGCCGGCGCCGTGCAGGCTCTTTCGATAGGAGTGGGCTATATGCTGGTACTGTGTTTTATCGTCTCCCTACAATCATTATATTTTATGTTAGGAACTTACACAGGCTAAATGCTGCACACAGCTAAGAAGACGTTCCGTGAGTTACAAGTGACTTATCAGCACGCCGTGTCCCCGTTTCAAGGTTAGTGCAGCCAGAAGATGCGTGTACAATTTCAGCCAACACATGCATTCCGCACCTCGCTCTGAATGACTGCGCCGATACAACTTCAAAGACTGTAGAACAAAAAAAGTGTAAACACCAAGATGGCGGAGAGCTCAGTCATAGTGTAAAGTGTGTGTCAAGGCTAACTCGTAAATCTGCAAGATAAACAGCAACTAAGTGCCGTTCGCGACCTAATCTCCATAGTTTTAATAATCACCGTCCAATATTGACAAAAATCATGACGCTACGGGATGTAGTTCAAAAGGTATCGGCAATTGAAGATGCGATGCAGCATTTTCGCGCCCAACTCAAAGAAGCGACCAGCAGCGCCAACCGGGAGGAGAAACTACAGCGGCTGGAGGAGGAGTTCTGTGCGTTTCAAGAGAAAGTGTCTGGTGAACTAAAAGATATAAAAAACAATATTTAAAAAATAGAAGAAAAGCTGGACGAGCAAAGAGAACGGATGGACGAAGCGGAACAATACAGCCGCCGAAACTGTCTAATTTTGCATGGCGTCCCGGAAGCACCAGGTGAAAACGTGTACGCTAAAGTATTATCAACTATTAATGAAAAACTGGATATCGAGCTTAATATGTCAGACATTGACCGTTGCCATCGCCTAGGTGTTCCGAAGCGAACAACGGCTGATGTGGTTGCCACGGATAAACGCCCACTGATTATTAAGTTCCTGCGGTACCAGGATCGTGACCGCATTTGGAGGGGTAAACGTCGGCTAAAAGGCACGCACCTTCTCCTGACGGAATCGCTCACGGGTACCAGGAAAAACATTTTAAATCGTGCACGAGATCACTTTGGCCTAAATCGTGTCTGGAGCCAGGACGGTCGCATTGTTGTGCTATGTGACAATGGACGAAAGGTGTTAATTACAACAATGGTACAACTTGTTAGTTTAATGTAAAACACGAGTGAGCATTGATACGGACTCATTACTGAGATGGCATTAATGGATAATGTAGTAGTTTTAAGTAAATGTGCGTGTATGTGTGTGAGTGAATGTGATTGTGCCCCTGGAAGTACTTGTGGTGAAAACAAGGTGAGTAAGCAGAAGTCTTTTCTAGATAATGGCTAGTCACAATACAAGTGCTATTTCTACCGATTGTAGTAACCTTGATGTCAGTGACCCGCTCCCACCCCCTCCCCAGTCGCCCCCCTCACCCTACCCTTCAGCAGCGTCAGCGGGAAACATTCTCAGGGAAAGTCTTTCAAGATATCGGCGAGCCCTACAGTGTTGTCATATTAACGCGCAATCGTTAATGGCTCACATTGACGAAATACAATCCCTCTTTCATGATAGTAATACCTTGCACTGCATATGTGTAACTGAGACTTGGTTACAACCCTCACTTAACTCAGGCCTGGTTGAATTAAATAACATGACTTTACATCGTCTAGACCGAAGAAAACGTATAGGGGGAGGGTGTGCTATATACTGTCGTAATGATCTCAAAAGTAAAATAGTGGCTACTTCAGACCAGACGATTCCCAATCGACCTGAGTTTATGTTTATAGAAGTTTTGGCTAACAATCAAAAAGTACTGATCGGAGTAGTTTACAAACCCCCAGACGTAAGACATATATCGGACCTTGAAATTTGCTTAGCAAAGTTAATTCCACTGTACGAAAATATAATTATACTTGGAGATTTTAATACAAATCTGCTGACTGCGACAAACGACTCATTACATTTACAAAATATGTTCTTTAGCTTAGACCTGAACATCCTACATCTAAATGCTACTAACCATCTACATACAGTAAACCGGACGACTCATACTTTGATTGACTTGATCATAACTAACAATACTCAGAAAGTTTTAAATCACGGACAGCTTGCAGTGCCAGGTATTTCTACCCATGATCTAATATATGTCTGCTATTCATTAAAGATGCCAAAATATGAAACTAAATACATAACACGCAGGGATATAAAAAATCTGGACAAGGAAAGAATACGACACGAAGCATATTATCTGCCGTGGAACGATATTTTACACATGGATGATATTGACGTAAAAATAAATAAACTATCTGATCTGGTGTTAGAACTGTATGACAGATTTGCTCCCATGAAAGAGATCCGGGTGACTCGACCACCTTCTCCGTGGCTGACTAGTGAGATTAAATCAGAAATGGCAAAGCGTGACTCATGGTACAGAAGGTTTAAACGAACGGGTAATGCTAATGACTTTGAAAATTACCGCGTTCTCCGCAACAGGGTTAAACAGTTAATCAGAAACAGTAAATATAAACACATATGTCAAGTATCGAAATGCAAGAACTCGACAGAAATATGGAAACAATTACGAACGATGGGTATAGGTCGAACGTTATCAAAGCAGGCGCCGAATGTATCCCTTGATGACTTAAATTTACACTTCACGTCGGCCGAATCCACTGTAAGAGCAAATAATAATAATAATAATAATAATAATAATAATAATAATAATAATAATAATAATAATAATAATAATAATAATAATAATAATAATAATAATAATAATAATAATAATTTTTATAACAGTAATAATAATAATAATAATAATAATAATAATAATAATAATAATAATAATAATAATAATAATAATATTCATTTTATGCCAATTCAAGATACATTTGTGTTTACAGAGGTTGGTATAAATGACGTAAAACGAGTTATGTATTCTCTCAGATCAGATGCTGCTGGACACGATGGCATACCTCTGTCTTTCTACAAATATATCATTGGTGCCATCCTGCCGATCGTAACACACATTATTAACTACTGTTTAACCCAAGGAATTTTCCCTACGGCGTGGAAGGATGCCCTCGTCATCCCAATCCCAAAAAAGGATGGACCCAGTATTCCTTCAGATTACCGACCAGTTTCTATCCTACCACCCCTGTCCAAAGTGCTGGAACGCCTGGTACATGAGCAAATCCTTACGTACTTACATAAATATGCTTTACTCGACTCTTACCAATCAGGCTTTAAGAAAAAACATAGTACCATGACAGCTCTGCTGAAAGTGACAGATGACATTAGATATGCAATGGACAACAAACAAGTGACAATACTTACTCTTTTAGATTTCAGTAGCGCATTTGATACTGTCGATCCTAGGTTGCTTCTTTCCAAATTACAGTCCTTAAACTTTAGCCAGAAAGTGCTGGAATTTTTCTATTCTTACCTCACAAACCGCCGGCAGTGTGTGGTTGCAAATAATAATAAATCAACGTGGCGAACAAAAAATATTGGTGTTCCACAAGGGTCAGTACTAGGCCCTCTCCTATTCACATCTATATAAATAAAATTGTAGGGGGTCCGCTGTCTGTAATTTCTTTTGTTTTGCCAATTTTTGAGATATTTATCCGTTTTAGGTCAACTCAAGACCGAATCGGTGGTTTTTACGTTTCGTGTCTGTTTGTTTGTCTGTTTGTCTGTTTGTCTGTCTGTCTGTTTGTCTGTTTGTCTATTCCACCATCACGTCGAAACGGCTGGATAGATCTCAACCAAACTTCATATTTAGAGTATACTCATCCCGGGGAAGGTTTCGATATGCATATCGTTTTAAAATCTTTGAATACACGGGGGGTTTATAGGAAAACCAGAATGGTTTTTCCACCATCACGTCGAAACGGCTGCATAGATCTCAACCAAACTTCATATTTAGAGTATACTCATCCCGGGGAAGGTTTCGATATGCATATCATTTTAAAATCTTTGAATACACGGGGGTTTTATAGGAAAACCAGAATGGTTTTTCCACCATCACGTCGAAACGGCTGGATAGATCACAACCAAACTTCATATTTAGAGTACACTCATCCCAGGGAAGGTTTCGATATGCATATCATTTTAAAATCTTTGAATAGACGGGGGGTTTATAGGAAAACCTGAATGGTTTTTCCACCATCACTTCGAAACGGCTAGATAGATCTCAACCAAACTTCATATTTAGAGTATACTCATCCCGGGGAAGGTTTAGATATGCATATTATTTTAAAATCTTTGAATAGACGGGGGGTTTATAAAAAAACCAGAATGGTTTTCCTCCATTTTCTCTTATACTATTGATTTTCTGTAAACTTCGTTTACCGTACGCGAAACGTGTCTTCATTATAAACAACTTTCGTTATGTTCATAATTTACCTTACTCTTCACATGACGGAGAAATTTACAACTTTTCGCTGGTATCATGCTCTGCATTGAGTGACCGACAGACCGACAACGAACCTACAGGTTACCATGGCAACATCTCTGACTGCATGCCAGCAGGGAAGTAACGTATTGCCATTTTCCTCATCATGCTTTTAAATTCGTGGTTGTTCCTTGGGCAGAAGGCAAGAGAGGCGTCAATCGGCCTATCTGCGGGATATTGGCGGAATATCGTTGGATGTTATAACCGCCCTCGAATAGATTAAGTAATAACACCATTAGTCATCTTCTTATTATTTGTTTACCTAAGAATCACTGGACCTAAATTTCTCCTCTGTTACGCTTTATTATATCCATAACTCACACTAGCATAATTTATTGAGGGGCATTTGATTTTCCAATACATTAAATTGGCATTTACATATTTGCCGTTATCCGGCTGTCCTCAGTTATAATCCATTTTCTATTACTTTCAACCTTCTTAACTGTATTATTTCTTCCTTAATTACGCCGTATGTACGCGAGTGCTACAAACTACTGGATGTATTGCCACCAAGACTCATATTTAGAATACACCTGTCCTTGATATGTTTTAGGGCAAATATTGTTTCTAAATCCCTGAATTGACTGGGGGTTTATACGAAACCGAAACAGTGATTTTGCACTTCCACAAAATATACACAACCAAACTTAATGGAAATCTACCTACCTTGGTAGATATTAATTTCTAAACCCTTTTTCTCATGTGCATCATTTCGATACGAGGATTAATAAGGGACATATCATTAACGGACCGTTTTTCTGTACAAGTCCCATCGGACTTAACTCCCGAGCGGGTGCGTGTAAAGCGTACTCCTTACAATTTGAAAACTACTGATGACATTCGAACCAAAATTTATATTTAGCATCCACCTGTCCAAAGGTAGGTTTTAAACGTAAATAACATTTCATGTTCCGGAATGGACTGGCGGTTTATAGGGAACCGAAATGGTGATTTTACTCTTCCACAATATACACAGAACAAGACCAACCTGACTGGACATCGACCAAACGTGATGGAATTCCTCCTCTAAACTTTATTTTTTTTCATGTGCATTCTTTCGTCAGGAGGATTAATAAGGGAGATATCATGAATGGTCACTTTTGCAGGTTAAGTCCAGCGAACATAGCCCAAAAGGTGTTTTACATGGAGCAGATTCCTTATCTATATAAATCAAATCGTAACGACTGTGTGCCTCTACACTGACTATTTTGGCGAAATTTTCGTACAGTTTTCCGTTTAAGGGGTAATAATGACCATCTCCATAATTTTTGGTTTAGTTTCCTGAAAGTCCTAATTTTTACCCGCCTCGCCCAAAATCCACATTGTGGCATAATCTGCCAGAAGAAAAAGAAGATAATTGAAATTTGACAAAATTATACGTTTTAGCCTCAACGAACGGAAAACATACTAGATCATTAAATTTTTCACTTTTTATCCCCGAAGAATATCGAAATATGCAGGCAATTTTTATGATGGTGCAGACCTTCGGAAATTCCTATCACATAACGGATTGCACAATCTCCGTTCAATTTGGAATGATCTACAACCGTGGTCTTATGACTTTTTGCCGTATCTGTATCCCTTTTACGTTTGATTTTTCTCTATTAATCGATGTTAAGTCAATTTGGAATTTTCACATGCATAATTCATACTTTCAATTACTTATATGAAATACAGAATCATTAAACTCTTCACGAAAATTGGCCCACCCAGTAGCCATATGTGAGCCAAATGCTATGTATGTATCCGAAAAGTAATGTAATGTGAGATAATCTTACAAAACCTTTACCCTGTTCCACGTTTCTAACTCAATCTGACCCAAGAATAGATGACATATCATAAGACCAGCCATTTAGGCCACTAAATCCGGCGTGTCTTATGGTATAATCCTTTGTCGATATGACGTACGTTTAGTAGCAGTTAATCTGTAAATGAAGGTCTTCAATATTGTAAACACGCATATACTTTCGTATGTCGATCTGTATATATTCACTGATGTCGATTTTTAGCGATCGAGAAAGGGTGGGTCTGCTATTGTAATCAGTACTCCCCACACCAACTTTGACTGGCAGTAGGAAAGGGTTCCTTCTCCATCTCCTGTGTAACTGTCATTAGTAAGGAAAGCCTACAATTGTAATGAATAGTTCCCTTCTCGATTTGACTTGAAGAAGGCAAGTGAGCATGCAGTTTTGTTTAAAACTCCCCTACCCGATTGTGTTTGGCAGTAGGCAAGGGTGCCCGCCATTATAAAGAAATGTCCTCATCTAAAATGTGACTGGCATTAGGCATAGTGGCCTGCTATTTTGATGGAAACTCACCAACTTGGTGTGACTGGCAGTAAGCTAGCTGGCAGTAGGAAAATGGGCCTGGCATTATAATGATAACTGCACAACTCAATTTCGAGTTATAGTAGGGTAATTGCCTGCCATTATAATAGAAACTCCTCAACTGTAATCTGTCTGGAAGTAGGAAAAGGGGGCTGCCATTTTAACGAAAACTCCCCAAATCGATTCTGTCCGCGTAGCAGGCAATGGGGCCTGCAATTATAATGTAAACATCCCAACTCGATTGTGAATGCCAGTAGGCAAGTGAGCCTGCCGTTATATCACAAATCCGTAACAAACACTTTACATTGGAAACAACGTACGGGGACCTCCCCATGCTCTTTCTCGGATAACGCTAAGAGACATGCAATTTTAAAACAATCTTATTTACTGCATGTACACTATTTACTTCGATAACCGAATACAATGTAGAATACCGTAGCGAAGCACGGGTACATTCGCTAGTTATATATAAATGATATCACCAGATCAATTAAGCACTGCAAGTACCATCTTTATGCTGATGATCTGCAAATTTATTACCACACTAGAACTAATAATATACAACAAGCAATATGTAATGTAAACGCTGACCTTGAGCAAATTAATAGCTATGCAATTAAAACAACCTTAAATTAAATCCCCATAAAACGCAAGCCATTATCATCGGTACATCAAAGAATCTTCAAATTTTAAAACAGAATTGCATTCCTCCCGTAACTTTAAATAATACTGTTATACCTTATTGTGAATCAGTTTCTAACCTTGGTGTTATTATAACGGAAACTCTAAACTGGTCAGCGCAAGTTAAGAATATCTGCAAAAAGGTTTATTGTGGCTTGCACCCCTTAAAACGTTTCAGAAATGTATTCCCTCGATCACTAAAAATTCAACTTGTTCGGTCATTATTATTTCCCATTTTTGACTACTGTGATGTAATTCTTACGGATATAACAAAAGAATTAAGCTTGAAACTACAGCGCACTCAAAATGCTTGTCTTAGATATGCTATGGATTTACGGTATGACGCTCGAGTTTCTCCCTACTATAAACAATTATCTTGGTTACGACTAGATGACAGGCGTAAACTACATGCAAATACTCTTATGTACCAGGTACTTTCGGAAGACATCCCTGCTTATCTCTCCAGCAATTTTCGTCACCTTGGTTCTTTACATCTCCATGATACTCGCTCAGTGTCCCTCCTAGAAATACCTGTCCACCGAACAACCACATACCATCGATCATTTACTATCACCGCTTCGGGATGGTGGAATGCTCTTCCCAAAGACATCAAGGATGCTGCATCAAAAAGTATATTTAAAACCTCCTACCAGCAGTTCCTCGTTAAGTGCTTCCAGCAAGGTACAGTACCTGTATGAGTGGAACGAGTGATTGTGTGTGAAAATGATATGAGATTATTGCACAATAAAATAAATATTGGTTTAATATAATAATTTAAATTAAATTAAAAACATCCACATTGTATTTACGAAGTAGAAGTAGTCTAAAAATAGCTTAGTAGTAAGTACAGTATTTAACTTAGATCTAGTCTTGCAAGGATACAAATAGTTAAATTTTCATTTAGTATTTTTATTAAGCTTACTAGTATTTTTACATTCTTATTTCTTTTGTTGTGTATTGATTTTTTTCTTCAAACCTGTATTAAGTAGGCAGTTACTTTTTCTTTCATTCTTCTTTGCATGTATATATTCATATTTTTGTCTTAAATATTAGTGTTATTTGTAGTTCTTAGTATTTTAAGTTAATGTCATTGTATGGAATAATAATAATAATAATAATAATATGTGTGTGGTTAAGTGTAAGAAAGGGCCAAGAGCCCTAACTTCGCCACAGAAAATAAAGGCTTTATCTATCTATCTATCTATCTATCTAACCCATAGCCTACAGTTTGGTTTAGTGTGCTTGCCTCTCACCCGGCAGTCTCGGGTTCGATTCTCTTGGGAATAAAAAATATGTTTTACAGATTTTAAATCGCAAGAATTTGTTTTAAGACTAGTTACCTTTCCTGACGCAAAACTGGCAGTATCTAGCCTCTTACATCATACACTATTGTTTTCGACCGGTTGCCCTTCCTGACGTCAAAGAACTCGGATTAAGAATCTGTTTTACAACTATTTGCCCTTTCTAACACGAGAATCGGGGATTTACAGCTAGATGCTCTTCCTAGATTTTAAATCGCTGTATCACGAACTATTGTTTTACAGCCGGATGCCCGTCCTGACGCAAAACTAAGATTTTAAATCGCAAGAATTTGTTTTAAGACTAGTTGCCCTTCCTGACGCAAAACTGGCAGTATCTAGCCTCTTACATCATACACTATTGTTTTCGACTGGTTGCCCTTCCTGACGTCAAAGAACTCGGATTAAGAATCTGTTTTACAACTAGTTACCCTTTCTAACACGAGAATCGGGGATTTACAGCTAGATGCTCTTCTTAGTGCAGGAACTAAGATTTTAAATCGCTGTATCATGAACTATTGTTTTACAGCCGGATGCCCTTCCTGACGCAAAACTAAGATTTTAAATCGCAAGAATTTGTTTTAAGGCTAGTTGCCCTTCCTGAAGCAAAACTGGCAGTATCTAGCCTCTTACATCATACACTATTGTTTTCGACCGGTTGCCCTTCCTGACGTCAAAGAACTGGGATTAAGAATCTGTTTTACAACTAGATGCTCTTTTTAACACGAGATTCGGGGTTTTACAGCTAGATGCACTTCTTAGATTTTAAATCGCTGAATCATGAACTATTGTTTTACAGCCGGATGCCCTTCCTGACGCAAATCTAAGATTTTAAATCGCAAGAATTTGTTTTAAGACTAGTTGCCCTTCCTGACGCAAAACTGGCAGTATCTAGCCTCTTACATCATACACTATTGTTTTCGACCGGTTGCCCTTCCTGACGTCAAACAACTCGGATTAAGAATCTGTTTTACAACTAGTTGCCCTTTCTATCACGAGAATCGGGGATTTACAGCTAGATGCTCTTCTTAGATTTTAAATCGCTGTATCATGAACTATTGTTTTACAGCCGGATGCCCTTCCTGACGCAAAACTAAGATTTTAAATCGCAAGAATTTGTTTTAAGACTAGTTGCCCTGCCTGACGCACAACTAGCAGTATCTAGCCTCTTACATCATACACTATTGTTTTCGACCGGTTGCCCTTCCTGACGTCAAAGAACTCGGATTAAGAATCTGTTTTACAACTAGTTACCCTTTCTAACACGACAATCGGGGATTTACAGCTAGATGCTCTTCTTAGATTTTAAATCGCTGTATCACGAACTATTTTTAGAGCCGGATGCCCTTCCTGACGCAAAACTAAGATTTTAAATCGCAAGAATTTGTTTTAAGACTAGTTACCCTTCCTGACGCAAAACTCTTACATCATACACTATTGTTTTCGACCGGTTGCCCTTCCTGACGTCAAAGAACTGGGATTAAGAATGTGTTACAACAAGTTGCCCTTTCTAACATGAGCATCAGGGATTTACAGCTAGATGCTCGCCGGATGCCCTTCCTGACGGCATAAGTTGCCAGGATTTGAATCGCGGTATCCATCATTGTGTCTTACTTGCGTGTATGCAAGCTCACGCGTATTTTTTTGCTGAGATATCATGCTACTTCCGTTCGCCAGCTAGAGCGGAAACTCGCAGTACTGCGTCTATTTCGTCTTACAACTTGGAGGAGACAACATGTGTACATATAATTTATGATTTCACCCCCCTATTTTTTAAAAAAAACATGTAAGTATGTAGTATCTCGCAACATTCTTATCCGTGTGTGTATGTGTTTCGAGAAAAAAAAGAGTAACGTGTATCAGAGTTCTAGTCGTGTTGCAATTACTAAGCGAGTGACCCGAGCGAGTTGGCTACGCAGTGTGCTTTCTTGATTTTCGTATGAGATATATCAGTGTATTCGCAGTTGCTAAGCGTCTTAGCAGTGCGATGAACGAGTTAGCTACGCGGTATAGATATTTTTATTTTCGTACTAAGCAAATCATTTGAAGTGTTGCCGAGTTAGCTATGCGATATGTGCACAGTGTGTTTTTGATTTTCATACTAGGCAAGTGATAGCCGAGATAGCTATGCGATTTGTGCACAGTGTGTGTTTTTGATTTTTTACACTAGGTAAATCATTGAAGTTATACTTTTGCTCTGAAAACATCAAACAATGTTCTTACAGTGTTCGATTCTAGTCTTGCTATGTTTCAATCTAATTTTCTTAGAACAAAGGTATCCCCTAACATGTTGTATCGGATCACATGTTAAGGTTAACGACATCGAGTGCAGTGTTCGATTCTAGTCTTGTTATGTTTCAATCTAATTTTCTTAGAACGAAGGTATCCCCTAACATGTTGTACAGTGTTCGGTTCTACTTGTTTCGTGATCTGAACACATCAATCAATGTTCTGATCACATGTTAAGGTTAACGACATCGAGTGCAGTGTTCAATTCTAGTCTTGTTATGTTTCAATCTGATCTTCTTAGAGCAAAGGTATCCCCTAACATGTTGTATCGAGTACAGTGTTCGGTTCTAGTCTTGTTATGTTTCAATCTAATTTTCTTAGAACAAAGATATCCCCTGACATGTTGTACAGTGTTCGGTTCTACTTGTTTAGTGATCTGAACACATCGATGAATGTTCTGATCACATGTTGAGGTTAACGACATCGAGTGTAGTGTTCGATTCTAGTCTTGTTATGTTTCAATCTAATTTTCTTAGAACAAAGGTATCCCCTAACATGCCGTACAGTGTTCGGTTCTACTTGTTTAGTGATCTGAACACGTCAATCAATGTTCTAATCACATGTTAAGGTTAACGACATCGAGTGCAGTGTTCAATTCTAGTCTTGTTATGTTTCAATCTGATCTTCTTAGAACAAAGGTATCCCCTAACATGTTGTACAGCGTTCGATTCTACTTATGTAGTGTTCTGAAAACACCGAACAATGTTTTAATCACATGTTGAAGTTAACGACATCGAGTGCAGGGTTCGATTCAAGTCTTGTTATGTTTCTTTCGTAATCCGCAAGTCTAAACATGCATATCGGTGTACACTCTTGCCTTCGCGATGCGTGTTCGATAAAGCTATGCCTTGACAGAGGAGTAGGAGGAGGAGGAGGTGGAGGCGGAGGTGGTAGGGGAGGAGGAGGAGGAGGAGGAAGAACAGGAGGTAGAGGAGGTGTCGTATAATCTCCTTCAAGATAGTAGATGAGAGGTTAGGTTAGCGAATGCACTAATGTTTAATGATGATAGCTAACGGAATTTCAAATTATCCGTCACCACAATTCAAAGGGGTAGCAGCACGGTGCTCTGTTGATTAAAGATGGGATCTAGATAGAATTTCAAATTGTCGCCACCACATGTTAAATGTATGTAGCTAGTGATAGCAGCACGATGCTCTGTTGAATAAAGATGGTGGATGATAGCTAACGGAAGTTTTTTTTTTCAAATTATCCGCCACCACATGTTAAATGTATGTAGCTAAAGATAGCAGTACGATGCTTTGTTGATTAACGATGACGGATGACAAGTAACAGAACTTTTCAAATTGCCCGCTACTACAGAGAGCAGCACGGCGCTCTGTAGATTAAAGATGGCGGATGACAGCTGACGAAAAGCACGTGAGTTTGTAAAGCACGTGGAATTTGCCACCGGCATCAAGAGGGCAGCACGGTGCTCTCTGGCGGTTGACAGCTGTCAGAAAAGCACATGGGTTTGTTTCCAAACAAGAGCGTGTAGAATTTACCACCACCACATAGAGGGCAGCACCGTGCTCACTGGATTAAAGATGGCGGATGATAGCTGACAAAAAAGCGCATAGGTTTGTTTCCAAACAGGAGCATAAAGAATTGTTCAAATTGCCGCCACTACATTTCAAAGGTATCTAGCTAAAGAGTGCAGCACTGAGGTTTCGGATGCAAGATGGCGAATGACAGCTGTGACGTACCACATTTCAAAGGTAAGTAGCTAAAGAGGGCAGCACTGTGCTCTATAGATTAAAGATGGCGAATGACAGCTGCACGTGGATTTGTTTATCTCACGCTAGTGAGGTTAAGTTGGTAACACTAAGGTTTAGGCCCGCCATGATGGCAGCACTGCGGATGACAGGTGACGAATTTGCAGCTACTGCGATAAAGAGGGCAGCACGGTGCTCTGTAGTTTAAAGATGGCGGATGACAGCTGTCAAAAAGCACGTGGCTTGGTTTACCACGCACTAGTTAGGTTAAGTTGGTACTACTGAGGTTTAGGCCCGTCAAGATGGCAGTACTGAGGTTAGCGATGCGTTGTTTTCTGTCAAAAAGCACGTGACTGTCAAAAAACACGTGGTTTTGTTTACCTCGCGCTAGTTAGGTTAATTTGGCACTACTGAGGTTTAGGCCCGTCAAGATGGCAGTACTGAGGTTAGCGATGCGTTGTTGTCGATGACACGTGTCAAAAAGCACGTGGCTTTGTTTACAAATTCAAATTTCCCGCGGGTGGTGGAGGAGGCCTCTGGGAGGCCTCTGGCTGTGGTGGTGGTGGAGGAGGCATCTGGGAGTCCTCTGGCTGTGGTGGTGGTGGAGGTGGCCTCTGGGAGCCGGTGGGGGTGGTGGCGCCCGATCTGTCCAATTATACTACTTATGTTATAGTGTTTTCGTAAGCTGGTATTACGTTTGTCAATAGACCGTAAAATCTGTAAGGTTACAAAAAGTTAGAAACTGAGTTTTTTTAAATTTCAAAAAGAACAGAATAGGGTGCATCGTAGAATCAAACAGCTCACTCGGTCTAGTGGCAATACCTTTTGTTGTAATATTTGCCAAGATACAGTGCGTCCGCAAACTCACTCCGCAGCGAGCTCGATCTACTCGCAAGAAATGTTAGGTTGGCACCACTATCGTCCGTACGTGTTCAGTGTTGACCTTCGAGTTGAGTTGGGGAGGGTAGAATATTGGACTCCACCGTTACCGTATTGCCGACAGTGAGTTCCGGTGCGTTGATGTTTTGATTTGTGTTCTTGTGTAGACTTGATGTGGTGAAAAAGCTCACTGTTGATGAGAGTGTTTTTGGTGGAAAATGTTTCCCGTACTGCTGAAAACTTTACAGAAAATGTGAGGCTGCAATAAATTTGCATTTTCCTAAAAAAAACTTACAGGACCTACTGTGGTAGTGGTGAGAACAGTATATTTTATTTTCTGTTTAAATTGTAATAATGTTGAATCCCATTTTCCCACATAATTGTAGCCCCCAGCTTATACAGCGCCGTCTCTTCGCTGAGGACCGAGTTTGTGGACGCACTATATAATCATAAGCCACAAAAGTGAAGAAGAGTAGCTTTTACAGCAGAACCGTTAAAATTCAAAGTATTGTACAAAATAGCATTCGACGCTCCTGTTCAGTAAGATCTCAACTGTATTATTCATGAAAAAAAGGGAATATAGACTAATCATTTCAAATTTTCTGCGGCGTCTCCGAAAACCATAATAAGGTAGGTACTATGACGTAAAATATTAATCAGATGATCTGTAATCTATGAAATGAAATGAAATGTCATATGGCTTTTAGTGCCGGGATATCCCAAGACGGGTGCGGCTCGCCAGGTGCAGGTCTTTCTATATGACACCGGTAGGTGACCTACGCGTCGTGATGAGGATGAAATGATGATGAAGACTACACATACACCCAGCCCCCGTGCCATTGGAATTAACCAATTAAGGTTAAAATCCCCGACCCGGCCGGGAATCGAACCCGGGACCCTCTGAACCGAAGGCCAGTACGCTGACCGTTCAGCCAACGAGTCGGACTGTAATCTATGATTCAGAGCTGGGATGAATAGCTCAGACAGTGGAATGCTGGCCTTCTGAGCCCAGTTTGGCATTTTTGACCTTAGCTCAAATACGTCAGCCTCGTGTCTGTAGATTTACTGGCACGTACAAGAACACCTGCGAGACAAAATTCTGGCACTGCGGCGTCTCCGAAAACCATAATAAGGTAGGCACTATGACGTAAAATAAATATTATTATTATCATTGTAGTCCGACTCCTTTGTCTGAATGGTCAGTTTTGAGTCCTTCGTTTCCGTCCCGGGTCGATTCCCGGCCGGGTAGGTGTCTTCAATCGCGTGTGATTAATACTTCTTGCTCAGGGACTGGGATTTTGCTTTTTCAAACACTCCGCTTTTCATATTCACACAACACTACCAACTACTACAGAAACATAGCGATTACATCCCTTCACATAGTGCTTGGCGTCAGGAAGGGCATCCGGGAGTAAAACTGGACCAAATTTATACCTGAAACAGCGTTCGCACCCGCGACACTACAGGTGTGTAAAAAGCAGCAGTTGAAGGAGACTTTTTTCTATTTCAGACAATAAGGATATTCCTTGTTGACGTAATTGCATTAAGAAATTTATCATGCACCTTATTAAAAAAATCATTAACCAAATTCGAGGTACGCATTAAAATTCGTGGCGCACCAGACTCGCATGCAAGCTAAAAGCTTCTGCTTGTGGTTCGTCTCTGTTCGGGTTACTTGAGTCAACTTTGTCACACATTGGATCTTCGCTGCCACCTGGATTTGAGCTTCCTCGTAAAATCTGGTCTACTCTTAACAGGATAAGATCGGACCATGGTAACTGCGCAAATTTCCACTACGAATGTAAAAGAATTTCTAAATCTAACTGCGATCATGGTGCCTCGAAGCAGGCCATCTAATATATCATCACCGAGTGTCCAAAAAGAAAGTACAGTGGCGACATCAGTGACTTTGCTTGTGCGTTTCTAGAGACAATTAGCTACATAAACAACCTGAACATAAAGATATAGATTATTTCACTAAATCATGTATTGTATGTATTGAACCTGTAAAGCCATACGCTAAATGAATAAACCTGGTTACTTATCATTTATCGCTTCTGCGCACTTTCGGAATTAATTTTGCTACCACTACCGCTTTTTTATTGGCATTGTTGGTAATGAAATTTTAATCGTAACTTTACTTAATACAAGGAAGACCAAATGAGGAGAGTCACATATGTAAGTGTCACATATTCAAATAATCGCCAGCAAACATTCCTTTCTTTCTATTTCAGGCCTTTAAGAACTGGGTTGCGCATTACATTCGACGCGCATTAAATTCGAATATATACAGTCTCATCTGTTCAGTACGTTGTAATATAGGTGTGCATGCAATAATAAACATCTGAAGTGCTAGAAACTGAATTCCTAAGTATAAAGCTCTGACAATGCTAACAACGTAAAAGCTCGTAATAAAAATATCCCTACAAATTCGTCGAAAACAAGGCTTTCTCTTCAATACAACCTGGAGAAATTTCAGAAGGGTGTTTCTAGAAAGTGTTTTGCAATAAATAAGTTACCAACTTCATCACAAAATGTTCAAAGAATTTTTATTTTTGGCAGAAAATGTCTCGCTGAACAAGTCCATAACTTGTTGAAGGTCTGAGAATGAAAACATGGTCAACCAGCAGCGAAGCTATTCTAATTCACGGCGGGGGACCTGTCTTTCAGGGGAATCTCACAGTAAAGAGAACGTTGTTTGAATAAGGGATATAATTCCTGTACATAAACTGAAATGAAAAGCTAATATTTTCCTTTGGATTAAGATTACCCTCTGAGCTGCTCAAAGTGGGAGTGGAAATATATTAAATACACTGTTTCCTTTTAATTAGCAAACATGACTTCAAGGTCACTCTGCATGACTTTAGGCGAAAATATGTAACAGTCATCCCTAACATGAGATGAGATGGAAGTTTGATGTTTACTTTCGTTTTCTGTTTGATATCATTCAAAATAATGCTTTCTTGAAAGTCTAAGTGGAAGACTAGCTGCCCGAGGTGTGAAAATGTTGTTTTATCACTCAGAAGGACGTAGGTTCTATTCTCCGTCAGGAAGTCGATACATTTACAAACGAGACTTCAATTTCTAGAGGGCTCTGATGATCACTCAGCCAACTTCAAAACTGAGTATAAAATTAATTCCTGAGGACAATGGTGACCACACACAGCACTAACCGTTCTATCCATCTTATGAGGGAGTCAGTAAAAGTTGACCTCAGGACCCCTACGGGAGAAAATTCTGGCACCTCGGCATTTCCGAAAACCGTTAAAGTTGTTAGGGCGACGTAAAAAACAATGAAATTAAAAAGAACCAGTTGACATTGGGGTGTTTTACTTCAGGTTGGATGAAAAATTGTTAACAGCACTCATAGAAAATTTGTTAGATTATGCCTGACTTCTAATGAGATTTTGCTTCCTTAAATCTTAAATCGTTTACCCTCCAGGGTCGCTTTTCCCCTCGGACTCCGCGAGGGATCCCACCTCAAACGCCTCAAGGGCAGTGTCCTGGAGGGTGATATTTTGGGTCTGGGGAATACAACTGCGCTGGAGGACAATTACCTCGCCCAGGAGGTCTCAGCTGCTATACTGAACAGGGGCCTTGTGGGGCATGGAGAGATTGGAAGGAATAGTTAAGGATGATGGTAGAAATTCGCCATGGCCTTAAGTTAGAGACCAACCCGGCATTTGCCTGGAGGTGAAGTGAGAATCCACGAAATACCACTTCGAGGATGGATGAGGTGGGAATCGAACCCCCTTCTAAACAGTGACCTACCGAGGCTGAGTGGACCCCGTTCCAGCCCTCGCAACTTTTCGAATTTTGTGTCAGAGCCTGGAATCGAACCCGGGCCTGCGAGGGTGGCAGCTGAACACACTAACCACTATACTACCTAGGTGGACTTGCTTCCACGCATGTAGTGTAATGTGTGCTTTATAATGAATTCTGAATACTGTGTTTATTCAAATCGTTACTGAGATTATCCATAAGACCAATTACTTGCATAAATGGTCAGTTTTGAGGCCTTCGGTTCAGAGGTTCACGGGTTCAATTTCCGCCCCGTTCGAGGATTTTAATCACGTCTGATAAATTCTTCTAGCTCGGAGACTGGGTGTTTTTGTTTGTCCCAGCACTCTATTCATCATATTTAGACAACACACCACACTACGCCAATATTGATTACATCCCTTCACATAGAGTTGGCGTCAAAAAGTGCATCCGTCCGTAAAACAGGGAAAATTCCACATGTGTGTGACACAGATCGCACCCGCGACCTCCCCAGGTGTGGAAAAAAGCGATAGAAGGAGAAGAAAATTGAGATTATGTGTACAATTTATTCCGCAATTTACAAAAGAAAATATATCTCGTTGTATCAATCATTTTGGTTTCGGCAACTGAATAAATTTATATTTTCAATTTTATGGGGCCGTGAATGACATACACATAAAATCATAACAGAGAATTACTATGGTGAGATTGAGTTCGTACAAGAAGCACATTGCTACTCAACAAGGTGCTAGCAATGTGGTTGTATCGAACCAGTTCGACCGATGTGTGCATACAGCATTTCGTGTATTGTAGAGTAGCGTATGTATAGGCGCAAGTTTTGAAAACCAAGCAAATAGATTTACTTCCATACAAGTAAGGAAGACTCCCAAAGTTTTGAAGAGAAAACCGTCGTAAATTTCAAAATTAACGAAGTCGGGAAATAAAATAAAAATACTGTAAGAAATTAAATTTCTAAGACTCTAACAGCTGTTATTGTTTTGAAAAGAGACTTATCAGAAGTCCAGGTATTTAACGTAACGAAACGTAACGTAACGTAACATAACATAACATAACATAACATAACATAACATAACATAACATAACATAACATAACATAACATAACATAACATAACATAACATAACATAACATAACATAACATAACATAACATAACATAACATAACATAACATAACATAACATAACATAACATAACATAACATAACATAACATAACATAACATAACATAACATAACATAACATAACATAACATAACATAACATAACATAACATAACATAACATAACATAACATAACATAACATAACATAACATAACATAACATAACATAACATAACATAACATAACATAACATAACATAACATAACATAACATAACATAACATAACATAACATAACATAACATAACATAACATAACATAACATAACATAACATAACATAACATAACATAACATAACATAACATAACATAACATAACATAACATAACATAACATAACATAACATAACATAACATAACATAACATAACATAACATAACATAACATAACATAACATAACATAACATAACATAACATAACATAACATAACATTCGCCCAGAAAACCGGGTCCTTTGTTTGGAAACAGAGGCAGTGTACAAATGTATGCGTGGAGAATCACGAAGAGCTTGGAATCCAGCACACGACTCTGAAAAATAATTATCGTGAATATTTTAAAACGTTCATTGGCTATTTTAATTCATCCCTTATGCTTCTCCTAAATTATACATCATTTAGTGTTATCTTTCTTTAATTTTTTTTATATTTTTGGTAATCAAAATCCTTTTATTCAATCAGAGTTTGTGAACTGATGTCTTCTGAAAATACCAGCATTTTTATTTAAGGTCCTAGATTTGATAGTTTAATCATAACGAAAAAATGAAAAATCCACAGCCTGTTTCCAGTCATTCAACCCGGTCAGGAATGGAATGAATGAAGCACCCACCTAGCGGCGAAGATAGGAATTGTGCCGGCTGCCGTGGGCTGTCGCACTCCTCTGGGACAATGATAAATGACTGACAGATGAAATGATATTGGAGAGTGTTGCTGGAACGAAAAATAACAGGGAAAACCGGAGTACCCGGAGAAAATCCTGCCCCGCCTCCGCTTTGTCCGGCACAAATCTCACATGGAGTGACCGGGATTTGAACGACGGAACACAGAGGTGAGAGGCCGGCGGGCTGCCCCTGAGCCACGGAGGCTCTGAGAGTTTGTTCATAATACTTCCTCAAAATTCAGAGAAACGTACTATATTCAACACTTCAAATAAAGGAGACTTTTGAAGGGAGTAAGCTGACATTGAGTGGAAATTCATATCAGGTGTGGCTTTTCTAAGATAAGAAGCGGAGTGACCACACGTGTTAACACGCTACAGCTCTGCATTCGGGAAATGAATGGGATCGAACCCAACCGTCGCTTGCCCTGATAATGGTTTTCCGTGGTTTCCCATTTTCTTTTCAAGGCAAACGTCAGGAGAGTTCCTATTCATAGGTCAATGCCGATTCCTTCCATCTCCTTACCCAGTTCTATTCAGCATTTTTCATTTCATCGCCATTAACTCCTCAAATGAGGCTGGCGTCAGGAAGGGCATCCGGTCGTAAAACATACCATGAAAATTCATCTCACCACATCTCCCACCAACCCCGTGTCAGAAAAAGGGACGAAGATGGAGATAAGAAACAATTTTATTTTTCTAAGACATAACTTAAATACTCTTCCTTTGCAGTCCATTTTTAGATGGCCCGATTGCAATTAAGTTATTTTTATATTTGAGGGATTGAAGTGTATATTAAAAATATACAAGACGCATGTGTCATCGTCAGTTACGTCGTGAGTTAAAACAATTTGCTATTTTACTCACAAGCGTCGAAGTTTAATATCAGGTAATTGGAATCCACAGCAGAGAAGTACCCAAGAATAACTTGTACTGAAGAAGATACTTGAAAAGTACGGTATGAATATCAGGGCAAAGAAAAGAAAGACCATGGTGATTTCAGAAAGAGAAATACGTTTAAAGGGAATTTTGAAAACTGGTCGTCAAACCCGTGAAATAGTTGACAGTTTCAAGTACCTAGCGGGTGAACAGAACAATGCATTCTACCAGTGTAAGAAAACTTGTCTGGAATAAGGAAGTACTAGGAAGTGTAAAACGATAATATACAAAATGTGTTATGCTCCCATATTGACTTATGCGGCTGACATCTGGACAGTGACAAGTAGGGAGGAGAGTGGAATTCAAGCCCGCGAAATGAAATACCTAGGAAGTATGATAGAATAGACAAGGAAAGACAGATTGAGGAACGAAGATGTGATACAGGAGGTCGGAATAGAAGACCTAAATGAGAGAATTGATAGGAGTAAATTAAGATAGTATGGGCATGTAAAGTTTACGAAGGAGGAAAAATACCAAAACAGATAACTGAGATGAAGTTCGATGGAAAGAGAGAAAGGGAGACCTAGAAGAAGATGAGTCGATTCAATAAAGTGGAGTGCAAGAAGAAGAAAGGAAGGTGGTGGAAGAACCAGAAATTCTCCGAACTGCCGGCAGCTGAATAAGGGAAAGGAGAAGGAGGATGATGAATTGGACTCCTTTTAGACACGGTAAACATGTAGACTTGAACTGATCCAAGATACATGTCTACAGTCTGACAAGGTTAACTAAAACTCTGATGTAACGTGAGCGCTAGTAATCCCAGAGAGTGAGAGAGCGGGCATAACAACAGGGGAGAGAGATAACGCTACGAGTGCGGGCTTAGCACGTCCATCCTGGGACCATCCCCACAGTTGTTTTAATCACGTACTTACTCCAGCACTTAATTCCTGATTGAAACGCGATGATAGCTATACTATAATATTGTAAAAAGAGGAAAAATTTGTATATTTGTTCGTAACGGATAGACTCAAAAACTACTGAACCGATTTTAAAAATTACTTCACCTATAGAAAGCTGAATTGCCAGTGAATAACATGGGCTGTATTTTATTTTCGAAACAATTCAAGAGGGGGGCGACGGGGGTCAGGAGATATAAAAATATCTAATATAGGCGAAATCGAATTTGTCGTAAAAGGACGAGACAAAGCTCATTTTAAGCACCTTGACGCAAAGAACAAAACTCGGTAACAATGTTTTAAGGCCCTAAAGTCTACCTTTTTGGAGCAATTGCTCTAGCAATCAAATAAAGAAACGAACGGCCGTAAGCATGGCAACGTCAGCTCCAAGATTCTAGCAGCGAGATTATGCGTGTGCGTTTGGGCTTAGCTGCCAACCTATATGACTTACTATCTGCAAAAGATAAACTGTTGTGTAAGACGTTCATAGCACTCCTTTGGGCGGGGATGGAAATGGAGTAAAGTATAAAAGTAATAGTCCCGGAGGTCTCCGTAGTACTGCGACCAGCGGTTGCCGACGGGCCTCCGGCTTTGCGTACTGGCTTAGGTTTCAGCATTTTTCGGAGCCTGTTACCTATAGTTTGAAATATTTGCTATCAAATCATGGAGTAGTAGAATCACTGATGTTATTAGTGCCGACATTTTGGTCCACTTTTACGATCATTGTAACCATGAAAACAACCTACAGTATATACACAATTGTATGACTTGACAAAATATTTCAACATTTATATGATGTGCGACATGAGTGACAAGCCCTGAGAATTATAAATCTCGATAATTATAGTAGTTTCTTTTATGCATCCCGTATTTCCATGACCATTTGTGATAGTTACGAAATGTCGGATAAAACAAATGCATTCAATAATATTTATATTTGTGGTACTATCTAGCGGCAGTAAGTATACTTACACTATAATTTCAAACATGACAAATAATTTCTGTGTACTCAACTAAGTACACCAGTGATATGAATATCTAATTAAGTTACTCAAAATGACGGTACGAGTAACTAAATCCAGTTTCCGATAACCCGTACGAAGAACGGGTACTTCTGCTAGTTTAAAATATTTTAAAACATTACGTATTTTGTGTGGCTTCTTAGCTTGCGATCAGCGAACTCACGTCCGGTTCAGAGGGTCCTCGGTTCGATTTCCATTCGGGCCGAGGATTTTAACAGTGTGAGGTATATTCCCCTGGCTCAAGGTCTGAGTGTTCATGTACGTACTGCACACCACACAACCGGCTACCACAGACACACGCTATAAATTAGTTTATCCATCCACATAGGACTGGTGACAGAAAAATATCTGTCTGTGAAACTGAGCCAAATACACCTCGACATCCGGTCCCAGTAATTATGCAAAAATATTATTATGTACATTGTAATAATGCGACGGTGGCCGCCATTTCTTTGTAAGACTTTGGGAGAGGTAAGATAGTCTGGCTCCAGCCGTGAGTCACGTCACCCCGCCCGCACGACACTGCAGCAACTAGTCAGGGTATAACCAAGTGCGCTATACCAGCCCCCTCTGCTACAACACTGAGATATCATTGTAGGCCTCCATGACGGCGCGAGAAAGGACTGGAAGGTGAACCGAGAGCTTTATGTTTTCAGGAGATTCTGGAGGTTTATCCTTTCGACAAGTATCTAGAAGGGCACGCCTCGATATATAAGCCAGGTCGAACGAGCGTCAGCGGTTCAGTTCCGCCACTGATCGAGACAGTTCAGTTCTGTCAGAGGTTCAGTTGAGCAAGTGCAGCGGTGGAGTACTCGATAAATCTTCGGATTGTGAAGAACAAATGCTGTTAGTGTTGTGTGTGTAAATTGAGGACAAAATTCGGACAGTGCAGTTGAGTGGCGAGGGACAGTGAACGAAGACTGCTGTGAGTATACGGACTGTGCACCACATACAAAACAGTAAGATTGTGCTGTGGACTGTGTAATCGTGATACTGTATTCCGAGCGCAGTTGTGAACTGCCATACTGTTTAAATGACAATAGTAGAAGAGTGTGAAGTTTGATTGTTCCATTTTGTGTCAGAATGAATAATTAGTGGCTGAATAAGCGAGAGCTGGAGAGGAAGGGAGAGAGAGAGAGAGAGAGAGAGAGAGAGATCCACAGGCCTTCCCTAGTAGACGAGTGAAATGTTACATATCCTGTCGCTTATATTAACTTCTGCCTGTGGATCCTTCAGTCCACACATTGTGAAGATATAGATCCTTCGATTTTGATCACATGTAAGGAAGATTCGTTGCACTTGTGTGGGTAAATTTTTCTCATAATACTCGACAATGTGACACTGAAAATAAACACGCGATACACGAGGTATGCCGTTACTGGACGGAGAATAATTTGAACCCTCTTTTTTAAAATCATCTTCGAACGATATCTGAATATTATTTTGCAACTCTTCTGTAACATGCTGACTGAAGAAGAAAGAGATTACACTTACACTGAACAAGACCGCGCTAAAACCCACACGGCTCGTAATTTTATGGTTGCAATTAGAAATGTATTCCATGGCCGGATCATTAGTGAGAGATAAATACCAGCTCTCACCGCGGATTTCATCATGTGTCTGATATATAATTGTGGGTAAATTTGAAACGGAAATTGTATCAGAAACATCCCTGCAGAACTGACCTCTTGGAAAAAGAAGTTAGGGGAGTGACAAGTGAATTAATGGGAGACGAATTACTACGCGTGTACAGAATTTACTACGAAGATGCCATGTCTACATAAACGAATACGCTACCACAGTCAATAAGTTCATAGACTGGCCCTACAGTATAGGCAACAAGGCATGCAATCATATACTGCAGTCAAAACCGTCCTGGACGTCCGACTCGTTGGCTGAACGGTCAGCGTACTGGCCTTCGGTTTAGCAGGTCCCGGGTTCGATTCCCGGCCGGGTCGGGAATTTTAACCTTAATTGGTTAATTCCAGTGGCACGGGGGCTGGGTGTATGTGTTGTCTTCATCATCATTTCATCCTCATCACGACGCGCAGGTCACCTACGGGTGTCAAATAGAAAGACCTGCACTTGGCGAGCCGAACCCGTCCTGGGATATCCCGGCACTAAAAGCCATACGACATTTCATTTCACCGTCCTGGACTGGCTCTTACAGTGTAGGCAACCCAGTGAACACATGTGTACGTACTACAGTCAATATGTTGGTGGACTGGCGCTTCGAAGATCACATTGTCTTTTGACATGCTTTTTTTTTTCTTCTTTCCGTCGTGGTGATCCTGGTGATTTCGATTTGATCATCTCAAACTTTCTGCTAGCGGATATGCCTAATTTGCCCTTTATCAAACTATGACATTCTCGACATTCTGACAATCAAGTACCCTTCACCACAGAGACGGTATTTCTGCTTACACTGTATGCACAAAACTGCCTCTTGTTGGGACTAGAGAAGAACTGTCGCGGCAACACCCTGTGGTGCACTACAGGGACACTAGGAGGTCAGTCACCGAGCCTAATGACCCTATTTCGTAGAAGTCACTTTCAGCAGCTACTATGATATTTAAGTTAGAAAAGAAAAATCACTGTCCGTTTTTCAATTATTTTCTATCTTATTTAAAGGAGGCTTTTTATCAATTCCTCCTTGTTGATGAGAAAAACCAGGAAGGTCCGGTGGTGTTCTGGGGGAATACAACTTGCCTCTCCCTTCAGTTCGCTAAGCGCAACTCGCTTAATTTTGGCGGAAACACATGATTGGTGATCACTATATGTAGGTTTATACTCTATTCGCATTTGTTTTATCCACCAAAGAGCAAATCGTTTGTCGAATCACAAAATCAAATGCAGCATGTGTACTTAACTTTAGTTTTCTACAAAACTGTCCCGTACATTTATTTTGTAACTGTTCTCCAGGTTACGTGAGAAAGCGCGCGTTCCAGAGCGTCAACAATATTACTGTTCATAGTTCAAATTTGCTCTGTCTCCACTAGATGACATTGTTGCTGAAATTCTGCTGAAGTGACACGTCAACAATATTCTTGATGCGCACTATATACATTCGGTCAAATATGAGACTAATTAGTTAATGTTATGGCTTGTAGGAGACAATGGTAGCCAAGCATATTTCTCTCTCATCCTCAGTCTATCTCACTTCACCATGTCTCAAGATCTCTGGACCGTATGTCACTTCACAACCCTGAATTCCACTTGCATTGGTATAATATTTATTCTCTACTATTTAGAAATATGGCTATACAAGGCGAGGAATCACGCTGGAAAGACTCTCTCGTGTTGTATGCATTGGTAATGAGTTCATTTCTTGTCCCATCTTAGTTCTACGCACTTCCAACAATCACGGAGTTAGTTAATAATGGACGGTGTTCATGAACATACGAGGTGATTTGCAAGTTATGGGAGTCCGCTTTGTTTCACCATGGCTGTTTTTATTAATTATCAACACACTGGATCTTATTATGCCTCCACGTTCACCACATTTTTTATGTTGTCAGCTGCCACCTAACATGTACTAACCTTTCAGGTGTTTGATTCAACACTGTACCTCAGTACTTGCAACTAAGGGGATAACTTTGCAACAGACTCTCGTTTATTGGACGGGTTTACACTTGCATGGATTCACTGGTGCCAGCTTGTTCACCAGTCCTATTGGCATTCCAGAACAAGTATACACACTTGTCTCACCAGGGCCAATTTCAAGTAGGTTTAGCCAGTGAAGGTTCATTCACAACGGTAACTAATAATATCGAGCAAAGTAGAACTTGTTCGTGACGCTTGGCGAATGGTAACAAGGGAACAAGGCTATTTGTTGAGATAAAACCCTGTTCATCTCCTCACACAATAGGCGTCACTGAAGAGGCGTGCTGAGGGAAATGAGGAGTGAGTTCCTCACTGAGTAGGAAGTTGATATTTCATACCAGTCTGCCTCGCCCACTGAAATGCAGCCACGAACCGGTCCAAAGAACGACATTTTCACACCATTCATAATAGGTACTGGCTGCATTAGGAACTGGTTTACTACTATCGTTCACACCTCAGTCACTTTCATATCATCAAACTCAAGGAGAAGATTGAGACGGATCAATGCAGGTAACAATTCATTTTAGCCCCACCAGAACGCTAGGTGTCGTAGGCATATACAGAATTGTAATAACACTTTATTTTCCGGGAGGTTATCCTTCACATTTACACTCATTCTGAGGAAAATCCAGACGTCACGTTTCGTCATTTTAAAACTAATTTTATGGCAACCTGCTACGTCCAATGTTTTGCATCTTTAAGGAGACGCATTGCTGTATCTCGTCAGTTATAAAATACACAAACCGATTCCTTAGTAGCCTTTGAATGCAGAAAGATGATTATTAATTTGATTTTAACTCATGTCTCTTGCATACACTGATCTCGAATAGTTTAAAATATGTGCTGCGTAAAAGTTATGACATTTAAATATGTTATCCATTTTAATTTGTTTCTGCAGATATTTTATTATAAAAAAGGAACTATTCAAGAAATGTCAACCAAAGTAGATCCATACAGTATAGCAAACACTTGGTATATTTTTCATGGAAATGCACTCAGAAATTTCTGAGAAAGGGAGCATTTGTTTCGGAACACGTGGTTTTGAGTAAATTGCATTTAAAAGTAGAAGAGTCAGTAAAGGTCATCTACTGCCGAATAGAAGCTTTAAAATCCGTAGCCAAAACAACACTGCAGCTTGCTCGAGAAATATGACCAACTAATAAAACAGACATTTCTCTTCAAAACACCCCTTCTAGAGTGAATAGTCCCTTTGATGTGTGTAAATCAGTGACATACTTAATAAAACGTGTCTTGAAATAGAAGTGGATCAATATATTAATTAAATTATTTAAAACAGTAATTATTCGAATGATTGAAACAAAACGAATGCCACGTTAGATACAAAGATTCACAGGTTAATAAAGTTAAAAAAAAGTAAAAATGTCAAGTTTTGGTGATTGAGACCTTTACGACTTTCCTTATCAATAACAAGGTAGTGAACCCATGTCCCAAGGGTTCAATAGATAAGACATTTCATGTTAATATTGAAGAAATAATTAGATAATTCTTCCAGATAATTCAAGGATTTAAATCAGTCCGAAGTAAGAACCAATAATTAATTTGAATTACCTTGTTTACCTTCTGAATGTTGTGTTGTAAATAAAAGTGGCTTGAAGCATGTTAAGCCAGTTAGCTTCGTGTGTAGCATACTTTCTGTTGCTGTTATGAACGTGGACATTGTAAATGTAGTACCGAACTGATAGAGAATTTATAGAACTGCCTTTGTTAATGAGAGCTGTTAATATATTACTAGCTAACAATATAAACATGTGACTAAACACCGCTTTCGTTATGACAAATCTACATAAGAAAATAATTCCTGGTCATTACAGCGCAAAACAGTTTCACTCACGATACAAAACAGATAAGATGTTAATTTTTACATTAGAGAGAATCAAATCCAACCCCTTGTTCTTAAAATGCTGTTTCATATAAGGGAGAATATTTTGACAACCTTTGCTGACACTCTCGAATTCTAAGACGATCTATTTAAGAACGAAGAATGCTTGCTCTATAAACATTAATTTACTTACAATATTATTCCCTGCGGTGCCCAAATCATTGGATGAATGGTCAGCGTTGAGGCCTTCGGTTCAGAAGGTCCCGGGTACGATTCTCGGCCGGGTCTATTAGTTTAATCGCATCTAATTAATTCTTCTGACTCGGGAATGGCTGTTTGTGTTTGTCCCAACAATCTTCTCTTCACATACATGACACACACCACACTACCAATCACCAAAGGAACACGCAATAGTAATTACATCCCTTTATATAGGGTTGGCGTAAGATAGGGCAACCGGCCGTAAAACAGGGATAAATTCACATGTGCGACACAGTTGGCACCCGCGAGTACACAGATGTGGGAAAAGCGGTAGAAGAAGAAAGAAGGGAATTCCCTGGGGCGAGTGGATTGTATCTATATAAATAAAATTGTAGCGGGTCCGCTGTCTGTAATTTCTTTTGTTTTGCCAATTTTTCAGATATTTATCCGTTTTAGGTCAACTCAAGACCGAATCGGTGGTTTTTACGTTTCGTGTCTGTTTGTCTGTTTGTCTGATTGTCTGTCTGTCTGTTTGTCTGTTTGTCTGTTCCACCATCACGTCGAAACGGCTGGATAGATCTCAACCAAACTTCATATTTAGAGTAAACTCATCCCTGGGATGGTTTCGATATGCATATCATTTTAAAATCTTTCAATACTCGGGGGGTTTATAGGAAAACCAGAATGGTTTTTCCACCATCACGTTGAAACGGCTGGATAGATCTCAACTAAACTTCATATCTAGAGTATACTCATCTCGGGGAAGGTTTCGATATGCATATTATTTTAAAATCTTTGAACAGACCGGGGGTTTATAAGAAAACCAGAATGGTTTTTCCACCATCACTTCGAAACGGCTGGATAGATCTCAACCAAACTTCATATTTAGAGTATACTCATCCCGGGGAAGGCTTCCATATGCATATCATTTTAAAATCTTTGAATAGACGGGGGTTTATAGGAAAACCTGAATGGTTTTCCCACCATCACTTCGAAAAGGCTTGATAGATCTCAACCAAACTTCATATTTAGAGTATACTCATCTCGGGGTTCTATATGCATATTATTTTAAAATCTTTGAATAGACGGGTGGTTTATAGTAAAACCAGAATGATTTTCCTCCATTTTCTCTCATACTATTGATTTTCTGTAAACTTCGTTTACCGTACGTGAAACGTCTCTTCATTATAAACAACTTTCGTTATGTTCATAATTTATCTTACTCTTCACATGACGGAGAAATTTACAACTTTCCGCTGGTATCATGCTCTGCATTGAGTGACCGACAGACCGACAACGAACCTACAGGTTACCATGGCAACGTCTCTGACTGCATGCCAGCAGGGAAGTAACGTATTGCCATTTTCCTCATCATGCTTTTAAATTCGTGGTTGTTCCTTGGGTAGAAGGCAAGAGAGGCGTCAATCGGCCTATCTGCGGGATATTGGCGGAATATTGTTGGATATTATAACCGCCCTCAATAGATTAAGTAATAACACCATTGGTCATCTTCTTATTATTTGTTTACCTAAGAATCACTGACCTAAATTTCTCCTCTGTTACCGCTTTATTATATGCATTACTCACACTAGCATAATTTATTGAGGGGCATTTGATTTTCCAATACATTAACTTGGCATTTACATATTTGTCGTTATCCGGCTGTCCTCAGTTATAATCCATTTTCTATTACTTTCAACTTTCTTAACTGTATTATTACTTCCTTAATTACGCCGTATGTACGCGAGTGCTACAAACTACTGGATGTATTTCCACCAAGACTCATATTTAGAATACACCTGTCCTTGATAGGTTTTAGGGCAAATATTGTTTCTAAATCCCTGAATTGACTGGGGGTTTATACGAAACCGAAACAGTGATTTTGCACTTTCACAAAATATACACAACCAAACTTAATGGAAATCTACCTACCTTGGTAGATAATAATTTCTAAACCTTTTTTTCTCATGTGCATCATTTCGATACGAGGATTAATAAGGGAGATATCATTAACGGACCGTTTTTCTGTACAAGTCCCATCGGACTTAACTCCCGAGCGGGTGCGTGTAAAGCGTACTCCTTACAATTTGAAAACTACTGAAGACATTCGAACCAAAATTTATATTTAGCATCCACCTGTCCAAAGGTAGGTTTTAAACGTAAATAACATTTCATGTTCCGGAATGGACTGGCGGTTTATAGGGAACCGAAATGGTGATTTTACTCTTCCACAACATATACAGAACAAGACCAACCTGACTGGAGATCGACCAAACGTGATGGAATTCCACCTCTAAACCTTTTTTTCATGTGCATTCTTTCGTCAGGAGGATTACTAAGGGAGATATCATGAATGGTCACTTTTGCAGGTTAAGTCCAGCGGACATAGCCCAAAAGGTGTTTTACATGGAGCAGATTCCTTATCTATATAAATCAAATCGTAACGACTGTGTGCCTCTACACTGACTATTTTGGCGAAATTTTCGTACAGCTTTCCGTTTAAGGGGTAATAATGACCATCTCCATAATTTTTGGTTTAGTTTCCTGAAATTACTAATTTTTACCCGCCTCGCCCAAAATCCAAATTGCGCCATAATCTGCCAGAAGAAAAAGAAGATAATTGAAATTTGACAAAATTATACGTTTTAGCCTGTAACGAACGGAAAACATTCTAGATCATTAAATTTTTCACTTTTTATCCCCGAAGAATATCGAAATATGCCGGCAATTTTAATTATGGTGCACACCTTCGGAAATTCCTATCACATAACGGATTGCACAATCTCCGTTCAATTTGGAATGATCTACAACCGTGGTCTTATGGCTTTTTGCCGTATCTGTATCCCTTTTACGTTTGATTTTTCTCTTTAATCGATGTTAAGTCAATTTGGAATTTTCACATGCATAATTCATACTTTCAATTACTTATATGAAATACAGAATCATTAAACTCTTCACCAAAATTGGCCCACCCAGTAGCCATATGTGAGCCAAATGCTATGTATGTATCCGAAAAGTAATGTAATGTGAGATAATCTTACAAAACCTTTACCCTGTTCCACGTTTCTAACTCAATCTGACCCAAGAATAGATGACATATCATAGGACCAGCCATTTAGGCCACTGAATCCGGCGTGTCTTATGGTATAATCCTTTGTCGATATGACGTACGTTTAGTAGCAGTTAATCTGTAAATGAAGGTCTTCAATATTGTAAATACGCATATACTTTCGTATGTCGATCTATATATATTCACTGATGTCGATTTTTAGCGATCGAGAAATGGTGGGTCTGCTATTGTAATAAGTACTCCCCACACCAACTTTGACTGGCAGTAGGAAAGGGTTCCTTCTCCAACTCCTGTGTAACTGTCATAAGTAAGGAAAGCCTACAATTGTAATGAATAGTTCCCTTCTCGATTTGACTTGCAGAAGGCAAGTGAGCATGCAGTTTTGTTTAAAACTCCCCTACCCGATTGTGTTTGGCAGTAGGCAAGGGTGCCTATCATTATAAAGAAATGTCCTCATCTAAAATGTGACTGGCATTAAGCATAGTGGCCTGCTATTTTGATGGAAACTCACCAACTTGGTGTGATTGGCAGTAAGCTGGCTGGCAGTAGGAAAATGGGCCTGGCATTATAATGATAACTGCACAACTCAATTTCGAGTGATAGTAGGGTAATTGCCTGCCATTATAATAGAAACTCCACAACTGTAATCTGTCTGGAAGTAGGAAAGGGGCCTGCCATAATAACGAAAACTCCCCAAATCGATTCTGTCCGCGTAGTAGGCAATGGGACCTGCAATTATAACGTAATCATCCCAACTCGATTGTGAATGGCAGTAGGCAAGTGAGCCTGCCGTTATATCACAAATCCATAACAAACACTTTACATTGGAAACAACGTACGGGGAACTCCCCATGCTCTTTCTTGGATAACGCTAAGAGACATGCAATTTTAAAACAATCTTATTTACTGCATGTACACTATTTACTTCGATAACCGAATACAATGTAGAATACCGTAGCGAAGCACGGGTACATTCGCTAGTTTTTAATAAGTCTTTTTCCTCGGGACCTATTCTCTGTATCACCCTGTCCTAGCCATTGAGAACATGTCGCATTTCAGCCTCCATTGTCCGGGCTCTTGTCTACCTCTTTCCTGTCACAAAAGAAGGCCAGTCCTTTGAGCCACTTGGCTGTGTTGCAATACCACAGCGTGAACCTTCTAAAACTTCCTCTGCGCTCCTTTTACTGTTCCGAACGCAAACCTCTAACGGGGATTACAGATCAGCAATCAATCAATCAATCAATCAATCAATCAATCAATCAATCAATCAATCAATCAATCAATCAATCAATCAATCAATCAATCAATCAATCAATCAATCAATCAATCAATCAATCACTGATATGCATTTAGGGCTGTTGGAAACTACACCGTCGCCAACATGGGCCCAGTTTTACCGTGAGATGCCATTCCCGTCTCCATTTTAATCCTCCCACCAGAGGGGACACGTATGGCCTAACCTAGTTTTATGGCCAGATGCCCTTCCTGACGCCATCTTGGAGGGTCCTTACTACACAGAACCCAGTTTTACGGTCAGATGCCCTTCCCTAGAGCTTACTTGTCTTACCATACGTGAGTAGTTTACCAAGGGGGATTATAAAACCACGGGTGTTGAATCCGTGTTTTTCCACGAGGTCATTGATCCCTACTAGTGTACCTATGCGGGTTCTGACCCGAGGTCATTGACCCCTAGTTGAGTAGTAGTGCAATGTCCATTCGCGGATTTTGCATAAGAGAGCAATCCTAACCTCACAGTCACCATCTTAGAGTGGACTAACCCAACCTTTACGGTCAGATGCGCTTCTCGACGCCAATAGTTGCCATTTTGGAGGGGCAAAACCTCACTTTTATGGCCAGATGACCTTCCCGATGCTATCTTAAGTAGTAGGGCAATAGGGATTCTTGCGACACCATCTTGAGTACTAGGCCAATGGAGATCCACGTAAGAGAGCATGTCTAACCTCATGGATGGGCCTTACTACACAGAGCCTAATTTTACGGTCAGATGCCCTTCGCCACGCCATTTTGGAAGGGCCTAACTACACCGTCGCCAACATGGGCCCAGTTTTACCGTGAGATGCCATTCCCGTCTCCATTTTAATCCTCCCACCAGAGGGGACACGTATGGCCTAACCTAGTTTTATGGCCAGATGCCCTTCCTGACGCCATCTTGGAGGGTCCTTACTACACAGAACCCAGTTTTACGGTCAGATGCCCTTCTCGTCGTCATTTTGAAGGGCCAAACTAAACAGGCCACAGTTTTACGGACAGATGCCCTTTCAGTTACCATTTTGGAGGGGCCTAACTATAGAGTCCCCACCTTGGGCTCATTTTTACGTTCAGAGGCCCTTCTCTCCACACATTTTAGAGGGGCCCAGGTACATAATCGCTATCTTAGGCCCAGTTTTACGGACAGATGCCCTTCCCTCATAACAGACGCCATTTTGGAGTGGTCTAACTACACCGTCGCCATCTTGGGCTTAGTTTTACGGTCAGATATCCTTCCCTCCCCATCTGGCCTAGTCCCCCTAGGAGTAGTGACAGAGCTGTGACGTAATAAGCGAGGGCGATTTAAAAATTCCGTTTTAACATGCAGCGATTACATCGACATAGTTATGCATGTTTAGACTAGTTCGTTATCAAGGTCACTCTCTAGTAAAACGATACCTTTATAGACGAAATAAGTGTGAGTTTTCTTTAGTCTCTGAGATACAGTGATACAGAGTAGAGCGCCTTATTACATCATGACAAGAACATTAATAGTAGATGTACACGGTTTTACAGTGAACGGCAGCAAATTTGTGTCAATGAAGGTAGATGTGTTGGATTTCACTGTGTTGTGGGCGCCAAAACTCGTCAGTTTAGCATTTAGACCACCTTTCCCTTATTGTTTGCAAACAGATGAAGACCAAAAGCAGGCACAATGGACTGAAAAATATTTAGGTCTTCAGCGGGAAGAAAAGGAAATAACTTATCACTTTCTATCTATAACCATCAACGCTCATTTGTCAAGGGTTGTGAAAAGAAGGAATGGTTGTGTGAGTGTCTACCATTGTCTTACTACTCAAGATAGAGTCGGGAAGGGCATCTGGCCTTAAAAGTCAGGTTAGGCTCCCCAAAATGGTGACTGTTGGCGTCAGAAAGGGCATCTGACCGTAAAGGTGAGGTTAAGCCCCTCTAATATGGCGTCTGTAAGGTTAAGTTTGATCTGTTATGCAATATACGCGTCGGGAAGGACATCTGGTCGTAAAAGTGAGGTTAGACTCCTGCAAGATAGCGTCTGTGAGGTTAGGCTTGCTCTCTTATGCAAAATCCGCGAATCGACATTTCACTACTATTCAACTAGGGGTCAATGACCTCGGGTTAGAACGTTCTTGGGTGCACTACTACGGGGCAATGACCTCGTGAGGAAATGCTGAATCAGCACCCATTGCTTTAGAATCCCCCTGCTACAATACAGAGGTTACCGATCAGAAAGTAATTCAATCAATCAATCAATGAATCAATCAATCAATCTCTCCATCTATCTATCTATCTATCTACCTATCTATCTATCGATCTATCTATCTATCTATCTATCTATCTATCTCTCTATCAATGATCTGCATTTCGGGCTGTTTCCCATGTGGTATATTCCCTACAGTTTCTTTACCTTGTCTTATCATTAGTGACTAGCCGTAGTACCCGGCGTTGCCCGGATAGTTTCTGAATATTTACCTTTTAAGATTTGCATTACCAATTAATTATATGTGAAGTGAATTATGTAGTTTTAGAATTACTTAGATGTGTTTTATTTCAAGTTTTAGATTATTTAATTTTCGAGTAAAACTTCGTTCTTACGGAAGCGCGAATCGACAGGGAATTATTTGATCCTGTCAAAAATTAATAAATGCTATATGTATTTAGCCGTCGCACTGTAGATCCGATGTACAGGATTTCAATTGTCCATGAGACTGTCGCCCTCTCGCCCCCCACCCCTAAGATAAAAACTCTGGATTGTCCCCATTCATCTCAGTGACCCCGAAAACTGTAGATTCGACACTGTTTTCGATTATTTTTATATCTCACTTCCCCGTCACCCTCACCCCAAAGGGGGATGAACATGAACATTCAAAATTCGGAGTCTCACTATTCATTTCAGCGACCAGGGAAAATATGGATTCGATACTATTCCAGATTATTTTTATACTGCCCACCTGACCCCCTGCCCATAAGGGTGCTATGGGTATCTTACCCCCACGCGGTTTGTCTCCTGATATTAATTGATAAGTGTACCAAGTTTGGCTAAATTGCTCCAGTGGTTTAGGAGGAGATGTGTCATGTACACACCCACACACACACATACATCTATTGTGATATATCGTAATAAGATGAAAATAAGATTCTTATAGTTTCTCGATTATTTTTATCTCTCACCCCCTTCGCACCCCCCTTCCCCTTGAACTTGTAAAAAATCCGGAGTATTACTATTCATCTCAAAGACCCAGAAATCTGTGGATTCGAAACTGTTTTTAATTATTTCTATATCTCATCCCCCTTCTCTCCCCACGTAAAAATGGGGCTGAACTTGGACTTTAAAAAATTCTGGAGTATTAATTTTCAACTCAGTGACCCCGAAAACTATGAATTCGATTCTCGATTATTTTTACAACTAAACCCCATGATTCCCCTCCCTTAATGGTACTAGGGATGGCTTACTCCCACAGTGATCGTCTCCAGATAGTAAGGAATACGTGTACCAAGTTTGGTTGAAATTGCTTCAATGGTTTAGGAGGAGATGTGCCATTTACACACACATACACCCATTTTTATATATACAGTAGTAACATTTTTATAATTCACCCCCTTCCCATCCCCACCCAAAGGAGTCCTATGAGTGCCCTACTCAACAGTATATTTTTTCCAGATATTAAGTCTTATTTGTACCAATTTTGGTTGGCAGCTATGCCCAAACGTACATGCATAATCTCGCTGTTCTAGACTCCTGGAGCTGACGTTGCCATGGTTACAGCAGTTCATTTCTTTTATCCGATTCCTAGAGCAGGGGTAGTGTGGTGCCAATATCACCGTAACGGTTGGATTTAGGGTCATAAAACATGGTTTACGGGTCCGTAGGGCTTACCCAGTTTTTTCCTTGCGTCCTAATACGACAAATTCGATATTTTGCCTATATTAGCCTATTATTTTTATATCTCCCCCTCGTGACCCCCACCTCGAATTATTTTAAAAATAAAATACAGCCCATGTTACTCACTGGCAATGTAGCTTTGTATATGTGAAGAAATTTTTAAAATCGGTTCAGGAGTCTATCCGTTACAAACAAACATACAATTTTTTTCTCTTTATAATATTAAAGTATAGATATCGATGAAGTTTGCAAGTAGCCCTTGGTAAATTATCCAATTATCTCCCTATAAATGAATATTTTCTCCAATACGACCTCCTAAATTCCAACTTCATCTTCATATTATGATCTCTCCTACTTTTAAACGTCCACTCAAGCTAATTCGTCTATTAATGTCTCTCCACTGTTACAGTTCGGAATAAAGAGCATTTCTTTCTTTTCTTCTGATCCATTAAGCAGGTCGTTGAAATGATTCCTCAGTATCTCTCTGATTTCACTTTCCCTTCTATTTTCATCTTCAAGTGGCTTGATGATATCAATCAGCTTTAGTTTGCTTTTGACCACCCTTTTGAATAATTTCGTACTGCCTCTGCACTCTGCATATTCCATGTGGGTGGGGACGGTAGAATAACACCCACGGTATCCACAGCCTGTCGTAAGAGGTGACGAAGAAGGGTCCCAAGGGCTATGAACTTGGGAGCGTGCATTGGCAATCACGGGTCACTTAGCTGAGTCCCGGCATGGCTTAGACTTAGTTGCGCCAGGTTCCTCACTTTCATCTACACTGTTCGACCTCCCTTTGTCAACCCTTGTTCTTTCTCGACCCCAAAAATATCACAGCATTCGTGGCCTAGGCAGTCTTTCATTTCCACCCCCTTCGTGGCCCTTGTCCTTCTTTGGTCGATATCTTTATTTTTCGAAGTGTCTGATCCCTTCCATGTTTTTTTTCCCTTTGATTGGTGTTATATGCTGAATGGTTGCCTAGTTGTACTTCCTCTAAAACAATAATCACCGCCACCACCACCTGCTATCTTCATCCAGTTTTGTACAAAATTCTCCAAGATCTTCTTTTTGAATTATCCTTTTTACCTTCAGCTTCTTATTTCAGTACGTCTATTCACGGTCTCTGATTTCTGCCTTTTCTCTCACGACTTCCGAGTTTATTTTCTCTCTGTTTCTTTCTTTCTGTGATGCGGCCTTACTCTTATGGATGTTTCCACTACTTCATTCCACCACAATGTTGCCTACTCTCTCACTTACACACTTGTCTTCTCACAGACTTCAATTCTTCCGTTGAATTTGGCACATTCCTCGTTGACATTTTTGATACGTGAAAGGCTTCAAAATCTGCTACAAATAAGTGATAGTCACTGTCTTTTACTACTGCTTTCACGTCGAACTAACACAAGAATGGTTTATAGTGACGTAGTGTTCATACTCGTATGCATGGTTCATTACCGAAAATTTTGTTTTCATAATAGTAGACAGCCTACTACAAAACGTTAATTCGCTGCACTTTCTTAAAGCTGCCGTAGAGAAAATTACTGTAATTAGGCTGCTTCCATATCTTGATGGTTGTATTAAATTGTCATCTGTCTTTTAGCAAGACGAGAGCATAGTACAGCTTCCACCGAATGTGACAATGTCAGTATTGATTATGCTGGTGTATATTTGGTGCTGGGTAATGACATTTGAAGCACAACAATAGTTCATCTGAAAAGGGAGTCTGGTTCCATTCGCGTAGTTCTTATAAACACAAAATGTTTGGTCTGGTGCAAGTCTTCTTAATCGCAGTGGAAGATCAACGCTTTAAACGTTTTGTGCCGTCCCCAAGTATTGAATTCACGGCTGACCAGTCCGAGTATCAAGCTACTACTAGGAAGTAGTAGGGATGAAAGCACTGAGTTCTATGTAACCGAGTAGGAATATATTAATGGCGGTAGGTGTTTAAGAAATGTAAACTAACTTAACGAGATATTATAGAATCGTCATTGGGAAAAATAACTAAGAATAGTTTGTATTAGAGTCTTCAGGATTCCATACCTTGAGAAATATATGTGGTCAACACAAGATCGAGACATGCGCGCCCTTTGTACTCAGCAGAGCTGTCTTGCTAGAATCACCTAAGTAATCCCTGTCCGTCTGAGGGGGGATTGCGTAACTTCATTAATAATCAGTCTTATTGGAGTAGATTCTTAAGACTTAGCATACTGAAGAAAAAACTCCTCGCTGACCGCACTATTATCCAAATAGCCCAGTGCTCATCAGAGAATAAATCAACATAGAGAATAATCATGTTCTTCAATCTTCTCCATTCGTAGCCAACGCTTCCAGACCCAGCTTTCCCACTAACAGAAGATGTTTAGTCAAACTATCCTGAGTTCCTATACTTGTCACGACAAACGGATTGGGATAACACTATAACATAGTAGCCGCTTGGCTGGACAATTCTGAGTAGGTTCTTGAGTCCAAAACACTCCCCATTTAACACAGACTCCATGAACCCTTGATAAAATGGTGGCTAAAATCAGGGCTGTCTGGGTATATATGTGTTACAAAGTTGCTGAAATTGATAAACAATTTGAAAAAATTATTCGATATCTCTGACCCCGTTGCAATTTTATCAGCTGCTGAACTTAGCCAATCAGATACCTTCGTGGACAAATTCAAATCGGCATTACGAGAGCAGTGTTGCTTAAGCTGCACGTGACATCAGTCTGGGTTCGAGTACAAATCGAAGAAAATACCTTAGCAATGGGGAGGATTTTTACATGGACCTCCGACTTGAGAGGATCTCGCCATAACAAGTACGGTGACACTGGATGAAACCTGTCGCGGATTGACATTGGTTACGTCAACATCGAAATATCTATGTATTCTTTGTATATGTATAGTTGCCTTCTTTACTCTGTGACGTGGGTGTATTGTTGATAATAATAAACGTGATATTGTGAACACGACGGTGAAGTCCTCTTATAATTCAGTAGTTACGATTTATAACACACAAAATCTTGGTGCCGAAACCTCCGGGAATATTACAAGTTTAACACGACACGAGAGAACAGAAGAGGATTTTCACACCACGGACACGGATGTTGAGCGACTTAAATCTCGACATATCTACGCATCTCTGAGGAGAAGAAAGGATCACCAACGCAGAACTAGCTACAACTTCAAACCAACAGATAAGACGAAACACAATTACAGTATACGTAGTGTTGACCGTAGATTGGTAATTTTTTCTGAACATTTAATGCATAGAAGTTCGAAGGAATTTCAGTATTACTCGTAACAAGAAATATAACCCCAC
Organism: Anabrus simplex; assembly: GCF_040414725.1. Taxonomy (NCBI): domain Eukaryota; kingdom Metazoa; phylum Arthropoda; class Insecta; order Orthoptera; family Tettigoniidae; genus Anabrus; species Anabrus simplex. The sequence continues at coordinate 501,673,990 of NC_090267.1, forward strand.
CTACGTCAAAATATCCGTAATGGCTTCCATTCCAAAGAGATCTATGCATGCAACACTCGAGTAGAATACTAGCGCCGTCTGTTGTAAAAAGGGAGTAACTAAGCTATGATCTTTAACTTTTAATAAGACATCTCTGGCAACATTCATTGACAATAGTGTATGACGTAACGTTGATCCGCGCAATCATTTCACATGTTTATTTTTTTGTCTGAATATTTCAAGGAGTAATACTTTTTAGATCAGTGAAGAATTAATTTACTAGTAGGAGACATTATGGAAGGCAGTATAGCGAATCAGCTCACGAAATTGAAACGTAGACGAGTAACTCAACGTTCGAACACTACGCGTTTTATTAATCAGATTCATTCGTTCAATCAATCAGCGGACTTAGATGAAATAGAGCATATCCGCGAGCGTCTACAGGAAACGTTAGCGTCCTTAAATGCGTTAAATGACAGTATCCAAGATTTACTCGATGACGCGGAGTACGAAGACGACGTGGCAGCCTGTGAAGAATATCTGGACAACTCCAAACGAGCGATTAGAAAGGCCACGGGCCTCATACAAAAGAAAATCGCAAGAAATGAGGCCGACTCTACCACTACGTATCCGAGTGTCCTTGTTCAACCCACGACTACAGCGGAGATAAAGCTTCCTACCATTAAACTGCAGTCATTCTCAGGGAACGTAGAAGAATGGCCGGGATTCTGGGAGCAGTTCGTGCACTCCATTGACAAAAATTCGTCGGTGTCCGTCGTACACAAACACGTGTTTCTCCGTGGGTACTTAGAGGGAGAACCAAGGCGTCTTGTAGACGGTATATCTATAACGGCAGACACATACGAACAAACCAAACAAATTCTGATAGCACGATATGGTGATAAGAACAGGATTATTCAGTCTCACCTCGATTACTTGGAAAATCTCGAAGTTGCAGTTTCGGAGGACCCCGAAGTATTAAACACGACCTACATTGAATGCCATCGCCGGATACAAGCATTGAGAGCACTAGGGGAAGACGTCGACGCATATGGTCGAATTTTAGCACCCAAACTATTACGAGCCTTTCCAGAGGACATCTGTCGCCGTTGGCTCGTCCACACTAAAAGACGAGGCATACAAGAAGGGGACACTACCCGACTAATGGCGTTCCTTAACGAAGAAGTGGAAGGAGCTATAAACGCTCAAAAGATACGGGGTGACGCCCCATTAACGACTTCTTCATTACCCACAGCAACCACTCTTCACGTAAACACAAAACTAAACAAACAAAAGGGGAAGCAGACACCTCGACCAGACCCGTTCTGTGTGTACTGCGAAAACCGAGGTCACTGGGGTCAGGATTGTCAACAGATGAAGGATCCCCAGGTGAGAGTCGAGAGACTGAAAGCCACAGACCGGTGCTTTCTTTGCCTACGTCGTGGGCACAACAAGACACAGTGTTGTAAGAAGGGGAAGGCATCCTGCAACAAATGTCGAGGGTCACACCATGTATCCATTTGTACCGAGGGCAGCAGTCAACACACTTCCGTTTGTAAGATAGGGGTCATAACGTCCGATTTCACACACCTGCAAACGGCCCGTGTATGGATCAAGGGGCCGACAATGCGAAAAAGACTAACTCGTTGTATCCTGGATGCAGGGAGTCAGTCGAGCTTCATCCACAATTCTCTGATTGATGCGCTGCAGCTTAATGTTACTGATCGCAAGACTCTTGAGATAAGCACGTTTGAATCACCCTCCACTATGTATGATATTAGACGGAAGGTTTGTTTCGATATTATGGGCTACTCAACCAGAGCTCAAGTATCGATTACCGCCTTTGAAAGTCACAGCTCCTACACTTTTCAACCAACTGCACCCCAAAACATAACCGCGCTAGCATCGCTAAGGAAGATGAAGCTGGCTGATCCGAGTGATGACCTTGACAAAGATCTTCCGATCGAGGTACTTATAGGTGCGGATTCATACTGGAAGATAGTAACAATGAAGGAACCTATCCGAGTAACAACATCACTGGTTCTTCTTCCTACTATCTTCGGTTACGTTCTCAGCGGAAGTAGATCTGGCACTACGATCAACCAAATAATGGTCCATCATGTCTCACTCACAACGGATCAGATAACTGATGAAAGCGTGCGACGGTTCTGGGACTTAAAACTATTGGAATTGTGGATAACCAAGAGCGAAAATTATCCATTAAAGAAAACACTATTTTTCAAGAGTTTCGCGACTCTTACCGCATCGAACATGGACGGAGAGTTGTATCATTACCTCGAAAGGTGGGCATTCCCTTAACTGACAATCGCACCACCGCTGAAAAACGATTCTCCCTGTCAGAGGCTAAACTGCAGAGAAACAAAGACTTGAAACACATCTACTACAATCGCATGTGGGACTACATAACGCAAGAGCACGTGGAAGTTGCACCCGAGGACGTCACTCCTTATAATGTTTACTATATGCCACACCACATTGTAAAGAAACAAAGGGGAGACATCACAAAGTACAGAATTGTCTTCGACGCGTCATCACATGAACCAGACTTGCCTTCACTGAACGACACACTGGTAATAGGTCCTAACTTGCTCCCTGAAATATTGGGAACCCTGCCACGTTTCAGGAGCCACCCGAAGGCTATCGCGTGTGATGGTCACCAAGCATTTTTGCAGTTAGCATTAGACGAAAACGACAGAGACCTCACGCGGTTCCTGTGGTATCGCACCGAGAATACAGGAGATGATGCGTACAATTTCACTGACGAGGTCATAGCCTACCGTTTCAAACGTTTGCCATTTGGACTTACTTCGAGCCCATTTCTTCTGTCCGCTAGTCTTAGGGAACTGGCAACACTGCGTCAAGATAATTATCCATTTGCGTCGAGACTTCTCGATAAATCAACATTTATGGATGACTTTATAACAAGTGTTGCAGACGACATCCTCGCGATGAGGTTATATACGAACTCACCGACCTTTTGATGGAGATCAAACTCCCACTCCGTAAGTGGGCTACTAATTCACTGACCTTGAAGGAAGCCTTGCGCAACGAGGGAGTGGAAATGAGATCCGTAACGAGTGTGCTGGGTATCGATTGGGATACCTCTGAAGACATTATTTCGACCGACAAGGGGGAAATAGCAAGAGACCTGGTGGACAAACCAGGGACGAAGAAGAACATTCTACGCGCCACTGCCAGATTCTATGACCCTCTCGGACTTTTCGCACCTGTGGGGATCGTAGCAAAACCTATATTCCAAGACACGTAGCTCCGAGGCCTATCATGGGAGGAAGTTCTTCCGTCAGATCTTGCACGTAACTGGTATTTGTGGACTTCTAAACTTCAGCACCTATCAACCATATCCGTTCCCAGGTGGGTAGGCATTACAGGACCAGGACATGAACCAGAGCTGCACGTCTTCTGCGATGCTTCGGAGAGAGCATACGGAGCTGTCGTCTACACGAAGTCAACGCTTAACGGCACTCCGGTCACAAAACTCGTCTGCAGCAAAAACAGACTAGCACCCGTGAAGAAGCTAACTCTACCAAGACTAGAGCTGCTAGCTGCTCCTGCTGGTACACGCCTTCTTCACTACTTCTGCCAAGAGACTGGCTGTGACATCACGAAGGCTCAGCTGTGGAGCGATTCTACTGTTGCACTTGGATGGATTCGCAACGATCCGAATAAGTGGAAGATCTTTGTCTGCAACTGCGTGACAGAAATACATAATCACGTAAACCCCAGTCAATGGAGACACTGTCCTGGAGATCAGAACCCTGCAGATCACCTCACTCGAGGAGTATACGCAGATCAGCTAGCCTCCTTAGAAACATGGTGGCATGGTCTTCGCTGGCTCATCAAAGACAGAGGCGCATGGCCACGTGACCCTACACCCACCTGCACGCAGTTGCCAGAAGCCAGGAAGACGCAACAAGTTCTCACGATCACTATAGCGGAACCCCTACTGGATATCTCGAGGTATAGCTCATACTGGAAATTGCTACATGTCACAGCTTGGGTACTTCGTTTCGTCAGTATGTTGAGCAAGAACACAAAACACCCCAATGCACTAACGGCTGAAGAGCTACGTGCGTCACGCACATACTGGATCAAAAGGGTTCAAGAGGAACTGTCGTGACCTACCTGTCCTGAGAGACGTTCTCGTAGGTTGGTCACCAGGCCGTTGGAGATTGATGTATTACCTGTCCTGCCGAGCGGAATATAGGGAGGTAATTGTAGGTATGACTCGTCCCGCAACTCCCGAAATAAAAGATGAAATTATTTCTCTGTCCTTTATTACTGAGGACAACTAAAACTACTATGTACAGTATATTTACAAGTCTGAATGTAATGATCTATAGAGAGAGCGAGCTTGTTCCACGCACCTACTGTTCTACTACGCGTCTATCTTAATCTTGCCCTACGGCACTTGGGCTATGCCCGAACATAATATCGTTCTGACAAGTACGAACTACTAGCTGGAAGAAGGCCCCGCGCCATCTTGGCCAGGGGTTATATCTCCGCTCCTGAACTCAAAGTTCTATCCCTACCTCCTTGGGTCTTACGGGCATTGCTAAACTGATCATCCAGTCACTAGCGCCCTCAAGTGGCTATTCTCAATAGTTGTCACAGTAAGTGCTGCTACCTAGGCATTACTGTCTTCTGTCTTACTTTGTCCTCATCTTTCCTTGTTTCCCTAGTGCATCTGTACTGACCCTGAATGGCCTTGCACTGGGCTTTGTTTCTTTGTCGGTTTCGGCGGCCCGCTGCCATACTAGCTCTGTTTGTCGATACACAGTAAATACCTTGTTGTGATCAACAAGTCTCCGCTCTTAGTCAACAACTTTTGTAAGCGAGCGCGTTTCACAAACCGCTCTCCAATACTTAACTGAAAGCTTCCTTCTGCTTTCCAATTATTAAATCTAACTATAATTATTATACTTCTTATACAGTTACTCAAGTACTACAAGGTGTCTCATGTTGATGACTATCATTATTCTAACACTAATTAATCTCCTCTGACACCTTGAGCTCTAGACTCGGCTGCGAATCCCGGCTGCCTTCCACCTGGCAGTCCGCCGGTTCGAGTCCGTGGGAGGTCGGTACACGACATCTCCCCCCTTAGGGAAGAAATGGATGCAATCATACGTTGCGTCCATTTCTGTCCTACACTATTTATACTCTGATGTTGCCGGTACGTAAGGATCGGCGACCCTGTGGTGAAGGGGAAGGTTGTTCTCTATTCTGATTATCACTTGCGTCTATTTCTATTGCTTCTATAGATCTCACAGGCGTACTAGGGCGTCCCCCAGCAGGCCTGTAGTGTAATTCCATGATCTCCGCAGACATCTCCGGGCGTCCCCGGATCCGCCTGGGACGTTGGAATATAGTTAAATCCTCATCTGAAGTCTTAACCTTATCTCCCTTCGTGATTACCGTTTGTTTTATACATATATTAGGGCAATGAGCCCGTGCATCATCAAACCATCTCTTTGCTGGAAACCCTAGTTTTGGACAGCAACAATTACAACAATAACAAATTAAAATTAAACTTGTGATACCAACAACTATCCACACAATATATCTGTATACATTAATATGCTGATAGACCATTTGTCTTTGCAGTTCTTCTTCTTTTTGTTTCACCATATCTTCCACTTCTTGTGTCTTATGGGTAGCCCATTGTAAATCGTTAATGTGATTTAGCAAATTATTTAAGGACAACTTATTCATTTCGGGTATCTGTTCTAACTTGATTTCACTACCTATTTGTTCACAACAGTCATAATCAAGTGTGACTTCTGGTACAAAGTCTTTACTTTGTGTAGTGTTCACTTCACCTACACCTTGTATTTTACTATGTGGCCCATATACTGTGCAACCTGCACTTAAAACAAGAATACCAGTGCCTGTTAACCTGATATCACTGGTGGTATCCTTACACATACATGTTACTTTAACTTCTTCTGGGGATACGTATATATATCTGTTAGCTCTGATAGGTATCCACATGAGCTGTTGAACGGGAAGCACTCTTTTATCACAATTATCTGGGATTTGACTAACTCCTAAGATAAGCTGGACTGCACAACTCTTTTGAGTGTACACTGTATTAATAGGGAATTTAACATGACATAGTTTCCAACTGGGTGTTACTACCTTACATTGATTTACTTGATCTTTGTCTAATTGAACATAAGTTTGTTTCTCCTTGTCCATAAGGATATAATCCTTGGTCTCTTGAAGATAAACAAAGTGGTGTGGATTACTCTTCATATACGTGGGGAATGGAATCATGTGATACATTGTATAAGTTACCCTATCTGTAAGGGGTGTCTTGATGACGTACACTAGATAATTTTTGTTGGCGAACACTTCCACTGTGGCTACCTTGTAAATCAAGTAGCCGTAAGCTGATTTTAAGTCAAATGGCAAGGACAATCCTTTAGGGAAATCTCCCTGAGCTTTCTTATAACCTTTAATAATATCATCTGGTGAAATTATTTGCACCTGAATGACTCCTACCTGAGCATTCATTATACCTGATAATACAACACTGTAATGCTCATACAGTTGTATGAGAAGGCCTTCAATCTCAATTAAATGCCTATTCACTGAGTTTTCTAATTCTACTTGCTTAAGTGCTTCTGTAATCTGAAGCGTGCTATTGGCAAGATATGATCTAATTTCTGCAATGTTTTGAGTTAATTTCTGCTCATTGGCTGTGACATCGTAAATGGTGCTGTTCATAGATTGCAATGTTGATTTTACTACTATCATCTGGTCTTTTGCAATTTTTATAATTGAAAGCTGTTCCTGCTCTAACTCACTAATTTTTGACTCGTATTTATCGGCATCCTCTTGACTTAATGTTCCAAATAATGCCTTTGCGATGGAACCTACTGCGTTAATTAGGCCTCGTTTTCGCCTAGTGTTATCTGTTTCCCCTATTGGTTTAGTAATCCTCGTAATTAATTCCTTCGATTCCCTAATTCTATCTAATTGTGCACTTAGCATTTTAACATCCTGTTGACATGTTAGGTTAGTACTTCTTTCTAACTGTGTACATATTAATTGAGTCCAGTATGTGTCTCTTGACATTTTAAAATACATCACTTAATTTATTCAGGTTTACATAGGTAACTAGTGTCCATTCCGTATGGTATAACTGTATCTCACCCTGATTGTCGAAGTATGCCCCTGGAGTACTCTCATATGGTGTCACCTTGACATCCAGTACTTCTCCGGCTATTCTGTAGCGATGTGACGTCACGACTATCACTGCTACTACGATGGACAACAATCCTAGCATTCGCGCCATATCTGCTGTCTACCTGCAAGGTAAAGACAGGATGTGTGTTACCTTTCTATCTGTGAATACATTCGCTTCCCAGTTCTCATTTCACACATCTACAAGTACAATTTCAAACGGTTCTTATGTACCTTAACCCTTTTCCCCTTCTTATTCATCTGTAGGGTGCAGTTCACCCCTGAAACATCTACTATTTCGTACGGACCTTCGAATGGTGGGCTTAGCTTTCTGGATGTTCCTCTTCGCAATGCGTCATTGCCCAAAAGAAACTTATCACCTACCTGAAAGGTGACCTCATTTTGCTTTTTGTCGTAGTGTTCTTTCTCTAATTCCTTTCGCTCTATTAAAGTCTTTCTGGCGGCCTCGTGATTTCGCCTAAGCTGTGCCGTCAGTTCCTCCACCACGTTCTGGTGTTCATTGTAATTTATTTCAGGTGGCTTTTGCAGCACACCTGGGATATTTGCCTTCCTTCCAAAAATTAATTCGTAGGGTGTGAACCCTGTACTTGTGCTCTTTGTGGTATTATACACAAAGCTAGCTGTAGGCAAATACTTGTCCCAGTCATTCTGCTCCCCTGAGCAGACATAATGCCTTAGGTACTCCGTGAGCACCTTATGGGATCTTTCTATGCTACCGTTCGATTGTGGCCTGAAGGCCGTAGTGTGTGTTTTCCGAATGCGCAGCGTTTTACACAGCGTCTTAAACACATCACTCATGAAATTACTACCCTGGTCAGTGAGAATCTGCTCTGGTATCCCGTAGATACTTATTACGTTATTGATTAGCGTCCGTGCCACGGTTTCTGCCTCCTGATTTGGCATGGCACTCGCTACTAGGTACTTAGACAGCTGATCTTGGCATGTCAGTATGTACCTGTTTCCTGCCTCTGTCAACGGAAGAGGTCCAACTACGTCTAGGGATATTTTCTCAAAGACTGTGTTCGGGGTATCCGTAATTCTCATGGGAGCCCTGACGTCGGGTCTGGTCCCTTTATTCTTTTGGCAGGAGGGACATGTGCGTACTTAGCGCTCAATGTCCCCTTTCATGCCCTTCCACTGAATTCGTTCACGTACCCTGGCGTACGTGCGCGCTATTCCTTGGTGGCCTCCCACCAAAGAATCATGACATTCTATCAAAATGGCTAGCTTTTCAGCTTCGCCTAATTCGTTCTCTTCCTCAGATAAACTACCTTCGGGCGAAATCTCCTCTGCGTTAGCGTCCGCGGAAACCTCGCTACCGTCCACTTCAATTCCCTCTGCCGTAGCGTCCTCGGGTTTTGAAGACAGTACCTCCTCCCTATTCTCGTCTGAGGCCTGAGTTTCTACTGTTGTCTCTGAGTGAGACCTGTGCTGAGCCGAGTTAACCACTCGCGCTTGGCACTTGGGTTCAGTGGGATTCCTACTCAGGGCATCTGCATTGCAGTTCTGTTTGCCCTGCTTATATACGACGTCGAAGTCGTATTCCGCCAGCTTCAGCCTGAACTTTAGCAGGCGTGAAGACGGATCTTGCACGTTGAAGACCCACTTCAACGGCTTATGGTCTGTCACAACAGTGAATTTTCTACCAAACAGATATGGTCTGAAATACTTTACTGCCCACACTATTGCCAACAATTCTTTCTCAGTTACGCTGTAATTCATTTCTGCTTTATTAAGCGTTCTACTTGCATAGGCAATTGGAAGGTCTTTTCCGATAGGTCCTTGTGACAATACTGCCCCAACCGCTTCGTTGCTCGCATCAGTGGTAACAACGAATGGTTTTTCAAAATCCGGATACTGCAATATAGGTTCCTCAATTAGCTTTTGCTTTAGTATCTGGAACGCTTGTTCCTGATCGTCTCCCCATACAAAGGGAACGTCCTTCTTCACTAACTGATACAGCGGTTTCGCGATTTTGCTGTAGTTAGGTATGAACTTCCTATAGTACTCACTCAGTCCGCAGAACTGCTTGATCTGGCGGCTAGTGGTCGGCCTCGGAAAGTCCTTAACGGCCTGTACTTTACGTGGGTCTGGTAAGACACCTTCGTCAGTAATTACATGTCCTAGGAATGCTACTTCAGTTCTTAGGAATTCACACTTATCTGGCTGGAGTTTCAGCGTGTTCTCTCTCAGCCTTTGAAATACGTCTCTTAGCTTCGCATTGTGCTCCTGGATTGAACTCCCGTACACAATGACGTCATCCAGGTAACACAGACATTTTATACCCGTTAACCCTGTGAGCACATTGTTCATCAGTCTCGTAAACGTGGCTGGCGCGTCTTTCAAACCCATGGGCATTTTCCTGAATTCGTACTTGCGTCCTAGCGCAGAGAATGCTGTCTTTGGCCTGTCTTCAGGCTTCAACAACACCTGGTGATAGCCACTCGCGAGATCTAAGGTCGAAAAATATCTCGCCTTGCCAAGAGCGTCTAACAGTTCTGAAATTAATGGCAGGGGATAACTGGTTCCTATCGTTATCTCGTTTAATTTTCGAAAGTCGATCACGACCCTCCATTTTTGTTTCCCTGAGGCGTCTAACTTCTTGGGAATTAAAAGTAATGGCGCATTCCAGGCTGATGTGCTAGGTGTGATAATTTCATCATTCAGCATCTTATCTATTTGAGCTTGTATCTCCCCCTTCTGTGCTTCGGGAAGTCTATATGGTCGTACATTAATTGGAGGTTGATCTTGGGGTGTAGGGATCTCATGCTGTAGTACATCAGTGTGAGTTAACTTGTCTCCCTCAAGATGGAAGATATCATTGTACTCAGCACAGATGGCGTATATCCCTTCCTTATCTACCTGCGTGAGGTGATCAACTCGCAAACAGTCTATCACCCGCTGTGATCGGGGCTTCTGGGTGGCCGGTTCTCCGTTTGCCACTCTACTGTTCTGCTCTACCTTTCGCACTTGTGCTAGGCAGGTCTTATCTACCTCCTGTATGTGCACTCGTGGACTGTGTAAAGTCACTGCCTTTTCAGTGGTATTCATCATGCTAACCACTGCTTCGTAGTGTGCTGATTTAGTCAGGCACCCTGCGAGGTACACCCCTGGTATCACCTCTTCCTTCTCAATAATTCCTAAGGGTAGATTCCGATCTACTTCTATAACAACGACCTTCTGGGTCCTTGGTTCGAGACGGATCACCTTCGTTTCTCGCGCCCCCATAGGGTATTGTCGCCCTCTTATGGTGACATGACCTTCCCTATAGTCAATCACGCTATCTGTCAGAAGGTCTCGCCCAACTATACCATCCTGTGTTAATTGGAAATCACTCCCTACCACATGAAACGTGTGACTTGTGTTTCCAATAGCAAAACGTACAGTACCCTGGGTGTCAATTATTCCTTTACTTACACCTGCTAATTCAATTGATTTGCTCCCGTCAATCAGGCATTCCTTGGGTACCGATTGCCTCATAACTAGGCTGATATCGGACCCAGTATCTACTAAAAATCTCAACGGTCTTCCTTGGTTTGCGACCTGGATCAGCACCGTGCCTTCTACGTCAGAATTCTTGGGACCTTCTGGTCTGCGGGCCTCCGTAACTGTCCCCTTGCTACGGGCCCGTTCAAGTTTGCCGCCTGAGCCACGGAGGTTTTCGTGGCGTGCGTACTGCCGCCCTTCTTTTTGAACCAACAGTCTTGGGTTCGATGTGACCACTTATCACAATGTTCGCATTGGGCTCGGTATCTTACGGCCTTGCCCCTTATGCGACCACTCTGAGCTTGGCCTTTCATGGCCCGGTTGCCCGTGGACTTGCCTTGGGCTTTTCGACAGTTTCTCTGAATGTGGCCCTGTTGGCCACACGAATAGCATCTACGGCTATCCGTTCGCATCACCGGAGTGCGTGAACCTTGTGTGTGTGCACCTTGTCGACAATTCACCTGTATGTGACCTTTTCGGCCGCAACGATAACAAGTTCTGTTTTCACCTGTCACTGTGTTTGGTTGTGTGCGTACTATGCGCACTGTTTCTCGTACATCTGTTTCTTTGTCCCTCTGTTTCTTTCTACAATCGCGTTCAATGTGCCCTGGCTTCCCACAATAGCGACATTTTAATTTACTGAAGGTGCCCCCTGTAGCTGTATTGGAACTAGCGGTCTGTGTGGTGTGAGCCCCATGCGTTCCTGTGTTCTTACAGTTCCTTGCTATGTGGCCTTCCTTGCTACAATTGTAACAGACCACCCTAACACTAGCATGTGTTGGCTTAGTATGCCACTTTGGTGCTGCACTGCGCTCCTGTTCTGGTTTGCGTTTGCTGAACCCTGAACTATGTTTGTGTTGTAGACCTTCTCGTGCCTTCTTTGACAATATTACGGTTTCTTCCTGTTGTGCAAGTGCAACTGCCCTCTCAAAAGTAATGCCCTTCTCTGACTGTACCCTAGCTTGTATTCGAGGGTTGGCTAACTAGCAACACATATTTTTCTCGTTATTTTCAACTGCGCGTCACGATCCTCCTCTAATTCATCCTCAAGTATTGCCTCTCTAAAAGAAGCTGACAATGTTTCTATTTTGTGTGCCCAAAGTGCGACTGATTCTCGCGGGTCCTGCGCTGTTTGGAACATTTGACAAATGTACAAATCTAACGTGCCTTGCTGGCCATAATATTCTATCAATGCCCGCTTGGCTTTCTCCCAGTTATGTATATCACGTCTGTACAACAACTTATCTCGGGCTCTGCCCGTAACCTTAGTTAAAATATACTTGAAAAACAACTCTTGATCCTCATCCTTAATCATACGAACAGCAGCATCTACGTTAGCTATGAACTCATGCAATCTATCTGGTTGACTGCCATCAAACTCTCGTCCAATGAGACGATGTCCTTCTACTACTGTAACAGAAGGCCCACTCATACTTACTGATTCCACCTCGTCAAGCATCTCAGTGCCTTGGTCTGCTGGTACTGAACTATTTTGTCGTGCCATTTGAAATAAATATTCAGCTTACCTTAATCTGCAATGCTGCTTCACTGCTGGGCTGGATGAGTAGTCAGCTGTAGTGCTGCGTCTCAACCGGATTGCGTTGTCTGCTACTGGACTGCTACCCCTCTGCTGGGCTGGCTTAGTAGGCTGCGGTAGTGATGCTCCTCTTCTGCGATGCGCGGCACACGAACGAAACTACGCGGTAGCGCGGTTCGGACAATCTTCTGCGAAGTCGCGATTTTCTCACACGGAAATCTTCTGCTAAGTCGCGGTTCTCTTACGGACAATCTTCTACGAAGTCGCGGTTCTCTCACGTTATTTCGGTGAGTTGACACTGTTCGAGGATCGAACTCGGGACCCTGCACTACCTGACACCAAATTTTTATACGTGCCTGTCGTGACCTACCTGTCCTGAGAGACGTTCTCGTAGGTTGGTCACCAGGCCGTTGGTTGTTGAAGTATTACCTGTCCTGCCGAGCGGAATGTAGGGAGGTAATTGTAGGTATGACTCGTCCCGCAACTCCCGAAATAAAAGATGAAATTATTTCTCTGTCCTTTATTACTGAGGACAACTAAAACTACTATGTACAGTATATTTACAAGTCTGAATGTAATGATCTATAGAGAGAGCGAGCTTGTTCCACGCACCTACTGTTCTACTACGCGTCTATCTTAATCTTGCCCTACGGCACTTGGGCTATGCCCGAACATAATATCGTTCTGACAAGTACGAACTACTAGCTGGAAGAAGGCCCCGCGCCATCTTGGCCAGGGGTTATATCTCCGCTCCTGAACTCAAAGTTCTATCCCTACCTCCTTGGGTCTTACGGGCATTGCTAAACTGATCATCCAGTCACTAGCGCCCTCAAGTGGCTATTCTCAATAGTTGTCACAGTAAGTGCTGCTACCTAGGCATTACTGTCTTCTGTCTTACTTTGTCCTCATCTTTCCTTGTTTCCCTAGTGCATCTGTACTGACCCTGAATGGCCTTGCACTGGGCTTTGTTTCTTTGTCGGTTTCGGCGGCCCGCTGCCATACTAGCTCTGTTTGTCGATACACAGTAAATACCTTGTTGTGATCAACAAGTCTCCGCTCTTAGTCAACAACTTTTGTAAGCGAGCGCGTTTCACAAACCGCTCTCCAATACTTAACTGAAAGCTTCCTTCTGCTTTCCAATTATTAAATCTAACTATAATTATTATACTTCTTATACAGTTACTCAAGTACTACAAGGTGTCTCATGTTGATGACTATCATTATTCTAACACTAATTAATCTCCTCTGACACCTTGAGCTCTAGACTCGGCTGCGAATCCCGGCTGCCTTCCACCTGGCAGTCCGCCGGTTCGAGTCCGTGGGAGGTCGGTACACGACAGAACGGTTCACTATTGAACTAGCTGCATTGCGAAATGGTGAACAATTACCAGGCACTTCACAGATTGCTAGATTTAACCCATTTCTACATGAAAGTATCATCCGACTTGGTGGCAGACTACAATTCTCAAATTTGTCTCAAACTGAGAAACACCCAACAATTCTGGACGGCCGTCACAGGTTCACCGAGTTAATCATTCAAGAGACCCACATCAAACTTCACCATCTTGGAGTACGCATAGTACTGGCAGAACTACGTGAAGAATTCTGGATTCTGCGAGCTCGACAAATAACTAAGAAGATTCTGCATTCTTGTCTACCGTGCAAATTAGCGCACAACAGCAGACCAGTGGTGATTGAGGCGCCATTACCAGCAGACCGCCTACAGTTGACACAACCCTTCTCTGTGATTGGGATCGACTTCGCTGGACCCCTGTACGTTAGATGTGGCAGCAATGTTAACAAATCGTACATCATTCTTTTCACTTGTGCCACCACCCGTGCTATCCATCTCGAGCTATCTACGGATATGTCTACGGATAGATTCTTGATGGCCATGCAGAGGTTTGTCAGCAGACGAGGTGTGCCGCACACCATATATTCTGACAACGCTCAGACCTTCCTCACTGCTCATAACGAACTTACAGAACTCAATAAGATTATGACAGACACCAAGGTGCACCACCACTGTGCTCACAATGGTATTCGTTGGAAGTTTATCGCACCAAGGGCGGCTTGGTGGGGAGGCTTTTGGGAGAGAATGGTTGGCTCTGTAAAAAGATGTCTAAGAAAGGTACTCGGCCATTCCCAGCTGAACGAAGAAAGTCTCAATACAGTATTGACAAGTGTTGAAGCCACCCTCAATAGCAGGCCAATCACCCAGGCCACAGACACGGGAGATCTCCTGACACCATCCCATTTTTTAGTTGGAAGAAAACTAACGTCCATCCCAGAAGGGCCAGAACCGAGCACGAGGAAAAATCTCGTAAAGGAATACAGATTACAACAAAAGGTCTTGGGGGACTTTTCACGACGCTGGAAAAAGGAGTATCTACTTCAACTGAGAAGTAACCATGAGGTCAAAAATCAAAAGACCAATACACATTTGCCCAACATTGGAGACATCGTCCTCCTCCAAGAAGACGTCAGACCTCGCCACATGTGGAAGAAAGCGAGGATAGAAGAGATGCGCCCAGGAATAGACGGACATGCAAGAACGGTCGTTCTGCGGCAGCCTGACAACACGCTCATTACTCGACCAGTGCAGCTGGTCATCCCTTTGGAGATAGACCAGGGTGGGGAGGATGTCGCGGATTGACATTGGTTACGTCAACATCGAAATATCTATGTATTCTTTGTATATGTATAGTTGCCTTCTTTACTCTGTGACGTGGGTGTATTGTTGATAATAATAAACGTGATATTGTGAACACAACGGTGAAGTCCTCTTATAATTCAGTAGTTAGGATTTATAACACACAAAAAACCTCCGTTTGTTTTTGTTTGGTGCTGGTTTCTCTCCATGGTTCTCAATGCGGGAAGTCTACTTCTGTACTTCCAGGAAGGAAATAATAGGTCAGAAAGGAGACC
The DNA here is from genome assembly GCF_040414725.1 of Anabrus simplex. Lineage (NCBI taxonomy): Eukaryota > Metazoa > Arthropoda > Insecta > Orthoptera > Tettigoniidae > Anabrus > Anabrus simplex. Next base: position 501,689,171 of record NC_090267.1, read on the forward strand.
TCCCAACAGCACGATGACCTGTCCGGCCTCTCCTTGTATTGTTTTTGTCCGGTTTCTCGGCAGGCCGCCTGGAAGTTGAAACGAGAATATTCCCTCTTTAGATTCCAGTACTTCATTACCGGACGAGTTGTTATTGTGTTGCTGGTGTTCCAATAAATTCAGTGTGCAGAACAGTTGTCAGTAGAGTTGGAGCATGTTGTGAGGGGTATTATAGCACTGTTGACCTGTTACACTTTTGTTGTCAGTGCAAGTCTGGAGCGGTCATGGAAATGGACTGTGCGAGTGGTGGACTTCTCTGGAGTCGACCCGAGGAACAGTCATAGTGTGTTGTGGTGAACAGCAGTCGTGTTTTCAAACCTCTCAGCTTGCAGCTGTGTATGTGCAGTGGCTGAGCGTGTGGAGCGAATCTAAAAAGGCCGGCCTGAGTGGCTCAGACGGTTGAGGCGCAGGCCTTCAGACCCCAAATTGGCAGATTCGATCCTGGCTCAGTCCTTTGGTATTTAAAAGTGCTCATATACATCAGCCTCATGTCAGTAGATTTACTGGTACGTAAAAGAACTCCTGCGGGACTAAGTTACGTCACCTCGGTGTCTCGAAAAACTGTCAAAAGTAGTTTGTAGGACATATGAACAATAACATTATTATTGTTGTACTATAAAAATGAAGCCTACCCGTTCCAGGTAAAGACTGTGTAGTGTGCTGTGATAAACTTGTATTAATGGAGTGTTATCATCAGAACCGGATTTTTAGGCAGTAATAAGTTGAAATGCAAACTATTGAAGCGCGTAACAAGTAAACTCTACACTACAGAACGGTTGTGTTATGAATGTTTTATAAACTTTAGGGGTACGGCCCATCAAAACCCCAAGAATTTATATTACTATCGCTACGTAACAGAATACTATTCATGGTTGAATATAATTGTGTGCGTGTGCTAATTGAGCCATACTGAATTTAATTAGATCGATAAAACAGACACTGATTTATCAGTAAAAGTAGCAATAACGAGACCTGCAGCGATCATTCGAGAGCTTCAATTGACAGCCAGGATTGATCCGTTGTGATTTCCTAATGAGATTGGCACGATTGTGTTTGTTAACAGAGAAAAGTTGATGGTAAATTAAGGTATTAATTATTGTGGCAACATAATTTGTAGTTGGTCTTAAACATCTCATTGGTGCTGTGTCGGTATGAGAGAGAATGTGGAAAACATTTAGCCTACTACTCTCATTTTTCCGTGTGTTAGATATGAGTTTTATAAAGCATGAAATGTGTGGAGAGTATTGCTGATGATTAATTCATTAGCGACTATCGATATACACGTTGCACAGCCAAATAAAATATGCTGACTAATGTTGAAACGGTAAACAGTACTGTAACCTCTGTGTTCGCTGAGTGGGAAATGGCCATTTGTGGTGGAGTGGTCACATACTACAGACTCTAACACAAGTTGTACTTTATATAATGTTAACCTGTTTTTAAAAAATACGCTACCTTTCACTATTTACCATTAACATCTGCACTGAAATATTCTTAAGTGGAGAGTTGACAAAGAAGTATACTGTATCTCTTCCAAGGGGTCTAACAGAAAACTAGATATTGTCATCATCCACCAGCAAACTCAGACATCTGCTGTTCTTGATAGGACCATCCGTTTCAAAGAGACGTATCCCGCTTCAAGAAAGTTGACGAGGTGAAAAATAGCATTTATGGGTGGGAGACAAAACGTTCGCCCAGAAAACTGTTCGGGCCGATGACCTTCGATGTAAGGCCCATTAAAACAACAAGCATCATCATCATCATCATCATCATCAGAAAACTGTTCCGGAATGGATCTTGTATTCGAAAGCAGAGGCAGTGTACCCAAGCGTCCGTGGAAAATCCTAAAAAATCTTGGAATCCAGCACACGACTTTGGAAACAATTATAGTGAATATTTTTAACGATTCAACAACTCTTTTAAATCATCACTTATACTATAACCGTAATGTCAAAGTAAGCATTTTGAGAGATAGTGCTGTAGGGAGGAGCATTGCAATGTGTTGCCACATTTCGCCTTCCCTTCACTGCCGACTCACTTCTTCGTTCGTTCAGAGCGCTGTGATCTGTCGTACGTAGCTCAGAAATGATAGGTTTGGCAATTCCAAGCAATATGAACCGGTCAACAGGCTTATCTCTATGGCAACTGCAGTGAGTCCGCCCTCGTTTCCATGGAAGCCACACTCCCTCCTCCCCTTCCCCCCGCCCAGGCAGGCATTAAATGGGCCCCCCTGAACTCGTCTTTCAATATTACGTTCAGTGTTTTCTTTCTTTACATTATTTTAAATATTTTCGTTTATTATCGCCTAAATTGTAAAACATCACGATCCATGTTGTCATTCACAGCGTATGAACTGAACAAGTGTGTTTAAAAATAAATTGTAAGTGTATTACTCAGCTGTATTTCCTACGTATGGAAAATTTTAATATTAAGTAATATAATAATTATTATAGTACAGTTAAAAGGTTATTATTACTGTTAATTTATACATATATATTATTTCATTATTGTATTTAGACTGTAGTATGTCATTTTTTATTTTGTTCATTACTTAGTATATTCGTTATTTTATGAATATGTCTGTTACTTTAGTATATTGGGGTAAGAATTCAGTTCAGATTTCATGTCAATTCTGTATTTACAGTATTGGCTAAGTGTGAGAGAGGGACAACAATGCGTAACTTTGCAAGTTAAAGTAAATCATCTCTGTTATAAAAACAGCCCACCGACTAGACCCAGGAGGAAGCCGGGCATGAGAAAGCTATCTGAATTGAGGGATGGACAATTTCCTCGAAGGCATGCGAGCTGTACGATTCAATCCTAAAGATGTCAAAGACTGGACCAATGGCGAAGACATAGCAAGACAGAAGACCTCACTTTTTGAGAAATATACTAGTTATACTACTATGGAGAGCAGAGTGTATACATTTTGGCCAGAGAGAGGTGATTTTTTCTTGTGCCATTAAATCTAGCGACGAAGGTCTCTTTCATTTAAACAATATTCACTATGAACCTACTTCGCAGATCTTCGCCCCACTATCTCGAACTCACAACGTGAAAATCTATGTTGCGCGGATGGTCTGTATTTCAGCTTAAATGAAGAGCCGTGTCGAGGCATGCCGACCATCGCTCACGAGCACATACCAGTCTGGTAATAGGTCACTCCATTGAGATGAGTTAAATTAAAAATACCATTCCGGCAGAGTGAACAGAGTTCCTCAAGCCCAGTGAGAACTTAACAACACAGAATTGGATCGAATTTACTATAAAATAGGGTTCCTATTTCTTACTACTGAAGTTCTTCGTAAGCGAGGCTGGCTTTAAATGTTAGCGTCTCAATCACTCATTGCCTGATCTAATCAGATGATGTCATAACACAAAATAATTCCTTAACTTATGCCTCACATTTGTTGACTTCGCACTCATTTTGACGAAAGTACGTCCAACGGTTCTAAACCATAATTTGACCAGTGATTTTTTCAAAAATCTTGAAGGTATACAATTCAACATTATTTCTCTACAACAACTGGAACGGCAGTCTTGAATGTCTCATTGTAAAGCGGAACAAATAGTGTACGTAGCAACAAGGATCTGTCTTCGGTTTCCAGAAGAAAGCATAGCTCCAGGAGCAGGCACGTCTATGTTATAATTCCTTAGCTGGCGACTTACTATTGCTGTACGTCGTTCTGTTCGATTTTCTACACTGGTGTCCATCAGACTACGAATATTCCAAGTAGTTATGTTCATTTCGCATACATTTTATTGTATTTCTACCACCTATAGCATCAAGTAAAAGTATATTGCACAGCGGTATAAACAATATCTTAAGAATAACTTGTAGTGTAGTAGTTATACCGCTATCTTGACCTACGATGAGTTGTCTATCGGCATGGACATGGATATTATCATGTTTTGCGATCAATTTGCTCATTTGTTATAAGTAATCTGTGTACCTGATCTTGTGACTCATTTATTACATTTTTTATATTTGATTATGAAAGTTTACAAATTCGAATTTAAATCTTTACAGTATAAGTAAAATGAGCTCAGTGTAGCCGTATCTTTGCTTTTGTAAATAAATTAATTAATAAATATATAAATAATTAAATAAATAAATACATACATAAATAAATACAGAAATAGACAAAATAAATAATGCCTGGCGTTTGCTGATGACCTGACTTTACTAGCAAACGTCTTACAAGAGGCTACTATGCAACTCGAAACACTACATTCAATAGCGCCTAAAACAAGTCTCCTGATCAACATCGCTAACTCCGAGTTCACTACCAATATCACAGACGCTCCTAGAATAAAGAGTGTCAGTGATACCAAGCATATCAAGAGAGCAAAAATTGTAAAGTACCTTGGAGAGTGGATTTCAGAAGAGCTTAGTGAAATGATTGCTCTTGAGCAGAGGAGAATCAAACTAGACAAGGCATACAATTGCTGTAGAAAACTGTACGCTTCAAAGCATCTATCGATGATTGAAGACACTATAATGCAGTAGTCAGTCCTCTACGGAGCAGAGTGACTCTCTCCAACCAAGAAGATCCCACTTAGAGCGCTCGAAGTACAAGAAAGGAAGTATGACCAAGGATCCTGTTAGATGGAAGGCGATGGTACAAACCAAACCCCAAGAAACCCTCACAGATGCCTCACGGACACCTGTATAGAATGTATTCCGACAGACTGTCCTTTATGATCTTCAAAGTAGCCAGCAAAGGTAAAGCAACTGGATCGCTGTGGATCCAGCGGGTAGACAAGGATCACCATAGTTAACAGTAGCAACTGTACTTCAAGCAGTCAAGATCCCTTACAGAAACTATCCACAATGAGACCAGGCAATGGTCCGAGCAACGCAAAATAGAGTTCCGTCAGGGAATGAGGGAGTACTGGGCTAACAGAAAAGGTCAAGGTACCAAAAGGAAAATAGCAGCCAGACACTAGGAACGGAAACAAGAAAACAACAACAAAGCTAAAACACAAGCACTGTGGTCCTTAGATGGCCCAAACGAACTAAAAACAATAGAAAAGAAATCTATGAATTGGTGAACCCACTGGACGCGTTATCCGATCAGTAAATCAGACTGCTTATCTTTAAGGCAGATTTAATAGTCCCTCTCTTTTCAGGGTGAGTAGAGTGGATTCTAAATAGGACTCCTCAGTCACGGCTGCAGCACACAAGATGCTCTACAGCCAGTTTTTGATCAAAACGGCCATCACTACACCCGCTAACCAGGTGTCGCTTCATTGTTAGGAGCTCCCGGATTGCACAATCCTGCTCCGGTCACAGGATGCCGATTACTGCAGGACTTTAATATTGTGTAGTTGATGTTGAATTCCAGACGACATCTGTGCGTGGAAATGTTGATGCACAACAACAATAACACGGTCCTTAGGTGTTTAAAGACGCAGAGCCAGTGGCATAGAAACTGGAGGTGTGACATCTTCTGAGGTTGTGGACATTTTCCGGTGCATTTGAAATTGTATCATGTCCGACATTTGGATATAGAGATGATATCCTCCAGAAGTGCCTTACAGGCAATGCGACTCGCTAGGTATATTGTAGCAAGATGTGTAGTCCTGGTCTTATTATAGATCAATCAATCAATGATCTGCGTGTAAGGAAGTTGCCCAGGTGACATATTCCATATCAAAACGTTTAACTCATATTTACCCAGATTCTTCATGTTTTGACGAAACTGGAAATGTATCGAACATTTTCCTTACTCCTCGTCCTCTAAATAAATATCTGCCTTAATCTGTCCTCTTGAATTCCAACTCTATCTTCATATCATGTTATTTTTCCTACTTTTAAAAGCTTAACTCAAGATTATTCTTCTGCTTATGTCACTCCACGACAACTCACCACTAACAGCTCGAAACATACAACATAGCCGAGCATCTCGTCTCCTTACACCCAAGTCTTTCCAGCCCAAAGTTTGAAATATTTAGTAACACTATTCCTTTGTCGGAAATCACCAACAACAAATCGTGCTGCTTTCCTTTCGATTTTCTCCTAGTTCTCGTATCAAGTATTCATTTTCAGGGATCCATACACTGGAGGTATATTCTAACTGCGGTCTTATCAGAGACTTGTACGTCCTATCCATTACATCCTTACTACAACCCGAAAATACTCTCATGATCATGTGAAAAGATCCGTAGCCGTATCATTAATGTTTTCACGGCCTGTACGTAAGGACATAATACTGTATAGGCTTTTGGGCTTATGCCGTGCCAAGAAAATAAGGTGAAATTCTTAACGTCCACGATAAAGGCATCTTAAACAATGGCACTTTAAATTTGGAACGTTATAATAGAAGTGGAAAATGGTACGTTCATTCGCCACCAGGGGGCCCCCAGGACGTGGCAACGCTAGCGTTCGAAGCGGAAGCTGACCGAACCATCACAATCAGTCTAAGCGGTTCACATAACGTGTTTGCGTAACACATGACATTGGCAGGTGTATGGCATAGACACAATGAAGATGATTCCTTATATTGACAGCTAGTTACTAACATTGTTAAGCGAACATCTGCTAATAAATTGGTGATTGAAGTTTCGGCCAGGTCGAAGAGAATTCATTCAAATTCATTTAGCTAGAACAACATGCATTGTACAAATGAACAGAAGGCAAGAGGGGATAATGAGATTTTTAATGTTTATTGGAAGTATGTTCATGTAAATCGAGAATACTTCTGCATGTGTTGACCGCCGCTGGCCAAATTCAACTTCATTGATCCTGTGTACAGTGAGTGAACTGTCCTTCCGATTTCACAACAGAAGCCTTGTTAGCTCTGTCGTCCGTCAGTTGTCAGCTGGCGCTACGTCCCAGTTAATATCCAATAATGAAATAAACCTATCTCGGAAGGCAGGTGCTGTGTTGACTCACATTCATACTCGTAATTAAACTTGTTACATGACGAGGCGCGGACCATTATTCTACATTTGAAGTTTTGTAATTGTTTATGACACCTGCGGGCCTCACTCTATTCACACAAATGTCGCTGAAACGTTATATACCGAGCTAGATAGCTGCAGTCGCTTAAGTGCAGCCAGTATCCAGTAATCGGCAGATAGTGGGTTCGAACCACATTGTCGGCAGCCCTGAAGCCGGTTTTCCGTGGTTTCCCATTTTCACACAGCCAAATGCTGGGGCTGTACCTTAATTAAGGCCACGGCCGCTTCCTTCACATTCCTAGGCCTTTCCTATCCCATCGCAGCCATAATATATATATCTGTGTCGGTGCGACGTAAAGCAAATAGCAAAAATAAAAATATGTACTATTCGTAGTGGTAGAGAGAGGGGCTGCCTGGCCGAGGCGGTAAAGGCGTGCTCGGTTCGCTCGGAAGGACATGGGTTCGAATACCCTTCAGAAGTCGTAAAATTTAAGAAACGAGACTTCATTCCGGAGGTGCATATGGCCCTGAGGTTCACTCAGCCTACACCAAAAATGAGTAGCAGGTTAATTCCTGGGTGCAAAGACGGCCGGGCGTAGAGCTAACCACTCTACCCCATCACGTGCCGCGGTTAACAATGGAGGAAGCCTTTACCTTCGACTCCTCCAAGGGTCTTCATGGCCTATACGGAGATGGCTTGGTAGAGAGTCTGAGTGAAAGGGATAACGCTTAGTTTATGATGCTTGACAAAAAGAGCACTCACCCCAAGGTAAAAACAGCTAAATCGTTTGCAACAATCCAAGAAGGAGCGAGGAAAGGCTGCAGTTTTCCCAACTCAATTTCAATCTTATATAGAACAGGCAGTAAAAAAATTGAAAGAGGAATTTCGAAAGGGAATCACAATCTAAGGAGAGGAAATCAAAACTCTGAGATTTTCAGATTTTATTGTTATCTTATCTAAGTCTGCGGAAGATCTAGATAAATTGTTGAATGGTACGGAGACAGCCTTGGGGAAGGAGTACAAGATGAAAATGAATAAGTCCAGAACAAAACGTAACGGAGTGCAGTTGAACGAAAGGTGATGTACGAAATATTAGACTACGAAATGAAGTCCTAAAGGAAGTAGTTAAATATTGTTACTTGGGTAGTCAAATAACTAACGATGGCAGACGTAAGAAGGACATAAAATTCAGACTAGCACAACCAAGGAAGAGCATTCCTAAGAAAACAAATTGCTCTCTTCGAACATTGATATAGGAATTAGAAATTTGTTTTCGAAGACTGGAGCGTGGCATTGTACGGAAGTGAATCATGAGCGATAACTAGATGTGAAAGAAAGAGAATAGAAGCTTTTGAAATGTGGTGTTACGGAATAATACTGAAGGTGAGAGTGATAGATCGTATGCCGAATGAAGAGATGCTGATTCGAATTGGTCAGGTGAGATCGATTTGGCTAAATTTAACAAGAAAGGATAGAATGACAGGACACTTCTCAACACACCCAGGACTTGTTCGGTTGGTTTCTGAGGAAAGTGTAGGTGGTACGAACGGTAGGGGTAGACCAATGTATGAATATGACAAACAGATTAGAGCAGATGTAGGATGTTGCAGTTACGTAGTGATGAAAAGGTTAGCACAGGATAGGGTGGCATGGAGACCTGCATGAAACCAGTCTATGGACTGATTACTCAAATACCATCAGTCAAATTTTACTTCCAGTTTATTCAAAAATACAAAACAGTCCCCGGTAAGAACAAGATAAGTTGAGTTATCTTGTTAATCTTCTGAATGCAATTAATAAAATTGGCTTCATCCAGATAAGTTATTTTGTCTTGTGTGCAGTAGTTTTTCAGTTGTTATTGTGGACATTGCCATCTTGTAAATGTATTCTTGATAGCGAATTTATACATCTGCCTTTATTAATGAGAACTGTTAAATCTTACAAGTTAAAAGTACACGAATGTGACTTACACCAATTTGGTTTTGAATGCTCACATAAGCACATTACACAACAGGTAAATCCAATGAAATGACGTATGCCTTTTAGTGACGGGAGTGTCCGAGGACAAATTTGGCTCACCAGGTGCAGGTCTTTAGATTTGACGCCCGTAGGTGATCTGTACGTAGTGATGAGGTTAAAATTATGATGAAGACGACACATTTACCCAGTCCCCGTGCCAGCGGAATTAACCAATGGTGGTTAAAATTCACGACCCTGCAGGAAATCGAACTCGGGGTCCCTGTGATCAAAGGCCAGCACGCTAACCATTTATCAATGGATCTGGACATACGACAGGTGAGTTTCACTCATGACACAAAGCGAATTATTCATTAATTCTTAAAATTAAACAAAATGTAACCCAAGTCATTATTTGAAAATTGTTTCGTAAAAGGCAGAATGTTCGGACAACGTTTGATGACAATCGTATTGTTTCGCCTGAAATCTATAATTTTTGACTTATCTTGTTATGCCGTGCGATGCATGATGTAATGTTTTGGTGCACCAGGAGAGCCCTGGTAGTGGCTTTTCTAGTCGACGCCCAATGGCGACTTGGGGAGGGGATGAAACTCTGAGCCAACACATAGCGTACACCGGTTGAATATCGGCAAAAGGTCTGTTCAACGCTTAACATCTCCATCCTATGGATGAATCCCCACCAACAGCCCCATACACCCCCGCACTATATGAGGACTGCGTAAAGGTTTGGAACTGATTAGGAATAACACTGTCCACCATCTCTCCTGCACATCTATCCAATATTCTAATGGTGAAATATTTCCGCCGCAGGATTCAAACCACCTGATTACGCTGTAAGTCCATAAAGACTCATCATAGCCATCAGGCAGGCTTGACAGAAGCTCTGTCTGTCCTCCGAAGCGACATCACATCTAACTCTTCTTCTTATTCTTATTCCTCTACTCTTAATCCGTTCACCCTCCAGAGTTGGTTTTTCACTCGGACGCATCGAGGGATCCCACCTCTACCACCTCAAGGGTAGTGTCCTGGAGCGTGAGACTTCGGGTCGGGGATACAATTGGGAAGGTGGACCAATATATCGCCCAGGAGTATTCACATGCTATGCTGAACAGGGGCCTTGTGGGTTGATGGGAAGATTGGAAGGGATAGACAAAGAAGAGGGTAGAAAGCGACCGTGCCCATTCCGGCATTTGCCTGGAGTAGAAGTGGGAAACTACTATGTTCGAGGAAGGCTGATGTGGGAATCGAACCCCCCTCTACTCAGTTGTCTTCTTAAGGCTGAGTGGACCCCGTTCCAGCCCTAGTACAACTTTTGAAATTTTGTCACCGAGCCGGGAATCGACCCCGGGCTTCCGAGGGTGGCAGCTAATCACATTAACCACTACACCGCAGAGGCGAACGACCTAAGTCACTGGGCATAATGTCATGAAGGTTTGCACAAACATTCCCAAGAGGATCTATCTACATTTTATGTCTAAATAATGATCTGAATTATTATTCGTGAAGTAATGCATTGTGAAAAGATTGCATAATTATTTAAAATGTGGTGGTGTATGTCTCTTTCACTCTAATACACGCCCATTTGAGCTGATGTTTAATGTGATTCTGTACTAGATATTCCCTGCTATTTTTTGGCAGCGATTAACTCCTCCAGAATGGTGGCCGTCAATATATCGAAACAGTGTATACGTTATCGATGCCGTCTTCAGGTTTTATTTCTTAAGCTCTGTGGTTCTGACGCATACAAAACTTCTGGTCATACAACTGTCTGACAGTGTCGGACCTTACTCAACTTTACTTGTTTAATTAAATGAACAACGATAGTTGAAACTCCTTCACCCATAACGACCCTGATTGATGTTACAAACGGGTTTAATATATACGAGGCCTGCAAAGTAACTAGTGGCAACATTGATAGAACGCAATATTTAATGAAGTAACAAGTACAATTGCATTACATTCCCGTAAAATCTATTACCCTTTTCCAAATGTCCGGATGTCCTTGAGGACGTTTGGCAAAGCGTTCTCTCCTGATAACAGCGACGGAGCGCCTACTGAGTGGAGTAAAGCAGGGCCTCACTAGATAGACAGGCCACAAGGCTCGGACCGTGACGTCACGAGAGTGGCTGGCGTTCAGCATGGTAGTATACGGCCCGCTCTCACTGTCTCCATGATATTATTTATTTATTGAACCTTAACGATATAACTGAACACGCCTTCAATTGTGGTTTTATTTAGGCTTGTACACTATACGAGTTTTATGCGGGGAAAAACTAGCGGAACAGTTTATGTAAATTTCTTTACGTAAAATTAAGCTGACATCTGTCATTTGTATTGGAACAGGGGTTCATGCAAAAGATTAAAACCCATAATACGTATAAAAATAATTTTAATGTTACTATGCAAATACATGATAGCAATTCACAACAATAGTCTGGAACCTTTCTTAGAAATTAGGCTTCAACTTCAAACTTATCTAACAATTCTTAAGGTTTGTGTTTATCAGTTTTCCTTTTCTTTGCCGATTTGTGCTATCCTTACTTGAGGATTTCTTCTTCTTAGCTACGAGTTTGTCTGCGATAACTTTTCTATAGTTATTCAATAATATATAACAAAAGATGTATATACATTTGTCAACGTAATCTTTAAAACTACTTCTACAATCACTGCATGTTTCAAACATCACGTTTTCATTATCCAGAACTTTGTTGACAAGTAAAATCAGAATGTTTCTTTGATAATCGCCATGTATAAACCTCGATTCAAATTTATCTCTTATAAGTACAATAAATAATTTAAACTCTGTGATCAAAATGTTAACAATAAAATCTGATGGATATTTCAAAGCTCCCCTGTCAATTATATTGAAATAAAAATTGTCCTCCGGCTTTAACACATCTGACGTTACATTATCATTATTTAACAATAAAACATCTTGACAATTTATACGTGTACATTTTTTCATAATTATTTTACAAATATATCCACCAATATAAACTAGACCTAACAAAACGTTTTCAGATACAATTACATCATTTAACTCAACTACCACATTTTCAAAATGTGAAATGTCTGTAGGTTTGAAGCTTTTACAATCTGAGCTCTTGCAATCCACATACTTACTTAATGAAATATCACTAATAGGGATAGCTGCATGTTTAGCAGAGTATGCATTTATTATCGTCATGGCTTTCAATTTTCGTTCTGACTCAAGGATTTTCTTCACTGAAATATGGTAGCAGGCACCACTCATTTCCCTGTACTGCCCAAATCTTGCTTCCAATTCGTCAGTTTGAAATTTCCCTAACAATACATACTTGAATCCTAAACTTGTTTTCAAGAAATTTATTAACTCTAAAATAGTTTTTATAGTGTGAACTAAGGCTGTTTGAGTTTCATTAGTAAGTTTTCCATGAAGACTCTCTGTTTTTTGTGCGATCTCCTCTTGAACAGACAGATTATCCCATCTAATTAACCATGTTAAAAACCTGCGCAGAAATAAAACATTGTCGTCATGAATTGAAAATATTGCGTTACAATGAGGGTCGTTAAATCTGTCGCTTTTGAAAGCATGCTTAACATTAACAATCTTCCACCACTAAAGAATTATTTCTAAGAATACAGCTATGCTTTTAAAACCATCTCCATTTTTTATTTTATCAAAGTGTTTTAAAGCGGCGACATTTTTCTCATCGAAGAGCTTAGAACAAAGGTTTATATTTTGTCGCTCTAAAGAAGTTGGGTACAACACTTTCTGGTTCAGGGCAGGAGCAAGCTTAACTACATCATTCTCTTCTCCTCTGTGGAGCTGTTTAAGGTGACCAACACTAGCAAAACATTTTTTGTCTGACTCAGGGTTGTCAAAGTCAGGAAACACGAAAGTTTGTAAGATATCGGCTTGATTAAGCCAGTTATTTCTTAAGCTTTTAAATAAATGAACAGTATCGAACATTACAAAATTATTTTGTGTTTCGTCAAATAGATTTTGAAAAGTGGTTTGTAAATTGCTTTTGCACAGCTTTTCAAACATTTTTCTAGTAACACTGTTATTATCAGAAATTGTGCATACTACCTTATAACCTATATCTGTTTATACTTTAAGGACTTGCAAAGTTAGTTCTTCTAAGCAATGTGACGTTAGGTTCTTACATGGAAACAAACCAACAACGTCTTTATTTTTTTAAGAATGGATGACAGCATAAAGGTTTTACAGTTGTAGCTAATGTTGCGTTATTTTCTCCACTTTTACTACTGAAAGCAACTCCCTCTACCTTTCCTCCTTTATAGTTAAGCTCAGGTTTTACATAGACTTCATCCAACAACAAGTTACAAAATCGTTCATGTTCATTTAACAGTTTTAGTTTCTTTTTCAAGTAATTCCAATGTGAATCATCTATACTCGAATTTCTCGTGCCTAGTTTTGAGGTAAAAGACTGCAAATACACAGAGTGAGGCATTGTAAGGAACGTTGACTGTCTTATCATTTTATACGCCCCAGGAAATGAGAAAAATATTGAAGCGAACCATGTTATTAGTATACAAGAGTAAGACACTTTCTTTGCAAAGGCTAAATTTAACTATTCCTTGCAAAATTCTAATTTATCAGTAATGATACAGTCATCAACTTCACCTTCAATTTCATCCATTATTTTGTTCACAGTTTCTACTTTGTCGTGGACAGTAACTTTTGAGTCACAAGCGAGACTAAACAGGAAGTTACAGATACTTTCCAAATTTGAACATTTTAATATCTTGCCCCCGTTACCTAATGCACGTATATCAGGGTTATCATTCATGAAAATACCATGTTTTATGGCTTTAAAATCAAGAGCGTCGTTTAATTTTAGAGAAGTACCAATTTTCGGAATATTTTCCTCAGTCATATAAATTTTGAAAATACATAGACTTTGGATGTCGAAATTGACAAAAACTTTGTCAAAGTCTAATTTGCATTTAATAGTGAAATTACCTTTAACGTCATTGAAGTCCTTGATCCTGTCATCTTCTTCCTCAGCTTTCTTTCTTTCTTCTTCCAGTTTTTCAATTTCTTCTTTTCTTTGAATGGGAGTTTTCCTCGGTCTTGGAAGATTTTTAGACAGATAGGAAGGCACATTTTCAAACTTAGTAGGAATAGCGTCGTTTGAGAGTTTTAAATGGTTACGTTTTACTGTTAAAATAGACCCATCAGGTCTTTTAACAGAATCCTCCCTAATTACGAAACGATCGTCGAAGTGTTTTATGCACACAACTGAGCTTGCTGAAGGGACAAATTCTGTTCCATGGATGGCTAAGATCCACTTTTGTTTCCGAACCAAGTCAGTAGGAAATTCAAACACAGAAATATTGGGCTGTTTTGAACTATAGTTGCTTCTACAAGCAGGTACACAACACGACGTGGGCATAATTCACAATTCATTCAACACCATTGATAGCCTTACTGCTGCGAGGTTCATATCAGCCTACAAGTCTCTGGCGAAAAATGAAGCAGCCGGCTATTCGTGTGACGTAGCGCCGGAAGTGGAGGGGAAGCCTTATGGCCTGTCTATCTAGTTGGCATTGAGTATTGATGGTATGTCAGGAAGTGAGTGGCTTGAAGTCACTAGGACTCATTCATAATGAGTACGGATGTTGCTCCAAGACCTCCCAGCGCCATTGCAACAATAAGAGCTCGACATTGTCTGCGACATGACAATGTGGGTTGTCATCAATATAGAGCAATCGTCTCGGGTAGCCGGACGCGTATGTCGCTCCAGAAATCGGTAATAGTGGTTACTACTGAGGCATAGCATGAGTAAGAATTACACTTTCTTAGTTGCACGCCGCAATCTGGCGTACGATTCCTATCGAAATATCTGTAGTCGTGGAGAAACCTGTGAGACGCTATTTATTCGATTGACGCTTTAATTCAGCCTCATCAGCAGCGAAAATAGCATCTCTTTCTTTGCGGTGTCTGTGCCAGTGAGTTGAACGGGAGCAAGTTCCCTCAAGTACGTTTGATCCAACCTCTACGATGTCCATCGATGGTCTACGGAAACAATACCACTCACCACCCTGAGGAATGGACGGCCGACCTGTTCGGAGCAAATCTGCAGTCTCATTCCAACCCGTGCGAAAAGCCTTGACCCACTGTGCAACCGTGCTATACAGTAATGCACTCTTGCACCAGGCTTCATGTAATCCTCAATAACATTATGATGCACTTTTGACACAGGCTACCTCAATTTTAATCCACGAACGTTGATCAGCTGTTGAAAGTATGCTTTAGAGCGCTGAAATCAACACTCTTCACTTCAAAGACACACAGCAACAACACTCCCAACTGGATGTCCGTCAAATACATGCTACACACCGACAACACCTCCAGCCGACCCCTGTCATATCCTATTTGCTCACGGCCGATCTCCAACCAGTATCTGGACTACGTTGCCACTAATTTGTTTAGAGCCCTCCTATACACGCACAGCTTCTCCCCTTAGATAGAGGTGGGCGTCACTGCTTTAAATGAGCTTCTTCCATTTCTTTCTGTATTTTTACAGTTCCTGGGGAAAGTCAATCCCCTTGAGCATCCCGAGGTTCGTTTCACCCTTCCACATTCCATCTCCATAACCTCCTACCCTCCTCGCTCTGTACGATCTTGAATTCCTTCTACCACAGCTGCAAATTTTCCTGCCCCTTGAATGTGCTCATTCCAGATTTTGTCTATCCTGGTTACTGTACACATCCATCTCAGCAACTTGTAACCTACCAGAACTTGCCGTATTAAGAGACCAATTTTAAACCCAGGGCTCAAACTCTCCCCTTCAATTTCATAAGAATGCATAGTTCACATACCACATCAGTCACGTTTCCGCAGTTTCTTGAACGAGTCTGAATTCCGCTATTTACATTTTTGAGCATTTGCATGCTCTTCCACCATCATTGCCAGATACTTGAAGTTGTCTCCTTTTTTATGTTGTTTATATCTTACTTGAATTCCGTTCCATATTATTCTGCCTGAATAAAATTCCTTCTTACTTCTCATTTGTTCTTAAATGAAAGCAAAACCTTGGCTGTATTTCTAGGAAATCGAAGAAATTTTTATCCAAGCTTTTCTATAGGAACATTTCTCTTGGAATTCTAAGAGGACCTGAAGTGAAGTATCAGGAATCTGTTAAGAATTCAGGTACTTCCTTCCATGCCAAACATGTTATCAATAAACTGTTGTATATTGAATCAGTTTCGTCGAACATTGCGGTATCTTCCTTTTTCGGTGAGAAAGATGTGGATCCAAACCATGGTATTACCTATTTTAGATTATGGTGCTATTATTTACAGCGATCGAGCTCGTTAGCTGCAGTCGCTTAACTGCGGCCACTATCCAGTATTCGGGAGATAGTGGGTTCGAACCCCACTGCCGGCAGCCCTGAAGATGTTTTCCCGTGGTTTCCCATTTTTACACCAGGCAAATGCTGGGGTTGTACCTTAATTAAGGCCACGGCCGCTTCCTTCCCAGTCCTAGCCCTTCCCTGACCCATCGTCCCATAAAACCTATCTGTGTAGGCGCGACGTAAAGCCAGTAGCAATATATAAAATTTACAGCGATATCTGCCAGAAATGTTTTGCCAAACTCAAGCGAGTTCAGAATGCCTCCGTGCGTTTTGTCTTCTCTATTCGTAAAGAACGTTGCTACAATATTTCAAGGCCGCAGAGTGATTGAAACTCAGGGAGAGACTACCATACTCACCTGCTTGATTACTGTTGAGAATTTTCCAATCTAATGCTCCCTCATATTTGACCAAGTCCATTGTTCAGTTGAGTTAAGTGCATAATCGGGATAATATGTTTACAGCTAACACCCTTCCGGTTCTACAGCATCGTACGGTAAACTGCAGTAAGTCTTTTGTTATCACTGCCGCTCAATTACAGCATATAGTGATCTTAAACTACCTATAATAATAAAAGGAAGTGTCTGTCTGCCTATTTGTGCACGATGCCCAGCCAAATCTACGACATACAGAGATCTGAAATTGTTAACAGAGGCATAATCCTCAATGAATCTTTATACATGTAAAGACTTGCATTCGTTATTTTAGCAACTTGTATTAAATAACATTCAGGAATCTCAATCGTCAAAAATTAACAGTGTTTCTCCCCAGTGCTGCGTGGGCTCATCAGCTGGTAGCGACAGCACTGCTACTACTACGTAGGTGCTTTGAAAAGTTCTCGGAATGTACTAAAATTAAATATCTTACCTCGGTGGAATTGTTTTTATTTTTCAACATACAGTAGTCTCCCTGTAGACTAATGCATTTGGTCCAGCGATGTTCCAATGCCTCGATCCCATGTCGAAAATGAGATTCCTCCAGGCTTGCAAAATACCTCTCCAATTCGGCTGTCAGTTCTTCCCTTGTAGAAAATCTCCGTCCACCGAGGGAAGTTTTCAGCTTGGGGAATAGATGAATGTATGATGGTGCCAAATCAGGTGAATAAGGTGAATGTGGCAACAATTCGTACCCCAGTTCATGACGTTTTGCCATGGCAATAACACTTGTGTGCGCGGAGCCTTGTCCTGATGAAAGATGACCTTTTTCCTTGCCAAACCAGGCCTTGTTTTGCGTCTCCTTTCCTGTAGTTGGTCTAGGAGGTTTACATAGTATTGCCCCTTAATTGTTTGGCCAGTAGGAAGATACTCTATCAGCAAAATGCCTTTTGCATCCCAGAAAACTGAGTCCATGACCTTTCCGGCCGAACGCACTGCCTTTGCTTTCTTTGGTGGTTGTGGTGGTGAATCAGCATTTTTCCACTGCTTTAACTGCTGTTTTGTCTCTGGGTGGACCCAAGTTTCATCTGTAGTCACAAACCGGCGCAGAAAATCTTCTTGGTTGCACTGAAAATGGGCCAGACTTTGTTCGGACATTTCCAATGTGGTGCGTTTATTGTCTAATGTCAAGAGCCGCGGCACCCGTCATGCCGATAATATTTTCATACCCAATTCTTCGGTTAAAATATAATATACCCGTTCAGAAGACATCCCTACATCTTAGGCAATCTCCCGCACTTTCAGTCGACGATTTTCCATGACCATTTTATGCACTTTTGCGATAAATTCTGGGGTCGTGACACTTTTTGGCCGTCCACTACGCGGATTATCATCCAAGCTCTCCCGACCAAATTTAAACTCGCTGGTCCACTTGGCAACAGTTGAAAATGAAGGAGCAGAGTCCTCCATTGTGTTCTGAGAGTCGGCATGAATTTCCTTTGCTTTCATACCTTTCTTTACAAAGTATTTAATCAGTGGTCGAATCTCAGTTTTTTCCATTGTCACAAATCACTACGCGGGAACAACAACAAAGAGTCGTCACTACCACACTCCACACTCCTGCAGCTACAGCACTGACGCGCCATGTGTTCACTCACACAGGATGTGTGATTATTGCGCGGGAACCTCGTTGCTCTAGCACTGACATCTAGCGGTGATTCCGATAACTTTTCAAACCGCCCTCGTAAAATGTTTTCATTCTTCCGGTGAAGGGGGAGACGGGCCGCTTAGAAGGTAACCCCGTCTCTCGGGCCGGGAGATTTGTTACGGTGAAGGAGGTGCTCGGAGAAGGTGGTGGGAGGTGACCGTGGGCTATACGAGGAACTGTCCTAGCATTCGCCTTGTGCAGGAGAATGGAAAGGCACAGAAGACCATTTTCAAGACAGCTGACGTTTGGGGCCAGCCCTGTACCGTCTTCCGAATGAAGAGGCGTAGAGCCATGGTAAAACTGCGGCCACCCTTCCTCTGCTCAGTTGGTAGGTCGTAGTGCAGAGCTGTTGGACCACGGAACAGCCGCGACCACTTGCGGGCCGAGACACATTTTCAACCCACGGACGGACACCACTGCAAGGTATACGAGCTACAAGCACATGCAGTGCCGACGTACTGGGGAAGAATTGCACCTCCATTTGCTATATTTTCTCTGCATGATCAAAAATACATGGCTTCCGACTGAGATAGCTAAACAACATTCAGGAAACTCAATCATCATAAATTACCAGTGCAGATGGACGAACTGAAGGTTAGACGAGCGCATGGCAACTCGCTGGGCTTGGGCCGGAAGAGTGTCAGTATGAATCCCATGTAAATAACAAGCACGCATAATAACGCATAATCAAAGTGAAATAATTTCTCATTTTGCCACAGAAGGTATTGAAAATGTCCTCCACCTCCATCTACACATTTCTGGCTACATCTAAGGAAATTTTCATTCATACGCATTAGTTCATCTACCCAGATAGCCTCTGGTTCTCTCGTGATATTTTTTTTACTTCATCTTGATTGTGCGGGTTTGTTGCTTAAACCTTATTTTTAAATTTCCCCATAAATAAATATCGAAACCCGTGAGATTTGGTGATCTTGCGGGTCACAATGGTTTACTAATTACCCTGTTGTCAACAATTTCCTCAATTCAAAGTAATGACTCGTTAGCCGTATGCGCGGTTGCCGAGTCCTGCCATTCAGTTTGCGTCAATTGTTAAAAAGATGTTACGAGAATGTCATTCCCATTTCTCTGTCCAGTGATTGTGGTTGCAAAAACTACACGCCTTGTCATCCTGTCTGCAGTCACTTCCGTCACTTCCATCTTCACACTGTAGATGAATTTTAGGTGAAAATCTCCTGAGGGACAAAATTTCGGCATCTCGGCGTCTCCGAAAACGGAAAAAGTAGTAAGTGGTACGTAAAGCAAAGAACATTAATTAATTATTAAAATATTATGTCCTTTTATGTATTGCCTTCTTTGAAATAATATTTTGTATATTAACTAATACATTTAAATTACAGATAGTTACAGCCAAAGGAACCTCTGTTCCTGCTTGCAATTAACTTTAAATAAATACAAGTCTACATCTTTAGTCTTCCTTTCTCCATATAAGTTCTCCGTTATTCCAGTTTTTCTTCTGTCGCTACTGTAGATGCTGTTTTTCTCCACGAAAGAACGTTTTTAACTGACACTTACTTGCACGGTGACCGCGGGACTCTGTTACTCATTACTCCGTTTACTGTGATAACCGGTAAAGAAAAATTGTTCCGATTCACATCCATGTTGTAGTAGTATACTCCAAATACAGACGTAACTCTCATAATATGCCCTACAATATATATAGGAAGAAAAAGACGGACAAATAAAATAAGAATTAAAATGAGGAAAAACTCCTCTTCCAACACTTCTCAGCAAATTTATAAAGTATATCCTTTTATCATGTTCCCCTTATCCACAAAACAGAATACACACTCACCTCCAATATATTACGATAGCCTTTAGCACGCCCACTCTCCTGGCCTGAAAGAGGGTGCTGCTCTCTGGGTGACCCGCCTCACCCCTTCAGGGCGGGAACGAAAGCATTAAACAATAAAAATTAGAAAGTGAAAACAGGATCTTAGACTTTCCATTAGGAATTGCCTGACGCATCTCACTCTGATGAGTCTATTGCCAGGCCTAAGAGAAATCGCTGCTTTATAGAGCAAACTCCTGAAAAGTGATATATTTAATTTTTGAGTTTTTAAGTTTTGATGGAAAAAATCTAAGTCCATATTCTGGAATTTCCATTATTGTGAGTAAGACTTTTGTTACATCCTATACCTTTCAAAGTGATTGTTGGGAAGGGAGAGGCCAAGGTATTTCCAACATTCGTTACCAATGACTCTCAGTTCATTACAGAACGTCAAATTGCACGTTTAGTGACCGGAACGCCGCTATCGAGTATATTTCTGTCTGTTAACGACGGGTGACTAAAACGTTAAGTAGTACCATCCCCCGACAGTAAGCATGACCAACAGCAGATGGCTCTTGACTTGTAGCATGTTGCTTTGTCAGTAACAGTCAACGTGGAGTACTTCAAAAGCGTGCCGGTCCTGGAACCGACTCTCTTGTCATGTCTCCAGTACACAGCTGCTCGCTCTCAGTGGCTACGTAATTAAAAGTGAAGAGTTGACAACGCTGAGCTAGGGAAATCCTGGCACTCCGCGGGCAAGGAATGTAAATACAGCCAATCAGCTTGGCTTCTGAAGATTGCCGGTCGTTTACGAAGAAACTGCAAGGACTGCGACGATGCTAACGATTTTACATACTATATAGCTGGTGAAGTTTTGAGTTTTGCTTGCAATACTAACAAATCTGTTGATGTAAAAGACATTTCGCATTGCTAATAAATTTCTAGTAGTCATTATGGCTTCAACTGATCAAATACTATCCATGGTAGATGACAGTGCAGAAGAAGATTTGAACTTTGAACCATGACAGAGACATAAACGAAACTTATGAAGTATACGAGAGTAATCACAACTTTGGGACAGAATTTTCCGCAAGTTCTGAGGGAGAAGACATAGTTTCCATCGCTGACACCAGCATTTCACCACAATATAAACCATGAACCTGGTAGGTTATATGAAAATCATAAAATTAATCAACATTTAGTTACCATGAGTATCTCTCTTCGCGAAAGGAATGCATCTTTATAATAATGTTTCCAAGCAAAAGAGTCGAAGTTATATTCTCAGGACACTGTGAGGAACAACATGGAGTTGTGCTACAACTCCTCGTAGCCTGTTTAATAAAATAATCCTTGTGTAAAGCAGATTGGTGTTCAGCTGAATAACTCCACGCGTGCTCCACTTTCGCTTCCTATTCAAAACTCACCATCACATATTCGCATTGCTCTTATTCGAGAATACATTACCCAGGATTGTTTTATATATGCTTATGCAGGAGGCCAGAAAAGATTCCCATTTTTAACACCTCATGTAACTGGATATGTCCAGGGTTTATATTTTAAACTGTAATTCTTTTCGATCTGGCACTCAGTGTATTAAAATGTAATACGATTATTATTATTATTCATTCATTCAACTTCGCTAATCGGCCAACTAGGGAGCACGATAAGCATCACTTTACATTCTGGCATTTGTTCATTTTTCGCTTGATCCACATCGTCTTCATCAGCTCACTGTGCATAGCACGACGTTCTTCTGTCCGTTTAGCACCAGTTGCCCGTTTTGCGTCCTGGAAAGTCCCAAAAGTCTTGATGGCTGCTCTGAAAAGATTTCGGTCTTGTCCATCTTCTGCTTGTAGGTCCAGTTCTTTAAGATCTTTCTTGACATTAACGTACCATGGCATTTCCGTTTTTGGTTTTGAGTCAAATATACTGAAGATACGTTTCGTCCATCGAGAGTCGATCATCCGTCGTATATGATCGTAGAAGCAAACTCTGCCTTTACGAATTGTGTCCGTTATTTTCTCTATCTTAGAGTATACTTCTTGCCTGGATTTTCTAATGTAGATGCCATTTTTTGTAGTTTGGGCCAAGTATGGTGTATAGGATATTTATTTATTTATTTCCTCTCTAAATCCGCAAGCAAACATTTCTCGGACAGGATAAGGCATTCAGATGAATACAACGAAACTGGCATGATGACAGTGTTGTAGTGACGAATTTTTCTGTTCAGGGAAAAGCACTTCTTGTTGTATATGTTACGGGTGGTTTGGAAAGTGACTTCCATTTTCTTGATTCTTGCTGCTAAGGCCTCTTTGTCAAGTCCATTCTGCTGAATCCAATCCCCAAGGTATTTAAATTTACTAACACGGTTTATCGTTCCATAGTAGTATAATTGGACAGTTCGGCCGCCACCTCCCCCGGGAAATTTGAATTCTGGCGGGAAATTTGAATTTTGCGGGAGATTTGAATTTTGGCGGGAGATTTGCATTTTGGCGCGAGATTTGAATTTGTAAACAAAGCCACGTGCTTTTTGACAGCTGTCATCGACAACAACGCATCGCTAACCTTACTGCTGCCATCTTGACGGGCCTAAACCTCAGTGGTACCAACTTAACCTAACTAGCGCGAGGTAAACAAAGCCACGTGTTTTTTTGACAGCCACGTGCTTTTTGACAGACAACAACGCATCGCTAACCTCAGTACTGCCATCTTGACGGGCCTAAACCTCAGTAGTACCAACTTAACCTAACTAGCGCGAGGTAAACAAAGCCACGTGCTTTTTGACAGACAACAACGCATCGCTAACCTCAGTACTGCCATCTTGACGAGCCTAAACCTTAGTGGTACCAACTTAACCTAACTAGCGTGTGGTAAACAAAGCCACGTGCTTTTTGACAGCTGTCATCCGCCATCTTTAAACCACAGAGCACTGTGCTGCACTCTTTATCGTAGTAGATGTAAATTCGTCACCTGTCATCAGCAGTGCTGCCATCTTGGCGGGCCTAAACCTTAGTGCTACCAACTTAACCTCACTAGCGTGAGATAAATAAATCCACGTCCAGCTGTCATCCGCCATCTTTAATCCATAGAGCACCGTGCTGCCCTCTTTGTGGTGGCGGATAATTTGAAAAATGCTTTCTGATAGCAACCATCTTTGAGCACCATCCTGCCCTCTTTAGCTACTTACCTTTGAAATGTGGTGGCGGTAAATTCCACGTGCATTACAAACCTATATGCTTTTCTGACAGCTGTCATCCGCCATCTTTAATCCAGAGAGAACAGTGCTGCCCTCTATGTGGTGGCTGCAAATTCCACGTGCTCTTGTTTGGAAACAAATCAACACGCTTTTTTTTTGACAGCTGTCAACCGCCATCTTTAATCACCGTGCTGCCCTCATTAGCTACTTACCTTTGGCAGCTGTCATCCGCTATCTTTAATCCAGAGAGAACAGTGCTGCCCTCTGTGTGGTGGCGGCAAATTCCACGTGCTCTTGTTTGGAAACAAATCAACATGCTTTTTTGACAGCTGTCAACCGCAATCTTTAATCACCGTGCTGCCCTCTTTAGCTACTTACCTTTGGCAGCTGTCATCCGCTATCTTTAATCCAGAGAGAACAGTGCTGCCCTCTATGTGGCGGCGGCAAATTCCACGTGCTCTTGTTTGGCACTGCATTGCAATCAAACACTGTTTAGAAAAAAAAATCTCTTCTCAACATGAGCTAGACAATAACATACTTACGAATCTGCTCAACACCTTCTTTCTTGCTTTTCTTCTTTGAGTAATAAACAAAAACTCTATCTTGCAAATAAGGAGCCGCAGGAAGGTAATTCCTAACCTAAAATAAAAGAATATGCCAATTCTACATTATTTATTTACATCTTGTATGTACAAGTTTTATCTCGAATCATTTTACCCTAGTGATGTTTGCGTACTTCTTGACGCAATTCTTGAATGTACAAGTTTAAACTTGCCGTACTACGCTCTCAGCGTACCTCTCCCTACAATATGTACAGTGAATTGTGATGTAAGACAGCGTAACGTAAGTACACACCTCTAACATAATGTTTACACACACATCTGCTTTATGTAAAGTAGTACCTATCAATACTACTATGCCCCCAGGCTAGCGTGTTGGTAGAATTTGGAATGACAAACCGTTTGCAATCAACATTATTAAGGGCTACCTTACTAATTAAATGAGTGTACAACTGGTGCTTCTTGCTTCTAATGACAGACATTTGCTTATGCAAAACAGGTGGATTACTTTTAATGCAATTGTTATAGTTTTCAAAACTTAGCTGCTTCTGAACGACATTCTTTTTAACCCCCTTCAATCTCTTTATTTGTAATTCATTTAAGAGTTTTATGCAATATGACTTGGATTTAGTACCTACAAATGAATCGAAAATATTTCCAGCACATTCATCTTTCATTTTACCTAGAACCTTTTTGTTCACTAGTGGAAGATGATATTGATTATTTGCAGGATAGTTACTTGTATCAAACCTACCCAAGTCTGGCTTTATATCATTGTAATAGTCATCAGTTTTGATTTGATAAATAAACGAATCGGTATCTGTGTAGAGCAATTGCGCATTATGCGCGTACTTCTTCATCATATAATCGTAATGGAATTCATACATGAGTGTTTTAGCCAATTCAAGTACTGCAAAGCCGACGTAGGTAGGTTTGTCATACTTAACCTTAACACGATTCATCTGTATAATAACAAAATTCTCATGTATGATGGTGCAGCTGTGGAAATTTGGTTTACTTATTAAATAGTTAGCACCATACGTTTTCTTAATATTCTCCCATTTTGTAATCAATTTTACATCAACGCGTTTGTCAACATTTTCCATAGTCTTACCAAACACACTGTTATTCATGAGCTTGTAGAAATCTTTTTCAAACTCGTTAACCGCATTCTTTCGTAAATTATTGTTCAGATCGATATATGGCTTTAGCCACGGTGACTGATTAAATTCTAGTACGCGGTGAATTTTGGATAACTTCAAACTATGCTGCAAACACTGTTTTAAATTTCGGTAATGAATGATATACTAAGATTTATCGCATAAATTAGCAATGAGCATTTTCGTCGTTGATGCGATGTACGGGGGCTTCATATTTTCAGGGCAGAACGGTAAGTCATTATGAGAAGTGTGTAACTCTTTAGGATACTGTAAGTCAACTTCGAGGAAATAGCCTTTATCAGCTTCATCGCCTAGGGCGTGCAGCTGTAAAGCATCAATTCCGCGCTGCGTTAGCCAGCGGAAACCACTCACCGGTAGATGCAGACTCATCGCCTACCCATACTGATTATTAGCATCGAGATAAACGATATACTGAGATTCCTGACTAGAATCGAAACTCGGCATGTACTTATTATTTGCCTTGGAATACCGCCCGCTGCACTGACTTAGACCACCTCGAATAGATGATTTTATAAAGTGCACCATATCAATATCAGTTAGCAGTTCCAAATTCACCTGCGTGTATTTTAACATCGCGTCCCAACTTAACCCAGGCGCAGTAAAATACTGACATGGGTCAAGGCTGTAGGTTTTCTTGCAAACACAGCGAAAATCAAAAACATCAGCTAACAAAAGTACATCTGTCTTTAAATATAAATCGGAGTATTCACACAGCGTTTGAATGTGGAACTGCTCCCAGATATGTTGTGCATGTAAATAGTCATCATCACTAATAATATCTGCTGAATTCAGCGAGCTGTAAAAGGATTGTTTCGATGGTAAGGCACGTTCTTCGAGGCGTTCTAAGCAGTCGAGATATTCATAACAAAAAACACCCTTACGCCGAAGTAAATTAAACTGCGCTTCTTCGGGAAAAACGCGTCGAATTTCCGTAAATTGTTCAGGTTGTAAATGACTAGAAAGTTTATCGAGGCTACTCGCCATAAAGCGAAACGAGTCAAGGAATCTCAGTTTTATAGAATGCTCAGCATCTACTTTTACAGACTTTGCAAACGCAATGTACCGCTCTTTATTCTGAGGGATTATATCTACTTTTTCATCTGAAGCTCCAAATTGTGAAATGATGAAATGAGAGTCGTAACCAGATAAGTTATGAAAAATTACAGGGATAAATTTAGGAACTCTATACTTAAGATTACAGCTATAATGAGCGGCACATCTGTAGAAACCAGTTAAATGATCATGATCAAAACTTTAGGGTCATTTTCGGAAAATTCCCCATCACAAATGCTACACTTTGTAGCACGTTCATGATCATTTAACTGAATTTCGGTGAGTGGCTTCATAGGAATATTACTATTTAGAATACGACCAAGACGAACTGCATCACTTTCAAGTCTTTCTAAAAATACTTTAGCAGCATCATGTCCTCGATACAGCTCTAACTTGTTAAGCGGACTATCGTAACTACACTTGATGTAATACGCGAAGCTATACGGGACATGCATGTGCGTAGTATTAGTGAAAGAGTTGTCAGGATTAGGTAAGCATGTGTTGCATGGCGTGAGGATAGCTTCAAAGTCTGCATAAATCACGAACGGTACCCACATCTGCTTGTGAAAATTAGTAAATTTTAAAACATTATTGCCTGTAGTAGGTATCTCTGTACGTACATGATTGCAGTCATTCTTGGAATGCTTCGTTAACTGATCTTCAGTTCCAAAATACTGCAAGCATCCATCACATAGCCACTTTTTACCATCATGTTTTGACAACTGACTACTAACAAGTCTACTCAGATTTTTAATCCAGCAAAAGTGGCTATTTTCACTGTTTTCAATATAGAGTAAGTTAACATGAGTACACTTCTTATGACATGTATAATACAGAGGACCTACTACAGACTTTTTCTCTACACCATACACATTAATGCTAATGTTATTTAGTTCCTCAAAGCGCTTAATATCTATTAACTGCACACGAAATTCTATACTATCGACATTTAGTTGCGTTGAATAGTGTGGATACGATGATGTTCTATTCGCTACATTCGATTTAGCAGGATTTAAAGCCGACATCACCGCCCATGCAAAACATGCTTCGTCATTGTTTTGGATGTTTACA
Source organism: Anabrus simplex (assembly GCF_040414725.1). Classification (NCBI taxonomy): domain Eukaryota; kingdom Metazoa; phylum Arthropoda; class Insecta; order Orthoptera; family Tettigoniidae; genus Anabrus; species Anabrus simplex. The sequence continues at coordinate 501,716,390 of NC_090267.1, forward strand.
ACAGCTTCTTTTCGCTGAATCCATGTCGGCAGCTCGATGTACGATGAACCTCGCATGGGATTGTACTTATTGATTTTAACTTCTAGATACATTATTTCAACTAAAGCCCACCCTGATTCCTTTTCCTGAAATTCCTCGCTCTTAGTTGAAATAATGTTCGAGACATCCCTAAGTACATCACCAAAATTGGTCGACTGACTTATGACAAAATTCTTCGTATTAAATGATTTAATGTCCGCTATTTTGGATTCATCCGTGCTTTTAATGTACAAGGCGAAAAGTTCAAAATTAACTTTAAATAAATTATGGTTGGACAAAGATTTAGCAAGAAGCTGTTGTACATCCGGTTGAACGTAATTTAAAAAGTGCTCTGAAACTTTTGACTGGTGCGAATTCTGTAACTAGCAATCCTACTTTTAAATGCTGTATTAATTTCCTCGATGTTTGCGTTACTACCACTTCTACATGCATTATTTTTATGTGCATTACTCCGTAAGTGTCCCTAAAAATGCGAAGATGGTACATCAGTGTTACAGTGCTCGCAGTGAATAGTTTGAAGTTCATTTTTCCTAGGTTTTTTACTACTAGTACTTTCTACAGCTACATCAGTAGCTGCACGCTTTTTCCCTACTACTACCTGAGGGCAAGTAGATATTTGATGTACCTCTACTAAGTGAGCCTCGTATCGCTCTACGTTAGCGAAATACACACTACAAACTTTACATAAAGCAGATGTTATGCTAGGGTGTTTTGATTTCATATGGCGCATGAAGTTATCTCGCCTTGTAAACGTTACATTACATTCCTCGCACCAGGGGAACATCTGAAAAGAGAACGACCGATAGAGATTAGGCGAAAGTTACGATGTTCGGAAGAAACCAAGTTCCAACGTATAGAGGTCGGACATGGCTGTGAGTTTGAAATTATAAGATTAACCTCTTCTATAGCATGAGGATTGAAGAGAACGACTATTTATGAATAGACTAAAGTTACGATGTTTTAGAAGAAACCAAGTTTCAGCCTGTTGAGGTCAGACATAGCTATGTGTGCGTGTTTGAAGTTATAAAATTAATCTCGTCTATAGCATGAGGATTGAAGAGAACAACTATTTATGATTAGCTTAAAGTTACGATGTTCGGAAGAAACCAAGTTTCAGCCTGTTGAGGACAGACATAGCTATGTATGTGTTTGAAATTATAAGATTAACCTCGTCTATAGCATGAGGATTGAAGAGAACAACTATTTATCAATAGACTAAAGTTATGATGTTTTAGAAGAAACCAAGTTTCAGCTTGTTGAGGTCAGACATTGCTATGTGTGTGTTTGAAATTATAAAATTAACCTCGTCTATAGCATGAGGATTGAAGAGAACAACTATTTATCAATAGACTAAAGTAACGATGTTTTAGAAGAAACCAAGTTTCAGCCTCTTGAGGACAGACATAGCTATGTATGTGTTAGAAATTATAAGATTAACCTCGTCTATAGCATGAGGATTGAAGAGAACAACTATTTATCAATAGACTAAAGTTATGATGTTTTAGAAGAAACCAAGTTTCAGCTTGTTGAGGTCAGACATTGCTATGTGTGTGTTTGAAATTATAAAATTAACCTCGTCTATAGAATGAGGATTGAAGAGAACAACTATTTATCAATAGACTAAAGTAACGATGTTTTAGAAGAAACCAAGTTTCAGCCTGTTGAGGACAGACATAGCTATGTATGTGTTTGAAATTATAAGATTAACCTCGTCTATAGCATGAGGATTGAAGAGAACAACTATTTATGATTAGCTTAAAGTTACGATGTTTTAGAAGAAACCAAGTTTCAGCCTGTTGAGGACAGACATAGCTATGTGTACGTGTTTGAAATTATAAGATTAACCTCGTCTATAGCATGAGGATTGAAGAGAACGACTATTTATCAATAGAGTAAAGTTACGATGTTTTAGAAGAAACCAAGTTTCAGCCTGTTGAGGACAGACATAGCTATGTGTGCGTGTTTGAAATTATAAGATTAACCTCGTCTATAGCATGAGGATTGAAGAGAACAACTATTTATGATTAGCTTAAAGTTACGATGTTTTAGAAGAAACCAAGTTTCAGCCTGTTGGGGGCAGACATAGCTATGTGTGCGTGTTTGAAATTATAAGATTAACCTCGTCCATAGTATGAGGATTGAAGAGAACAACTATTTATCAATAGACTAAAGTTATGATGTTTTAGAAGAAACCAAGTTTCAGCTTGTTGAGGTCAGACATAGCTATGTGCGTGTTTGAAATTATAAAATTAACCTCGTCCATAGCATGAGGATTGAAGAGAACAACTATTTATCAATAGACTAAAGTTACGATGTTTTAGAAGAAACCAAGTTTCAGCCTCTTGAGGACAGACATAGCTATGTATGTGTTTGAAATTATAAGATTAACCTCGTCTATAGCATGAGGATTGAAGAGAACAACTATTTATGATTAGCTTAAAGTTACGATGATTTAGAAGAAACCAAGTTTCAGCCTGTTGGGACAGACATAGCTATGTGTGCGTGTTTGAAATTATAAAATTAACCTCGTCTATAGCATGAGGATTGAAGAGAACGACTATGTATCAATAGACTAAAGTTATGATGTTTTACAAGAAACCAAGTTTCAGCCTGTTGAGGACAGACATAGCTATGTGTGTGTTTGAAATTATAAAATTAACCTCGTCTATAGCATGAGGATTGAAGAGAACGACTATTTATCAATAGACTAAAGTTATGATGTTTTAGAAGAAACCAAGTTTCAGCCTGTTGAGGACAGACAAAGCTATGTATGTGTTTGAAATTATAAAATTAACCTCGTCTATAGCATGAGGATTGAAGGGAACGACTATTTATCAATAGACTCATGTTACGATGTTTTAGAAGAAACCAATTTTCAGCCTGTTGAGGACAGACATAGCTATGTGTGTGTTTTAAAATTATAAAATTAACCTCGTCTATAGCATGAGGATTGAAGAGAACAACTATTTATCAATAGACTAAAGTTACGATGTTTTAGAAGAAACCAAGTTTCAGCCTGTTGAGGACAGACATAGCTATGTGTGTGTTTGAAATTATAAATTTAACCTCGTCTATAGCGTGAGGATTAAAGAAAATAACTATTTATCAATAGACCAAAGTTACGATGTTTTAGAAGAAACTAAGTTTCAGCCAGTTGAGGACAGACATAGCTATATGTGTGTTTGAAATTATAAATTTAACCTCGTCTATAGCATGAGGATTGAAGAGAATGACTATTTATCAATAGACTAAAGTTACGATGTTCGGAAGAAACCAAGTTTCAACGAATAGAGGTCAGACATACCTTAAAATCTTCACGCTGCAAACTGTTACTCGGATGAATAAAATGCGTGCGTTCAAGCCTGAAACTCGAACGGTACCTAAAAGAAGAAACATATATGAATGTAGTGTAGGGTACATCAGTTAACCTAGCTATCTTTACAACTCAAAGTTCGAAAACATACCTTAAAATGCATGTGCTGCAGACTGTTACTCGGATGAATAAAATGCGTACTTTCAAGCCTGTAACTCGAACGGTACCTAAAAAAGAAAAGAACAAACATATATGAATGTAGATGTATATTACCTAGCGTAGAAGTTGCTTTGCAAAAAGTAACTAACAGTTCTACCTTACCTTAAGATAAAGGCTGAAGAATAATATTCACAGCAGACAGTACTTAGACGGGAGATGTGTGTACGTAATAAACGCATACAGAGAACTGTGAGCGCTTCACGCAGACTGCAGCGAGTAAATATGCTGCCTGTTACCAAGCGGATGTGAAAATCGCTGACAACTGCAGTACAGTCGGAACGAAGTGTTTATGCAACAAGAGCTCTCCTGAAGTCCCGCAGGCTGACGTATTTAATCCGGAATCGAACCTCCTGTTGATGCCGAGGTGTCAGAATTTAAGAGTTCTGCAGCGGATCGAGCCTTGGAAAGTTAGCGCGCGATCGCAATTTTAGAGGGGGAAAAAACTATGTGTTTGAAATTATAAGATTGACCTCTTCTATAGCATGAGGATTGAAGAGAACAGCTATTTATCAATAGACTAAAGTTGCAATGTTCGGAAGAAACCAAGTTTCAACCTACTGAGGTCGGACATTGTCGTGAGTTTTACTAAGCTAAGTCTATATCCACAGTACCCCCTACCTGTTATCAACAACACGAAACGCTGAGGTACCGAAATATACAAGTTCTACAAGCTGACGTATTTGTACTATGATTGAACGGGGGGGTTTGAGCTCGAGAAGCTGCTAATAATTGTAATGTGAACTGTACGCGTGTAGCGGACTTCGTACCCTGCTGAGGCAAACGCATTCCAGGTAGGAGCCGGCTAGCCGGATGCAGCTTGCATGCGCGCGTGTGTGTAGGCATGCTTCAAAAACACATCCAGATATTTTTTCTCGTTCTAGAGTCTGCTAAATCTAAATCCGGTGTTTAGCCAGTTACCCTTCCTGATGTAACAAGACTAGGATTAATTTTTTTTAGACTGCACTTGGCTAGAAATAGCTACATGAAATTATTATATAGAAAGAGAATTGCCAGCTCCTACAGTTTGGTTTAGTGTGCTTGCCTCTCACCCGGTAGTCTCGGGTTCGATTCTCTTGGGGTTAAAAATATGTTTTACAGAGTTTAAATCGCAAGAATCCGTTTTACTATCGATTGCCCTTCCTGATGCAAAACTGGAAGTATCTAGCCTCTTATATCATACACTATTGTTTTCGACCGGTTGCCCTTCCTGACGTCAAAGAACTCGGATTAAGAATCTGTTTTACAACTTCTAACACGAGAATCGGGGATTTACAGCTAGATGCTCTTCTTAGATTTTAAATTGCTCTATCGTGAACTATTGTTTTACAGCCGGATGCCCTTCCTAACGCAAAACTAAGATTTTAAATCAGAAGAATTTGTTTTAAGACTAGTTGCCCTTCCTGACGCAAAAACTAGTAGTATCTAGCCTCTTACATCATACACTATTGTCTTCGACCGGTTGCCCTTCCTGACGTCAAAGAAATCGGATTAAGAATCTGTTTTACAACTTCTAACACGAGAATCGGGGATTTACAGCTAGATGCTCTTCTTAGATTTTAAATCGCTGTATCACGAACTATTGTTTTACAGCCGGATGCCCTTCCTGACGCAAAACTAAGATTTTAAATCGCAAGAATTTGTTTTAAGACTAGTTACCCTTCCTGACGCAAAACTGGCAGTATCTAGCCTCTTACATCATACACTATTGTTTTCGACCGGTTGCCCTTCCTGACGTCAAAGAACTCGGATTAAGAATCTGTTTTACAACTTCTAACACGAGAATCGGGGATTTACAGCTAGATGCTCTTCTTAGATTTTAAATCGCTGTATCACGAACATTTGTTTTACAGCCGGATGCCCTTCCTGACGCAAAACTAAGATTTTTTAAATCGCAAGAATTTGTTGAGTTGCCCTTCCTGACGCAAAACTAGCAGTATCTAGCCTCTTACATCATACACTATTGTTTTCGACCGGTTGCCCTTCCTGACGTCAAATAACTCGGATTAAGAATCTGTTTTACAACTAGATGCTCTTTTAACATGAGAATCGGGGATTTACAGCTTAAAGATGGCGGATGACAGCTGTCAGAAAAGCATATAGGTTTGTAAAGCACGTAGAATTTACCGCCACCACATAGAGGGCAGCACGGTGATTCAAGATGGCGGTTGACAGCTGTCAAAAAAAAGCATGTTGATTTGTTTCCAAACAAGAGCACGTGGAATTTGCCGCCACCACATAGAGGGCAGCACTGTTCTCTCTGGATTAAAGATAGCGGATGACAGCTGCCAAAGGTAAGCAGCTAAAGAGGGCAGCACGGTGATAAAAGATGGCGGTTGACAGCTGTCAAAAAAACATGTTGATTTGTTTCCAAACAAGATCACGTGGAATTTGCCGCCACCACATAGAGGGCAGCACTGTTCTCTCTGGATTAAAGATAGCGGATGACAGCTGTCAGAAAAGCATATAGGTTTGTAAAGCACGTGGAATTTACCGCCACCACATTTCAAAGGTAAGTAGCTAAAGAGGGCAGCATGGTGCTCAAAGATGGCTGTTATCGAAAAGCATTTTTCAAATTATCCGCCACCACAAAGAGGGCAGCACGGTGCTCTATGGATTAAAGATGGCGGATGACAGCTGCACGTGGATTTGTTTATCTCACGCTAGTGAGGTTAAGTTAGTAGCACTAAGGTTTAGGCCCGCCAAGATGGCATCACTGCTGATGACAGGTGACGAATTTACATCTACTACGATAAAGAGGGCAGCACAGTGCTCTGTGGTTTAAAGATGGCGGATGACAGCTGTCAAAAAGCACGTGCCTTTGTTTACCAGACGCTAGTTAGGTTAAGTTGGTACCACTAAGGTTTAGGCCCCTCAAGATGGCAGTACTGAGGTTAGCGATGCGTTGTTGTCTGTCAAAAAGCACGTGGCTGTCAAAAAGCACGTGGCTTTGTTTACCTCGCGCTAGTTAGGTTAAGTTGGTACTACTGAGGTTTAGGCCCGTCAAGATGGCGGTACTGAGGTTAGCGATGCGTTGTTGTCTGTCAAAAAGCACGTGGCTGTCAAAAAAACACGTGGCTTTGTTTACCTCGCGCTAGTTAGGTTAAGTTGGTACCACTGAGGTTTAGGCCCGTCAAGATGGCAGCAGTGAGGTTAACGATGCGTTGTTGTCGATGACAGCTGTCAAAAAGCACGTGGCTTTGTTTACAAATTCAAATCTCGCGCCAAAATTCAAATCTCCCGCCAAAATTCAAATATCCCGCCAAAATTCAAATTTCCCGCCAGAATTCAAATTTCCCGCGGGAGGAGGCGGCCGAACTGTCCAATTATACTACTTTCCATATTTGGTGTTTAGTTGTGCCGTATAATCATTGATATTTGACATTACTTCTGTCTTTTGAAAGGAAATTTGTAAACCTGTTTGTTCTGCTACTTCCTTGAAACATTAAACTGTTCTGTAGCACTTTCGAAATGTTCTGTCATAAGGGCTATATCATCAGCGAACGCTAAGCAATCTATTTCCACTCCGTTTTTCTTTGTCCCAATCTTTATGGGTTTGTAAAGGTTCCTTTCTTTTAACGTCTTTCGCCACGCCTGTAATACCTTCCCTAGTACGCAGTTGAACATTATTATTATTATTATTATTATTATTATTATTATTATTATTATTATTATTATTATTATTATTATTATTATTATTATTATTATTATTATTATTATTATTATTATTCTACCGGTCGGTACACCTCTATGCCGCACATTTGAATTTTCCGCCTTAAAGTACTCCTCTACAGGAGAAACTCTTACCTTTAACAACTGTATCAATTTATAAGTTTCTCAGAAAATGTCACTACCGGAAATTTTGTGATTACGAAGTTGTCAGTACTGTGTGGATTTCAACGTATTTTGTTTTCTATTGATCAAGAAGTGTGGACATTTTCTCATATATTTCTCTACTGTAAAACTGAGATCATGCACCCTGGTACGAAGTGAATGAACTTTCCTGAAGAAATTTTGTATTCAGAAGTTTTTGTCTTTACTAAATTTTGTTCTTTCATTTGTGGGTTGGAAATATTAATCTTTCTTTCCGCCAGTTTTGTACTTAGCCAATCAGAAATTTCTGCAATTAATTTCCAACTAATCCTAGGTTTCTTCTTCTATCTTGATGTGTAACTTTTAGCCAGCCAATAAAGTTGAGTGGGTGTGTCTTAATTATTCATGAAAGGTCTCGAATCTTCCTTGAGTGTATAAAAACTACTCATTTTCACGGCTCCTGGCCAATCGAACAACATCTACCATAGTGTATGGAAGTGTAGCAGGAGGCGGGAAGCGCCTCTTTCATCCGGCAGCAGCTCTTCACCAAGGTGATGGCCACTTAACTTCTTTATTTCTCGCTAGCTCAGCAGTCTAAACCGCGGGGAAGGCCCGAAACCTTTACTATGTAACCTACCTTGTAACACGTAATTTGCCGTCGCTTTTGTAAAAACTTCATCACTCTTTAACGGTAAATCGGGGATAGAGAGTGCTTTACCCTCTTGAGCTCCCCTTCATTTTGGGTGTGAGGTGACTACGTTTTGTAACTGTTTCTTCCCTTCTGCAATGTCTTAAAGTTTTCTCATACGAGTCACCTCCCTAGCTTGGGAATAGCCCCTGTGTCATCGGCCTAGTGCCTCTTAGGTTTTAGAATGTGTATTTAGGAGTGCTAATTCACGCCTCCTTTCCTTTCTTGCATTTAGGGCCATTTAAATTAACCTATTATTTTTCTTTTAAGGCCCTGTAGGCTGGGTACGAGATACCCCTGTTTAATTCTTGTAAGTTGTGCCTTGATGTGATTGTAAAGTCTGGTATTACCCTTACAAGCTTGAAAACTTGAGAGCGGGTTAGCTCTTTTATTTGTGGTAAAAGTGCCTATAGGAGGCCTGATATGTTTTTTTTTTGTTTTTTTATTTTTTTTAGCTTATGCTCTGAACAAATGAGTGTACCTTGGGAAAGTTGGGCTAATAGCTCAAGGACTGTGTATTTGGGGCTCGAAGCCCAGAACTTTTAAGGACCCCGAAACTCAGGCTTTCGTTTGTAAAATTATACCTTGTACCTGATTAGTGGATAGTGGTTGAGTTGTTGTTATCTGTTTAAATTCTATGTAAAATTTGTTTGTAAAGTTTTTGTACTTATGAAAATATAACCTTTATTAAAATTTTAATTCATCTTTCGGCCTTGTAGTTAGACTCATTCCAGCCCGCACCTTCTTTCACCTCTGCCTTCCACGGGTAACCCCGTAACAATTATTATTATTATTATTATTATTATTATTATCATTATTATTATTATTATTATTATTATTATTATTATTATTATTATTATTATTATTACCGTGGTTTGGTGGATTAGCAGAGGTGTAAGAAGGTGCCGGGGTGAATGAGTCTAACTACAAGGCCGAGATATGAATTAAAATTGCATTAAAAGTTATATTTTCGAAAATAGCAAAACTTAACAATATTCTCATAGAATTTCAAAGTTTAACAAATAACAATAATTCAACAAATAACCGACAATCAGGTACAAGACCAGGAAAAGCCAAGATTTAGAGGCAATTTAACAATCTGGGCTTCAAGCCCCAAGTTTTACAATTCCTGAGCTCTCAGCTCACAAACACATATTTAACACAGTTCAGAAATCCCCAAATAATATGGAGCCCTTGCTACCACCAAGCAATGTCAAGCCTCCTAGAGGCACATTTCCAATACTTAAAAAACCTGACCCGCTCTCAGTTTTCCAAGCCTATGAAAGGTAATACCAGGCTCAACCCTAAGTTGCAATCAAGGCACAACTTACTCACCATGAAACGGGGGTATCTTGTACCCAGCCTACTGGGCCTTAGTAGAAAAATAATAGGTTAAGTTAATGGCCCACAATACAAAATGAATGGAGGCGTGAATTTGCACTCCTACATGAAATTTCTTATAACCTAAGAGGCACTAGAACGATGAAAGAGGGGCTATTCCCAAACTATGGAGGTAACTCGTATACTGAATACATTTAATACATTAACCCGCCATCGGTATCGTTGTTAGGTAGCCCCTAACAAAAACATTCCTTATTAAGAAAAGTTTTTTTGTTTAAGACTCAAACTTTTCAAACTCCAGGTATTCTCAAATGAGTTTATGAGTCACATGTTTTCCTTCGTTACGCGATGATTCACGCACACGTGTCACGTGGAGGAGTGAGGGAAGTGCGTTCTGTCTGGAGTGTTAGTCCGCGCCTCGCTACGATACCGGTCGCGTCACAGGCAGTGTTAGGCGCATTCTAGCCTCGATACCTTTGGCGTCACAGTTTTTGCACATTCCGTGCTGGTGTAATGTTTTAGTAAACAGTATCCCAGTGAAATTATAATGGCTAATAGGCCTAGTGAATCTCTTATTTTGAGCTGGATTGAAGAATCTTGCCCTGCAAATCGTAAAGCCACATCTGTTGAGACGTGCTTTAGTCGATGTTCTGTCAATTCGTCTCAGAAATTCCATCAAAAATATCTTTGGACAAGAACTTCCCATCAGAAATGCGACACCAGCAGCCCCAGGTTCTCACTTCTACATTTTTACAAGTATCTAATTGAACACTTTGTAAAACTTGTTTATAACCATTACCAAAAAAAGCTATGGTGTTTACTGTATATATTTTCAGACGTTCCCTGGCGGAAACAAAGATGTGCCTACTCCCAGTTCGAGAAAAACGATTTACGTCAGCTCGCTGTGATGCGTGCAAACGCTCAACGTGCAAAGAGCACACTGGACTAACAAAAGTAGTATGCAGTGAATGTTTTTCGCAAGGAGTTGAAAGAAATGAGTGAACAGGACAATGATACAAAATAATGAGGTTTAAAAATCATGTTAACATTTGTTTTGTACTGTAATATGTATTTGTAATGCCAAGGATTTTTGTTACTTTTCATAATATTTAGTAATAGTTATGTAAATTTATATAAATATTTAACATAAAACCAGTCGGTTAAAACAAAGTTAGTGGGACGTAAAACAAATAACATTATTATTAAAACAAAATTATAATTACCTTCTGAAAGAACGAAAACAGTGTACGAGTCGAAATTGTAGTAGCAAGTATTTAGGTAATAAACAATTGTGGATATATACAAATATGTAAGTATATATACTAAATAACCAAATACTAGTATAATTTATTCAAACTGCCGAGAAGAGCTCGTATAAGAACTAAAATCATATACCAAGCCGATGTTAGGAAGCCCCTATACACGCTACATCTCGCGTAAGTGCGGACAACGATACCGATGGCAGGTTAAGGAAGAGTAGAAAATCGGTTACAAAAACATAGTCACCTCAAATCAAAATGAAGGGGAGCTCGAGAGGGTAAAGCACTTTCTGTCCCCGATTTAGAGTTCAAGATATATAAAAATTTTCACATAAACAAGAAGAAATTTACATTTTTAAGAGGTAAGTTACATGGTAAAAGTTTCGGACCTTCCCCGCGGGTTAACCTGCTGAGCTAGCAAGAAATAACGATGTTAAGTGGCCATTACCTTACTGAAAAACTGCTGCCTTAAGAAAGAGGCGCTTCCCGCCTCCTGCTACACGTTCATACACTAAGTTAGATGTTGAAGAAGTGGCCGAGAGACAAGAAAATCAGCAGTTTTTATACCCTGGGGGAAGATTCGAGCCCTTTCATGAATAATTAAACCACACCCACAGGCGTTTATTGGTTATAGTACACACTTACACACAAAATCGAAGAAGAAGGACACAATTGGTCAAAAATTAATTACAGGAATAATTGATTGGCTAACTTCAAAACTGGCGGAAAGAAAAGATTAATATTGCCAAGCCACAAATGAAAGAACGAAATTTAGTAATAAGAAAACTTATGAGTACAAAATATATTTAAAAAGTTCCTTCACTTCGCACCAGGGTGCATGATCATAGTTTTTTGTAGAGACATCTATGAGACAATGTCCAAACTTCTTGATAAATAGTAAACAAAACCACGACGAAATTAACACAGTGACATCTTCAGAGCAAAATTTAAGTAGATCCAGTTTTAAGTTCACAGTTTCTCCTGTAGAGGAGTACTTTAAGGCGGAAAATTCAAATATGCGGCGTAGAGGTGTACCTGCCGGTACAATTATTATTATTATTATTATTATTATTATTATTATTATTATTATTATTCACAATAACCATCGCACATTAACACATTAAGGAAGAGTAGAAAATCGGTTACAAAAACATAGTCACCTCAAAATAAAATTAAGGGGAGCTCGAGAGGGTAAAGCACGCCGCACATTTGAATTTTCGCCTTAAAGTACTCCTCTACAGGAGAAAATGTGAACTTAAAACTGGATATACTTAAATTTTGCTCTGAAGATATCACTGTGTTAATTTCGTCGTGGTTTTGTTTACTAATTATCAAGAAGTTTGGACACCCTGGGAATGCCAACCTATTTTTTATTTCATTGTATAGGAACGGCAAGGATGTACTCTGTGACCACCACTTAATGTCAAATTTCTGGGAACCTATTATATTTATTATTGGAGATATTTGTACAAGCAGCATTCAACAACTTATTTAACATTCGTTACAATGAACTAAAGAGTTATTTCAACAGTGACAGAGCTGATTTCAAATTGGTCAAATTGTCAGCTGTCAACCTTTCAAGGAATTGCCTAAAAATAAATAGATGACCGATCTATTGTTAAAATGCAAATATTGTCAATGTTCTAGTTCCAGTCTAATCACTGGAGGTGGTTCTGTAGAATAAACTTTACCAGTTTTTGTCACATAGCCGAGCCTAGAAATTCCACTGCCTGTAGAACGATCATTCTCATCTGAAAAAATATGCTCACTTTCCGAGTAGGAACTATCACTTCTATATTCATTCGCGCAGTTGATATCCTCAGCCACGCTTTCATTTTTACTTACAGTAATATCACTGTCATCATCTTCGGACCTGTTAGCTAGCTCGGAGAATATTTCAGCGTCCATTAGCTGCAAATTACTCATTGGGGTAGACACGGAACTACTCACCTTATATACAATTAGTAATGCCCAATAGAAATCAATAATGAGTTCCACAACAAAGAAACTATTTGTGGTCAACAATGCTGTAAGTATAGAAAAAGGCTGCCAATGAAGACAATTGTTACGTTACATCAAATACCGTCCGTAGACTACATCATGCCCAATCGCGTTTCAATGCATCCGTACCACCTTTGAACGGTAACAGTTAGCAAGCCAACTACAACATTCGGCGTCATTGTTAGTTAGTAACAATAAGTACATTGTACAGCCTTTTATTTGGAATGTTAAAAGAAATAGAGGAATAAATTGCAGGTGATTTGTACAAAGTACATTGGCATTCCTAGGGTTAACAATTGGCAGTGGACGGATTGTTGTTGTCCTTTTATCAATATCTCTTGGACGATCGATGGTATTCCGGGGATAGTGCAATCTGGTTGAAGTGGTGATAAGTTACAGAGTCAGTTCTGATTAGAATATTACGCGACCAGTGGCATTTCATTGGATGAAATGCTTGCCAGCCGGTGAGATACACTAATAATTATTGCATGTCATGAATACGAAGATGCTCCAGTAACGACTAGGACTCAGTCGGCTGGATCACGTTACGAACAAGGCAGCTCACAGGACAATTTATGTACTATCAACTACTGAGAAAACGCGTGAAACTTCGCTCCGACAACACGGATATGTACTGGACAGTGACAGCAGTTCGGATTCTAGGAAAGCATTCCATCTTTACCCGGCTGGCCGTCAACCACAAGACAAATGCCTAGCATACAACAGGGGAGGCAGACTTACCATTCGCTAAACTGCCGATTTTCAGAGACGAACTAAGGGTGCACACAAGTGGACAATGCAGTAAGACAGAATGAACGCTTCGAGGGAGAAGAGTGTCATATTGTGCATTCCGGTATATTTGGCTGATATAATTACCTCAAAGATACAGCCTTTGCACGAGTTCGAGGTTATTAATTTAGTGCTGTCTGTGTCTGGTAAGTCAACCGTCCGTAGGCTGGTTGGATCCTAACAGAGTGTTACGAATAAAATACGCCTGTTTTGTAATTCTAATTTATTTTAGAATATACAAACACACACACACAACTTTATGTAATCATCACTTAATAATTATTGCTTTCTATACACAAGTCTCTGCTGTCAGGTGGGTTTGCTTGATGCAAGCGATAATAGTGTTTAATATGCCAGTTACACTCCGAATAAGGTGGCCAACCCTCCTCTATATAGCAAGACAGCAGAGCCAATCACGCGCAGCGGGCCGAACTGTGGGGCAAACCCAGAAGGCAAAGTCGTGGTAGGTACATGGACATTGGGATGAACAGGGAAAATAAAATATCCCCTCTCCTTTTGGAAATAACCAAAGGGTAGAATATATGTATTTTCAAAACTGATATCCAGAATTTAGTTATAACAACAAGATAAAGGTAAAATGTTATAATTTTCCTTTTTTGTGATATTAAAAAGCAGCAGGAATTTTGTACAAGATAAAAGACCAAAGCCCATTAATGGGAATTCCAACTAATGTTTAAGCAAAATTGTGGTCCTGACTAGAATTTCCACAAACATTTTTATTATTATTATTATTGTTGTTATTATCATGATTATCTTTTTTACAATAGGAAATGGCGTGCTTTTCATCACACCAGAAAAGTGCACGAATATATTAAAGATCAGAATCCCAAAGGAAGGTACATAATTATGAGGGACAAACAATGATAATAATAGCTAAAGTACACATACGGAGTGAGTAATATATCAAAACTGTACAAAGATTATCGAGGAACGGCAATATGAATCCTCACAATTCAAAAAATAGAGTAACAGTTCACATCGTCCAATCAAAAGAAGAGGCCGAAGTAAAATAAACATTCATATACAGTACATGATACTTTTTTGAAACAACGTCCAGATCAGCACCAATGTTGACGAGAAATGGAAAAACGACAGAAGTTAAAAGGAATTGGGAATTTGTGAGCCACAATTTCTTTATGAATCCCATAATAGAATATCAGTTAGAATCTACTCAATCGTACAAAATCGGTGTAAAAACATAACTAATTAATAACAGATCAGTAACAAACATTATCAATTTCTAACTTTTGGTCCTTCACTTCTGTCTTTAAGGTTCAAAAAAGGGGAAAAAGGAGTGGAAGGATAAGGAAAAAGGATGAAAAAGTCCCCGCACTCAAATTCCAAGACAGTTCGAACAAAATAGACACAATATTCCAACGATCTACGAGACACCCATTACTAAATTCAAAATTATGTGTCCACAGCTGAAGGTACTTCCGCAACACTTTGGAAATTTTATAGAACATTCAGGACTTGAAACAGTTCTAAAATAGCATGTGCATAATTCAAGGAATAATGACTGAAAATGGAGTTTGGTATGTCAAGCCGGAAGGGCGTGACCAATAGCTGAAGTATTTAAAAGTGCGCATGTCTTTGCCCACCCACCTCGTCGTAGAAAAGCAGAAGTACAGACCAGCTGTACAAGGACAAATGAAGCCCTCCACACTAGAATAACCTCATATCCCAACTCGCTACAAAGAAGATCAACATGAGCTTATATAGGCAGAGAGTAGCGAGCACAGAACATGCGAGAAGGCAGACGTAATACGTTACATGAGGTACGGGGGGTGGGGGGCCAAACCGTGCCCAGTAAACGAAGAGCCGGCCGGGCGAGTAGACGGACAGCTGATACGAAGCGACACATAGCAGCAGGCGGCTCGTAGAATGCAGCAGCACAGGATGACGAAACTAGTAATGTAGGCGAAGGAAAGTAGAGTCTCAAGTGCCACGATATAGCAGTGAGAGTACGTGAGATATACTTCCGCGTCCAGAAGTAATTCGAAGGATGGGTGCTCGTAGAAGGTAAAAGATCCATGATGATCTTGCAGAGAGGCGTCTTCCTCGGAACACGATGATGGTGGTCGACGATTGTAACAAAGAACGGAAACAAGAAAAATAATGAATGAGAACAAATGTTAGGAAAAAGGGATGGGAAGAAAAGGAGATGTGCCGGTGGGCACACGATTTTAGCTTTCTCTACAACATTTTTTGCCTGGGCAAAATGCCGTTAGATTGTGTATCACCAGGGAATTTTATCCCTACTCTGTTTAGTTTTATTTCCTGTGCGACTTACGTCGCTAAGTTTTTTGTTTTTTTTTTGTTTTTGCATCTTCTCAGCCCGCGGGGTAGTGCTCCATCGTACATATACGTTGCATTCTGCTCTTATCTTTGTTATTTCATGGTCCGGTCTTGGACCGGGTCTGAAGCGTGCTGGGCCCATAACCCAGAGGTCCGTGGATCGAAACCACGCTCTGCTATCAATTACTCTACCAGGTCGTACCGGCAATTACTGGTACAAGTAAACAAAGTTAAAAAAACTCAAACAAGGACAAAATTAAACAGGAAGCATGGATACTCACCCGAAACGGGAACAGGACCATTAAACAGAGGCAATTCGGACCATAAACTAGCGGTTTTTGCGGTGGCAAACTTTGAAATATGAAGGAAAGGAAAACACTGATTAATTCCTTTCAAAACAATTAAATCATTAAATTAATAATTCCTTTGCAAAAACATTACCCTTTCTTTAAAAAAAGCATACCTTTTTCTTCTTCTTTAAAACCTACGGTGCACCGTTTATGACAAGATAAAATTAAAATTAAATAATTAAATAATTAAAGATTAAGTCAAAATATTTTCCTCTGAGAAGAGAGACGCCCTCTAAGTTAAAAACTAAAATTAACAATAAAGAATTAAATAATTAATGGGAAAAATTATATTCTGGCAGAAAGCATCTAAAGTGAACAGTTTTTCCAGAACATTAATTACATAAAATTACAAGATTTCTTGCCCTTATCTATTACATGATCCAAAAATTAAGATTTACAATGAAGTTATTTGTCCCAGGAAAAAAAACAGAGAGATATACAAGGTTCGATAGAGTTCTTCCTGCGGTACGGAGTTTGAAATGGTGCAGTCAGTAAACCGAGAACTTTCCACAATACCAAATTTCAAAGTTCTCTCCGAAGGAGATAAAACGGAATGTATTTCGTAGGACGGAGTAACATCCACCAAATTTAACCAAGTTTTGAGCGAGGCAATTCAGGCTGAGGAGAAAAAAAACATTAGAATAATCTTGAAAAACATAACTTACTTTTGGTCGTTGCACATTAAGTAACGCATGGCGTCAGCCCGGGATCTTATACTCACAACTTTCCAAATGAATGAAAACATTACGTATGTTGCGGACGTCCACTCCCAGAAGAATCAGATCAACTTTGAGGGCATAAACCCCTCATATCTTATGAATTACACAGGCATTTTGTGGTATTTCAGTGCTCTAGCCATGAGCCAACGCAAAACACGTCCAAGCTCCATGATGGATGACAATCAACACGCCAACCACCAATAAGCTAGGCCAAGCCGAACTCGGCCGGACAGCGGACGAGCCGCGAGCGATAGACTCGCTTCAGACCCGCTCCAAGACCGAACCATGAAATAACAAAGATAAGAGCAGAATACAACGTATATGTACGATGGAGCACTACCCGCGGGCTGAGAAGATGCAAAAAAAAAACCAACTTAGCGACGTAAGTCGCACAGGAAATAAAACTAAACAGAGTAGGGATAAAATTCCCTGGTGAAACACTTTCTAACGGCATTTTGCCCAGGCCAAAAATGTTGTAGAGAAAGCTAAAATCGTGTGCCCACCGGCACAGAGAGAGAAGAAAAAAATAAAGAGAATGAAGAAATATGGTCAGAACCAAGTATAACATTACAAATACTAGTGGCTTCACAAAAAAATTTAAGTCCCGTGAAAAGTCCCAAGTAAACCCAAAAAGGGGGACTATAATGGGGGAGCCAGGCATGAAAGTGATTGGTGGAGGGAAAGGAGGTGAGTGAGCAAGCCAAAGACATATTCCGGAAAACAAAATTTCAGTGCGACAAGTACCGTCACATACAGACAAAAGAGAGAAAAAAAGGGAACAATAAGTGGGTTGTGTCAAGGACTAAGAGCGAGAGGCACAGAATCACCCTCCCCTCCCCCATCACAAAATTATTGAGAACACTTTTTCAAGAGAGAAAAATGAGCATTATTAATATGTTGAGGGTTAGAGACGGATTGCAGAAGAGCAGTACTGGGGAACGGAAAGAAAGAATCCGAAATGGACCAAGCCATCGAGGAGAGAGCTTGGCAGAAATATTGTGAAAAGCAAAGCTAATGCGATGATTCTAAAGCAACACGAGATCAAAACGCTTGAAGGTAGGGGCCCTAACACGAGAGTTACTGTTTTTTCTGAAATCGCTGGCCTGAAGCAGTTTTTGAATGGCATCGTTCAATTGACACTGAGTAAGTAAATGAAAAGGGGTATCAAGCAAAGATGACAAGATCCAAGTTAAAGCAAATGGTGTGAGCAATTCACGACCGAGAAACAACTTTGCAGGAATATAAGATGTAGAGCTATTCTCCGTTGCATTAAGGGCAAGGACAAATTGGGGTAATTCCTTATCCCAAGATTTATGGTCGTGAGAATGAATGATAGGTAGGAAAGGTTTCAGATTATGATAGTATCGCTCAACGATATTTGCTTGGGGGTAATAAGGTGAAATACAGATGTTTTTATGCTGTCAGAAAAACAATAATCGTAAAAGGTCTTTGATGTAAAAATAGTAGCGTTGTCGGAAATCAAAATTTTAGGAAGACCTGTTATGGTGAAAATTTGATTATACAAAAGATTAATAATAATTTAGAAGATATACTGCGCAACGGACGGACGATAGGAAATTTGGAAAAGCCATCAAGTAGAGTGAAAATCTAGAAATTGCGTTGTAAGGACTTAACTAAAGGTCCTACAATGTCGATATAAAACTTTCCGGCAGGAAATGTAGCCGAAGAAGCGGCATAAGTGCCAAAAGGCTGGTGATCAAGAGGCTTATGCTTCTGACAAGGCTCACAAGAACGTACCCAGGTATTAACATTTCACCTCATACGAGACCAAAAAAATTGAGAAGCCAAGCGGGAATAGGATTTTGCTATCCCAAAATGTCCCCCAACAGGTGAATTATGAAAGTATTTGAAGACTATGGATTGTAAATCAGAAGGAAGAACCAGACGAGGCGTAGCCGTAGGAGTAGGTTTAAAAATAAGTAATTGATTTTGTAGACGAAAGGGACTGGAATCATAAGAACAATAAGAGTCACGATTTTGGTGATCTACACAAGACTGGAAGGAAAGGGGAAAATTCGTCAAAGACGAAATAGGCGTAACGGAGTTTACGGGAAGTCGATAAATTTCAGAATCATGAGAGGGTTGATCGTCAAAAAGACGAGATAAGGAATCAGCAACTCAGTTCTGGGATCCAGAAACGAATTTAAACGTAAATTTAAATGGAGAAAGGCGAAGTAACCGCCGAGCAGTTCGATCAATTTTAGGGGCGTTGTTGAGTAAACACGAAATAGCCTGATTATCGGTACTAACCAAAAATTCACGATGGTCAAGGTACTCAGAAAAGTGTTCATTATACAAGATCAACGCAAGAGCTTCCTTTTCGTACACAGAGTATTTGCGTTCTACGGGGAATAGAATCCGGCTAACGTAGGCGATCGGGAGTGTCTGACCATGAAATGTTTGTTGCAAGACCGCACCAATAGCAAATTCCGAGGCATCAGTAGCCAGTTCAAATGTGAGATTAAAATCGTGAATCTGTAAAAGAGGGGCCTGAGATAATTTTGATTTCAGAGTGCAAAATGTCGTTTGTTGAGGCTCAGCCCAATGAAATTTTACACCTTTTCTTTTTAAGATGTGTAAAAGTTCAGCAATTTGTGAAAATTTAGAAATATATTTGCCATAAAAGCCGATCATGCCGAGGAAGTATCGAAGTTGTTTTAGATTCTTGGATGGGGGTATTTTGTGTATAGCTGAGACTCTGTCGGGGTCAACCACGACACCCTGAGCACTGAGAATATAACCTAAACACTTTATAGATGTTTGAGCTATTAGAACCTTAGAGGGATTGACGGTCAACCCAACGGAGCGTAAACGGGGTAGAACTTCGCGAACATGTTGGATGTGAGAAGAAAAATCGGGAGAATAAATCAAAATATCATCAATAAAGGGGAACAAAAACTTGTATTTAATATCGGAAAACAAAGAGTCTACAAATCGTTGCATAATTTGCGAACCCAAGTTTAAACCAAGCGGGACTTTGGTAAATTGATACAACCCATTTGGAGTCATGAAAGCGGTGTACCGAGAACTAATCTCATCAAGGTGTATCTGGTTATAGCAAGAGTATGTAATCCATTAATGGTTAAAAATACATGGGAGGCACTAGATATAGATGGAGAAGAGTTGATAAAAGAACAAGAAATTTGAGAGCTGGATGAAGGTGCAATGGAGCGGAAGAAACTTCATTATGAACTGGCAGACTTTCCCTATTATTATATCCACTGCCTATGGACGAGGGTAACGGGAGTTTCCTGAATGAGGAGTAGGACAATTTCGAGAAATTTGACCAACACCCTTACAACGAAAGCAAATCGTAGGTGGGCGAATAACATCAGGAGGACAGGATGACGCCGATACTGATATGGCTGGTTGAGAGGGAAAAGTAATAGGTGGTGGAACAGACGCATGGTACGAAATATCTCCTAATGCATAAATTACATGAGATTGTGCCATGGAATATAAATGAAGCAGAGTAGTGGGGGAATATAAAATATAAAATAATTGTCGAAAGGAAGGAGTGGCGTAAAATTGCACAATAGATATTAATTTACTTCAACACATCACTGTATGTACTAATGGAATCCATGTAATCATGTGCTGGTTCATTTGGAAGTTGGTGACGTCGAATGAACTCTCCACTAAGCTTTTACCGAATTTCATAGGGGAGAAAGTAATTATTTATAGCATTACGCAATTCGTACCATGTAGAGAAATAAGATATATGATCTGTCCAAATTTTTTAAAAAAAACGTAGTTTTACAAGACTTTATTTTTGCTAGTTGCTTTACGTCGTACCGACACAGATAGGTCTTATGGCGATGATTTTTACAAGACAAAACACCAATCAGCTGTTTAAATTTAAAAAAACTCGGGCATGAAGAATAGTAAGGGTCTGTAGATAACAACTGAGGAACCTGAAGTAATGATTGTTTTACAATTTGAACATTCAGGGAGCTATAAACTGAATTAAGCAGAGGTGGTGGATGTGGAGGCATAGAATGTTGATAAACAAAAGAAGATGGTTTAATATCATCACCAGTTAATGAATCAGATACTTGTGGGGAAGGAGAAACAGAACTAGATGAGGTAGGTGTGTTAGAAAAGGAAATTTAGTCCGCAGGAGGTAAAAGGGGCAAGGAAAGATTCCTGTAAGATGGAGGGAGGAACTGGTTTGGTCATCTCCTAAGGAGAAATTATCTAAAAAACACGCCATAGTCACCAGTCAGTAATATAATACAAAAAGGCAACAAATTAGCTGATGATGAAAGAATTCTTCTGCTACCATATGTCAGGTGGTTATGCATGATGCAAGCGATAATAGCGTTTCCTAACTCGCCACAAAGAACTACTAACTACTAAACGTTTTCATTCCTGCCCTGAAGGGGGAGGCGGGCCTCTTAGACGGTGACGCCGCCTCTCAGGCCGGGAGATTTGTTACGGTGAAAGAGACTTGCGGAGAAGGTGAGGGGGTAAGTGGCTGTGGTCTATACTACGAACTGTCCCGTCATTCGCCTTAGTGCAGGAGAATGGAAAACCACGGAAAACCATTCTCAGGCAGCCGACGGGTGGGACCAGGTGTGAAGTCCGGCACTGCACCCCAGGCCCGTCTCCCGAATGCAGAGGCGTACAGCCACGGTAGAGCCGTGGCCAACTTTCCCCTGCTCGGTTGGCTGGTCAGAGTGCAGATCATATGGGACATCAAGCCACTCTGAACTACCGATCAACGTGAGCTTCTGTAGCGAGCACAGAACATGCGAGAAGGCAGACGTAATACGTGACGTGAGCGGAGGGAGGAGGGGGGCAAAACCATGACCAGTAAACGAAAAGCCGGCCGGGCGAGTGGACGGACAGCTGATACGAAGCGACACACAGCTGCAGGCGGCTCGTAGAATAAAGCAGCACTTGATGACGAAACAAGTAATGTAGGCGAAGGAAAGTAGAGTCTCCAGTGCCACGATGTAGCAGTGAGAGTACGTGACACTGATCTTCTCCCACAGCGGGCGTCCCGACTCGTTACTGCCTGACAGGGCTTTAATCATATTCATAAACTCACCCTGCGTTTACTACTCCAAGTCCAGTCACCCCACGCAGCGACTGAGTGTAGACAGCTAGACTTGAACACTGTGCTACTGGCTACAACACACGATGTCTGTTCCTTGGTTGAATTCCAGGTACAGTCCAATAATTCGCACAGTCACTTGCAGTGAACAACTAAACAGTAAGACCTCAACAGTAATCGACAACAGAACAATACTCACAACAGCGCCCATTAGCACAGATTCAATTACACTCACCATAGCTTCTTAACTGGCTGGCTCAAGGCCGCCCTCAGTACACAGACAGTACAAGACACTGACTTTTGTACCGTACGTTGTCTTCAGACCGAACACTCGGACAAAACAACAACAACAAACACAACTCGTCTTTCAGATCTCGGTGGGACACTAGCGACAGCCAACACCTCCAGCGAACCCCAACCCACCGAGTCCAACAGTGACTCTAGCACTCCAACACTGGTCGACCGTCCTTGGCTAGACTTCCTTTTCGTAGATCGGGTGATGTGTACCAGAATATTCGCGACGTGGTTACAGACGGAACATTCACGTTGATTCTCCCAGAAACTCACAGGTAAGCCAGCGGACTTGAACAATGCACAGAAAGGTCAGCCCCGTACCCACAGGCCGGCTGGAAGATCCCCGGCCGTCTGGTTCACTATCCCCTTCGAGGAAGCACCAATGTGTCTACCACAAGGCCGGTATATAACATTAGCACCGCCAAAGATTAAGCGGTCACAGGGAAACAGCAAAAACCGACGACGGTGCTAAAATGAGGCTACTAAGCAAGACGGGCAGTGATGTAGTTTGCCAATGCTTTCCTCACTGGGCCAGAAAGTGATATCGCAGAACGACTAAACCTATAAGCAACATTTTTCATATCAACCAGACGCACTCCTCGTGCTCTGAATCTCATGTTTAGGGAAAGAAATTTTAGGCACCAATAATTAAAAATGCAAACGTAACAAGACAAAAGTGTCATCTACCCGCACAAAGGTTCTGCAGTGAGATTGGCATAAATATCTGCGATCTAAAATATATGCCAACCCACCTAACTAACTGTAGAGCGTCTAGATGATACTTGCATCAGAACCCCTAAAATGAACTCACCTATATACCAACTGTAGAGCGGCTAGATGATACTTGCAACAGAACCCCTAAAATGTATGGAACTCACCTATATAACTGTAGAGTGGCTAGATGACACTTGCATCAGAACCCCTAAAATGCATGCAACTCACCTACATAACTGTAGAGCGGCTAGACGATACTTGTATCACAACCCCTAAAATGTATGGAACTCACCTACATAACTGTAGAGCGGCTAGACGATACTTGTATCACAACCCCTAAAATGTATGCAACTCACCTACATAACTGTAGAGCGGCTAGACGATACTTGTATCATAACCCCTAAAATGCATGCAACTCACCTACATAACTGTAGAGTGGCTAGATGACACTTGCATCAGAACCCCTAAAATGCATGCAACTCACCTACATAACTGTAGAGCGGCTAGACGATACTTGCAACAGAACCCCTAAAATGCATGCAACTCACCTACATAACTGTAGAGCGGCTAGACGATACTTGTATCATAACCCCTAAAATGTATGCAACTCACCTACAAAACAGTTGAGCGGTTACATTGTTCAAATACGTTTACATTCTAACCTATTAGTGTCTTAAAATCTTTTCCCTTGACTCATTACTCAACACATCCCACACCCAGCAGCTTCCATATTGTCACTGCCGTGGATGAGACTGGGACATCGGCGGAAGCTACGTTCTGCTCTGCTCTGTACCAAGGGACATATACTCAAGTACTGTGTCCGTCAAGAAATGTCAGTGGGCAGAATTCAATGTTAATGATTAAAAAATATAGAAGAGACAGAGATTAAACCACCACCCATACAGAATACAGAGTGTCTCAATAAAATGTATACACTCTTTAAATGACTACAACGCTAACAATTACTATAATACAGAAAAGTCTCAAAAATAAAAATAATAGGAATATACGTTGTTGTTGTTAGTTGTTTAGTCGCTTTCGACTCTCCGTGACCCCATAGACCAAAGTGCGCCATTTCTTCCTGTCGTATACTAATTTCCGAAGTCTTTCTAAATTGAGAGCCGTGGCTTCCTTGATGTCATCAATCCACCTCATCCGTTGTCGCCCTATTCTCCTGTTACCATCAGTCTTCCCCAGCATTAAGGTCTTTTCCAGTGAAACATGTTTTCTCATGATATGACCGAAGTACTTTAGTTTTTGCCTGAGTATTTGACCTTCCAGTGAACAGCCTGGGTTGATTTCCTGTAATATGGACTTATTAGATCTCTTCGCAGTCCACGGAACTCTAAGGAGTTTTCTCCAACACCACAGTTCAAATGCATCTATTCTTCGGCGCTCAGCCTTTCTGACTGTCCAGGTTTCGCTTCCGTACATTGCTACTGGGAAGACCATAGCCTTCACTATACGAATCTTCGTTCTTAAAGTTACGTCTCTACTCTTGAAAACGTTATCAAGGTTGGCCATTGCCTTCCTCCCAAGGAGCAAGCGTCTCTTAATTTCATGGCTGCAATCGCCATCAGCAGTTATTTTGGAGCCCAAGTAGATGAAACTAGGAACAACCTCCATTGTTTCACCATTTATATGCCAGGAGGTGATAGGTTTAGTTGCCATGATCTTTGTTTTCTTGACATTCAACCTTAGTCCAGCTTTTGCACTTTCTTCTTTCACCTTCATTAGTAGGTACTTAAGTTGTTCTTCACTTTCTGCCAACAGGGTGGTGTCATCAGCATATCTAAGGTTATTTATATGTATCTCACCAATTTTAGCTCCAGTTTCTGTTTCATCTAATTTGGCATTCCTCATTACATACTCTGCATATAAGTTGAATAAGTAAGGTGACAATATGCAGCCTTGACGTACACCTTTCTCAATCTTGACCCATTCAGCTGTTCCATATAGGGTTCTCACCGTAGCTTCCTGATCAGAGTAGAGATTTCTCATAAGGCAAATAAGATGATCTGGTACTCCCACAGTCTTGAGTACTTGCCACAATTTATTGTGGTCGACACAGTCAAAGGCTTGAGCATAGTCAATAAAGCATAAGTATAGGTCTTTCTGGAATTCTCTTGCTTTCTCCATAATCCAGCGAATATTAGCAATTTGATCTCTGGTTCCTCTGCCTTTGCGGAAACCGGCTTGTTCTTCAGGTAGTTCTCAATCTACATACTGCCGAAGCCTATTTTGCAGGATCTTGAGCATAACCTTACTAGCATGCGATATAAGTGCGATTGTTCGGTAGTTTGAACATTCTTTAGCGCTGCCCTTCTTTGGAATTGGGACGAACACTGAGTTTTTCCAATCTTTTGGCCACTGCTGGGTTTTCCATATTTGCTGACATATTGAATATAGCACTTTCACAGCAAGGAATATACGTAGAAACCAGCAAATTATCGAAAGTGTTCAAATTGTTGGCCACTGTAGTCCAAGCACAGCTGATAACGCTTTCCTAATTATTTCAATTGGTATTTTGGCACATTCTCTTTCAATGGCTGCTCTCAACTCATTGATTGTAGCTGGTTTTGTGGTGTAAACATTGTGTTTAACATACCTCCACAGAAAGAAAACCATGGGGGTCAAATCCGGTGAGAGTGGAGGGTACTCGCTACCTCCTCTTCGTCCTACTAATCTGTTTGGCTGGTGGCAGTTAGATAGGTCCTCATATTCCGATGGTAGTGGGGAGGTGCTCCATCCTGCTGGAAGTACCATTCCTCAATCCTAGACATCTTTTGGACGCGTGGTATAACGTATTCGTGTAGTAAGTTAAGGTAATTTGCACCATTAACGCTATCATAAAAAACGAATGGTCCAATTAAACCAAATCCTGCAAACAGCACCACACTGTAACTCCAGGTAGGTTCACATGGTGTTCCACTATCACATGAGGATTGTTAGCTGTCCAGTAGGTGCAATTGTGACGATTAATGGAACCATTTAACTTGAACGTAGCCTCGTCACTCAAAACAATCTTGTATGGGAATTGGTTGTCCTCTGGAGATTTTGCTTCGTACTACTCACAAAATTCAATTCTCCTATAATGCATGAATAAAACTTCTCCGTTGGGCACGCTTCAAAATGGGATAGACGCTCGATTTAGGAACTCCTGTCTCTCGAGCCGCTTGCCGAACGGATTTTCTAGGCGATTGCTGAAATCGCGCCATGACTTCTCTTTCCCTTGTGGGGCCGGTGGATGATCGTTGCCTTCCGGAATGTCTTTTATGGACATCCTTAACAGTTCCTTCCTCCTCAAACTTATCTCTCAAACGAGTAATTGTGATTCTCGTTTATGCATCGCGCTGAAACTCCATTCTAAACCGTCTTTGCACTTCACTGATGTTCTTAGTCCTCCGGTAACACTTTATAGTGAATTTTCTTTCCTCAAAGTTTAGTCTGACACCAGTCATTATTTTATGCAGCTACAACTGAAGAAAAAATAAAGACAAAAAGCATCGTTGTTATGAACTGTCAACGCCTATCAGCTGGAAGGTCCTTGTTCAAGTCCCTTCCCTGGAGAAGTTTATTTCATCGGTTGGCACTCTCAAGCCGGTCATAAAGCACGTACAGATTTAGCAACGCCGCCTCGCAAAGCGATCTAATTGGCTAAATTCAGCAGCTCATTAAACGATAACGGCGCAAGATATTGAAGTATTTTTTTCAAGCTCCATATCAGTATGATCAAAGCTCTAACGCTCGTACTCGCGATTCACGTTGTTTGCGACCACCCTGTATTTACAAGTTGCTTTACTTCGCACCGACGGAGATAAGTCTTACAGCGACGACGGGACAAGAAAAGGCTAGGAGTGGGAAAGAAGTGACCGTGACCTTAATTAAGGTACAGACCTAGCGCATGTCACTTGTGAAAGTGGAAAACCACGGAAAGTCATCTTCTGGCCTTCCGACAGTGGTGTTCAAACCCACTATTTCTCCAATGCAAGGCCGCAGCTAACCGCACGGCCAACTCGCTTGGTCTAATCATATCGCTTGGCTACGACGATTGGTTTCACAACGGTTCATATCTTATAGCTCGTGGCTTAACTTCACGATACTGACAAGACCTATAACAAAACGGCGATGAGTGTAAAAATAAACGAACAAGTAGGTAAAAATTAGGAAGTTTCATTAAAGAAAGTAATGAGACTGGAACTTGCTCATAAATTGAAGCCGAGGTACTGGTGATATTGATCAAGAGACTGGGCGTGTGAAGTTATGAGCTGTGCCATGCAGCTGAGCCGGATTTTATTGCCAGCAGACATAACTTGCTATTTGTTTGGGGAGGGATACTCTTGTTACTCGGGCTGGATTACTTTCAGCAGCTCTAGAAGTACCAATATCGTGTGACCACGCCAGCCGAAATGTTAAGCCGTCTGGGTGACGTGGATGGCTTGCAGGACACTCCGTTTTCAATAATGGGTTCTAGAAAAAGTCGGTGTTCCTAGGAACTAAATTAACGTGCATGTAGGTAAGATACGTGCCGAATGTGTCATAGAGCCTATGAAATATAAAGTTACGTTCGGGAGTTATTTTACCTCAATTACTGAGTACGTGCATATGTGATTCCTTCTACAGTTTATCTGACATCTGTCTTTCTGGTTTAGAATTATGCCCAGATTTTATGTTATTATTTATAATTATTTTAAAAAATACATCCCAATTGGAAAATATCCCGGTGCCAGTGATCACGTACAGTCGTGTGATAATAAAATTAAAGTTAAAGCATAATTACCCAATAACAACAACACGAGTACAACAAGCAATTCATTGGAAAGAAAATATTGGAAGAAATACTTCTAGTTTAACAATATACAAATTCACATGTAGCTGAAGTATTTCAAAATTTTACACTTTGGCTTAGAGTAGATTGAGTGGTCCAATTACTAACCATTATCTTAGCGTTGTAAACACAGCATCACTCATGCCATCAGATGACTTGATACTACAATTTACAGTTGCATTAAATTTGATACCATGGCACAGAAATTTGCACGTAGTTTGCAGAATTCTGGAGTCTATCCTTGAAGCATCTTACATTTAGGCGAAACGTTTGTAAGTCAGCAGCAGGTAATGCATTCCAATCATCAATTCCCTGATTTAGAAACGAATATTTACCATAGTTTTCTGCAATATACCTTTAACTTTATGCAATGATCTGTCCTGCTTTTGTAACAGGGCTTTTCTAGTCGACTGTTCAACTCACCCCAAGCTGCCTTGTTCATGCAGGCTTCATACGTGGCACATAACCGTGTTCGTTTCCTTCTAGTCCCCAGTGTCTCCCACCCAAGTGTGTCTATCATATTCCTCACACTAATTATTGGATTGAAATCGTTAAGCACGAATCCTTCGGGCTTTCGCTGTACTATCTTAAGCCCGTGTTTGGTACGGCTGCTCCTCATTACAGAACTCGCCTATAGCTGCCCTTTAGCACGTACGCTTTAATAATTACACTTCATAAGTGTAGACCTCTCTTTACGTGGATTCCTAGGTACATGCGTGAGTTACTCTACCATTATTCATTGACACATACTGAACAGTGTTTCTGTGCTGGATTCTATCTCAAGTTATCTCCCTCTCGGTGCGGGTGATAGAATAACGCTAAAGGAAGCCCCAGAGGCAGGAGTATCATACGTCCTCTTTTTCTTCTGGCTATCGTTCCTTCTCAGATTGAAAATTCCGGGTTTTCTCAGTTTTTACAAGTCCTTGAAACTTAAATTGTAAGACAATACAATAATAGCCGAAGTAATAATCTAAGTGCTGCATGCCACTCTCAATCCGAAGATTGGTTGGCAGCAATTATTCACTGTAAACTGTTAATCACTTCATTTCCTCAAAAGAGCCTGCTCCTACACCTTTTCTGATCTGTCTAGAGCAGTACCGGCAATTAGAGGGGAGCGAGGGTGGAAGCTGTCCCCCACTTTGTTGAGAAAACATTACATTTTATCCGGCTGAAACTAGGAATTATATGAATTATTAAAACAAGCTATTTTTACAGCCTTGTTGTTTTATCACCTAATTTTTTCCGTTATTTTCTTTAAATTGAACAACATTCTTAGTGGAAATACGAACAAAATATATTTCGTCGTTGCTAACCGACTTCTATAGCGCCACAGCAAGTAGTGGAGACTTTGCATGTGCTGTGCAGAAGGGTACGAGGTTGCCAAGGTCATGGACACTGAGGTATGATCCACCCGCTTGCCGCGCGCATTCATTAGTGCGTAGTCAAATACTAAGTGATTTGTAAGTGTATACTCACGCCATAGTTGTATTTAATTGTAATACATGTGTAATACTATCCCTTTGGTGAAAGTTTTATTGTACAGTATTAAATAAAAATCTCAAAAAACTAAGTTATTATTTTCGCAATTAAGTTGGTGAAATGTCAACCTTTACCTCTGCCGAAATTCGCTACGAGACCGTAGAAAAACTTCAATCAATCAATCAATCAATCAATCAATCAATCAATCAATCAATCAATCAATCAATCAATCAATCAATCAATCAATCAATCAATCAATCAATCAAGCAAGCAAGCAAGCAAGCAAGCAAGCAAGCAAGCAAGCATACTGTTTTGCATTTAGGGCAGTCGCCCAGGAGGCAGATACCTATCAGTCCTTTTCATAGACGTTTCTTAAATGATTTCAAAGAAGTTTATCGAACATCTCCCGTGGTAAGTTATTCCAATCCCTAAAGTTTCTCCACGTGAACTCTTGTTAACTTATTTTTAATTTTGAAAAACGTGAAATTAAGCAATTTCTTCAATTGTGACGAAAATTGAAGGGCTAAAGAGCTGGGAAAGTTTTCAAATTGTGAGTCTTAGATATCTCTTTCAAACTAAAAGAAAATAAATTTCGAAAATAACTTAAAGCCTAAATGTAGTTCCGAAAAATCATCCTAAAATAACTGGGGAAATGCTGGGGCTGTACCTTAATTAAGGCCACGGCCGCTTCCTTCCCACTCCTAGTCCTGCCCTGTCCCATCGTCGCCATAAGACCTATCTGTGTCGGTGAGACGTAAAGCACCTTGCTAATTTTTTGGAAAAATAAAGAATATATTCTCATAATTTATTATATTAATCTAAAAGTTGTAGCCCATATCTCTAGAATGTTTTGAACCTTTAGTTGCTTGCCTGAAGGGCTACAACTGTAGATTTTTCCTCAGCTATTGGGCACGTAAACATACGATCCCTTCTACATTACATTTGAAGGCATCTGCCTTTCTATTTTTGAATGATGCCCCGAGTTGATGTTATTCATTGACACATACTGGACAATATTATATAGTGGGGACAAAATCCTTTCGTATCTCCATTTAGAACGCCTGAAAGGTATGCAAAGCCACTTAACGGCGTTGACGGAGAAGTTGCCCGCCTAACTCCTAGCCATTCCAGTACAAGGCCACCTGTCTACCGTGTTGTAGAGCGGGTTGTGGTCTCCCCAGGCTGAGTTTTCCTGCTGTATGGATTACAATGCGAACACCGAGTTAAGTCTCCATCAAATAACATGGATTTGTTTCTGGTCTATATGGAACTGGCGTCATCAATTTCCCGCAACCATTATAACAATGGTAACCAGTGTTCGTACCTATTGTATTTTGTTAGGTCAGTAGTGTCGACTAAAAGCTTCGTCTTCCTTTATTCGTGTCAGAAGTATCAACTTATAGATATTTAACAAAAAGCAACATCTACATTTCTACTATACAAATATACAAATCTCTATTCCAATTTTAATAAACCCTGATACACAAGGTACAATATTAATTTACTTTTCTAAAAATTTATTTTCAACTTTTTCAATTTCCCTTCACAGTACTACTCCACTATAAATAAATAAATTTGTTCTATTACTATACTAAAACATACATAATTAATGTTATTTCAATTAAATCAAAACTCCCTATTCATCAAATTTTAAATTGATACTTTCAAAATAATTCGAATCGCACGAACATCCTCTCAGTGTAAATGAAATTCTTCACTTTAAGCTTTATTTTGCATTCTAGATACACTTTCCAGTACATCTACTATGTTACGACTTATCTCACCTTATAATGAGAGCGACGGGCGATGTGTACATGTTTTAGAGCTAAAATCATATTATCATAATATAACAATATTACTTTCAAATCCACCTTCAAGCGCACTACTTTTCAATGCAAGATCCATTTAAATTTTTTTATTGTAATCCATCTCTTACTTGATCATAAGCTGCACCTTGACCTGACATTTACTCTAATAAGAGTTATAGAAAATTATCACTCTTAAAAAATAATCTTACGACGGCGGTATACAAACTGATAACAAAATCAAGTCGATTATAACGTGTACTATCGATTACAGGACAGATTCCTCTGAAAAGACTAAAACACCGCCAAATTCTTTGAGTTTCAAGAACATAACTATTACTACTCAAGTAATGATATTTACAATTGGAATAATAGGGTATCTAATCCTAGTTTATAGCCCAATTTTCAAAGCTTCGTATACCAATTCTAAACTCCAAATAAATTCAAAATTCTACCTTAAAAAATTTACATTCAAGTCTATTAAAAAGTTTACTAACTCCTACACTAATAATGTTCACTTTAACCCTACGTATAACCGCGGCGGCTGGCACGACTTTTGCCGGCTACATATTATATTACTAATTCCAAGTCACCTTAATAAATAATATTAAATACTGCAAATATATGTATGCTATCTAAGCTCATAAATCTATAATCACAAAAATTCACATGTAAAACATATAAAAAGTAAACAATTAAGCAAGAATAAAACTTTCTAAATTCATTATTAAAATACGGGTCAAATATTTAATATTACAATTAAAAAATAATATCACATAAATATTAACATACAATATAATGAACTCATTTTGAGTATTTCCTGGCGTTGAATTTTCATCGCATTTTTCGCCCCTATACAATGAAAATATTCACTTATCTAAAAAATAACATATGGGACCTATCCTATAACACTAATCATTTCACCTTATAAACTTACTAATACTTTTGAAATCGCCTTCAGCAGCGGGTAATAAATATTTAATTAGAATATTAATCATAGTTTATTTTTTTTTGTGTATATTTCTTGAAATATATACTTAAATAGGTATATATATTAATATAAATGTATATTTAAAATAAATACTTTAATTTATTACTAAAAACTAAATAGATAATGAATATAGGTTATTATATATTTATACCAATATTTAAGTATATATTATATAAACATTTATTAATATATAAATATATATATAATATATATGTAGATATATATCCCCTACAATGCTAGAAATATCTATAATATCCTCTTTTTCTCTCTCAAGTATATTTGTTATTAACATTATCGGGGGATTATATATTAATAAGTTATTATTAATTAATGTACCTTTTCTATATGTAATTAATATTATATAAATGTATATATATATATATAACTATTGTAACTGACCAATTTTTCTTACTAAAAACTATTAACTATCTCAAAATTAATCTCAAATAAGGCCTTTATTTTAAAATTTTGAAAATTTCTAAAATTTCAAAATTGTTACTAATCTTTATCGACTAAATCTATTTTAATTACTTTTTTACTAACTTCAAAATTTCCAAAAATTCCTGATTACCAAAAATGCAAAATTTGTGCACTTTCAAAAAAAATTTCAAAAAAAGAAATCATTCTCTCCCTAAATAGCTATTTTAACACTAATAAACACTTTGCACCAACTCTTATTATCCATACGTTAAAGTTTTAGTAATGAAGTGCCTGATAAAAAGGATTACTGTGATAGAGTAAATCATGTAATTATTTACCTTCATTATATCTAATAGATTTAAACTATTTCCTAAAGTATCAAAAACTTTCGTGCTTCATACACCTAGATATATTCATAAACTTTAACAAAAAGGTAAGCTAAATATAAGCTAATGGGTTCATACCCCGTAAATAGGATTGTCCTCCTTTTTAATCTTCGCTACTCCTGCTAAAACTTTATTTACTACAACTTTAATCTTAGGTACGCTCATTGCCACAACGTCAACTTCCTGGTTAGGAGTTTGGATGGGATTAGAAATTAACCTCCTATCTTTTATCCCTCTAATAACTGATACAAAAAATCTAATATCAACAGAAGCTTCCCTAAAATATTTTTTAGTGCAAGCCTTAGCATCTGCTGCACTACTTTTCTCTATTATTTTAATATTTGCATTCTCCAATAATCCTTTTTATATAAATACCGAAATCTTTTCAACCCTAATATCTTCAGCATTGCTACTAAAAATGGGAGCCGCCCCCTTCCATTTTTGGTTTCCAGCAACAATAGAAGGATTAAGATGAAAAAACTGTTTTATTTTAATAACCTGACAAAAAATCGCCCCTCTAATATTGTTAGCATACATTATTGAAATAAACATTTTCATTAGAATAATTATTTTATCCTCAGTACTAATTGGATCTTTAGGAGGATTAAATCAAAGTTCTCTACGAAAACTAATAGCTTATTCCTCTATTAATCATATTGGTTGAATAGTTGCCGCCATAGTAGTAGGAGAAAACCTATGGGAACTATATTTTATTATCTACACATTTCTTACCCTATCTATTATTCTAATATTTAATGTTCATCGCATTTACCATATCAACCAAAACTTCTTAACAATAACTAACAACCAAATTACAAAGTCTTGTTTATTCCTCCTTCTTCTTTCCCTTGGTGGTTTACCTCCTTTCTTAGGATTTCTACCTAAATGATTGATTATCCAAACCTTAGTTGATCTAAATTATCAATTTATCGTTATCATCATAGTAATTATAACTTTAGTAACACTATTTTATTATCTTCGATTAACATTTCTTGCATTCCTATTCTCCTACACTGAATTAAAATTAACTTTAATAAGTTCCTACAATCGCACCTTTTTACCCCTTCTATTAACCTTTACCGGAATTTCAACCTTGGGATTACCTTTCTGTTCTGTTATCTATTTTATGCTTTAAGGCTTTAAGTTAATAAAACTAATAGCCTTCAAAGCTATAAATAAAGACAGTGTCTTTAAGCCTTAATAGGTTTACCTACTCCTTTAGAATTGCAGTCTAATATCATCATTGACTATAAAGCCTGGAAGGGGAGAATAATTCTCCTAAATAAATTTACAGTTTACCGCCTATAACCTCAGCCACCCTACCGCAACAATGACTTTTTTCAACTAATCATAAGGACATTGGAACATTATACTTCATTTTTGGTGCCTGAGCAGGAATGGTAGGTACATCTCTCAGCTTATTAATCCGTGCAGAATTAGGACAACCAGGTTATTTAATTGGTGATGATCAAATTTATAATGTAATCGTCACTGCTCACGCATTTGTAATAATTTTCTTCATGGTAATGCCCATCATAATTGGGGGATTTGGAAATTGATTAGTTCCTCTTATACTTGGGGCCCCTGATATAGCCTTCCCTCGAATAAACAATATAAGTTTCTGATTACTTCCTCCTTCACTTGTCCTATTACTTAGAAGTAGTTTAGTGGAAAGCGGTGCAGGTACTGGTTGAACAGTCTACCCTCCCCTTTCTTCAGGGATTGCACACGCTGGAGCTTCTGTTGACTTAGCAATTTTCTCTCTTCATTTAGCAGGGGTATCATCAATTCTCGGAGCCGTTAATTTTATTACCACAACTATTAATATACGAGCCCCTGGGATATCACTAGACCAAACACCTTTATTTGTATGAGCTGTAGCAATTACCGCTCTTCTACTTCTCCTATCCTTACCTATTTTAGCAGGTGCTATTACTATATTACTTACTGACCGAAATCTTAATACCTCTTTCTTCGATCCTGCAGGTGGGGGGGATCCTATTCTCTATCAACACCTATTTTGATTTTTTTGGTCACCCTGAAGTCTATATTTTAATTCTTCCAGGATTTGGCATGGTCTCTCATATTATTAGTCAAGAAAGAGGGAAAAAGGAAGCATTTGGTACTTTAGGAATAATCTACGCAATAATAGCAATTGGGCTCCTCGGGTTCGTCGTATGAGCACACCATATATTTACTGTAGGAATAGATGTAGACACACGAGCTTATTTCACATCCGCCACTATAATTATTGCTGTTCCTACAGGAATTAAAATTTTTAGTTGATTAGCTACACTTCACGGAACCCAACTAACTTATAGTCCAGCCTTACTTTGAGTATTAGGTTTTGTCTTCCTCTTCACTATTGGAGGACTAACAGGAGTTGTATTAGCCAACTCCTCAATTGACATCATTTTACACGACACATACTATGTCGTTGCTCACTTCCACTATGTTTTATCTATAGGAGCAGTATTTGCAATTATAGCTGGATTTATTCAATGATATCCATTATTTACAGGTTTAACCCTAAACCCTAAGTGATTAAAAATTCAATTTACAACTATATTTGTAGGAGTAAACTTAACATTCTTTCCTCAACACTTTTTAGGACTAGCTGGTATACCACGTCGATACTCTGATTATCCAGACAGTTACACATCTTGAAATGTTGTTTCAAGCCTAGGGTCAACTATCTCTTTTATTGGAATTATCTTCCTTATTTTCATTATTTGAGAAAGTATAATCTCAAATCGAACTGTCTTATTCCCTATAAATATGGTAAGTTCATTAGAATGATATCAATCTTATCCCCCAGCTGAACATTCATATTCCGAACTACCTATATTAACTAATTTCTAATATGGCAGAATAGTGCGGTAGATTTAAGCTCTACATATAAAGTTCACCCTTTTATTAGAATATTGTATGGCAACCTGATCGAATTTAAATCTACAAAATAGTGCCTCTCCGTTAATAGAACAATTAATTTTCTTTCATGATCATACACTTTTTATTTTATTAATAATTACTGTTCTAGTTGCTTATATTATAGGAAGTTTATTATTCAATAAATTTACACATCGTTATCTACTTGAAGGACAAACGATTGAAGTAATTTGAACAATTCTCCCTGCAATTACACTTATTTTCATTGCCCTTCCATCTCTTCGACTTCTCTATCTACTTGATGAATCAATAGACCCTCTTATTACAGTAAAAACTGTAGGCCATCAATGATATTGAAGTTATGAATATACAGACTTTACTACTCCTTATGAATTCACCTCATACATACTTCCTTACAACGAAATACCTACAAATGGTTTTCGGTTACTAGATGTAGATAACCGAACTGTACTCCCTATAAATACCCCTGTTCGAGTTCTAGTCACGGCTGCTGACGTTCTCCATTCTTGAACAGTTCCAGCCTTGGGAGTAAAGGTTGATGCTACCCCAGGCCGACTAAACCAAACACGTTTTTTTTATAAATCGGCCTGGATTATTTTATGGTCAATGTTCAGAAATCTGCGGGGCTAATCATAGCTTTATGCCCATTGTAATTGAAAGAATTAATATTAACTCATTTATTAAATGAATCAATAACATAATAAATTCATCATCAGATGACTGAAAGTAAGTACTGGTCTCTTAAACCATTTTATAGTAATTAACACCTACTTCTGATGAAGAAATTAGTTAATTCATAACATTAGT
Organism: Anabrus simplex; assembly: GCF_040414725.1. Taxonomy (NCBI): domain Eukaryota; kingdom Metazoa; phylum Arthropoda; class Insecta; order Orthoptera; family Tettigoniidae; genus Anabrus; species Anabrus simplex. The sequence continues at coordinate 501,752,951 of NC_090267.1, forward strand.
ATGTCATACTAAAATAATTAAATACTTTAATATTTCTTTATTCCTCAAATAATACCTATAAATTGATTAATTTTATTTTTTATATTTTCATCTACTCTTATTTTATTTGCCATTATAAATTACTATATTTTTTTATATAATATTCCCTCACCAACAAATAACCCTTCATTAACTTCAAATTCCATAAATTGAAAATGATAAATAACCTCTTCTCAATTTTTGACCCTACATCTAGTATCATAAGTTTATCCCTCAACTGATTAAGAACATTTCTTGGACTTTTAATATTACCCTTCATCTACTGATTAATTCCCTCACGTCTTACCATCATTTGGTCTTCAATTACAAATACCCTTCATAATGAATTTAAAACTTTAATCGGACCAACCAGTCACAGTGGAAGAACCTTCATCTTCATTTCATTATTCTCACTTATTTTATTTAATAATTTCCTAGGATTATTCCCCTATATTTTTACTAGCTCTAGTCATCTGGTATTAACACTCACATTATCTTTACCTCTATGATTATCATTCATACTATATGGGTGAATCAACCACACCACTCATATATTTGCCCACATAATCCCTCAGGGTACTCCTCCTATCCTTATACCTTTTATGGTTTGTATTGAAACTATTAGAAATATTATTCGCCCGGGTACATTAGCTATCCGTTTAGCTGCCAATATAATTGCAGGTCATCTCCTTTTAACTCTTTTAGGGAATACTGGCCCCTCCTTAATTCTTTCTACGCTATCCATTTTACTTATTGCCCAAATACTTTTAATAATGTTGGAATCAGCTGTAGCCATCATTCAATCATATGTATTTGCTACATTAGCCACCCTTTATTCTAGAGAAGTAAACTATGGTAACACATTCAAACCACCCTTATCATTTAGTCAACCCCAGACCTTGACCCCTAACCGGTGCTATTGGAGCTATAACAACTACTATAGGAATAATTAAATGATTCCATCAATACGACAATTCCCTCTTATTCCTAGGTTTAACTTTAATTACCTTAACTATAATTCAATGATGACGTGATATTACACGAGAAGGAACATATCAGGGCCTTCACACTTTACCAGTAAGTAAGGGATTACGATGAGGTATAATCTTATTTATTATCTCTGAAGTGTTCTTCTTTATCTCCTTCTTCTGAGCTTTCTTTCACAGAAGTCTCTCCCCTAGTATTGAACTAGGAAGACTTTGACCTCCTTTAGGAATTCAACCTTTTAATCCCCTCCAAATTCCTCTGCTTAATACCACTATTCTCCTTGCTTCAGGAGTAACTGTCACATGAGCACATCATAGTTTAATAGAAGGAAATTATAGTCAAGCTACACAAAGATTATTTTTCACAATTTTATTGGGTATTTACTTTACCATTCTCCAAGCCTACGAATATATTGAGGCTCCCTTTACCATTAGTGACGCCGTATATGGATCAACCTTCTTTGTAGCAACCGGATTTCATGGACTCCACGTCATCATTGGAACTACCTTCCTATTAATTTGTCTATTACGACATTTGATATGTCACTTCTCAATCAACCATCACTTTGGATTTGAAGCCGCTGCATGATACTGACACTTCGTTGATGTAGTATGATTATTTTTATATATTTCTATTTATTGATGAGGAAGATAATTCATTATTTATTTAGTATATAAGTACATTTGACTTCCAATCAAAAAGATTGATTAATTCAAAATAAATAATCTGAATTATATTTATCGTCTCTTCATTTACAATCATTCTAACATCAATTGTTATAGTATTGGCCTCAATCCTCTCTAAAAAAACCATCAATGATCGAGAAAAAGCTTCCCCCTTTGAGTGTGGATTTGACCCTAAAAGCTCAGCCCGGCTCCCTTTCTCCTTACGATTCTTTTTAATTGCCGTAATTTTCCTTATTTTTGATGTAGAAATTGCTTTACTTCTTCCTGTTATCATTATTATAAATTGATCAAATATCTTATCATGATCAATTATTAGTATAATATTTCTACTAATCCTATTACTAGGTTTATATCACGAATGAAACCAAGGGGCCTTAGAATGGGCATCTTAGGGTTGTAGTTAATTATAACATTTGATTTGCACTCAAAAAGTATTGATTTGTCAATCTACCTTAAATAAGAAGCGATAAATTGCAATCAGTTTCGACCTGATCTTAGATGTATTACATCCTTATTTATCTTAATTGAAACCAAAATAGAGGTATATTACTGTTAATAATATTATTGAAATTTATTTCCAATTAAAGAAATGTGTTGATCAAATTAAAGCTGCTAACTTTTTATTTTAATGGTTTAATTCCATTGACATTTCTCCATTTATATAGTTTAAAATAAAACAATACATTTTCATTGTATAAATAATATAACTATATTTATAAATACTTAAAAGTTAATAAACTTCCCCAACATCTTCAGTGTTGTGCTCTACATAAGCTATTTAAGTACAAAATCAACATAATCAGCATAATCACCCATAAAACAAAACTAATTAAATAAATCTTAATTCTATTATTCTGTCAATCCTGAACCATCTGAGTATATCGAACAGATTGCTTATAGATTATCTGACCACCTCAATCCTCACTTCAACCTTGGTCCATAGTTTTAAAAACTTGTTTCCCTAAAAATAAAGGTAGATAACTGACTCCATATGTTCTAATAAAGGGTATAAACCATATTGATCCTAAAAAATTAGATATTATAAATACCTTTAAAGACAATAAGTTATAAGATAAAGAAAATTTAGATACCTCATATCCAAGCCAACCTCCTATCACTCTCACAATTAAAGCTAATAATTTTAAAGTAGTTGGTAAACAAATTATAGAAGGTGATGGAAACATAACTCAACTTAATATACAACCCCCTAAAATTGCTATCATGACTAACATTAATATTCTCTTCAACATAACTCATCCCTCATCATTTAATGGGTGGAATGATGTAGAATTAAATTCACCTGTTATTGAATAGTATACTAATCGCAAAGAATAACATACAGTTAAACCTGTAGAGAAAAAATATAAACAAAAACTAAACATATTAATATAGGATAATCTAACAATTTCTAAAATTAAGTCCTTCGAATAAAACCCAGCCAAAAAAGGTATACCACAAAGCGCGAGATTAGAAATATTAAAACAAACAGCCGTCAGCGGTATCTGACTACAAATATTTCCCATAAACCGAATATCTTGAGAATCCTTCATATTATGAATCAATGAACCAGCACATATAAATAAAAGAGCCTTAAATAATGCATGCGTTAAAAGATGAAAAAATGCTAATTTAGGAAACCCTATAGCTAAAATTCTTATCATTAAACCTAATTGTCTTAAAGTTGATAAAGCAATAATCTTCTTTAAATCAAATTCAAAATTAGCCCCTAAGCCCGCCATAAATATAGTAAGTCCAGCTATAAGTAATAAAAACTTAGACAATCAGGTATCCACAAATGCTCTATTAAACCGAATCAACAAATAAACCCCTGCCGTAACCAATGTTGATGAGTGTACCAAAGCTGAGACAGGAGTTGGAGCTGCCATAGCCGCTGGTAATCAAGAAGAAAATGGAATTTGAGCTCTTTTAGTTATAGCAGCCAACACCACTATAGTACTAATTAATATTATAATAAAAGAATCCTTACCAAAATCCAAATAATACACATAATTTCAACTCCCATATGCCATTATTCACGCAATAGCTATGAGCAATGCGACATCTCCAACCCGATTAGATAAAGCTGTCAATAAACCCGCGTTATAAGATTTAACATTTTGATAATAAATAACTAAACAATAAGAAACAAGTCCTAATCCATCTCAACCTAATAGAATTCTAATTAAATTTGGTCTAATAATCAAAAATATTATTGACAACACAAACATTAATACTAAAATAATAAATCGATTGATAGTCAAATCACCATGTATATATTCATCTCTATAAAAAATCACTAAAGCTGAAATAAACAATACAAACCCTATAAATAATAGTGATATTCAATCAAACAAAAAGGTTATAACAATTGAACTTCTATTCAAACTTAACACTTCCCATTCAATAAAAATCGCTAAATCATATCTAATAAAATAAAAACCTATAAATATCAAAATTATCGCTACAATAAACAAAAATAAAAAACTTAAAAAACAAATAGATAATGACCATAAAATGGTTTAAAGTAGTCACCTACACCATTGGTATCACAAACCAACATTTATACTTTAAACTATTTAAACACAATCACAATATACATAAATCCCCCTTTAATACTAAAATATTTAATGGTAGTCAATGAAGTAAGAGTAAAATAAATTCACGACTATAGCCGCTGGAACAAGAATGAATTCCAGAATATATCATACCATGTTGACTATAAGCATATAAATATAAGGTATACACTGCTCTAAAAAACGACAATAACATTAATATAACCATAGATACTCACGATCAAGCAACCAATCTATTAAATAAACTAATCTCTCCTATTAAGTTTAAAGAAGGGGGCGCAGCCATATTAGAAGAACTAAGAAGAAACCATCATATAGCCATTGAAGGCATAAAATTCATTAAACCCTTACTTACTAGTATTCTTCGTCTCCCTAAGCGCTCATATGTAATATTTGCTAAAGCAAATAAACCAGAAGAACATAACCCATGAGCGATCATAAGCGTGTAACTTCCTCTAAACCCTCAAACTCTTAACGTTATTAAACCCCCCAGGACAATCCCTATATGAGAAACCGAAGAATAAGCAATTAAAGCCTTTAGATCCGTCTGATACAAACATACTAAACTAACTAACACACCCCCTACTAAACTAATGGCAACTCAAACATAGTTATACTTTAATCCCAAAGAAACCATTATTGTATAAACACGTAATAATCCATACCCTCCTAATTTCAACAATACACCTGCCAAGATTATAGATCCAGATACTGGCGCTTCCACATGCGCTTTTGGTAATCATAAATGAACAAGAAATATTGGAATCTTTACTAAAAAAGCCAAAATTAAAACCAAGTAAAACATAACATTAAACAAACTTACATTTCTCAACAAACTTAAATCCAAATTACCATAAATTCTATACACATTAAATAATCCCACCAATAAAGGTAAGGAAGCTAACAAAGTATAAAACAATAAATATACCCCCGCCTGTAATCGTTCAGGTTGATATCCTCAGCCTAAAATCAAAAACAAAGTAGGAATTAATCTACTTTCAAAAAATAAATAAAAAGAAAATATACTCATACTTCTAAAAGTACAGTATAATATCAATAATAAAAACAAAACATAAATTTGAAATAATTGATTATAAAATTTAACACGATACACCGATTCTCTAGCTGTAATCATTAATGCACAAATTCAAAATCTCAATAAAATCAATTCATTAGATAAAATATCTCCCCCAAAACAATAACTTAAATTACCAAAATCACCTGATAGAGTACAACCTACAAAAAATATAAATGTTATAAAATATATTAAAGACTGAACCACCCATCAATAATCAATTAAAAAACATAAAGGGATTAAAAATATGATCATAAATATAAATTTTAACATTGTAGTACTCTAAATGTTTGAAAAAAATCATTGCCATGAGTTCGAATTATAGAAACCACCACAGATAGTCCTAAAGCCCCCTCACAAACAGAAAATGTTAAAAAAACTATACTAAAATACAATTCATAATCAAAAAAATTTAAATATAAATAAAGTAACCCAAACAAACTCAACACAATAAATTCTAAACTCAACAATATAGATAATAAATGCTTACGTTTAGAACAAAAAGTTCACGCCCCTATTAAAAACACTAAAATCAAGACAACTCAACTTATATTTATTACCATTGTTTTAGTAGTTTAATAAAAACACTGGTCTTGTAAACCAACATTAAGATTTTTTCTTCTAAAACTCAGAGGAAAGAAAATTCTTTTCACTAATCCCCAAAATTAATATTTTATACTTAAACTACCCTCTGGATTTTAAATTTAAGAATTCTTGTCTTCAATCTTCTTAATAGTATGATTTTTATACAAGCTAATCATCCCCTTGCTATAACCCTCATTATTATTGTACAAACATGTATTATCTCTATAACTGTTGGATTAATATCCTCCTCCTTTTGATTCTCCTACATCCTGTTCTTAATCTTCCTGGGAGGTATGTTAGTCCTTTTTATCTACATCACCAGTTTAGCTTCCAATGAACTCTTTTATACTTCTATAAAAACTCTTGTAATTTCATTACTATTTATAGCCTTAGTTCTAATAATTTCATCCATAAGAGATCCATATTTTACCAATATACTTACTAAAAATATGGACCTTACATCAATCGACCTAATATATTACTCCCTAAATACAGAAGCCACCCCTCACTTAATTAAACTTTACAATAAACCCAACCATCTCATTACTCTAATACTAGTGAACTACTTATTTCTTACCTTAATCGTAATTGTAAAAATTACAAACATCTTCCAAGGTCCTCTGCGACAAAAATTTTAATGACCAAACCTATACGAGTATCACATCCTCTTTTTAAAATTGCTAATAACGCCTTAGTAGATCTGCCTGCCCCCTCAAACATCTCCGCTTGATGAAACTTCGGATCACTCCTCGGTCTTTGTTTAATAATCCAAATTGCCACAGGTCTTTTCTTAGCCATACACTATACTGCTAATGTAGATTTAGCTTTTTCTAGTGTGGCCCACATTTGTCGTGATGTCAACTACGGTTGACTATTACGCACTTTACATGCCAATGGTGCTTCTTTTTTCTTCATCTGCCTTTACCTTCACGTAGGGCGTGGAATATATTATGGTTCATATAATTATATGCACACCTGATCTACGGGTGTCGTAATCCTATTTTTAGTTATAGGAACAGCTTTTATAGGATATGTTCTCCCTTGAGGCCAAATATCTTTTTGAGGCGCAACTGTAATTACAAATCTTTTATCAGCTGTTCCTTATTTAGGTATTGATTTAGTCCAATGAGTTTGGGGGGGATTCGCAGTTGATAATGCTACCCTCACTCGATTCTTCACCTTCCACTTTGTTCTACCATTTATTGTTGCTATAATAGTTATAATCCATCTCTTATTCCTACACCAAACAGGATCAAATAACCCCCTAGGTTTAAATAGAAACTCAGATAAAATTCCATTTCACCCTTATTTCACTTTTAAGGACATTTTTGGATTCATCATTATAGTTGCCATTCTACTATTATTAACTCTTCTCGAACCTTATATACTAGGAGATCCTGATAATTTTACCCCTGCGAATCCCCTAGTTACACCTGTTCATATTCAACCCGAATGATATTTCCTCTTTGCATATGCAATTTTACGGTCTATTCCCAATAAGCTAGGTGGAGTAATTGCATTAGTAATATCTATCGCCATTCTCCTCATTCTCCCTTTTACTGCAAACAATAAATTCCGTGGAATCCAATTTTACCCAATCAATCAAATTCTATTTTGATCTATAGTTTCTATTGTCATCCTTTTAACATGAATTGGTGCTCGACCGGTAGAAGACCCTTATATTCTAACTGGCCAAATCCTCACCGTCCTATATTTCCTTTATTACATCTTAAATCCTTTAATTTTTTATATTTGAGATAACCTAGTGAATTAGTTATTAAGCTTATGAAAGCATATGTTTTGAAAACATAAGACAGAAGTTCAATTCTTCTATTAACTTTACTAAATTAAATCCATTAAATAAGTAAGGAATGTATAAAAACCTTTAACCCCAAGAAAAATAATAAAAAATTTAATGATAAAGGTAAATAAGCCTTCCATGCCAAGTATATCAATTTATCATGCCGAAATCGTGGGAGAGTCCCTCGAACCCAAACAAATATAAAAGCTAAAAAGGTTAACTTAAAAAAAAAATTGATAAAACATCTCCCCCTAAAAAAATTACACAAAACAACATTCTTATAAACAAAATACTAGTATATTCAGCTAAAAAAATTAATGCGAATCCACCACTTCTATACTCAACATTAAATCCTGAAACCAATTCAGACTCCCCTTCTGCAAAATCAAAAGGAGTTCGGTTAGTTTCCGCCAAACATGATGAAAACCATGCTAACATAAGAGGAAAAGTTAAAAACATAAACCATACATAACCCTGAAGACTCACAAATCTTATTAAACAATAATTATCTACTAAAAAAATAAATCTTAACAAAATCAGTGCCAATCTTACCTCATAAGAAATTGTTTGAGCAACAGCCCGCAAACCCCCTAATAGTGCATAATTAGAATTTGATGATCACCCCGCAATCATTACTGTATATACTCCTAAACTCGTACACACTAAAAAAAATAAAATTCCCAAATTAAAAGTGAATAAAATTGTTAAAAAAGGATAAATTATTCAAGTCACCAAGGCCAAAAATAATCTAAAGACAGGAGAAAAATAATATATTAAATAATTTGATGCTACAGGATATGTTCCCTCCTTAGAGAATAACTTAATTGCATCAGCAAAAGGCTGTGGCAACCCAATAAACCCTACTTTATTGGGCCCTTTACGAATTTGAATATAACCTAAAACCTTCCGTTCTAATAAAGTAAGGAAAGCCACTCCAATTAATACACAAATAATCAACATAACAACTCCTAACAATCTTATTAAAATCTCCGTTAACAATACTACCTGTAATACTCTTACATTTTTGAATTCTAAATTCAATACACTTCTCTGCCAAAGTAGTACTTAGTGTTTATCATCTATATCAAAAATTATTTTGAATATTTGGTCCTTTCGTACTAAAATATTCACTTATTATAAAGATAGAAACCGACCTGGCTTACGCCGGTCTGAACTCAGATCATGTAAGGATTCAAAAGTCGAACAGACTTATTAATTAAACTTCTACACCTAATCATATTCCTTAATCCAACATCGAGGTCGCAATCTTTTTTGTCGATATGAACTCTCAAAAAAATTACGCTGTTATCCCTAAGGTAACTTTATCTTATAATCGTTAATAACGGATCAAATATTCATAAATCAATGTTTATAAAACAAAGAGTTATTCTTATCTTTGTGTCACCCCAACAAAATACGGTAGAATACATATTAATAACACCACCAAACAAAATATATACAATTCCATATAAAGATCTATAGGGTCTTCTCGTCTTTCATATTTATTTAAGCCTTTTGACTCAAAAGTTAAATTCTATTTATTACACGGAGACAGTTAATGTTTCGTCAAACCATTCATTCCAGCCTTCAATTAAAAGACTAATGATTATGCTACCTTTGCACGGTCAAAATACCGCGGCCCTTTAATTTTACTATCAGGGGGCAGGCCCGACCTTAAATTCATCCCAAAAGGACATGTTTTTGATAAACAGGCGAACATTAAAATTGCCTAGTTCCTTCATGTAAATTTACATATACTAAACGTCTTACACCTTTATATACTAATTTTATCATTATTACATTTACATTTATATTGCATAAATCACTTCAATATTCAACTTAATATTATTATAAAATCATATTACAATAAAATAACTTATAACATTATTCAACTGATGGCTAATTTAAAGCCTACACTTCTTTATAATTCTACAATAATTATAAATTCTATTCTAAAGCTTATCCCTTAAAATATTATACCCAATTAACAGTCAATATATTAATATAAAAACTACTATTAAATACTGAATTAAATTCATTTCTTGAAGAACCAGATATCTTAAAAACCGACTAATATTTCATTACAAACTTGCTATTCTTGATAATAGTACCACACTAACCAACATAACAAATTAGCTCTTTTTAATTCGGGAAAAATAAATCTCTATTCCAATTTTAATAAACCCTGATACACAAGGTACAATATTAATTTACTTTTCTAAAAATTTATTTTCAACTTTTTCAATTTCCCTTCACAGTACTACTCCACTATAAATAAATAAATTTGTTCTATTACTATACTAAAACATACATAATTAATGTTATTTCAATTAAATCAAAACTCCCTATTCATCAAATTTTAAATTGATACTTTCAAAATAATTCGAATCGCACGAACATCCTCTCAGTGTAAATGAAATGCTTCACTTTAAGCTTTATTTTGCATTCTAGATACACTTTCCAGTACATCTACTATGTTACGACTTATCTCACCTTATAATGAGAGCGACGGGCGATGTGTACATGTTTTAGAGCTAAAATCATATTATCATAATATAACAATATTACTTTCAAATCCACCTTCAAGCGCACTACTTTTCAATGCAAGATCCATTTAAATTTTTTTATTGTAATCCATCTCTTACTTGATCATAAGCTGCACCTTGACCTGACATTTACTCTAATAAGAGTTATAGAAAATTATCACTCTTAAAAAATAATCTTACGACGGCGGTATACAAACTGATAACAAAATCAAGTCGATTATAACGTGTACTATCGATTACAGGACAGATTCCTCTGAAAAGACTAAAACACCGCCAAATTCTTTGAGTTTCAAGAACATAACTATTACTACTCAAGTAATGATATTTACAATTGGAATAATAGGGTATCTAATCCTAGTTTATAGCCCAATTTTCAAAGCTTCGTATACCAATTCTAAACTCCAAATAAATTCAAAATTCTACCTTAAAAAATTTACATTCAAGTCTATTAAAAAGTTTACTAACTCCTACACTAATAATGTTCACTTTAACCCTACGTATAACCGCGGCGGCTGGCACGACTTTTGCCGGCTATATATTATATTACTAATTCCAAGTCACCTTAATAAATAATATTAAATACTGCAAATATATGTATGCTATCTAAGCTCATAAATCTATAATCACAAAAATTCACATGTAAAACATATAAAAAGTAAACAATTAAGCAAGAATAAAACTTTCTAAATTCATTATTAAAATACGGGTCAAATATTTAATATTACAATTAAAAAATAATATCACATAAATATTAACATACAATATAATGAACTCATTTTGAGTATTTCCTGGCGTTGAATTTTCATCGCATTTTTCGCCCCTATACAATGAAAATATTCACTTATCTAAAAAATAACATATGGGACCTATCCTATAACACTAATCATTTCACCTTATAAACTTACTAATACTTTTGAAATCGCCTTCAGCAGCGGGTAATAAATATTTAATTAGAATATTAATCATAGTTTATTTTTTTGTGTATATTTCTTGAAATATATACTTAAATAGGTATATATATTAATATAAATGTATATTTAAAATAAATACTTTAATTTATTACTAAAAACTAAATAGATAATGAATATAGGTTATTATATATTTATACCAATATTTAAGTATATATTATATAAACATTTATTAATATATAAATATATATATAATATATATGTAGATATATATCCCCTACAATGCTAGAGAAATATCTATAATATCCTCTTTTTCTCTCTCAAGTATATTTGTTATTAACATTATCGGGGGATTATATATTAATAAGTTATTATTAATTAATGTACCTTTTCTATATGTAATTAATATTATATAAATGTATATATATATATAACTATTGTAACTGACCAATTTTTCTTACTAAAAACTATTAACTATCTCAAAATTAATCTCAAATAAGGCCTTTATTTTAAAATTTTGAAAATTTCTAAAATTTCAAAATTGTTACTAATCTTTATCGACTAAATCTATTTTAATTACTTTTTTACTAACTTCAAAATTTCCAAAAATTCCTGATTACCAAAAATGCAAAATTTGTGCACTTTCAAAAAAAAAATTTCAAAAAAAGAAATCATTCTCTCCCTAAATAGCTATTTTAACACTAATAAACACTTTGCACCAACTCTTATTATCCATACGTTAAAGTTTTAGTAATGAAGTGCCTGATAAAAAGGATTACTGTGATAGAGTAAATCATGTAATTATTTACCTTCATTATATCTAATAGATTTAAACTATTTCCTAAAGTATCAAAAACTTTCGTGCTTCATACACCTAGATATATTCATAAACTTTAACAAAAAGGTAAGCTAAATATAAGCTAATGGGTTCATACCCCGTAAATAGGATTGTCCTCCTTTTTAATCTTCGCTACTCCTGCTAAAACTTTATTTACTACAACTTTAATCTTAGGTACGCTCATTGCCACAACGTCAACTTCCTGGTTAGGAGTTTGGATGGGATTAGAAATTAACCTCCTATCTTTTATCCCTCTAATAACTGATACAAAAAATCTAATATCAACAGAAGCTTCCCTAAAATATTTTTTAGTGCAAGCCTTAGCATCTGCTGCACTACTTTTCTCTATTATTTTAATATTTGCATTCTCCAATAATCCTTTTTATATAAATACCGAAATCTTTTCAACCCTAATATCTTCAGCATTGCTACTAAAAATGGGAGCCGCCCCCTTCCATTTTTGGTTTCCAGCAACAATAGAAGGATTAAGATGAAAAAACTGTTTTATTTTAATAACCTGACAAAAAATCGCCCCTCTAATATTGTTAGCATACATTATTGAAATAAACATTTTCATTAGAATAATTATTTTATCCTCAGTACTAATTGGATCTTTAGGAGGATTAAATCAAAGTTCTCTACGAAAACTAATAGCTTATTCCTCTATTAATCATATTGGTTGAATAGTTGCCGCCATAGTAGTAGGAGAAAACCTATGGGAACTATATTTTATTATCTACACATTTCTTACCCTATCTATTATTCTAATATTTAATGTTCATCGCATTTACCATATCAACCAAAACTTCTTAACAATAACTAACAACCAAATTACAAAGTCTTGTTTATTCCTCCTTCTTCTTTCCCTTGGTGGTTTACCTCCTTTCTTAGGATTTCTACCTAAATGATTGATTATCCAAACCTTAGTTGATCTAAATTATCAATTTATCGTTATCATCATAGTAATTATAACTTTAGTAACACTATTTTATTATCTTCGATTAACATTTCTTGCATTCCTATTCTCCTACACTGAATTAAAATTAACTTTAATAAGTTCCTACAATCGCACCTTTTTACCCCTTCTATTAACCTTTACCGGAATTTCAACCTTGGGATTACCTTTCTGTTCTGTTATCTATTTTATGCTTTAAGGCTTTAAGTTAATAAAACTAATAGCCTTCAAAGCTATAAATAAAGACAGTGTCTTTAAGCCTTAATAGGTTTACCTACTCCTTTAGAATTGCAGTCTAATATCATCATTGACTATAAAGCCTGGAAGGGGAGAATAATTCTCCTAAATAAATTTACAGTTTACCGCCTATAACCTCAGCCACCCTACCGCAACAATGACTTTTTTCAACTAATCATAAGGACATTGGAACATTATACTTCATTTTTACTGCCTGAGCAGGAATGGTAGGTACATCTCTCAGCTTATTAATCCGTGCAGAATTAGGACAACCAGGTTATTTAATTGGTGATGATCAAATTTATAATGTAATCGTCACTGCTCACGCATTTGTAATAATTTTCTTCATGGTAATGCCCATCATAATTGGGGGATTTGGAAATTGATTAGTTCCTCTTATACTTGGGGCCCCTGATATAGCCTTCCCTCGAATAAACAATATAAGTTTCTGATTACTTCCTCCTTCACTTGTCCTATTACTTAGAAGTAGTTTAGTGGAAAGCGGTGCAGGTACTGGTTGAACAGTCTACCCTCCCCTTTCTTCAGGGATTGCACACGCTGGAGCTTCTGTTGACTTAGCAATTTTCTCTCTTCATTTAGCAGGGGTATCATCAATTCTCGGAGCCGTTAATTTTATTACCACAACTATTAATATACGAGCCCCTGGGATATCACTAGACCAAACACCTTTATTTGTATGAGCTGTAGCAATTACCGCTCTTCTACTTCCCCTATCCTTACCTGTTTTAGCAGGTGCTATTACTATATTACTTACTGACCGAAATCTTAATACCTCTTTCTTCGATCCTGCAGGTGGGGGGATCCTATTCTCTATCAACACCTATTTTGATTTTTTGGTCACCCTGAAGTCTATATTTTAATCACAATCACAGATAGAGCAACAATATTCAAGAGCTAGATGATGCTTGCCCAGTATTGGGCGACGTCAATAGCGTTGGGGGAGGCTGCAATCAAGTCTTTCATAGTGCACATTGAAGGACATAAAACACACTGACATAGATGTTGGATCGTCTGCTGCTCTCCGCAATCACAAAGTGATGAATCACTTGAGAAGCCCCACTTCCGCAAGTTTACTTTGGTTCTGCCGACTTCTGTACGGAGTCTGTTAAGGGCTTTCCATACTGTCCACTTCTCCTGGTGTCCACATGGAAGACTTTCCTTTGGCTCTATCCAGTTGGAAAGGTGGTGGATTCTTTCTTTCCACATTGTGACTCTAGCATTCTCTGCTTTCCCCTCAAGGTTGACTGATGTGCGGAGAAAACTTTTCCTAGATTTTAGCCTCTGTGTGGCTGGTTGGTATCCATAGAGAGGATGTGCTTCTGAAGAAGATGCCTGGAGCCTTTCTTTGTTAGCTGCTACCTCCCTACGAATCTCACCGGGAGCAATACCAGCTAAAAGTTGGACCTTCTCAATGGGTGTAGGTTTCAAACATCCAGTGATGATCCTGCAGCTTTCGTTTAAAGCTATGTCGACCTGCTTCGTATGAGCTGACCTGTACCAAACTGGGGAGGCATATTCTCCTGCAGAATAGCATAGAGCTAGAGCTGATGTTCTAATTGTTTGTGGTTGTGTTCCCCAACTTGTTCCTGATAACTTTCGTAGAATGTTGTTTCTGGCAGCTATCTTTTGTTTCAGGTTTTGGCAATGTTTCTTATAGGTTAATGTGCGATCCAGCATAACTCCCAGGTACTTTGGCGTAAAGCAGTGTTCCAGTAAGTTCCCCTTCCATAGTACTTTGAGTTTCTGAGAGGCCTGCGCATGCCGCAGATGGAACGCACAGATTTGAGTCTTAGCTGGATTTGGTTTGAGTTGGTTTTTCTCATAATAGTTACCTAGCTCTTCTAATGCAGCAGTTAAAGAGATCTCTGCTTCATCAAAGGTATCAGTTTGAGTAGTAAGTGCAAGGTCATCGGCATAGATAAAGCTTTTAGTATTTTCTGGTAATGGCTGGTCATTAGTGTAGATGTTGAAAAGAACAGGAGCCAGTACACTGCCTTGAGGTAGTCCATTCCTTTGATTCCTCCATCTGCTTCGGCGTCCTTGGAATTCGACAAAAAAGCGACGATTTTCCAGGAGAGTAGCTATCATCTTGGTTACCTTGATGTCTGTAATCATTCTATAAAGTTTGTGTAATAATATCCTGTGATTTACTGTATCGTAGGCGGCTGAGAGGTCCACAAAAGCCACACCAGTAATCTTCTTCATTTCAAACCCGTCCTCGATATGCTGGGTTAGATGTAAAACCTGTGCTGTTCAACTCTTTCCTGGGCGGAAGCCACATTGCTGAGGGATTAGGACTTGGTCTACTACTCCCATTAAGCGATTGAGCAGCATTCTTTCCATTATTTTGTATAGGTGGCAGAGTAAGGAGATTGAAAAGCTTCGTGAGTAAGTGATCTACAGAATATTTCACATCCATACACTCTATGCTGACGATGTGCTGTGCACAGTCTTCCATATCACTGTTCTACCACTGTATACCCTTACATCTACCTGCAAAGTAATGTTTCTCCTTGTGAGCTCTTTTTACTTGTATGTTCTTATTTCCCTCACTTTCGTAAGTTTCCATTGTGTAATTTATGGGGACATATAATACGCGTTGACTTTGCTCAGGACGTAGCTCCAACCTATTCATCCTCGCGGCGTCGCTGTCAGATCGTGAGTGGATACTGTGTATATATACACAGAATCTTCAAGTATTTCCTATTTTACATATCCGTGAAAGGTTCGCCTTGAGCGACGACATGTTAACACATACATGAGCGAAGTGGATGTTATTCAATATAACTGTCAGCCGCATGATTGATTGAGCGTGAGCAGCTGTCTGCCGAGAGCATTAACATGTATCGCAGCACGTGTGAATTCTTCTGGGGTCTCTGTATATTTCTCTTGAGTGTAACAACTTACTTACCGTGACAGTAAAGAAAAAGTTCTGAGAAAAAACCCTAATGAGGAGGGGGTACTTTTGAAAATGATAGTAAGTTGGTAATTCTCTAGCTCCTTGGATCAATGGCCTACATCGTGGTCTTCTGTCAGAGGGTCCCGGTGGGTGAGGGTGGTATAAAACATCCACGGTAGCCTCTGCCTGTCATGAGAAGTGCTGTCAACTTGAAACCGTAGGTTGGCAAACCTGGATACCTGGCTGACCCAGGCATTGCATCCATTTAATTGCGCCAAGCTCTTCACTTTCATCTATCCTATCCGACCACCCTTGGTCAACTCCTGTTCTTTTCCGACCCCGGCGGTGTTAGATTTGCGAGGCACAGCGAGTCTTTTATTTTCACGCCCTTCGTGGCCCTTGTCTTCCTTTGACCGATACCTTCATTCCACATTATTTTTCTATTTGATTAGCGTCAATGGAAGATGGTTATACAATCGAACTTCCTTTTAAACTTCCATCTTATGCGCGAGTTAACTCGGATGTCATCATGTCTCCCACTGTCCTAAACACGAGTTAATTCGGATGTCAACATGTCTCCCACTGTCCTAAACACGAGTTAATTCGGTTATCAACACGTCTCTCGCTGTCCCAAACACGAGTTAACTCGGATGTCGTCATGTCTCCCACCATCCCAAACACAACTCGGATATCGTAATGTCTCCCACTGTCCCAAACTCGAGTTAACTCGGATGTCATCATGTCTCCCACTGTCCCATATACGAGTTAAATCGGATGTCATCAAGTCTCCCATTGTCCCAAACACGAGTTAACTCGGATGTAAACATGTCCCCTGCTGTCCTAAACACGAGTTAACTTGGGTGTCAACACGTCTCTCGCTGTCCCAAACACGAGTTAACTCAGATGTCATCAAGTCCCCCGCTGTCCCCAACACGAGTTAACTCGGATGTCATCAAGTCTCCCGCTGTTCCAAACTCGAGTTAACTCGGATGTCATCAGTAGGTATATTGGACGGTTCGGGCGCCTCCGCCCTCGCCGGCTCCCAGGGGCCAGCTCCTCCGCCGCCACCCGAGGGGCATTCCCAGGGGCCTGCTCCTCCTCCCGCGGGAAATTTGAATTTGTAAACAAAGCCATGTGCTTTTTGACAGCTGTTATCGACAACAACGCACCGCTAAACTCATTGCTGCTATCTGTGGGACCTAAAACTCAGTGGTGCCAACTAAACCTTACTAGCGCGAGATTTGAATTGGGTAAAAAAAGCCACGTGCTTTTTTGACATCTACGTGCTCTTTGACAGCTGTCATCGACAACAACGCATCGCTAACCTCAGTGCTACCATCTTGACGGGCCTAAACCTTAGTGGTGCCAGCTTAACCTGACTAGCGCGAGATTTGAATCAGTAAACAAAGCCACGTGCTTTTTTGACAGCTGTCATCCGCCATCTTTAACCAAGAGAGCACCGTGCTGCACTCTTTACGGCACTGCTGGTAATTTGAAAAAAATCCGTCAGCTGTCATCCACCATATTGCATCGCAAACCTCAGTGCTGCAATTCTATTTGACAGCAGCCATCTTTAATCAACAGAGCACCGTGCTGCCCTCTTTAGCTACATACCTTCGAAATGTGGTGGCGGATAATTTGAAAAATGCTTTTTGACAGCAGCCATCTTTAATTAACAGAGCATCTTACCTTTGAAATGTGGTGGCGGAAAATTCCACGTGCTCTTGTTTGGAAAAAATCCACGTGCTTTTTTTGACAGCTGTCATCCGCCATCTTTAATCAACAGAGCATCGTGCTGCCTCTTTAGCTACTTACCTCTGAGGTGGCAATGTTAAAAAATTCTATTTGACAAGCTGCCATCTTTAATCAATAGAGCACCGTGCTGCTATCTTTATCGTAGTAGTGAACAGTTTCTACGTAACACCTGTCATCCGCCATCTTGCATCCTAACCTTAGTGCTGCCCTCTTAAGCTACTTACTTTTGGGGCGGACAATTTGAAACATTCTATTTGACAGCAGCCATCTTTAATCAAGAGAGCACCGTGCTGCCCTGTTTAGCTACATACGTTTGAAATGTGGTGGCGGACAATTTGAAAAAATTATATTTGACAAGCTGCCATCTTTAATCAACAAAGCATCGTGCTGCACTCTTTAGGAACATGCATTTAACATGTGGTGGTGGATAATTTGAAAAATACGTCATCTGTTATCCACCATCTTGCATAGCTTGCCTCAGTGCTGCTATTTTTACGGTACTAAACCTTATCGTTGTGGTGGTGGGAAATTTTAAAATCTACATGCTTTTTTGACAGCTGTCTTCCTCCATCTTTAATCATGAGAGCGCCGTGCTGCTATCTTGCGGATAATTCCGTCCGCCGTCATCCACCATCTTTAATCAACAAAACACCGTGCTGCTATCTTTAGCTACATTGTGGTGGCGGCAATTTGAAATTCTATCCAGATGCCATCTTTAATCTACTGAGCACCGTGCTGCTATCCTTAGCTACATACATTTAACATGTGGTAGCGGATAATTTGAAAAAAAATCCTACTTTCGCTTACTGGCCATGACCCTGTACGTAAAATATTTTAAATTAAAACGCTTCTTTCATCCTCAAGTAATTCACAATGAAAAGGTAGTCTCTTGTTTTCATGAAATCCAGCGAAGAAAAAATGTACCACTCAGTCAAAAGAATTTAGGTACAGGGGGAGAAGATGCGACAATGCTGAGCAAAACCCAATGACTGAACAAGTGTGCGTCTAAACAAGCCTATTTACGAGACGAAGAAAAATAAATGAAACTGTGATATACTCGTTATTATCAATTTATAGTATATCAAGAGCTGCAAACACAATACAACTTTACCTCAATGGTGGCTGAATAAACAAAAGTAAATATAATGTTTGAACAAACAGACAAACAGATTATTTTCACAGCAAGGTAGAAGGTGAAATCATCCACTACTGATGCTCGCACTACGTGGCACACGGAATGCCAGAGACACCTGATAGGAGCGAGCCATGAATAGCTCATTAGTAATTAGGATGAGGCACAAAACAGAGAATTAGCGCTCAATTTGCTTCACTCACTGGCTATTCATACCTAGTTAAAGGTACATCACAAATATATGCCGCAAAGGTATGGAATATCAGCGATACAATGTAATAACAAAGTTATGAAATATTGCAGCACAGAGACACATAACTCAAATATGTTATTCCAATATCTAACACAAATAGACATTAATAAGATAAAACATAATGTTTGTTGCCATTGACGCTTTCACGGCCCGTACTTATAGACATGATATAGGCTTTTGGGCTTATGCCGTGTCAAGAAAATAAGGTGAAATTCTTTAGGTTCATCAGAAGAAAGGCTTCTAAAACAATGAGGTTTGTATTTAAACGTTATCCAAGAAGTGTAAATGGTATGTTAATTCATCACCAGAAGACTCCCTGGATGTGGTACAGTGCTAGCGTCTGAGAGGGTAACATAACATGTGTACGCACATGATATGAAGGTAAGTCATTGACACAAGTCTGGAATGAAACATCTGGCGATGAGGAACCTACGAATTTGGAAAACACCGAAATGAAATAACAATAGTGAAGGGACAGGAAAGGGAACTACCTACGTAAATCCTTAATGGCTGGCAACCAGGTATTATTTAATTGATAGCCTGTGTGCCTGTTGAAATTGTTAGGATTTCTACGTATTTCCGCAGCTCCTCGTATAATTCTGGACCTGTGGTGTCTTGTGTAAGAGCTCGAGCATCTAGGAACATGACATCATGACCCAACGATAGAGCATGTTCAGCTATTGCTGATTTGTCTGGCTGGTTGAGATGAATATTACGTTCTTGTTCCTTGATACGAGTACCAATATACAGTTGGAGATGGACACACTCAAAGTCACGTTCGAGGGTAAAGTTACAGCGATTTGTAGATTCATAGAGCCCTACATCCCAAAGAAACGACCAAGTGAAGCTCACAGAAGGAAGAAGTGAAGGGAACTGCGTACCTGCCTTACATTCACAACAGCACAGATCGAATTGTCAAGGTCCTCCGCAAACGCAATATAAAAACCGTGTTTGGCACTGTCGCTAAAATTGCTGACAGTCTGGGTAAAACCAAGGAAAAATTGTCCCCATTTTTACATCCTGGGGTATACGAAATTCTTTGTAATTGCGGTAAGGTATACAGTGGCCAAACATGCCGGTCCATTGGTACTCGTATCAAGGAACATGAACGTAATATTCGTCTCAACCAACCTGACAAATCGGCAATAGCTGAGCACGCTCTATCGTCAGGTAATGATGTCATGTTCCAAGATGCTCGAGCTTTTACCCACACTAGACACTACAGGTCCAGGATTATACGGAAATTGTGGAAATACGTCAAAATCCTAACAATTTCAACAGGGACACTGGCTATCAATTAAGTAAAACCTGGTTGCCATCCATTAAGGATTTATGTAGGTAGTTCCATTCCCTGTCCCTTCACTATTGTTATTTCCTCTCGGTCCTTTCCAAATTCGTTAGTTCCTTATCTCCAGACGTTTCATTTCAGGTTTGTGTCAATGTCATACCTTCATATTATGTGCGTACACATGTTATGTTACCCTCTCAGACTTTCTGATGGTTCCGTCAGCTTCCGCTTCAAACACTAGCGCTGTACCGCATCCGGGGAGCCATCTGGTAACGAATGAACGTACCATTTCTCATGGACAGCCGAGATTTTCTTCTGATGGCGCGGAGCAAAGTTCTCTGACAAAGTTTTCTTGACATGGCATTAGCCGAAAATCCTATATAATGTCTATAAAATTTTTTTAAACGTTGTCCCTTCACCCTGCCTTAGTACTGTGTATGGTCTCCTCTGCCATTGTTCAGGTCTCTCATACACTGTGGCATCGTTGAGACCAGTACCTTGACGTAACCCTGAGGAGAAAGGTCCCATTCCATCTGGGCAGATCTAATGAGGTTAGGGAAAGCCGGTAGAGGTTCTGGACCTATCTCATGCATGGTCAATGCAGTTCATCTCCGGAAAATATGCTGGCAAATTCATATGGTTGATACCCGCTTCTGTCATGAAGCTCCTCACTGATGTACCTCGATGATGGTGAGTATTTTTTTTTATTAGGGTTGTTTATAGTCGCTTTAACTCCAAGGTCTTATCGCGACTCTTACATATGATTACAGAATAATAGTTTTGATAATAATAATAATAGTATTGTAATTATAAAATGTAAATAAAAAAATAAGTATAATGTAATTACATTTTGGAGTGCAAGTCAGTGTCTTTGAGGAAGTTGATGACTTGACGACTCAGTGCTGGA
Source organism: Anabrus simplex (assembly GCF_040414725.1). NCBI lineage: Eukaryota > Metazoa > Arthropoda > Insecta > Orthoptera > Tettigoniidae > Anabrus > Anabrus simplex. The sequence continues at coordinate 501,774,415 of NC_090267.1, forward strand.
GAAGACAGTGTCAGTTCCATTTCTTTAGGTATGTTGTGGTGTTGGCGCCAATGGTCATACAGTTGACATTCTGAGATGATATGCTTGACAGTGAGAGAGCAGTTACATTTGCTGCAGGTGGGAGGTTGTTTCTTTTCTAGGAGATAGTTGTGGGTGATCTTCGTATGTCCTATCCTTAGTCGGGAGATTAAGACTTGTTCATGTCTGGTGAGGTTTTGGAGAGGATATGTTCTCGTAGATATCATTTTAATTTTTTGGAGGTTGGTAGTGGAAGTTTTAAGCCAGTTCATTTTCCACTGTTCGTGTAGTTTGATTTTAATATAAGCGATGATATCAGAATGTGGCATGGCAATTTGACGGTCGTTGATTGGAAGACTAGTAGCTTATTTTGCTGCTTGATCAGCTGATTCGTTGCCTGGTATTCCTCTGTGAGATGGTATCCACATAACATTTAACATTTTTTCATGCAATCTTGATCTTGTGGTACAGCATTTGAATTTCTTTAACAAGGAGGTGTGTTGTTGATGGATTTTGTATTGAAGTTAATGCACTTTTGGAATCGGAGAATATTATGAATGAGTTATTGTAGCTTGCTTTTGAAATATGAATCATGGCCTGTTTAAGAGCATACAAGTTCACTTGTAAAAACTGTGAAAAGATCTGGTAATCTGTATAGCTTACTATAGTCTTTACACTGTATTTCACTGCACAACCATTTCTCTCATTGAATTTTGATCCATCAGTATAAATTGCACCCTATGTTGAGTATCTATTACAAATTTCATTAAATAACTGTTGGAATTTTGCTGTGTCAGTTTGAGCTTTGAGACTGTTGTTCAATTCCCAGTTGACTGGAGGCAAATGAGTTTTCCATGGAGGGGTACCTAGTGAGTTGTGTGGAAATAAAATGGGTGAAAGGCTGAGGTTTATTTCTTTGAGAAGATTGGATATTCTGATGTTAAAGGGTTGGGGTTGAGATCCAGTTAGTTTTCCTTTATGTCTCTTTGAAATTAGGTGTTTTTCAAGTGTTGGTTACTTGTACCAGCTATCTTGAGTGCGTATGTCAAACTCAACTGTTTACGTCTGATTTCAAGTGGTGGTTCGTTGGCTTCAATCTCTATACTAGCTATGGGGCTGGTGCGGTGGGCTCCTAGGGCAATTCGAAGAGCTGAAGATTGGATGGTATCAAGGATCTTAAGAGTAGATGGTCTGGCAGAACAATATACTATACTGCCATAATCCAGTTTGGCTCTGATTGTGGCTCTGTATGTGTTCATTAGGACATGGTAGTCTGCTCCCCAGTTTTTGCTGAGAGAATTTTCATGATATTCATTCTTCTTTGATACTCGTCTTTAAGATTTTTAAGGTATGGGGTCCAGGTAAGCTTGTTATCAAATAGAAGTCCTAGAATTTTAATAGTTTTAACTGATTCAATTTTATGGTCTTCCATATATAATTCAGTGTTAGCGATGGTATGTTTATTTTTGGAGAAGAGAATACATTTGGTTTTAGTTTTAGAAAATTTGAATCCTGTGGTTTTAGTCCAGTTTTGAATATTTACAATTGATTCTTGTAATAGGAGTTGAGTCGTCGTAATGTTTTTCCCTGGGCAGAAGATTATCAAATCGTCAGCAAAAAGGCAACACTTAACTGGTGAGTGGATGTTAGAGACTATACCATTAATTGCCACAAGAAACAGTGTTACACTGATAACTGATCCTTGTGGGACTCAATTGTTGATTACTACTTCCTTTGACAGCATTCCATTTACTCTAACTTGAATTCGGCGCATTTGGAGAAAATTATAAATGAAATATAGGATATTCCCAGATATATTATGTGTCATTAGTACTCTGAAGGGCAAGAGCAAGTCGGGAAGTCGTTCAAACAATAAAATTCCGGAAGATCTCTTACCTTGGCCACATCCTTAGAAATGACCGTTACCTCATCTTACAGCGGATTGTACAAGGCAAAATACAGGGTCGAAGAGGTGTCGGGAGGAGGCGAACATCATGGCTTGGAAACATCAAAGAATGGACTGGAATTCACAGTGTTGAAAGACTTTTCCACCTAGCAAGAGATCGTTCTGCATTCGCCACAGTGATCGCCAACGTCAGGGGGACCTGATACGGTACTATGAAGAAGAAGAAGTACTTTGATTACATAGTCTTTCCATACCATGTCATATGCCTTATTAATATCTAAACTGACTGCTATTAGGTATTGGTTATTGAGGAACGCTTCCTATATTTCAGATTTCAGACTTATCAAAGTGTCTGTTGTGGAGTGTGCTTTACGGAACCCGTTTTGCACATTACTGAAGAAATTTATGTGCTCGAGATACCGGCGTAATCCTTTGTTGACTATTTTCTCCATGAGTTTACACATCGCATTAGTTAAAGCAATAGGGCGATAATTTTCTGCATTTGAGTTGTCTTTCCCTGGTTTTGGTATTGGAACTACAATGGCATTTCGCCATTGGTCAGGAAATGTCTTAGAGCTCCATATGTGGTTGAAAACGGCCAGAAGATTATTTATTGCACTTAGTGGAAGCTGTTTTAGAAATACATAAGGGACCGTATCTGGGCCAGGACTAGATTTGCCACATTTGTCAAGTTCAGTAATTATTTCCTGTAGTTGAAAAGCATCGTTTAGATTATAGTTGGGTTCAGAGATGGCTTTTTTTAGATCAATGGGTTCACTGGATATCTTTGTATGGAGAAATTCGGGATCATAATTTTTGTCACTAGAGATCTCGGCAAATGTGTCAGCTAATTTATCAGCGATGTTTTGAGGTTTGTTTATGAAGGTTCCATCAACAGAGTTTCTGAGGGAAGTAATGTAGAAGTGATTATATTTGCCATTTATTCTTTGAAGTTTATTCCACATTTCCTTTTGTGGGGTTTGGGAACTGAGCGAGGAGACAAAAGATAGCCATGAATTTTTTTTTTGCTGAGTTTAATTTCTTTTCGAGCGATTGCACTATATTTCTGAAATTGGGCTTTATTTTCAGGTGTGGGTTTTCTTTTGTAGAGGTAGAAAGCATGATTGTTATTCTTAATAGCCTCCTTACAAGTGTCATTCCACCAAGGTACTGTTTTCTTAAAGGAATTTAAGATTACTTTTGGAACACTCATGTCCGCAGATTTAACAAGAAATTCTGTGAAATCTTGAACAATGGTATTTATGTGCTTAGAAGGGAAATCATTTGGAGGGGTTAAGTCTTTTAAGTGATTATTGACTGTCTGCCTAAATTTCGTCCAATCTGCCTTATTTAAGTTCCATTTGGAGTTGTTAATAAATGAGGAGTTGACAGAAGAATTTTCATTATTGATTAGTATCGGGAAGTGGTCACTATTTCCTTGGAGTGTTGAATAAACTGACCAGTTGAAAAGGGTTGCTACGTCCGGTGTGCAGATGGTTAGGTCTATACTACTACAGGTGCCATGGGCTATGTCAAAGCGAGTTGGAGCAGTAGAGTTCATTAGAATTAAATCAAATTCATCAAGTATCTTTTCTATCTCTTTTCCTCTTACATCAGAACTATGGCTACCCCATAACGTGTTGTGGCTGTTGAAGTCGCCTACTAGGATGAATGGTTTAGGTAGTTGGTGGATAAGGTTTCGTAGATCGTCACCTTGAAACAAATAACTGTTTGGAATATAAACATTGCAGATACATAGAGAAGGTGGTAGATGGACGGAAATTGCTACAGCTTCCAAATTAGTGTTAACAGGAATTTCTTTGGCATATATATTGTTTTTGATATAAGTAGCTACTCCTCCACTCGCATGATTCACATTAGTTCTATTTTTGTGGTAGACACTGTAGAGTCTTAGATTGGCAGCAAAGTCGTTCTGAAAGTTTGTTTCTTGGAGAGAGATAACAGATGGTTGGTGTTTGTTTATTAGGAGTTGTAGATATTCTAATTGTGATCGATAACTGTTAAGATTCCATTGGAGTAATGTTGCCATAATAATGATGAAAAGCAGAACGAGGTTTATCTCCATTGTTATACTGGGAAGGAATTGCCGTCACTGGAATAGTCTGGCGTTACATTGATATGCGTTGGGTCTTCACTTTGACTGGCGGATTTCAGTAGTTTTTGTACTATTCGAGTGCTTTTGTTTCTTATGCTTTTATCGGTATAGTAAGGATAGAGTTTTTGAAGGGCTTTAGCAAGACCTTCTATGTCTTGTGTGTAGTTTGAAGCAATTTCTGATATGTTCTTGGCACCAACTGTATTTTCAAAGAAGGACTGGAGCTGTAGGTAGCTGAGGGGGAATATTGATGGGTCGGCTTCCAGAACTGGTTTTACTGGCAGGAGCATATCACTTATTGATTTTTGCGTGTCTGTCTTGGGTTTCTTGAAAGTGTGATTTGTCTTACGGTTTTCGATTTGTTCAGGAGAGGCCAGTATGGATTTGTTGCTATCAGGAGGATTTGGATTAGTTGTTTCACTGGTAGCTAGTGAAATTGGCCTTTTACATCCAGGAAAATTCACTGTTGTAGGGGTCGCGTGTGTTTCCATAGGTGCTGCAATTTCTCTCTCAATTTGAATTCTGGAGAAGGGAGGATCATTACAGACTTGGCTAAGTGCTAAGTCAGGGTTGGTCATTGAAGTGGCTTCTTGAGTAGGCCTATCTTTCTTCGACCTGTGACTTTTGTGAAATCTCTTGGAGCTGAGGAAAATTATTCGAAGAGGATTCATCTTTTGGAAGTGATACGTTGTTAGGACAATCTTTGGCCAGATGTCCTTCGGTATGGCAAAGAAAACAAGTGGGTGAGTAGGATGATAGGTAAATCCAGTAGTTTGTACCATCGTATTCGAGATGAAGGGATTCGGGGAGTTTATCAAAGTCTTCATTATGAATGTACATTTGTCTTCGAAAGCTTAAAATGTGGAGAATCCTGGAATTGACAAACCTGCTCTGATTGGGGTAATCCTAGACACGATTTTCACACCGAGTTTTAACAATTTCTCTTCAATAACATAGTTTGGGATCACAGGACAGACGTTGGATAATATAATACGCTTGTTTTTTGTTAGAAGGGGTCGTATTTCCAGTGATACATTGTCTATTAAGATCTTAGGGTTTGTCAATATCAGATCGACATTTTTCTTACCAGAGAGAAAGATGCATATCCTTCCGTTCTATATACGTGAAACAAACCGAATGTTGGTAGGGGTTGTAAGTTTACCTATAGCTAGCACATAATCCTTGATACTGATCCCGTCATGAGATTCGATTACAATAGCTTGTTCTTTGGAGGGGTACGACTGTATTGCAGCAGAATAGCTTAACCTTGAATTACGTTCGTTACTAGGCCTACTTGTGACGGTTGTCATTTGGTTACCTGATGCACTGTTAGGATGTGGAGGGATATTTACGGTGTTGTTATTATTATTTGTTGGCTTGCATGGCGTCTGTTGAGGAAAAATATCAGTGATTTTTTCATTCATTGAATTCGATAGATGCCGACCTCTATCAACAGAGGTGGCCATTTTGAGTGGGTCAACAAAGGGTTTTAGGTTATCTGTATAGTTCTTCACTTCACACAAGGACCACAGAAATAATGTCAGGTATCTTACTTACAAGAATGTAGCAGGTGATCTAAATATTTACTTCTGATCACTCTTACACTAATGTAACGATTACGAACCTCTATTATATACCAAAACTTGAGCAAGGGAATTACTCGCGAACATCATCAGTCACTGCCTTCTCGATCCTGTCCGATGGTGTGTATTGTCGTCGACGATAATGAATTCAGCACCATATTCAACCCTAAACACAAAACCAACCCCATGGCGCAAAAGCCCCGAAGGGCCACGGCCTACAAAGCGACCGCTGCTCAGCCCGAAGGCCTGCAGATTACGAGGTGTCGTGTGGTCAGCACGACGGATTATTATCATTTAGCTTGTGAAGAAAAATATTGTGAAGATGTCTGAATGATTAAGAGTGTTAAGAAAACTAAATGTACTGCTTCATAAATATCATCGCTTTCAGAGGAGTAAGTTCTAATGTGCGTAATTTTGTCACCTTCCAGAATGTTCAGGACATGTTGGTTTAGGTTTTTAATCGGTTCTGCTACTTTTGGAAAAGGAAATGAATTCCTATTTGGATGTGAAGAAAAACAATTAAATGTTGTACAATATTTTCTAGACTGATTATGTGAAATCTCAATGCAACTTTGGCCTAGTTCTCCAATGCTGAGCTTTAGAAGCCGTTCACTCTATTTGGACTCTACAGCATTTATAATCCTTTTCGTTTTGAAAATCTTACTTTTGGGCCGTTCAGTAGAGTCATTTAAAATTTACTGAAAGGAGATCGTGATAAATGGGAATATAAAATACGTCTGGCATTGTTATTTGAAGATTTTAGTAGTAGTTCAAAACTTTTTCAGCTAATTTGACTGCCTTTTTTAAATTTCCTGTCATTTATATATAGATTTCTTATGTATTCCTTAAGTTAGTACCTTCATTTTTGTTTCAGCTCCTTTCGACATCACCATAAACTCAAGTAAAAAGACTGAATCCTTATATTTACTTTAAGTATAGTAACTTGATCAATAACAGACAGCAACCGGTCTTTAATATTGTAGCCCATACAATATGGCGCCAACGGCCGTACCCGTGTTGAAACACCGGATCCCGTGAGATCTCCGAAGTTAAGCAACATTGGTCGTGGTCAGTAGTTGGATGGGTTGCCACGCGCTGTTTGTGAGGGTAAGGGACTGCAGGAGCGGAAAGGAACTGGCCACCCTACCGCACGTAAACTCCGGCTCAGGAACACCTCTGCGGAGGTTCGGACCTGCCTTCGGGCAGAATAACCCTTACATTGGTGAGGTGCTCTGTCGTTGGCCGTCACAGACGATGATGCTAATATGGCGACGAGTACAAATCTTGGCGTCAGTGAGGGAATGCATTGCAGTACGTGTCGCCATCACTATGTTAGTCTGTGCTCCTTTGCAATTATCTACAACGAATCTTCAGACATGTAATTTTATTTAGAAAGTACCAAATTCCTGGTTGTGAGAGTTTCGCTGTATTTTCTTAAGAAGGATAGGCAAGGACATATTTTTGGTGCGAATTTCAGCTGCTGAAACAGTCTCTATTTTTCATAATCACTGTGAATGGCAGACGGAATGGGGACTTTATATACAGGGTTGTTTAAAAAGACAGACCTAATTTAATTAATTTGCATTTCACGAAATATACATTAGACATGAACAATCTACATACCAGTGAACACAGTGGAAGGATCAAAGTCTTGTTGACCACCACTGCTTGCGCGGTGGTAGTTGGGTACTCGCGCCGTCACACTTCGCCGCCAGTTGTGAATAAGATGGCTACAATGCAGCCTAAGGTTTTCTGCATACTTGAGTTTGAAGAATATGAATGAATAAATACAATGCAATGGGCTTTTCGTCTCCGATTCTTCATTGAACCACCAACAAGGAAAAGCATAAGACGTTGGGTTATGCACTTCCACGAAATTGGATATCTCTGTAAATGAAAATGTACGCTCCGACCGAGTGTGTCTGAGGATGATGTCAAAGGAATAGAAGACATTCGTAGGAATATCCCAAACAACTATATGGCATGTTTGGTCTTCAAGCGTTACTGCTTACAACTTGAGCATCCTCTCCGTCCGAATGACAAAACCAAGCGTATTGCACATTGTGGCGGTACGCTAGAAATGATCGAAGACAACACGTTTCTGTAGCGGATAGTTTGTAGCGATGAAGCAACGTTCCATGTTAGTGGACATGTGAATAAACACAATACTCGCGTACGGGGTCAGCAGAACTCCCATTTAGCATTCGAACACGAGGGAGACTCGCCGAAGCTAAACGTGTTCTGTGCCTTATCATGAAAAAATGTATATGGGCCATTCTACCTTTGCGGAACGCACAGTAAGTGGAATAAAGTACCTGCACATGTTGGAACAATGGCTTTTTTCTGAACTTAAAAGAGATTCACAAGACATAATTTTCCAAAAAGTACCTCATTGCCAAAAGAATGTTAAATCAATCCCTTCCTCGGTGACGGATAGGTTGCATAAGAAAGGAAGACCACATTTCTGGCCACCGAGATCACCCGATCTCACGCGATGTGACTTTTTCCTGTGGGGATATGTTAAGGACCACCTCTGCCAACAACTCTGACCGACCTGCGGTGCACTCACTAACACGAGACATGCTTTCTCAAGTGTGGAACGAGTTTGGCTACTGCATAAATGGTTGCCGTACAGAACGGGGGGGGGGGGGGGACATTGAACATTTGTAACACGTGGTAAACAAAACGTCGGAAACTCCACTGTCAATGGGGATGTAGATTGTTCATGTCCAATGTATACTTCATGAAAAAAAATGAATTCAACTGGGAGTCCAACATTTTTAATAACCGTGGATATATATATTCAGCTGCCTCCGGTAACGTTAAAGTGTCTAGGAATTTTTGCAGTGACGCCAGTCAAAGAAGAGTGTAAATTCGTTTAAAACAGGACGTCATTTGTACCTGCTGTATATAGAAGGCAGTGTTTAGGAGGCAGTGTATTAACGTGCGGAAGAAGATGACGAACACTGGTTGCCAGGTTACCTACTGTATATAGAAGGCAGTGTAATAACATGAGGAAGAAGATGACGAACACTGATTACTTACTTATATAGAAGGCAGTGTAATAACGTGAGAAAGAAGATGACGAACACTGGTTACCTACTGTATATAGAAGGCAGTCTAATAACGTGAGAAAGAAGATGACGAACACTGGTTACCTACTGTATATAGAAGGCAGTGTAATAACGTGTGAAAGAAGATGACGAACACTGGTTACCTGCTGTATATAGAAGGCAGTGTAATAACGTGAGGAAGAGGATGACGAACACTGGCTGCCTGGTTACCTACTGTATATAGAAGGCAGTGTAATAACGTGAGGAAGAAGATGACGAACTCTTGTTGCCAGGTTACCTCCTGTATACAGAGAAGGCAGTGTAATAACGTGAGGAAGAAGATGACGAACACTCGCTGCCTGGTTACCTACTGCATATAGAAGGCAGTGTAATAACGTGAGGAAGAAGATGACGAACACTCGCTGCCTTGTTACCTACTGCATATAGAAGGCAGTGTAATAACGTGAGGAAGAAGATGACGAACACTCGCTGCCTGGTTACCTACTGTATATAGAAGGCAGTGTAATAACGCGAGGGAGAAGATGACGAACACTGGTTACCTGCTGTATATAGAAGGCGGTGTAATAACGTGAGGAAGAGGATGACGAACACTGGCTGCCTGGTTACCTACTGTATATAGAAGGCAGTGTAATAACGTGAGGAGGAAAATGACGAACTCTGGTTGCCAGGTTACCTACTGTACATAGAAGGCAGTGTAATAACGTGAGGAAGAGGATGACGAACACTGGCTGCCTGGTTACCTACTGTATATAGAAGGCAGTGTAATAACGTGAGGAGGAAAATGACGAACTCTGGTTGCCAGGTTACCTACTGTACATAGAAGGCAGTGTAATAACGTGAGGAAGAGGATGACGAACACTGGCTGCCTGGTTACCTACTGTATATAGAAGGCAGTGTAATAACGTGAGGAAGAGGATGACGAACACTGGCTGCCTGGTTACCTACTGTATATAGAAGGCAGTGTAATAACGTGAGGAAGAGGATGACGAACACTGGCTGCCTGGTTACCTACTGTATATAGAAGGCGGTGTAATAACGTGAGGAAGAAGATGACGAACACTGGCTGCCTGGTTACCTACTGTATACAGAGAAGGCAGTGTAATAACCTGAGGAAAATTATGACGAACACAGGTTGTCGGGTTACCTACTTTATACAGAGAAGGCAGTGTAATAACGTGAGGAAGAAGATGACGAACACTGGTTACCTGCTGAATATAGAAGGCAGTAAAATAAAGTGGGGAAGAAGATGACGAACACTGGTAGCCTGGTTATCTGGTGTATATGGAAGGCAGTATAATAAATTTGAAGCTAAATTGACGATGCTAATTCCAGAAAGCCATATTTTATAACATTAATCATATGTCAAATGATTAGCCAGGAGAAGTTGGTTGCTGTTCAAATGTTGATATCAATTATGACAACTTCAATGTAGAGCTACCTTATTGCAGAGCGTTGTGCAGCAAAGGTTAACTGTGAAATCATAATACCACGGATTTCTTAGAAACTTGATCCATGCAATGCATTCTCTATCAGTTTGATATTGCTCGCTGAAATAATTACCGTTTATTAATATGTACGACTTTTAATTCTGCATGGCTAAATGCTTAGCACGCTGGCCTTTGGTCCTTGGGGTCCTAGGTTAGATTCGAGGTCTAGTCGGGGATTTCAACGTCCATTGAATATAATTCATCTGACGCGGGGTTTGTGTATTTGTGCAGCATTAAACATTATAATTCATCTCATTTAAGGCTCCGCCAAAGTGTAATGCAGGTTGCGTTTAGGGCGTCAATTTCAAGGAGCTGCACCTTGCCTCTCCAGAGGCATAAGCCGTAATTTATTCGGAGAGATTCCAAATTCTAACAAATTTTCCCGCTTAATAAATATAACATTTCCGCCTCTGTTGTGTGGTGGTTAGCATGATTATCTGCAACCCCTGGAGGCTCAGGTTCGATTCCTGGCTCTGCCACGAAATTTGAATAATGGTACGAGGGCTGGAACGGGGTCCACTCAGCCTCGAGCTGTCAATTGAGTACAGATGGGTTTGATTCCCATCTCAGCCAACCTCGAAGTGATTTCCTGTGGTTTCCTACTTCTCCAGGCAAATGACGGAATGGTACCTAACTTAAGGCCACGGCCCCTTCCTTCGCTCTTCCTTGTCTATCCATTTCGATATTCCCATCTCTCCGCAAGGCCACTGTTCCCCCTCGTGTGTGCTTCTACAATTGTAGGGAGCTAACCCTGGTTACCCTCTTCAATTGAAGATCCTCTTCGTGGTGAGGGGGACTAGTAGCTCCTTTCTTGCGATGTCGAATGGAGCCCCATTGGGTAACCGTTCGGTATACAAGGAGGAGGAAGCTAAAGCACTGCCCAACCCTAAGGTGTAATGCGACCCGTGCCGATGGGGTGCATGGCACATGGGAGATCTGTCTTGAACGGAGCCTTCGAGATACTTGGCTCCCTCTCGAAATAAGTAGCCTTACCCAGGTATGCGGGGCTCTGCCTGGGCGGACATATATTTCCCTAGCTACTCGTGGGACTTGAATGAATACGGTAGCCATCCATAAACCGGAGAGCTCTTCTGGGGCCTCCGAGAGAAACACTACAACAACAACCGAAGGGGACTCTTCGGAGATACCCTCGGGTAGTTCATCTTCGACAGTTAGAGGGCTCACTCAAGAGGTGGGCAATCTGCAGGTGAAGAAGAAGAAGAAACAGCGCTCTGGCGCTGAAAAGAGGAGATACAAGAAGGCCTTAAAGGCCCGGGAGCAGGCCAAAGAAGGCCTAACTCCTGGGGCTGAGGGGACTTCTACTACCACAACAGCGACAACAGTGGAGGGATCCAACGGGCACAAGAGGCGGGACCCTGAAAAGGGCTCTGCTTGTAGGGCACAGAGGACCCCACCCACAAAGATGCCAGCGGGGAAACGACTTCTGTCGGGGGCAACCCCGGAAGAAGATCTGCAGACCAGCAAAAAACCCAAGGTGGAATATGCCAGCATAGCTAAAGCTGGGATCAGGATGGCCATAGTACCTGTAGGATATCCTGACCAGCAGCTAACCGAGAAACAGGTGGAAGCTGTGGAAGAGGCTATCACCAATCTGATAGACGAGCTTCCGGAGCAGGGGCCCATTAAGCCTCAGTTCCTGGATTGCTATCTGTCGAGAGGTGCGGCGGTCATCATAGCCGAAAACGACGAGACTGTAGCATGGCTTTCCAGTCTTGTTACAGGTATACAACCGTGGGAAGGAGCCAGGCTCACAATTGTGGGCGTGGATAAACTTCTTTCCTACAAGAGAGTCATGGTCTGGATACCAGGACAACCAAAGGACAATAATGTCCTTCTGGGAAGAATGGCACGCCAGAACCATGGCTTAAACCCCACCAGCTGGAGGGTCTACGACCGCAAGGAGGAGAAGAGAGGTGTCCGACTTGTGGTTAGCATGGACTCCGGAGACGTGGAGAAAGTGGTGGGGAAGAAGATCTTCTGCGGAGTGCATGTGGCTACCTTCACCTTGGTGTAGGGCAAGCGTGACAAGCAGAGGACCAACCCCACCACAGAAAATACCGAGACTAACAGGGGCGAAGAGCAGGAGCCCGGACAGGAACCTGGGCCAGCCAAGCCTCAAGACTCATCGCGGGAGACGGAGCAGCACGTTCCGGAGACCGCATAAGGTAAAGTATTGCATGAAGGTAAGGATGATTACTTTCATACAAGCAAATATACAACATTGTATAGCGGCCTCTAGGGTACGTATTAGAAGTATCCAGAAGGGCAGGTTTTCGGTCGCTCTGATACAAGAACCCTGGCTTAGACAGGGGCATATCATGGGACTAAAATTTGCAGGGTTCACTCTATTCAGTGGAATAGCAGAGGAGAAGCCTAGAGCATGTATACTAGTTAAAGATCACAACGGCTGGGCTATACCAGGCTTCATTACTAGAGACCTGGTAGCAGTCCTAGTGAGATATGAAGAGGGCGGACAGCCAAAAGACTTGGTTGTCTGCTCTGCATATTTCCCAGGAGACTCTGAAACTCCACCCCCGCCGAAGGAGTTCAAGAGACTGGTGATATACTGTAGGAAACAAGGATTAAATCTAATAGTAGGATGTGACGCCAATGCTCATCACAGCATTTGGGGAAGCAAATATACAAACCGAAGGGGAGAGCACCTCATAGAATTTCTATGTATAATTGATCTTGTGATCATTAATATTGGTGATACCCCTACCTTCATTAGTAATAGGAGTGAGGGGATCATATATCTTACCCTGGGTTCCATGGGAATCATACAGGAATTTAAAAACTGGAAGGTTTCTTTGGAGCCTTCCTTGTCAGACCATACACACATTGTGTTTTATATAGAGGGCTCGCTCGAGATCCCGTCTTACAGAAACCCTAGACGAACCGATTGGACGTCTTTTAGGGAGTACATGAGGAGGGGACTGGAGGGAGGACCCTCAAATATAATTAAAAACAAAGAGGAGCTGGAGCTCAGTGTGAGTTTTCTCACACGGACACTGGTTATCTCTTATGAATTAAACTGCCCTATTGTTAAGGCAAAAAGAGTAACAGGGAGCTTAAAGTGGAATAGTTATCTTGAACACCTGAGGAGAAATACACGAAGGCTCTGGAATAAATACAGGGAACTTCAGGATCAAGAAAGCCTACATTCTTACAAAGAATCACAAAGAAGGTACAAGTCAGAAGTCAAAAAGTCTTCTAGGATATCTTGGAGACAGTTTTGTGAATCCATTGAAAGTCAACATGAAGCGGCAAGGCTTCATAAAATTTTAACCTTGGATAGAAGGGCAAGGCTGGGTTCACTGGAGTCGCCTTCGGGTGGATACACATCCACAGAGAGGGAGACCCTGAACTTACTGCTTAATGCCCACTTTCCAGGTTCGGTAGTTACGAATAGTGAGGTAGAATCGAGCGGATCCTTCAGACCCGATAAAAGTGGCTGGAAGGAATCCGCAGAGATTGTTACCCCAAGGAGGATTAAGTGGGCATTAGAATCCTTTGCCCCTTACAAAAGCCCAGGGGTGGATGGGATCTTCCCGGCACTTCTTCAGGAAGCGGGGGGGGGGTCATTATACCATACCTGGTCAGAATCTTTAGAGCCTGTCTCACTATGGAGTATGTGTACTCCTTGTGGCGTCAGGCGAAGGTGGTGTATATACCTAAACCCGGAAGATCTTCATATACTAGACCTAAGGATTATAGACCCATTAGTCTAACGTCTTTTCTACTTAAGACCTTGGAAAGACTGGTGGATAGACATATCAGGGAGAAAGTATTAAGAGACTTTCCCCTGCATTCTCATCAACATGCATATCAACCAGGGAAGTCGGTTGAGACGGCACTACACCAGCTAGTTTCTAGGCTGGAGAGTGCCTTGGATCAGCAACAACTTGCTATGGTTGTATTCCTAGATATAGAAGGGGCCTTTAACTATACATCTTTGGGCTCCATAGAACGTAGTCTAGAGAGAAGAGGAGTGAGCAGTATGCTCATAAAATGGATTATGGCCTCACTGCAGGGCCGTCAAGTTCTGTTTACCCTCAACGCTGTAATGTTGAGAGCTAATATAGACAGGGGGTGTCCACAGGGAGGAGTATTATCACCAACATTATGGTGTCTGGTAGTGAATGAACTACTTACCAGGTTAAATGTTGGAGGAATATACGCCAAAGGCTATGCAGATGACATAAGCCTGATGGCGTTAGGAAATTTCCCCAGCACGGTTTCCGAGCTCGTACAGAGCTCTTTACGTAGGGTGGAAAGATGGTGTCACGAGACAGACTTGTCGGTTAATCCCGATAAGACGGAGCTCGTGGTAGTTACCAGGAGGAAGAGGCTAGACGGACTGTCAGAGCCTTTCCTATTTGGGAAAAAATTACCTAAGACAACTTCAGTTAAGTACCTAGGGGTAATCCTTGAGGCAAGACTGAGTTGGAAGAAACATATAGATCATAAGGTGGATAAGGCCCGCAAGATTATGTGGGCCTGTCGCAGGGCCGTCGGTAAGACTTGGGGCCTAAGACCTAAGGTGGTCCAGTGGCTCTATATCTCTATTGTACGGCCCACGATCACCTATGCATCTTTAGTCTGGTGGCCAGGCTCGGAGAGTAAAACTGTGACCACCAGGTTAAACAGTGTCCAAAGACTTGCGTGTCTAGGAATAACAGGGGCACTGGATACTACACCATTATGTGCAATAAAGGCCATCCTAGGTTTCCCCCCCTTACATTTATATGTTAAGGTAATAGCGGAAATGAGTGCCTATCGCCTCTGGGCACTCGGAGGATGGTCCTTCAAAAACCCGAATAGAGGTCATGCCTCTATTCTTACAAGGCTCCACCAGACTTGCCCTATGACAATGATGATCGGGGATCTGATGAAGCCTAGCTTTAATTTGAATTATATATTTACAGTGGTGATACCCACAAGGGAGGAGTGGGGCGCGGATGCTGGGGCCCGTCTTAAGTCTGCGGGCTGTACATGGTACACAGATGGCTCGCGGACGGAGACGGGCACAGGCGCCGGGGTCTGGGGGCCTAAGACAAGGCTTTCCCTTCCTATGGGTAAATATGCTACTGTTTTCCAGGCCGAAGTATACGCAATACTAGCCTGTGCTGTATATATATGGAATATGCTTGGACACAGAAGATGCATCACTATCTGCAGTGATAGCCAGGCAGCAATAAAAGCACTATGTGCAGTTAAAACAACATCAAAATTGGTATGGGAATGCCAAAAGATGTTAGATCAGCTGTGTGAATTTAGCTCAGTTACCCTATTATGGGTCCCTGGGCACACAGGTATCAGTGGAAATGAAGAAGCTGACAAACTAGTGAAACAAGGCTCAAAAGGTTCTTTCACAGGACCAGAGCCCTTCCTGGGAGTTTCACTCCGAAGTGTGAGACTGGTAATATCCCAGAGGACAAATCAGTCTCACTTAGATATTTGGAAGAGGTTAACTATAGCAAGGCAGGCACGTGAACTTATCAAAGGGCCTAGCCAAAGTTATAAAAAGGTCCTAATGAATTTGAATAGGACCAGAATGAGAATGGTAGTTGGACTGTTAACAGGCCACAATACCTTACAGAGACACCTACACATCATGAAAATCACCGAGGATCCGATGTGTAGAAGATGTGGTAAGGAGGAGGAGACCTCCGCGCATGTGTTATGTCAGTGCGAGGCTATTGCAAGCACCAGACATCGATACCTTGGCTCACATTTTGTGAGCCTGGAAGACATCAGGAATGCCAATATCCGGACACTAGTATCCTTTATAGGAGCATTAGGGCTGGACTAGGCAAACCTGTTTAAAGGGCACAAAGAGTCTTCATAGACCTACGCGTGGAGCTCTGCGAAGACAGGGCTCACCCATTTCTTATCTATTTATCTATCTGAGGCCACTGTTGAGCATAGCAGGTAAGGCCACCTGGGAGAGGTACTGGTCCTTATTCCCAGTTGTATCCCCCGACGCAAATTATCACGTACCAGGACGCTGCCCTTGAGGCGGTAGAGGTGAGATCCCCCGCTTAGTCCGACTGAGAAACAAACCCTGGAGTATAAATAGATTAAGAAGCAGAAGAAGGATAAAATGATTTTTTATGTTACTAACTTCGAGTTTGAATGAGACCAGTTTAGTTTCGAGGGGAGGTATCTTGATGTTACGAAAGAGTATGGACGTAAGAAAACCACGGTTTATTGCACTCGTGAATTTAGAAAGAGCCTTCGATAATGTGAGCTGGTCAGTATTTCTCCCCTCAACATTGTTACATACCGCTGTTCCGAGACTTAACGACCATATGTGCTTGTCTGATGAGAGACAGCAATGAGAAAGAAGGTTCTGATTAAACTGGAAATGGAACTGTTATATTCCTCGCTGAATATTGACTTTCGCTGCTCCCATGTGCCTTTGTACTCCACATCAATGTCACTGTTAGCTTTGAAATCTGTCGTTTGTTATCATATGTGAGGTCAAATCCCATTCCTAATTAAGTTTGACTGCAGATGTTGGTAATTCTCGTCTGAAGAATAAATCTGTTCCGTACTTAATCAATGCAAATAAAATTCAAAGTGCTTGGCGAATTCACTCCTCGGTTGGCGTTATATCTTCATATTTCCAGACTGTTTGAAGACCAATGCTCAGTTTGTTTCGTCTGAGCCCATAACTGTGCATCTGTGTGAGAACTGTGCTGCTGATACAGTGAAACCGGTACACAACGGATTATCGTGGTACAACGTGGGCTCTCACGTATTGTGTGCTGAAGTTTCTGCACAGTTGTCTGAAAATTTTCTATTCATTTTACTGCATTGTGGAATTCCTGTGATAAATGAAATACTACCGTATTGTGTAATACTTTATTAAACTTTACATGAGAGACACTACTATCAATTTCCTTGTCACACCTTTACGTATTCTGAAGTAAGTTAAATTTCTCGTAACAATTATATTTTGATAAATATAAAAGAATTGATTTCTAGACATAACTTCTAGGATTGTCA
Organism: Anabrus simplex; assembly: GCF_040414725.1. Lineage (NCBI taxonomy): Eukaryota > Metazoa > Arthropoda > Insecta > Orthoptera > Tettigoniidae > Anabrus > Anabrus simplex. The sequence continues at coordinate 501,791,634 of NC_090267.1, forward strand.
AAGTTATTTATTTCCTTAAAGATCCAAAGAAAGTAAAAAACTTAATGCCGAGCTGAGTAGCTCAGACAGTAGATCGCTGGCCTTCTGTGTTCAAGAAGGTAGGTTCAATCCTAGCTCAGTCCCGTGGTATATATAGTTTGTCAGATACGTCAATCCTGTGTCGGTGAATTTATTGGAACACACGAGAACTCCTACGGAACAAAATTCCGGCATCTCAGTGTCTCCGTAAACCGTAAAAGTACACAGTTAGTAGGATGTACAACCAATAATATTATTATAAATTCAAAAACTTGTAAACAGTTCAGCTCTGAACAAGAATGGAAAATGACACAGATCAACTTGAATATTTTCCGCCCTGTACTGTGCCGTTGCCCTATTCCAGCAATTAAGCTCAATCGAATTAAAGCGGACGCGATTACTAGTAATGAAGTTAGACACAATTAATAAATTGCATAAGATATCAAGGAATTGAGAGTAACTCAAATTCGTAATGAATAAAATCGCGGTGGCAGTGACCAAGACAAAATAAGTATTCGAATTGTTAAGGACGACACTGTTTAAAAAACAAATGAAAGCCTAACTCAAGTAAATGGACGTATTCTGAAGAAGTAGGAAAAACGCGTTAAATTCTCAGAAACAATCAAGGAAATAAGAAAGAAAATCTGTTTATAGCACATAAATATAAACCTACAGCACAAGAATATATAAGGTTTAACAAATACTCGTAAAGTAATAAAATACGCCACATAAACTTATTCGCAACAACTATTAAAGCCGTTCTTTACTACAACAAATTGAAGTATACACAGACATATTGGAGATCCAATAGAAACACTGCTATTGTACGAACTTATATTAAGTGGAATCCAATTACATAGTTGATGTTAGAAGGCTTTGAAACTGTTATAATGTCCAGCTGATCTCATCATTGTATTCTGTATTCTCAATCGAGTTTTTGAAGGAAACCAAGGCTTACTAAGAAGATTGAGAGTCGACTATCTGGATGATTTCGAACTAGACCGACATGGCTGAGATGATCCCTGGCCCACGATGACACCAACGATGCCAGCCAAGCAGAATGATCAGAATCTTGAGCTGCCTCTGTGGATCAGTGGTAGAGTGTCGGCCTCCGGATCCCAAGATAGCGGGTTCAAACCCGGCAGAGGTAGTCGGATTTTTGAAGGGCGGAAAAAAGTCCATTCGACACTCCATGTCGTACGATGTCGGCATGTAAAAGAGCTCTGGTGACACATTTGGTGTTTACCCGACAAAATTAATTAAATCTCAGCCATAAACGCCCAAGAGAGTTTCGGTTTACTCGGTCTGCCATCTAGTGGGGCTAGAGTAAAACGGAACGTCGAAATTGACGAGCAGACAGCAAGATGGCGTCAACTTGAAATGTCTGCACACGGTAGCTGAGGCCATATTATTATTATTATTATTATTATTATTATTATTATTATTATTATTATTATTATTATTATTATTACCAAATCATAAATATCATTCCGGAAAGAGGCAGAAAAGATAAGTTTTCTAAAAGAGGTTAGCGTAAAATATAACTTAATCATGTATATAGATAAATAATAACAAGGTTAGGATGAATGTAGTTAAAGCCTATATTGATATATATATATATATATATATATATGTGTGTGTGTGTGTGTAATTAGAGTCTTCAGAATGACTTAAATTAGATTATATTCTCGCGAGTGATTATTTATGCCATTGATATAAGGCAATAGGCAGTCTTCACCAATTATAAAACAAACCCAAGTTAGGAAGTGTAATAAAGTGTTTATAGTGTTCTAATGAAAACAATATGCTAAATCTTAATAAGGTGGATAATTTTAGGATCTTCGATACGCAATGACAAGTGATATTACGATGTGTATAGGTTATATGTTACCGTAATAAATTAGGTTATGCATGAAATATGGAGATAATGGCACATTGAAAATATGTTAACGTTATTTGATAGGATATTGATCCGATATTGTGAGTAAATGGAAATAAGGTTATTTGAGCATCAGATAACATAGATATATGTAGTTGAAATATATGAAGGAATGTGAAGTGATATAAGGAGAAATTAATTTTGATGAGAACATAACAATGTTATATGTTGTGAATGAAGAATTTGTTGAATTAATACGTAATACCACGACAATATACAGTAAGAGTTATAAATGCTTTATTTGAAGAATAAGGAAAATAATACTGACGAACAGCAGGATCATATATGTGTATTATACAGTAGCAGCATATTGTCTGAGAATCCATATCCTAGATACTACATGATGATTTTCCCCACGCAAGAAACTTAGAATAACTCGCACATTAGGCCATTTATTAATATATTTGGTCACCGTTTGTCATCCTGTTAGACACACTCAATGATTATTTACGTTAAAATGAATTGATATAAATTATGATGATGGTTAACATAGTAATTTTAACTTGAATAGAAGCAAAGTTTTTCTATCGAGTGAGAAAAATATATTTTCCATAAGCTTATATTGAAATGCTACGACATAAAGTACCAATCCTGTGTTAATAAAACTTGTCCTAAGCAAAGTTAATGAAAACTTATGTAAAATAAGGAAACATATTGCGACATAGCTGATTCTTGAACAACAAACGATATGATAATGTACAGAATGAACTTTCAGATCAATACAACCAAGAATTTCCCATATCATGATTCAATTTATATTCGATACTAAGAAGATCCGTCAAGAGCTACAAGAATGTGAATTCACCTCCTGGTGTTCACTACCGCAAAAAGGAGTCGGAGTACAACTTTATAAAGAGTATACACCCGCAAACCCTTGGGTGCAAGATCATACCGGAATGTCTTGTAACGAGTGGAGAGAGGCTATAAAGATGACTGCTAATGTTTCTGCGGTGCGCTCGGTGCCAGGCAGATCCCTGGACAACAAACTCTGTCGGCATTGCCACGGAGAAAAAGAACTCTTGGTCATGTCCTGGGATTCTGCACACGCGGGGAGCTCCTAAGAAACACGCGACACCACCGCATCAGATCCTTCATTGCCGAAGAACTGAGAAAGAATGGATTCAATGTACATGACGAGGTACACGGAATGGCCTTAAATGGTAGTTCGCAGAGAATTGACATCATAGCCTTTAAAGACAACATCTCTCAAGGATTCATATTAGATCCGACTATCAGGTTCGAGCACCATAGCGGTCAGCCAGAGGAGGTTAATCTAGAAAATATTAACAAATACAAACCCACTCTCCCTTACTACAAATCTAAATACCACCTTGAGGAAATTGAAATAATAGGGATAATGGTCGGAGCTCGCGGTACCATACCTCGTCACTTCGTCGCCACATGGAAGCGCTTCCAACTCCCAATGAAGCTCATCCCCGAAATCGTGACCCTCGTCCTCCGAGGCTCTATCTACATCTAATTTTGAATTTTCTTTAATTAATAGATATTTACAGAAATTTTTACCTTGTTCTTAGCGGCAGCCTGTAAATACAGGAGGTCTTTCCAAAATAAATGGAAATTTCATGGATATTTTATTGGATATAATTAATAATCCACTTCAATTGTGATATATTGTAAAAAAAATGAAAGACAGGAAAGACAAGAATCCAAATAACATAACTGATGCTGATTGTATGAGCACAGGTTATTATTACATATGAGAAGAATGAATATTTATCACATTTTTAAAAGTAATTCTCGCATTTTACCTTTCTAACCCACTTAATTCCTACTTTCTTAAATAAATGGTATTAATTAAGGGTTAATATCGTGTTTTGTTGATGTTTTCCATAATAACAACGATCAGCTTAGATTTAAGCTGTAGAATTATCCATTTTGTTGCAATTTCATGATATGTCAGATGAAGACGTCCGTTAACTCCGATGATAAGTACATTTACGTAGCTTATCAGCGTTGTTTGAATCCCACGAGCACTCGAAAATAAAATCTTTAAAATAAAAAGCCGTAGTAACGCACGTACCAAAATAATGAACCCCGAGATCTAGTCGTGATATATTTACGTCAGCTATCCTGGACGCGGTCTGGTCGTAGTATTGAGAAACTGTTTCCCTTTACGCGTTGCACAAGTTCTGCTAAGTGCAGGTTCTTGTGTATATAATATTGTGTTAATCTCATGAGGCCATGAAATATTTCCGTTATCACCAGGTTTCCGCTATGTACAGGTTCCATTGTAAACAGGTTTCACTGTATTTCATCCCAATATACCAACAGAAATAATGCGTTTTATGTACGTATAATTTTAAAATCCCTCAATAAATTGTGAGATTCCACTGAGCATGGAAAGAAATTTCTAAATATCTTGCTTCATACTGAGGTTAGATAGAAATGTTTTAGACTGAAAATGGATCAAATATAAACCAAGAAGATTCTGTTCAGAGCAAGATATGAGCTGGAAGAAGCTTTTAGATTTTTTAAATTTTAGAATTTCTTTACATCGCACTGACACAGATCGGTCTTGCAATGGGACAGGAAAGGTCTATGAGTGGGAAGCAAGAGGCCTTGGTATTTGTTAAGGTACAACCCCATAATTTGCCCGGTGTGTAAATGGAAAACTACAGAATGACCATCTTCAGGGACGCCGACAGTTGGATTCGAAGTCACTGTCTGCCGAATGAAAGCTCACAACTGCGCGTTACTAACCGCATGGCCACCTCCAATCGTATTGAAATTTTTTGAATTGGCCCAAGATCACGAGGGCATGTAAGTTCCTAGTTTAGCGCGGTACCTTGGATTATAACTCTACATGGTGAATATCGAGATAGTTATCTCAAAAACAAGCACAGTAACTCGTGAGACGTGATATCGTTAATTACCTACCCATCAACAATCAGCTAATCACACTAACCACTACATCACACAAGCGGACTTATTATTACTATTATTATTATTATTATTATTATTATTATTATTATTATTATTATTATTATTATTATTATTATTATTATTATTATTATTATTATTTGAGACCACGTTAAGCAACAATCACACATTACTGGGAACCTTCTTTGCAACCCAAAATCTTTGCGTTCTTCCTCTGGCAGTCTGTCCTCTTTCCTCTGTCTTTCCTCTATTCGTTTTCTGTTCGTCATGGAAGCCTCTGAAGCTATCAATCACTGATCTATACTTTGTTCGATTTAGGATGTCTTCCCGATTTAATCCAGACTGCTTACGGTCCTTTTGTACCTCCATGAACCATTTGTTGATCAATTTAGATTTACTGTCAAGTGTTTTAAAAATTTGTTTGTCAGCCTCTTTTCATCCATTTTAAGCAGATGTTCATAAAATTTGAGTCGTATTTTCTTCACTGACTCAATCATCTTTCACTTTGCTGGTATAATTTTCCCCTTCCTCGTAACCTATACTGGCCATCCACGATTTTTGGACCCATGATCTTGCGGAGGATCTTCTTCTCAAATTTCTCGGCTTCTCTTAGTCCCGACATTCTTGTCATTCGGAAGCATTCACTAGCATATCGTCGTTGCCGGGACGAAACCTCCTATATGATAATATTTTTGGATATACTGACCCGCAGTACATACATCATGAAGAGCGAGAATGCCTTGACAATATTGCACCTTAGATGACAGAACCTTACCGGCCAAAGTTCTAAGCTAAAATATTTCACATAGGGGTTTTTGTCCCGGTAGGGACGATATACAGACACTCTGTTTTGATTACTGTATTGTAATGTCGTAGCTTACTTCGCCTTGAGATGGCTTTCCTCTTCTAAAGAGCATGTATTCTACGAAAAGCAGCGTCCATATTCTCCCGCCTGGTGTAGTTTGCTTATCTCTCGCTAGTTTTCAGCTGTACAATTTCTCCGAGGTACTTGAAGCTGTCATCTCTGTCGATTATTATTATTATTATTATTATTATTATTATTATTATTATTATTATTATTATTATTATTATTATTATTAGAGAAACTGACTTTCAACCTAGCAGGTCGTGTTACGTACATTTAGTACGTGTTGCAGAGATGTTAAATACAGAACAAAAATGGCCAACCAGACACCAGTGGGATCCGAACCCACAACCTCCCGATTTCGGTCGGTTGCTCTACCATCTGAAAGGTTGAGTGCAACAGTGGTCTAACCCTGTTTTTTTTAAATAGAACTGAGGTATTTTAAAGTAAAGTTGACATAAACCAGTTTTTCATATTTTACAATTACGTCCATTTCATTTCCATCAGTACTTGGTCTGAACCATGGCAATCTTCCATACATTAAATGAACTGTTTTAAGATGAAATGGAAAGGCTATAATTAAACGTAAGTACTTGACACATCGTGGTATGGGTTAGACCACTGTTGCACTGGATGTCAGAAAATATTTTCTACTTCAGAACATAACATTAAAAATACCTTTCAGAAAAGTACTTATATAAACTACTCATGGTACTTCCAAGTATCATAACATGTAAAAGGAAATTTTAGAAATGGAATTAGTTTAAAAAAATGTTTGATGAAACATAACCAGGTGTATCATAGTCATCGTGTTCAGGACTCTGTCAGACTATTTATTATTTTGAGAAATACGATTTACAAAAAATAAAACACTGTGATTATACATAATCTGAATGAGACATATCAAAGCCATCATCTTCATTGTCTCAGAATACCTTGAGAAATAGGTTTCAAAAAAGAAAGCATTGTGAATACTTAAACATATCAATGTCAGCACCTTCATGACTGTGTCAGACTCTTTGAGAAATAAGATTTACAAAAAGAAAACACTGTGATTATAGATAACCAGGTATATCAAAGCCATCATCTTCATGACCATGTCCTTCCTGATCAGTATCAGAAGTGAGACCATTGAAGAAATCATGATGTACTGGTGGCACATATTTTAGCAGCTCTTTAATATCATTCAGTTTACGATTGTTTACATTACTCACGTTTACACTACCACTTATAAATGCATTTTGTAGAGAGAAATCTCCTAGTCTCCAAAACCTTTCTGTCGTTCTCAATGATCCCTTCAAAGCACTTATTTACACAGTTGCATTGTGGACCTTGTTGTCTCTTGGCATCTGCCTTTTCGTACGACCGAAATATTGTTCTCCATATTTCTACCCCATATTTCTTCGTTTCTTGTCCTCTTTTGACTTCTTGTACTGTCCTTTTCCATTCAATTTTCGTCAGAACTATCACTTACATCAGAGACAACACTTACACCGTCAGCCATTTTGTTTGTTTGTGCACGTGACCTCATAGACCAATTCTGATAGGCAGAAATGGCTTAGGCCACAGTTACACTAAATATTCATTGCTTTCTTTCGAGGGCAAAAAATAACATAGCTGCCAATACACGAAAACCGACTTTTCGATTCTACTATGTAGTTCAAAGCTAATAATAACAGATGGCGCAAATAACTAAATTTCGACATTGGGGAGGGTTAGACCACTGTTGCGCTCAACCTTTAAATTGACCTATGGTGGCCTAGGCCATGCTTGTTTTGTTGAGAAGTATCTAAGCTCAATTAATAGAGCAACCGACGCGAAAATGGGAGGTTGTGGGTTCGGATCTCTCTGGTGTCATGTTGGTCATTTTCGTTCTGCACTTAACATCCCTTCAACACGTACTAAATGTACGTAACACGACCTAATAGTTCAAAGTCAGTTTCAATTACAATGCGGCCGTGAAAATTCAATATTCATTTATTATTATTATTATTATTATTATTATTATTATTATTATTATTATTATTATTATTATTACCGTGTTTTGGTGGATCATCAGAGGTGAAAGAAGGTTCGGGCTGGAATGGGTCTAACTACAAGGACGAAAGATGAATTAAAATTTCAATAAAGGTTATATTTTCAAAACTTAAAAATTTTCGCATAAAAATTTCAGATTTTGAGAAATAACAAACAACAAGTCAAATCAGGTACAAGTCCAAGAAAGCCGAGATTTAGATAGACTTTAACAATCTGGGCCACAAGCTCTAATTTTTCCAATTCTTGATTTCTCAGCTCACAACCACATATCACCAAAAGGGCAGAAAACCCCTCATTACATGGAGCACTTGCTCCCACCTTTGAATCTCAAGCCTCTCTGAGGCACATTTACCACAAGTAAGAGATCTAACCCGCTCTCAATTTTCCGAGCCTATCAAAGGCAACAACCAACATTACTACCAACTGCCCTCAAGGCACACCTACAAAGAAACAGGGGTATCTTGTACCCAATCTACTGGGCCTTCGTGGAAAAGGAACAGATTAATTAAATGGCCCAAAAATATCAAGATGAATGGAGGCGTGTACTTGCACTCCTACATGAAAGCTTGTTAAAACCTAAGTGGCGCTAAGCCGATACACAGGGGCTATTCCCATACTATAGAGGTGACTCGTATAAGAAAAATTTTAACACATTAGGGAAGAGTAGAAAATAAGTTACGAAAACATGGTCACCTCAACTCAAAAATGAAGGGGAGCTCGAGAGGGTAAAGCACTCGCTGTCCCCGATTTACATTTAAAGATATATTAAGTCTTACAAAGAAGGAAAAAAATTACATGTTTTAAGTTATAGGTTACATATTAAAGGTTTCGGACCTGCAAGGGAAAAAGAAGATGTTAAACGGCCATTACCTTGTTAAACAGCTGCTGGCGGATGAAAGAGGCGCTTCCCGCCTCCTGCTATACTTCCATACACTAAGCTAGATGTTGTACGAGTGGTCGAGAGACAAAAAAAAATCAGCAGTTTGTATACCCACGTGGAAGATTCGAGACCTTTCATGAATAATTAAGACACACCCACATGCGTTAATTGGTCGGCTAAAGTTTACACATCAAATGTGAAGAAGAATGACACGATTCGTCCAAAAGTAATTAAAGAAATTCGGGATTGGCTAAGTTCAAAACCGGCGGAAAGAAAGATTAATATTGCCAACCTACAAATGAAAGAACGAAATTTAGTTATAGGAAAATTTATGAGTATAAAATATCTTCAAGAAAAGTTCCATCACTTCGCACCAGGGTGCATGATCATAGTTTTTGGTAGAGACATCTGTGAGAGAATGTCCACACTTCTTGATAATTAGTAAACAAACACAATTCGAAATTAACACAGTGACATCTTCTGATAAACGGTTGAATTAATTCAGTTTTAACGTTCAGATTTTCAACTGTAGAGGAGTACTTTTAGGCGGAAAATTCAAAAGTACGGCGTATAGGTGTACCAACCGGTACAGACCTTCCCCCCAAAAAATCCTTCCAAGGGGTGACACAGAAGAATGTTGAAAAATTAATAATTTTCCAAAACAAAAGTCCTAGTTTGTTTAACCCAACATTAATCAACACTTGAAAAAAATTTTGCTTACTTGCAAATAGACTTGTCGAAAAACATGGAAGAAACATTAATAGATGAAAAAGTCTCTTAACGTTGAATAGAAGAAGAATTTTGAAGAAAGAAAGTCCTTTTGGAGGATAACTAGATAAATTCCAGACTGAGAGTGTCTTTCTTGATATATACTGCCAAATACATGTTGCTAATTTGGACGGCCAGACCAATCGCCGCTGCCAATGTCCAGCCGAGGTCGCCCGGACCCCTCAGGTACCCTGAGATACCTCTCTCCCGCACTATGAGAGGGGTAGTCGTGGTGAAGGACGCCGCAGATGTGAAGTTTGTTGACAGTCCCTAGATAAGCTTGCGGTTGGTGCGCCGCACTTCAGTCTGTGCCGGGAGATAGACTCCGGCGTGCCGTACACTGTAGGACATCACGGGAGTGGAGTGGGCCCTTGCCCCACCACGGTGGCGTTAAGGCGCCGAAGGGCTCCGGGGCACTGAAACAATAAAATCTCGGCGGCAGAATTGTTGTTGACATCTGATTTTTAATTTTACTTACGATCTTGTTGGTGAGCCAGAGGGGCCAGCGGCGTGGACAAATTTTTTTCTTTAAACCACTGGTATGGTTTAGCAGGAGACGGGAGCTTGGTAATGGCCGTACTGGAAATAACAGCAGAATAACCGGCGGGTAAGGTTTTACATATATATACAATGTAGATGAGGAAACAAAGGGCAGAAGGCATAACATTAATATAAGATATAACCTTTACACCGTTGGAAGACACAGATTGCAAGTTAGCAATTACATTACACAGGTTTCACCTGAGACAGGTGAACCCTAAAGATCCTCTCGGTGGCTGGATTCCTTACTAATAATGTTACCGGAGTTAAGAAATTCAAAACGGGGCACGGCCCATGAAATCTGGGGGCAAGCTTGCCCGCGGGAACAAAGTTTTTGACCATCACTTGGTCTCCTATTTTTAAATTGGTGGGCCTCCGTCCACGACCATATCTTTCCCTAACCTTTTCATGAGAAATTTTAAGATTGGCCTTAGCCTTTTTCCATAGATCTGTAATATTATCTGGATCTATTGTCTCAGGTAGAATATGACTAAGAGACCAAAGGTTAGAGAGCGGCGTGTTGGGTACAAACTTAAACATCAAGGAAGCTGGAGTAAACTTATGAGATTCATGAACCGCCGAATTCAAAGCGAAAGCTAACCAATGCAAGGATGTGTCCCAGCTAGAATGATCATATTGATGATAGGCAATTAGAGCCGACCTCAGATTACGATTGACCCGTTCAGCAAGAGATAGTTGAGGATAGTATGCAGAAGTTGTTACATGTAAGATGGATAGATCAAAACAGAATTTACGGAAGAGATTGGAGGGAAAGGCTTTAGCATTATCGGACACTAAATATTGACACGGACCAAAAGAAGCAAAGATGGAATTTAAACAAGAAATAGTGGACTGTGCGGTAGCCAGCTTAGTCGGAAATAGCCAGGAAAATCTTGCGAGACCATCTACACACACAAAGATGAATTTGTTGGCATTCCCCTTTGATTGGGGATATAGAGGCGTTCCATGGGGCGCGACGCTTGATGAGAAGACAATAGCCCTTGCTTAGTGGACATGGTAGGTTTACTAAGCCAACAAGTTTTACAGGCTTTTACCAATTCACGAATTTCACCGTCCATACCTTTCCAAATGAACATTTCTCTGATCTTTTCTCGAGTTTTGAAGATGCCTAAATGCCCCCCCTAATGGGGTCTTATGGTAGTACTTGAAGATCGTAGGTACAAGAACGGCTGGAACCACAACTTTCGTCTTCTGATCATGCCTCGACGGGCAACATAAAACACCATTCCTCAATACATAAGGGACGACATGTTCCCCAGAAGAAAGCGTTTCCATAATAGGACCCAGCACTGGATCTTCACGTTGATATATTTCAAGATCCCTAAACAACATGGGAGCAACCGTTAGTATGGCATTTACACCAGGAGATATGGACTCGGGAAGTGAAGAACTGTGTTCTTGTTCAAGGGACTCTACATCATTGGAAAACATACGGCTTAGTCCGTCAGCCACAACATTTTCAGTTCCCCTTATATACCTAACATCAAATTGGAAGGCTGAAATTCTGATGGCCCAGCGGGCTATGTGACCAGTGCGACGCGGCCTACCTATGACCCAACTTAAGGCTTGGTTATCTGTCTCCAAGCTGAACTTGACATGTTCCAGATAAAGTTCTAGACGCATAGGCGATGGGTCGCCTCCCTAGTTCAGTCATTTGAAGCAGGACTGCAGCCACCGCCGACGACGACGCGTCGGTATGGACGATGAATTTCTTCGAGAAATGAGGCATGGCAAGAACAGGGGCATTACAGAGAGCTAATTTAAGATCTTCGAAAGCGGCTTGTTGACACGGTCCCCACTCAAATTTGACGCCTTTCCTACGGAGTAAGTTCAAGGGCGCCACTCGATTGGCGACGTTAGAAATAAATTTCCTGAAGAAATTCACCATGCCCATGAATCGGGCAATACCTTTGATATCCTTAGGAGGTTTGAAATCACGGATGGCCTGTGTTCTAGAATGATCTACAGCGACACCATCGGGCGACAAAATATGCCCTAGAAATTACATGGAAGGCTTAGCAAAAGCAACCTTGGACAAGTTCACCGTTAACCCTGCCTTACGAAGACGACTCAGAACCTCTTTCAGATGATCTAGAAGTTCTTCAAAGGTCTCAGAAAATACGACGACATCATCAAGATAATGGTATAGATACTCAAATTTGTTGTCGGAGGAGACCCAGTCTAGCAGTCTCGTAAGCACAGCTGCTCCCGTGGGGAGCACGAAAGGCACGCGGTTGTACTCATACAAGTTCCAGTCCGTGGCAAAAGCTGTCAGATGTTTAGATTCTTCAGTTAGAGGGATCTGATTATTCGCCTGATTGAGGTCTAAGATGGTGAAGAATTTAGCTTTCCGAAACCATGAAAAACAAGAGTGAAAGTCGCGAAGGGGCACAGATTGTAACACCACCTTCTGATTTAAAGCCCTATAGTCAATCACAGGCCTGAAGCCACCTTGGGGTTTCGGAACTAAAAAATATGTGATGAATACGCCAACCACCTACCAGCCCTCCTGCCATTCTTAAATTTCTGGCAGTACCGGGAATCGAACCCGGGCCCCCAAGGACGGCAGCTAATAACACTAACCGTTACGCTACGGAGGAGTACAATAAGGTCAGTAACATCAAGAGTATGGGAGAAAACTTCTGGAAACGACTGACACAACTTCCGAATACTATCAGCCTGCTCCTCAGGTAGATGTCTAAGGTCTAACAACATCTCATCCTGGGAAGGCGAAACAGATGAACATGACACAGAACTACATTTACGTAAGGGGATTTTGAAATTACTAGCAAATTTGAAAGTGCACGACTTGCTCTGAATGTCGAGCACTAGACCGGTGTGAGACATGAAATCCGCTCTCAATATAATGGGACAAGACAAGTGCATAGCCACGAAAAGATTAACTCTCCACGTAAATTTAGCAATTCTTATTTTGGCATACAGAAAACCTAAAATTTCTAATGGAGAGGTGTTAGCCGAAATGCATTGAACCGAAGACGAACAAAAATCGGAAAATTAACAAAGATATTTAAATTTGGAATACCATTCAGCCGAAATAATGGAACAAACACTATTAAAATAGAGGAGTTACAGGTTCATTAATCAATTCAATCTTGAGCAATGGTACAGGTGCGGGGGAATCCGCCGCAATCCTAAGACATTCTTTAGGTCATTCAAATATGGGATTGGAAGACTTCCTACCATGTTCCGAGCCTGAGATTTCGGCTGGTTTACTAGGGGCTGAGCCTCGGAAAGATGAGTTAGCCGACTCAGCCGAAGCCACTAGTCACTTTTGATTATTGGTGGAAGTTGCACCCGAAGTTGAGCAGGAGGGAGTGCTATTAGAATTCGGGCAATTCATAGCAATATGGGAAAATGCGCCGCATTTAAAACAGCCTCGAGATGACCCTGCTCCATTCTTTGCCCCGTTGGATTTGATCAAAGGGCACTTGTTCCGGAGATGGTCTGCAGACCCACAAGCATAACATTTGCCGGTTGCGATGGTTCGGCGAGGTGGAGGCTGAAGATTACTTGAAGAAGGAAAGGGCTCCCTCGTGATACGTAGTGTGTCAGCATATCTAACTCCCTCGGCTGAGACAGCCATCGCTTCTAACTCGGCAAAAGTTTGCGGACGCGACGCAAAACATAAGTATGACCTGTAGGATGGTGAAATTCCTTCCGCAATGGCCTGTACAATTTGATCTTCAGTGAAATGTAGAGCAATTGCCCTAGTGTAAAATTTAATGTCTTGGATGAAGTCACCAAGATTTTCATCCAGTCGCTGTACTCTATAATAGTATTTCTGATTACCTTGCCCTAGCCGGAATGAAGTTTGCAAATAGATGGGCGTGGAAGTCATCTATAGAGGATTGATCAGCAATGACCCGTACTACTTTGTCAGAGAGAACACCCATGGAATATGGATAAATAATTTGCAAACTTCGACACGGAAAAAGAGAAAATACAAGAGCGTGATCTTGGAACTCAACTAAAAACCTTAGGAATGAAATAACACCACTGGTGAAGTTAACCGAAAACTTAGAAAAACCCCTGAGCAACGTTACTAATGGATGAGGCAAACTACTGAACCCGGGTGACATAGTAGGTAAAGTTCTAAGGTGCGGAGAAGCTGTTTCAACACAAATGGAGGGATGAATGTACAACGACCTGACTCGGTTTCCAATTGGGCAGATGTTTGGTGGGTTACCACGGAATTTCTACCTCCTTCACACGTGGGAGAATCCTCCTCGCTAAATATGTTTACCAGAGTGCGTTGGTCGGTTTTGGGGTGGGGATACTGCCCCAGTTAACAATAAGCTAACCTTACTGGACAATTTAGAAAGGTTTTCGAGAAGAGCACTAGCCTCCTTCCCTTGAATTTCATTTAACTTAAGAGACAATAGATCAGTAACGCTATTGTAACAATGGAACAATCTAGCTTGTACACGTTTAAGTTGATTAGGTGATGGATATCCCCTTCAAAAAAACTAACAACAGATGCTAGCTCAGTAGCATTATCAGTGATCGTGGAGAGAGCGCCGTCAATACCTTTCTCCCCCAAGATGGGGATACTAATCGGCAAATCAAGAGAATCTTTAAGCTTGGTGGTATCGGCCACAGCCGTGTCTCCAGATTGAACATTCCTAATAGTTAATTCATAAATTAATTCCTCCTTGCGCAAATAGCCGGGATGGAGGTCATCGCGAGGGCCGGACATGATGAAAAAAGATTGACAAATTTAGAAAATAAGAAAGAAAATTCTAGCGACGGACAAAATTGTTGGATTTCAACACAAAAGCAATGTTTAGCCGTCAAATGGGCAAAATTGAGACCCATTCAACCACGCTTTGCTACGACTTGTTACCGTGTTTTGGTGGATCAGCAGAGGTGAAAGAAGGTGTGGGATGGAATGGGTCTAACTACAAGGCCGAAAGATGAATTAAAATTTCAATAAAGGTTATATTTTCAAAACTTAACAAATTTCACATAAAAATTTCACATTTTAACAAATAACAACAAGTCAAATCAGGTACAAGACCAAGAAAGCCGAGATTTAGATAGACTTTAACAATCTGGGCCACAAGCCCTACGTTTTACTATTCCTGAGCTCTCAGCTCACAACCACATATCACCAAAATGGCAGAAAACCCCTCATTACATTGAGCACTTTCTCCCACCTTTGAATCTCAAGCCTCTCTGAGGCACATTTACCACAAGTAAGAGATCTAACCCGCTCTCAATTTTCCGAGCCTATCAAAGGCAACAAGGCACACCTACAAAGAAACAGGGGTATCTTGTACCCAATCTACTGGGCCTTCGTGGAGAAGGAACAGATTAATTAAATGGCCCCAAAAAATATCAAGATGAATGGAGGCGTGTACTTGCACTCCTACATGAAAGCTTGTTAAAACCTAAGTGGCGCTAAGCCGATACACAGGGGCTATTCCCATACTATAGAGGTGACTCGTATAAGAAAAATTTTAACACATTAGGGAAGAGTAGTTTTGGCTCGGCGGTCGGTCGGTCGGTCGATCGAGATTTATATAATTATAATTTATATAATTGCCTGTTTTCCAAGTTCTTTGTACAGCTGAGGATGATGCAAAAAACCGTCGAAACTAGTTCTGAATAAATTTAGAATGTTGTAATTACATCTGGACAACATTATTACTGTATTGAATAGGTGGACTCTATAAAGTTTAATCATTGTATTTATTAAATGGAAGAATTTGAAAACATAGTCACCTCAACTCAAAAATGAAGGGGAGCTCGAGATGGTAAAGCAATCTCTATCCCCGATTTACATTTAAAGATATATTAAGTCTTACAAAGATGGAAAAAAATTACATGTTTTAAGTTATAGGTTACATATTAAAGGTTTCGGACCTGCCCCGCGGGTTAAACTGCTGAGCTAGCAAGGAAAAAATATGTTAAACGGCCATTACCTTGTTGAACAGTTGCTGGCGGATGAAAGAGGCGCTTCCCGCCTCCTGCTATACTTCCATACACTAAGCTAGATGTTGCACGAGTGGTCGAGAGACAAAAGAATCAGCAGTTTGTGATTCGAGACCTTTCATGAATAATTAAGACACACCCTCATGCGTTAATTGGTCGGCTAAAGTTTACACATCAAATGTGAAGAAGAATGACACGATTGGTCCAAAATTAATTAAAGAAATTCGGGATTGGCTAAGTTCAAAACTGGCGGAAAGAAAGATTAATATTGCCAACCTACAAATGAAAGAACGAAATTTAGTTATAGGAAAACTTATGAGTATAAAATATCTTCAAGAAAAGTTCCATCACTTCGCACCAGGGTGCATGATCATAGTTTTTGGTAGAGACATCTGTGAGAGAATGTCCACACTTCTTGATAAATAGTAAACAAACACAATTCGAAATTAACACAGTGACATCTTCTGATAAACGGTTGAATTAATTCAGTTTTAAAGTTCACAGTTTCAGCTGTAGAGGAGTACTTTAAGGCGTAAAATTCAAATGTGCAGCGTATAGGTGTACCAACCAGTACAATTATTATTATTATTATTATTATTATTATTATTATTATTATTATTATTATTATTATTATTATTATTATTATTATTATTATTATTATTATTATTATTATTATTATTATTATTATTATTATTATTATTATTATTATTATTATTATTATGGCCACCAAGCTGGAGTCATGAAGTGGAGCTCCGTGATCTTGACATCTTTTCTCGCGTTCTGTGTAGTGTCGGTGGGTATGAGGGAGTATTTGAGCATTTGATTGGTGTGGTGGTTGTGTGAACGTGTTATCTTGGGAATCTAGAGCTTGTTTTAATTGATTTGAGGGCATAATTTTATTTCATTTTATTGCCATAAACAACTCCATGTTGGATTTAACTACAATTGCTCCATAGATAACTTACCAGGAGTGTATATTGGCTGCTAACCTTGCCCTAACAACCACCCACTCGCTAAATTTTCTTGGTCTCCATAGATACTACCAACTAGATATATCATTCCACTCTTCCATTGAGGCGTCTCTAAGGCAACAAATCTTAGCCTACTGCTGGGAGGTGGTGGTGGTGATTATTGTTTTAAGAGGAAGTACAACTAGGCAACCATCCTCTATATAACACTAATCAGAGAGAAAAAAGGAAGGGGTCCGACACTTCGAAAAATGAAGGTATCGGCCAAAGGAAGACAAGGGCCACGAAGGGCGTGAAAATGAAAGACTCCCTAGCCCTCGCAAACCTAATAGCGTCGGGGTCGGAAAAGAACAAGAGTTGACCAAGGGAGGTCGGATAGGATAGATAAAAGTGAGGAGCCTGGCACAAGTAAGTGGAAGCAATGCCAGGACTCAGCTGAGGGCCCCGTGGTCGCCAACCCACGCTCCATAGTTCAGAGCCCCTGGGGCCTACTGCTGGGAACCATCTTGGTGGTCTGTGATAATATAATAATGAACATCATAGCAGAACATCAGCTACCCGTTTGGACTAACAACCCTTACGGTGAGGTGGAATCAAAATGAATGATTCATCCGTCCCGGGCCCACGCCCACCAGCTAACATCAACAAGGTGGCGGATAAGGGGCTCACAGAAATGTGGGCTGGTTCTAAAACCACGGAAAGGAACCCTCGGACCAACAGAGCGCCCAGTTCCTGGGGGCTTTATAATACTGGGACACCCTCTCTCCAGGGGTAATAAGTATGCTGGGCCCTTGCAGGGGTTATGGTGAAGACCTCAACGGTTGACTTGGCAGAGAAGAAGTTCTTCGGTATGGAAGGGGCAATGAACCACAAATCCAGCTATGGTGTCTGTTCTCGCATCGGGCGACTTGCTGGTCAGCGTCTGTTATCCCATGTTAGGGGCGGTTGTTAATGGAAGCTCTGGGACTTACAATCTTAGTTCTATATCTGCGAAGTAATTCTTGCTTCGCCACGTCTAATGATTAGACAGTTAACGCGTTATGGACTACCAGTGCATTGATGAAACTACTCCAGGTGGCAGCCCAAAAGGGAAATCCACCGCCACGATAAGTGGCGCAAGGAGGCCAAAGGGTTCTGGAGAGCCTGCACCACAACGCGAGGTGAAGTCGGAGTCCCCTGGGAACCACAGACTCAAGATGAAACGCAAGTTATGGCTAGGAACTCTGAAAGTAAACTCACTACTTAAGGTCGGAAAATTGAAAGAACTAACAAAGACAATTGAAGAAAGGGAAATAAGAGTTTTGGCTGTTCAAGAAACAAGATACAGAGACGAGGACTTACTCGATACTGGAAAGTTTAGGATATTTAAAGGAAAACCAGCCATCATAGTGGACCACACTAAATCTCTCCCACTATTCGGAACAGCGTTCATTGTAGACAAGTGTTTAATAGACTCCGTTTCGAGAGTTTCTCTGAACGCCTATCATTTCTGCATTTAGGATATGGAAACAAAAAGTACACATTAATCAATGCCCACGCCCCGACCAATGAAGACAACCGCAAAAAAGCAGACAAAGTTGATAGTTTTTGGGAGGAATTGGAAGATCAGATCTCCCGGATTCCCGAAAGAAATGTGAAGGTATTAATGGGCGACTTCAATGCTCAGATAGGAAGAGAGAAAAAATTCAGAAAAATAGTAGGGGAATATGCGGCACACAGGCGGACAAACAGGAATGGAGAGAGGCTTATTGAGTTGTGCTGAGCCTTTAATCTACAACTCATGTCAACTAAATTCAGACACTTGCCAAGAAAACAAAAAACGTGGAGATCTCCCAATCCGATTCTAGGTGAATTCCAAATTGACCATGTGGCGATTTCTAAACAAACGCAAAAAGAAATCATGAACGTGAAAGTATTACGAGGTGACCAAGTTGATTCTGATCATTATTTAACCAAAATAAAGATGAGACTTCTTCCAGTCAGGAAAAGACGAAAGGGGAAAAGGGTACCAAGATACGATGTGGGAAGATTAAAACTTAGTGAGGAAATAAAGCATCAGTACCAAAAAGAGCTGGAAAACATTAATTCAGTAAACTGGGATGACGTTCGAGACAATATTAAACATGCTGCAAGTAAAACCATTCTCTTGGCGAAACGAAAGAAACGTGAATGGTGGAATGAAACATGTGAAGATGCACTCTTGCGCAGAATGGAGGCATGGAAGAAATGGAGTTCCACCAGAAGGAACTGTGGCTTGATTGCCTTCGGAGATCAAAGAAAGTTGACAGCACAAACTTTCAGGCAAGCGAAAAGACAATATGAAACAGATCAGCTGAATAAGACCTCAGAAGATTTCCAGAAAAATAACACCAGAAATTTCTACCAGACCTTTAAGTCACGGTTAAAAGGATATCAATCACCTGGTCTATGTTTTGAGGATGAAGAGGGTAAACTAGGAATGAACAATAAGGAAAACTGTGAAATTCTCGCCAGATATTTCAAAAGATTACTGAATTGCGACGGTCCACAAGAAAGACTGGCAATTAAACGACCGCAGGTAACAATGCCAGATTCAAAGCCACCTGACGAACGTGAGGTATCCAAAATCATCCAGGAGCTAAAAAATAACAAGGCAGCAGGTGAAGACGGTATTGTGGCAGAACTGCTCGAAATGGGAAATGCAGAATTAATCTCATCATTGACCCATTTATTTAAAATTATTTGGGAAACGGAAAGAATTCCAGAAGACTGGCTAACTGCTTTAATACATCCATTACACAAAAAAGGGAACAAGAAGGATGTCAATAATTGTAGAGGAATTTCGCTGCTTTCGGTCCCATATAAAATGCTGTCTAAAGCCCTTCAAACCAGGGTTGAAGAAAGACTCGATGAAGAACTGGGCGAGTTCCAAGCTGGATTTCGGAAAGGCAGATCATGCGCTGAGCAGATTTTTAATCTCAAGAACATCATAAAGTACAAGATGCTGGGACGAAGCAAATATGTTGTAGTCTTCGTGGATTTTAAGGAGGCCTACGATTCGGTAGATAGAGAGACGTTATTCGGAATACTGGAAGAATTTGGTGTGGACAGTAAAACAAGGAATTTCATCAAACAGACACTTACCAACACCAAGTCAAAGGTCAAGTTCATGGGTGAAATATCGGAGTCCTTTGAAGTCAAGACTGGTGTGAGACAAGGGGATGGACTCTCACCAATTCTCTTTAACTGTGTCTTGGAAAAGGTGATAAGGAAGTGGAAAGAAGGAATCCCAGACAAAGAAGCATTCCGTATTGGAAGAGGGGCAGGTGCTATACGGATAGACTGCCTGGCATATGCTGATGATATCGCAGTCCATCCCCTTGTCTCACACCAGTCTTGACTTCAAAGGACTCCGATATTTCACCCATGAACTTGACCTTTGACTTGGTGTTGGTAAGTGTCTGTTTGATGATATTCCTTGTTTTACTGTCCACACCATAGAAATAGAAATAGCAAAGAAAAGAGTGGAACAACTCCATAGCATAGCAGAAATGACTGGACTGCAAATATCATACAGTAAGACTGAATTTATGACCAACATCAAAGAGGCTCCCCAAATGTTAAAGTTGAAAGAGGGGAAGTCAAAAGAGTAAAGAGCTTCAAGTATCTTGGAGAAATAGTTCAAGAGAATGGATCAGAGAAGCTAGCTCTGATAGAACGAGCGAGAAAAATGGAAACAGCCTATCAGCTCACTAGAGGCACCTACAACAAGAAAGCTTTGTCACATGGAGCCAAATTAAGACATCTGGACACAGTCATCAGACCTGAATGCTTATACGCAGCAGAAACATTGGACATGATTGTAAAGGGAGATCTAGAGAACATCAGAAAGAAAGAGAGGAAAATGCTCCGGAAGATCTTGGACCCGAAAATGAAAGGTGGGGAGAGGAGACTTAGACCCAACAAAGAACTATACCAGAAGACAGAGGAAGTCGTCGTGTTGATGAAAAAGCGAAGGCTTCAATTTTATGGACATCTACAGAGAATGGACACCAACCGACTGACAAAAAGGATTTTCAGCTTCTTCAGCCTAAGGAAGATGGAACCAACATGGTTTCGGGAAGTAAGGACCGACCTGGCCAGGATAGGAGTAGAAAAAGAGGACGTACTGGACAGAAACAAATTTAGGCAAAAAGTGAAGGAGTTCAAGGGTTTCCAGGAGACTGGGGAAGAACTTGTGCAGAAGGAGAAGAAGAAGAGAACCTACACAGAAGAACAGAAGAAAGAAGTCAGTGCAAGGATGAAGAAGTACTGGCAGAATGTGAAGTCAGGACTGGTAAAAAATAACGTAAAGACTGTAAAACGTGGTCCATAGATGGCCGGAACGATAATAAATAAAATTATTATTATTATTATTATTATTATTATTATTATTATTATTATTATTATTATTATTATTATTATTATTATTTCAGTACACGTCAACTAACCTCAACATGGTGAAACAAAGGCAATAACAGCTGCTGTGTCAGGGCTGGTAACTTACAAGTACACAACTACTGTTTAAGAGCCCGTTTATCCTATGACTACTGGACATGGCCCATTCTCTCCCAGCTTACTGTTTCTTGTTTTCCCCATATTCTTGGATCCAGCTGCCCCTTTTGATAAAATAGATAGGACCAGGAATGAACATCCACAAAAATTGACATATACCTTTATTTCCCTTCACCTTCGTATGACTCTTGAGGGTACAGTGATAAAAATTTAACAGCGTACAGACACACTTAGGCGTTGGTTTGTGTTCTTCCTCATAATATGGGATGGTGGAGTTGTAAGGTTGTACATTTATCTTGTTATACTTTAAAAATATTCAGGCATGAAGAATGCAAACTACACTTGAATATTAGGTTCCATGGGGCCGGGCCCTCGGTGTAGGGGTAGCATGCCTGCCTCTTACCCAAAAGCCACGGGTTCGATTCCCAACCAGGTCAGGGATTTTCACCTGGACCAGAGGGCTGGTTCGAGGTCAACTCAGCCTACGTGATTAAATTGAGGAGCTATCTGACGGTGAGATAGCGGCCCCGGTCTAGAAAGCCAAGGATAATGGCCGAGACGATTCGTCGTACTGACCACACGACACCTCGTAATCTGCAGGTCTTCGGGCTGAGCAGCGGTCACTTGGTAGGCCATAGCCCTTCGGGTCTGTTGCGCCATGAGTTTTGTTTTAAGTTCCATGGCTGAGCCCTCATGGCTGAGGCGGAAGAGCGCCGGCCTCTCACCACTGGGTTCCGTGGTTCAAATCCTCATCGCTTCACGTGAGTTTTGTGCAGGATAAGACGGAGGCGGGACAGGTTTCTCTCTGCTTACTCCGGTTTTCTCTTTCATCCTTCGTTCCAACAAAACTCTCTAATGTAATTGAATTTCATTTCATCTGTCATTCATTAATCCTTGCTCCAGAGGAGTGCAACAGGCTTCGGCAGCCGGCACACTGCCTATTTTCACCGCTAGATGGGACGTCATTCATTTCATTCCCAACCCGGGCAAATGAGTGGTAAAAAAAACTGTGGATTTTCATTTTTCGAAACGTTTCATTGTAAGGAAATTGATATTATCGATCTACGGCGACCCATTATTGAGCTCTATGATGAAGTAATTATCGTTACTTTACAGAACTTGACAAACCGCAATATTATTATTCCTTTAACAGCCATCATTTAATGGACAATTTCAATATGTATTTATTTATTTATTTATTTATTTATTTATTTATTTATTTATTTATTTATTTATTTATTTATTTATTTATTTATTTATTTATTTATTTATTTATTTATTTATTTATTTATTTATTTATTTATTCAGGATCAGCTACAGCACAAAGCCGAATTTCAAAGATCTGAGCTGTGTACAATAGATATTAATCTAAAATGAAAGATATATAAATATTTACAAAGGACTCAGATATGCACAATAAAAACTGTACAATCATATATAATACATATTCACATAAACGACATTAACAAAGGAAAATACATTTATAGTAAACACAGGAGAATAAACAGGAAAGAACAAGAAGGAAACTTCAGTTATATGAGAAATATCATGACAGGAGGAAAGAAACGATACGAAGATGTCAAGGTTCTTGTTGCTGGAGTACATACAGGAAGGGAGCTTTGGGTGAGAGAAAGACGGGAGTAAGGAATATGGAATAGCGTCTTCATTCTTGCACTGTGCGATGGGACGTGGAGGTGGAATAAGGAAACTAATTCTGGATACTTAAATAGACTATTATTTGCTTTATATAGGTACCAGCTTTAGGTCGGCTAATTATCTCCGAGCGGAAATAGATTTGAGTTTTAATTTCACAAGCATTGGGATAGTGCTTACAGACAGGGATCCTGGCTCTAACGATAGCACAGAAACAAGATTGTACACTGTCAAGGTCGCTCAGAATTGAAGACGCAGTAATGGACCAGACTGGAGAGACGTATTCAGACATGCTATAACAACCGAGCAATATGCTGCAGTGACATGTTAGGCTGATGGCTTACAAGAAACAGAATCCAGAAATTGATCACAACAAGGACAGTAACATGATTAAAGCAACCCCATTTGTTGACAGGGAATGCAAAGCAAGGCAATAAATATTCCAACCTCTCCAGACGCGGACTTGCGCCTGAGGTAAAATCATTTAATCGAACCACTTACTGTAATGAATGATTGCACTTTGGAAATTAGTTCGGCCGCGTTATGAAAAAAGTAAACCATACGTGATAACAGAGTGCGGGAAGCTGGAGCCGCCTGTACACTGCGGCGGTATTTCTGATAGTGTTCAATATTTATTTCATGAAAATAAAACAGTTCCATTTTTATAGTTGTGCTAAAAATTGTGGCACTGGCGCAGTTATCAATTTAAACTACTCTTGTTGTTGTCATAGAGGTAATACCTCATACTGTTGCAATGTCACAGAGGAAAGGAGTCATACTGTTGCAATGTCTATCATCATAGGAGTAAAGGGTTATACTGTTGCAATGTTACAGACGAAAGAAATCATACTGTTGCAATGTCTATCGTCACAGAGGTAAGACGTTATACTGTTGCAACGTCTATCGTCACAGAGGTGAGAGATTACACTGTTGCAATGTCTATGTCTATCGTTACAGAGGAAAAAGGTCATACTGTTGCAATGTCTATCGTCACAGAGGAAAGAGGTCATACTGTTGCAATGTTTATGTCTATTCTACTTGTACTACACTCTTTACAGTTGTCTATCCTAGCTGTCTCCCCTTTTGCAGCGAACAAAGCTATGACTAAACTCTTAACTTTGAAGCTGCAGTATTATTATTACTTTACAACAAAAGGCTTAGCAACTAGAGAAGTAGAAAGTACAAGGAATTCAAGAAGCTGTAGGGTTTTACTAAGAAACTAAGGATGTATGTGTATGTATATTAATAAGGTAGCACTTAAGAATAAAGACTGTAAATAGTTTGTTATTTTAAAGCTGTACAATCGTAAAAGGCTACTAAAAAGTCCTAAAGAAAGCTCTAAACTTGAGTGCAATGACGAGGACGTTAGCAAAAGATTGTACTACTGTAATATCTACCCGTTAATGCTATAGTTAATGTACACTTTAAGCTGTGGAATGTTTCATGGCTAATATCGAAAACAACGCTTGCAGGATTAAATTCCGACACTACAATACTTTAAAGCTGCTTTTTCTAGTTTTTAACCTTGCGACTCAAGACAAGGACATTAAGTAACACCCTTATCGAACGTTATCTGCAAGAGTGCTTTTACTTTGTTAGGTATAGAACATTCATCTCTCTCTATCTTTTTTAATTTACGACAAGGTCTGGCCTCTATAGTTTAAAACTTGGTTTCTTCCGAACTTTACAACTTTAGGCTAATCTCTATTGATAAACAGTTGTTCTCTTTTCAGATGTCCCCCCTGTTCCCAGTGTGACAAAACGTTCGTAAGACGAGATAGCCTTGCACGTCATCTAAAATCAAAACATCAGGCATCTACTATGTTATTCTGCGAGCAGTGTAGTGTAACATTCGAAAGACAATATCTTAAAGCTGCTGCAATAGAACAACATTTTAACTAAAGAGCGTAAGTTAGCTAAAGTTGTTGCATTTTAACAACGGTAGTCGTATAGATGTATGTTTGTATTAAAATTCTATGTGCATATAACTAATATGAAGAAATACCTCGAAGTGCTTAGTGTAATTTACGCATTAAGAGCTCTGCAAGGTGTAACAGGTGTAGTTCATAATTTATTACACATCAATAAAACTAATAACCCAAGATTTGTTTTCTAATGCGCGATATATAATGCAAATATAACGTTGATTTAGTTCTTCTATTTCTAAATCAGTTAGCACGCTAAATCTATTAGGTAAAAGAACTTGAAAGTCTTTGCAGACGCATAAAATCGTTTCTCAAAATTTCGTTTTTAATCCTCGTAGTGAAATTAATTTAAATTGCTCATTTAGCGGTAGACGTGGTAGCGGCTTGGTAGTTAGAGCTGAAATATGACCTATCTGGTTAATCTTCTCCATGGTTTTCTACAAAAACCCAGAATACTATTTTTTAGGTTTTTAAAGCGATGTAAACATATAAGATGAATTAAAAAAGATCGAAACATTCCTTAAAATGTACGCGTTGCAAACCGTTACTCGGATGAATAAAATGCGCGCGTTGAAGCCTGTAACTCGAACAATAATATTCTAGTTGTACCTAAAAAAGAACAAAAATATATAAATGTAGCGTTAGCACTTGCATCGCACATAGTAATGATAGGATATAAAAGTGTAAGTGTGCTAGCCTACAGCTGCGATGTTCGGAAGAAACCAAGTTTCAACCTATAGAGGTCAGAAATTGCTGTGAGTTTGAAATTATAAGATTAATCTCTTCTACAGCATGTGGATTAAAGAGCCCAACTATTTATCAATAGACTAAAGTTGAAATGTTCGGAAGAAACCAAGCTTGAACCTATAGAGGAAAGAAAATGCTGTGATTTTGAAATTATAAGATAAACCTCTTCTACAGCATGCGGATTGAAGAAAATAAATATTTATCAATAGAGATTAGCTTAAAGTTAGGATATTCGGAAGAAACAAATTTTCAACCTATAGAGGTCGGGCAATGCTATGAGTTTGAAATTATAAGATTAACCTCTTCTACAGCATGCGGATAGAAGAGAATAACTATTAATCAATGAAGATTAACTGAAAGTTACGATGTTCTGAAGAAAGCAAGTTTCAACCTATAGAGGTCGGACATTGCTGTGAGTTTAAAATTATAAGATTAACCTCTTCTACAGCATGCGGATAGAAGAGAATAACTATTTATCAATAGAGATTAGCTTAATGTTACGATGTTCGGAAGAAACCAAGTTTCAACCTATAGAGGTCGGACATTGCTGTGAGTTTGAAATTATAAGATTAATCTCTTCTACAGCTTGCGGATTGAAGAGAATAACTATTTATCAATGGAGTTTAGCTTAAAGTTGCGATGTTCGGAAGAAACCAAGTTTCAACCTATAGAGGTCAGACATTGCTGTAAGTTTGAAATTATAAGATTAACCTGTTCTATAAAATGCGGATAGAAGAGAACAACTATTTATCAATAGACTAAAGTTACGATGTTCGGAAGAAACCAAGATTCAACCTATAGAGGTCAGACATACCTTAAAATTTTCTCGCTGCAAACTGTTACTCGGATGAATAAAATGCGTACCTTCAAGCCTGTAACTCGAACGATAATATTCTAGTAGTACCTAAAAACAATAAAAATGCATGAATGTAGATGTTTATTACCAAGCGTAGAAGTTGCTTTGGAAACACTAACCAACAGTTCAGGCTTAGTTTAATTTGAAGGATGCAAACTGAAGAATATTATTCACAGCTGACAGTACTTCGACGGTAAGTGAGGATGTGCACGCAATAAACACACACAAAGAACTGTAAGCGCTTCACGAAGACTGCAGCGAGTAAATATGCTGCTTGTTACCAAGCGGATATCAGAGTTGCTGACATCTGCAGTACAGTTGGAACTAAATGTTTATGCAACAAGAGCTCTCCTGAGTGCCTTACGCTGAGTTCTGCAGGCTGACGTATTTAAGCACTAAGCCGGGATCGAACCTGCTGTCAATGCCGAGGTGCTAGAATTTAGGAGTTCTGCAGCGGATCGAACCTGGGAAGGTCAGCGAGCGATTGCAATGTTTGGGAAAAAGCCAAGTTTCAACCGATAGAGCTCAGACATGGTTGTGAATCTGAAGTTACAAGATTAGCCTCTTCCATGTCTACGCCTTCTAATCCTAGAGTGCTAGAAACCAAAGCGCGAGTCAGCTGGCCTAGAGTTGCGATGTTCAGAATAAACCAAGTTATAACCTATAGAGCTCAGACGTGGTTGTGAGTTTGAAATCACGAGATTATCCTCTTCCTTGTCTACACTTTCTAATTCTCCTATCGTAAAATGCTAAATACAATGAGAGTTGTAAAAGTTACTTGGTTCGTTAACAGCTAACCTAGCTATTTTTAAATCAAAGACTTTTATTACCTAGCGTAAAAGCAGATGTAATAATACAATACGAAAGGACAAGTCAGCTAGCCTAGAGTTACGTTGTTCAAAAGAAACCAAGTTTCAACCTATAGAGGTCAGACATTGTTGTGAGTGTGAAATTATGACATTAACCTCTTCTATAGCATGAGGATTAAAGAGAACAACTATTTTTCAATAGAGAGATTAGCCTAAATTTGCAATGTTCGGAAGAAACCAAGCTTCAACCTATAGAGGTCAGACATTGTCGTGAGTTTTACTAAGCTAAGCCTACATCCACAGTATCCCCTACCTGTTAGCAACCTTTGAAAACAACACGAAACGCTGCAGTACTGAAATATACAAGTTCTACAAGCAGACTTTTTTGAACTACTATTAAACGACAAGGTTTCAGCTCAGCTCTACAAGCTGCTAATAGTTTTAATGCAAACTGTACGCGTGCAGTTGACTTCGTACTCCGCTGAGGCAAACGTTCCGGTAGGAGCTCTCTAGCCGGATGTAGCTTGCGCGCGTGTGTGTAGGCATGCTTCAACAACACGTCCCAGATATTTTTTCGTTCTAGAATCTGCTTATTCGAAACACGGCCCTAGTACATAGCTACTCGTAAGGCATAACACCTGAAATGCACTGGGAAGCAGCTAGCTGCTGCTCTCCTAATCCTAGTCCTGTTTTACGACCGGTTGCCCCTTCCTAACATAATATTTTAAGTTGCAAGGACATATTTACGGCCGGATGCCCTTCCTGACGCAAGAATCTGTTTTACAGCTAGATCCTAAATCACAGCTTCCAGTGTTTTACATCATTAACTATTGTTTTACGGCTAGATGCCCTTCCTGGCGCAGAAAGACCAGGATTTAGCCAGTTACTTTTCCTGATGTAACAACAAGCATGTTAGGTGTAAGTTATGCTAAGCATACAATCGCTATCTTAAGCAAGCTATTCAAAACTGTAGTCTTGTTTTCTCGTAGAACAAAGGTATACCCCCAATCGATGTACTGATCATATGTTGTATCGAGTACAGTGTTCGATTATATTGTTAATCGCTTCCTTTGTAATTTCTTTTAAGTTGTCCGCTACTACGATTAGGAGCGCAACACGGTGCTCTCTTGATTAAAGATGACGGATGCGGAATTTGCCGCCACCACATGTCAAAGAATAAAGATGCCAACACGATGCTCTCTTGATTAAAGATGACAGCTTTTCAAATTGTCCGCCACCACAGAGTGCAGCGCGGCTCTCTGTAGATTAAAGATGGTGGACGAAAGCTGTCAAAAAAGCACGTGAGTTTGTTTCCAAACAGGAGCACGTGGAATTCGCCACCACCACAAAGATGGCAGCACGGTGCTCCCTGGAGTAAAGATGGCGGATGATAGCTGACAGAACTTTTCAAATTAGCCGCTACTACAGAGAGCAGCATAGTGCTCTCTAGATTAAAGATGGCGGATGACAGCTGTCAAAATAGCACGTGGCTTTGTTTCCAAACAAGAGAACGTGGAATTTACCGCCACCGCAAAGAGGCCAGCACGGTGCTCTCTTGATAAAAGAATGCGGATGACAGCTGAAGAGCACGTAGAATTTGCTTCCAAACAAGAACACGTAGAATTTGCTTCCAAACAAGAACACGTGGAATTTGCCGCCACCACATGTCAACTACAGTGTGCAGCACGGTGCTCTGTCGATTAAAGATGGCGGATGACAGCTGTCAAAACAGCACGTTGATTTGTTTCCAAAGAAGAGCACGTGAAATTTGCCGCCACCACATTTCAAATGTCTCTAGCTAGAGAGTGCAGCACTGTTCTCTCTGGATTAAAGATGGCAGATGACAGCTGTCAGAAAAGCACCTGGGTTTGTTTCCAAACAAGAGCACGTGGAATTTGTCGCCACCACATTTCAAACAAAGAGTGCAGCACGGTGCTCTGTTGATTAAAGATGGCGGATGACAGTTGTCAAAAAAGCACGTTGATTTGTTTCCAAACAAGAGCACATGGAATTTGCCGCCACCACATTTCAACTACAGAGTGCAGCACTGTTCTCTCTGAATTAAAGATGGCTGATGACAGATGTCAGAAAAGCACATGGGTTTGTTTCCAAACAAGAGCACGTGGATTTTTCCGCCACAACATTTCGAAGGTAAGTAGCTAAAGAGGGCAGCACGGTGCCTTCTGGATTCAGGATGGCGGTTGATAGCTGTCAAAATGCGAATGGGTTTGTTTCCAAACAAAACCACGTGAAATTTGCCGCCACCACATTTCACAGGTATCTAGCTAAGGAGGGCAGCACGGTCCTCTGTAGATTAAAGATGGCGGATGACAGCTGACGAAAGAGGGCAGCACGGTGCTCTCTTGATTAAAGATGGCGGATGACAGCTGCACGTAGCTTTGTTTACAAATTCAAATCTCGCGCTTGTGAGGTTAAGTTGGTACCACTAAGGTTTAGGCCCGTTAAGATGGTAGCAGCGAGGTTAGCGATGCGTTGTTGTCGATGACAGCTGTCAAATAGCACGTGGCTTTGTTTACAAATTAAAATCTCGGGCCAAAATTCAAATCACCCGCCAAAATTCAAATTTCCCGCCAAAATTCAAATTTCCCGTCAATATTCAAATTTCCCGCCATAATTCTAATTTCCCGCCGGAGGAGGAGGTTGCCGCAGAACCATCCAATTATACTACTAATATGGACTTTTAAAATCATTAAGCATAGTTTAACAACAGTGCATCAGACGAGAAGATATTATGACACTGTTGACACAACCAAACTATTACGACAAACACCAAACAGTTTTGCTCACGCTCGACTCAATATAGCAGTATATCTGTCCGCCTCCGTGACCTAGGCAATCGTAAATCGTTATTGCACTCACTATAGTCCTATGGAATATATGATATTTTGTCGTACAAAATAACTACCTTAATATTTTGTAATCGCATATTTAAGGCGTAATTACGGATGTAATGCACGAGGAATTCTCCACATAACTTCAAGTGAAACGGATTGTCCCATCATAAGTATTTTAAAGTCATTAGCTGACAATTCGCAGGTGGGCGATGTCCAGTGGTACGGAATATCCCAGATAAAAATTCCGGTATTCTCACACAACACCTTACTTTAGGAAATTCATGGATTCGGATGCAAGACCGTCGTAATATACTAATTATTTCTTACTTGAGAGAAGCAGGATTACATTTCTACTCATTTTAAATGTTGTTCTAAACAAATTATCGCCACAGAGCATAATTCACTTCCTTTATAATTAAATTATGCTTTTCCATCGCACTGATATCTGTAACCGCTCTTACTTAATCTCTCCTGTCATTTCAAAGAATTGCCACCCTGAAAATGTTTCCGATGTGACTTCCCTTAAGATATTTAAGGTGGAGTCGCGTAGGTACGTGTTTGTTTCACATAGTGGTTTGTGGAATGCCCGAGGTATGAATGTGTGATTGGGTGGTCAATTATTGTTATACTTCGATAATATACTTAGACTTCGCGTCAAGAATGTTATCATTATATCTCAGCAAGTTAACTATTAAAAATATTATCAATATGCACCTTCAAAATCTCCAACAAACTTGCCAGGTAAAATTGATCAACAGTGTCATCAGTTGGGAAAACTTTATGATACTATTGATATCCTGCAGTTTACAATAAACACCAAACTGAGAAATACAGTAACTAGGCTAACAGTCCACGGATTACAAGGTAGGCTTATGCGAGAGAAAATCCATTCACAAATCAGATGAAAAGAGTGCATGTGAACTGCGTGACAATAAGTGTGAAAAGTTCCATATTCTGCGGTGCAGAAAAAGAACAAGATTATCCAACGATTACAATAAAGACTGATAAAACATCTGTGAATTTTGCACATTCTCACGCTGTTCCGTATTATTATTGCTGCTATAATGGACAGTGTTTACGTAGTACAGGCTATATACGTTATCGATAGGTACTATATTTAACTTTAACTCGCACGCTCAGTCACTTCACAGACAGGTATGAACACAGGGCTGCTTGGCTAGACTCGAGGAAAAGTCAGCCACTCACACACTAAATTCACGTGGCAGCTCCACACGGTGAACTACTTACACTGATAAGTAAAGAGCAAGAGCTCAACAATGCTAACCGGAAGGACAACAATCCTCACAACAATATAACTGCACCACTCTACTCACACGAACTGCTCCACATACACAGACCCCGAGTCCGTCTAGAGTCTACGGAAGTACACACACACACACAGTACGTCGTTCAGTACACGACGATACTCGGACTCGGGTGGAACACTGACGACAGCAACTACCAGTGCCGCCCCAGTTCAGCTACTCAACGGCCTGCTCGAGGATAGCCTCCTTTTGTATATCGTGACGCTTGAGTACTAGAATCTTCGCCGTGCGGCTAGAGACGGAGGGTTTCTGGTTTCCCATTCCAGAAGGCGTACGGTGAAAAAAGACGAAGAGCACAATGGAGGAGAGAGCGCGGCAAGTGCTCGGACTGGCTGGGAGTATCTGGCCCGGATCAACCATCCCTTCCAGGAAATACCTACTGGGACTGCAACAGGGCTCATACGCAACATTATGAATAGACTCGGGATTTTTAGACAGTAATAGGTATGAGTTGGACTGCATTCCGAAAACTAAGATTCATCCTCACCAACAAGGATGTTCCAATTAACATGAAGACCAAGGTTTATAATACGTGCGTGCTGCCAGTTACAACTTACGGTCTGAAAACGATGACTCTGACGAAGGAAAGTGCTCGCAAGCTTCAGCGAACACAGGGATCAGCTAGGGATCAGCCTTAGGGATAAGATCCGTTCAGAGGACATCAGGAGAAGAACTAATGTAACAGACATCCTAGAGATAGTAGCAAGACTAAAATGGCAATGGGTAGGGCACGTAGCTCGACAAGACTACAACAGGTGGACCTCTAGGATTGTTCACTGGAGACCATGGGGACACAAGAGAGGCATTGGAAGACCCCTGAAGAGATGGCTCGACGACATAAAGCTGTTGGCTGGAACACGCTGGTTCCAAGTGGCTCAAGACCGATGACGATGGAAGCACATGGAAGAGGCTTATATCCAGCAGTGGATTGAAATAGGCTAGAAAAGAATAAGAAGAATAAGAATAGGTTAGAATGCAGACTAACTTGGCTATTAGGAAGTGTCGCTTGGCCCGTTATGTAGCAAGGGTAATATGGGCCGTACCCCTAAAGTTTATGCAAGACTCGTAACACAACCGTTGTGTAGGGTAGACTATACTTGTTACTCGTTTTAGTACATGTGAATTCTAACATATTACTGTCTAAAACTCCCGAGTCTATTCAAAATGTTACGTAGGAAACAGTCGTCAGGCCAAAGTGTGAGAAAAGGCCCAGAGCGTTAACTTCGTTTTGAATAAAGTCAATATTCTGTATGTAACAAAGAGCTCGACAGAGATTAAACGGTTGTAGATTTCAGGCGAATTGAGACTGGTGGGGTAGGCAACCTGATCAGAAATACTACGATTAGAAAACAGCTTCAGTAGGTACCAGTAGTGGAAACAGTGAGGAAAGCACTATTACAGTAGAACATCTGTTAACCGGAACAAAAGGTGGGGAAGATGGTTTCGGCTAAGAAACATTTTTGATAAAATGTCATTTTTGGAGGTTAAGAAATGATTTTTGTCGTTTTAGGAGAACGTAAATGAAGACAATATATATACAAAGTTATGTAAGTATTTTAAAGCTCAACAACAGTACTCACCTCTCTGTCTCTCTCTCTCTCTCTCTCTGTGTGTGTGTGTGTCTATCTCTCTCTCTCCCTTTTGCGTGAATCATAAAACGCCAGCCTCAAGCTGGCCTTCTGACTCCAACTTGGCAACTTCGATCCCAGCTTAGTCCGGTGGTATTTAAAGGTGCTCAAAAACGTCAGCTCGTGTCGGTAGATTTACTGGCACGTAAAAGAACTCCTGTGAGACTAAATTCCGGCATTTCGGCATATTCGAAAATCGTACAAGTAGTTAGTGGGTCGTAAAAGCAATAAAATTGTTATTGAAACACAGCCTCATTTCTTTTTTTTCATTTTAGCAACGTTCATTGATTTCGAGTTGGACATTTTTGAAGAATGCACTTCAAACTCACTTTTCATTTTGTCCAACTCGGAAACAGTGGGAACACTACAACCCAAATCGCCTGCCACAATACACAAGATCTCATATTTGTAAATTTCTTTCTAACTGCTGCTAATTTTTCTTCTATCGTTATCAGGACCGGTTTCCATATTGCTTACATGACGCACAATAAAATCACGTCGCAAAAAGTGTACTATTACCACTGCAAGAACAGTTACTAGAGCAGTAATTAAAGATCCAAAACGAACTGAGTTGTCGGTCGGTAGACGCGGACCGTGTCCCGGCCCGTAAGTGGCCACGACCGGTCCGTGGTCCAACAGCTCTGCACTCTGACCAGTCAGCCGAGCGGAGGAGGGGTGGTCACGGCTCTAGCGTGGCTCTACGCTTCCGCATTCGGGAGATGGGACAAGGATGGACCTCATGGCTGGACCCAATGCTCGGCTGTACTGAGAATGGTTTCCCGTTGTTTACCATTCTCCTGCACTAAGGTGAATGTCGGGACAGTTCCTAGTATAGGCCACGGCCACCAACCCTCTCACGTTCTCCGCAATTCTCCATCAGTGTAACAAATCTCTCGGCCTGAGAGAAGGCGTCACCGTCTAAAGGTAATCGCCCACTACACCGCGCCGCGCAGCGCAGCGCAGCCGAGAAGAAATTTCCGTGGTCTGCTTCTTGTGAAATGAAATGGCTTAACGCCCACTGCAGGGAGCCGCGCCGCGCCGCGCGGAACAAGCTTGTGGAATTTCCGCACCAGAAGCCCCCAGGTTTCTGGAACGGAACTTTTTCCTTTCGGCGCGCTTGTATGGGCGAGGGTAGAAGGAAGGAATAACGGAAAGAATGTGGTTTCGTGGCGTTTCGGCAGTCTTCGTGAGTCCTCGACTAGTGCCAGCACGCTCGTACCTTCACGCGGTTAGTGGTATTGTGCACTGTACGCCTTTCTCGGCGAAAGGTGATATTATTTTCTCGCTCTACACACGGCTTTTTTATTTGCTAGTTGCTTCACGTCGCACCGACACAGATAGGTCTTATGACGACGATGGGAGAGAAAAGGACTAGGAGTGGGAAGGAAGCGGCCGTGGCCTTAATTACGGTGCAGCCCCAGCATTTGCCTGGTCTGAAAATGGGAAACCACGGAAAACCATTTTCAGGGCTGCCGACAGTGGGGTTCGAACCTACTATCTCCCGAACACTAGATACTGGCCGCACTTAAGCGACTGCAGCTATCGAACTCGGTACACACGGCTTAACTAGGTTCAATAGTTCATAGAATTTTTCTTGGGACATACGAAAGCAGTGGGAAAATTTACTTCGGTCCTTTTGTAGAACAGGAAATAAAAGGTGAAACTCTCCGTACGTTTCCCTTTTCTCATAAATGTTGTGGACCCAAACTTTTCTTTCGCGTTTTTCTTCTTCCTCACTTGCGAATATCGCAACCGCAAATAATAAGTCCTCCTCGGAACTGGAACTCCTTTCTGTGTGACGGGCTGCACTTCCCCAACTGGAGAGAGGCGGCGCGGTGAGGTGTGCTGTATGGGCGAAGTCTCGGAAAATGGCCCGTGGAATGTTCCACAAGCTTGTTCCGCGCGGCGCGGCGCGGTTCCCTGTAGTGGGCGATTACCTTAAGAGCCCCGTCTCCCCCTTGAGCGAGTAGTAGTAGTACTGAGTTACCAGTAAAGAAAGGAAGGAGGCAGTCAACGCATTCCTCTACTCATTCGTTTGGACTTTACATAGCATAACATATCTTAACATAAACGATGATTCTTTACTTCGTTTTAACCGATATTTTTCGGTCGTTTCAGTTAAGCAGTATTTCGAGGTTTTACTGTATGTTAAACATGGATAATGAATAGGCAAAGGATTTTTAGCTACAAGTAAGTTAGAATAAAAGGCGCAGGAGTCTTCTACTCCTACAACGTTCTATAATGATATTTGCATAACTATTAGCGATCTGAACTACCAGAGCCCCTACAATTTATGGAACTCATCGTCGTAACTGTAGAACGGCTTGACTATACTTGCGCCGTGTTCAAATACGTTTGTATTCTAACCTACTTGTGCCTCCTTTCCGTGATTAACTTAATGAAAGGAAAGCGTAACACATAATGGGGCAACAGTCAGACGGAACAAAAGGACGAGAAAGACCAAGACTAGAATGAGATGGCTACGGAGACTTCACCTCAAGTTACAAGACTTACCCTAGATAAAAATGAGTATCGCAACTGTCTTGTGCACACTCAGGTGCTGTACCGGTAGTTGTTGATTTGTGTGGTCTAGCAGCTTCAGTAATGAGTTTAGATTCCTAGAGTTGCTCCGTGTCGAGTCCATCCAAGGTTCACAAAGCTAATGAGGCAATTACTAGCTTCCTGCTATTGAGTGCTGCATCCAATGGCCACTTCCTGCTCCATCGTCTTCCTGTGGGCTTCAAACGGAAATATGGACTGAGCACTATGTCGCACGGAAGCTCTAACGAAGAGGAATCGGAACACATGGACAAAGAATGGAATATAGTAACCCAGCAAGAAACCTCTCAACCATTGAAAACATTTCTACTTTCTCAGCTTTCTCCACACCATTGCAGGCTCTTCGGTTCGAGCTATGTCACGCACGTGGACTTGGCTCTGTTTAAGCACATGTTACGTATTAACTATTGAGTACCTCTGTCGTGGCTGACAGTACGGTGTGTTCGTAAAGAAGTGTGTGTTGGGATGAACAAAAATACCCAACCCCTGAGCAAAGAGAACTAACCAGACAAGGCCAAATAACCCAATAGAACCTTGCGCGCCCTGACATGAATGCATCGGCAATGACCATTCGACAAAGTAGCATAACTTTAAAAAATGGCGGTAGGATGGCGTGGGGTTCTCAGCGTTTCGTAGACGTACTTATTAGAAATAAAAAACGAATATCATGTGGATAATAAACTGGACACAGCGCCATCTTGTAACAGAGTTTGCGTGTGACGTCATATACTTAGCAGAAATTTTATCTTACTTGAATCATTTTTACATGAAAACTACGTTTCAGATTTTCATTGGTAGGCTCCAATTTGTCAGTCAATCGAGACATTAAACATAATCGTAAGTTAAATATTATCGGCGCTATAAACTGTCCGGCTCCATGGTTAAATGGTTAGCGTTTTGGCCTTAGTTCACAGGGGTCCGGGTTCGATTCCCGGGAGGGTCGGGAATTTTAACCATAATTGGTTAATTTCCCTGGCACGGGGACTGGCTGTATGTGCCGTCTTAAGCATCATTTCATCCTCATCACGAAGCGCAGGTCACCTACGGGAGTCAAATCAAAGGACCTGCATTAGGCCTCTCCGGAGACCACACGCAATTATTATCCAAACACTAAAAGCGTTTTTATTTTTCTCCATGTAGGCCTACCCGTTGTCGAGGAGCGTAAGTCTGTGCTAAAAAGTGTTGTAGTTACATTTTGAACGAATGCGGAAAACAACATTCGAAACTTCGTTGTGGAAATAATAACAACAAAGAAATGTCAACGGTCTCAAAGGGGCAAGAAGAGGGCGTAAGAACCTAGTGGAGTCCACCACGAAAAAGAATTCATTTCAGACTAACAATCAGATCTTACTTTGGAAAGTTATTCCTACCCTTGAAACACAAAATATCAATTGCAGAATTGAAAAGCCGCTGAAAGAAAGCACTACCCCAGGTGGCAACTCGGAAGAGAAATCCACCATTGCGCTATGCAATGCATCGGGACCTAGCGTTCTGGGGAGTCCCAACTTCTGCAATAAGGATGGAAACGGAGCATCCTTGGAATACGTCCACACTTAAGTTTAAACAGAAGTATTTTGCAGGCACATTGAATGTACATTCTTTGTTAAAGGTTGGTAAACAGAAGGAATTAAAAACGAAATTCAAATTTTAGCAGACCAAGAAACGATATTTTTTATGAGAATGTGACAGAAACGAAAGATTACCAAATCTTTAAAGGAAAACCTCCGATTGAAATGATGAAGGGAATGCCACTCTTGGGAACAGACTTTGATGTACATAAAATATTACTAGACAAAGTAACTGAATTCAAATCCCACTCAGAAATTACATCTCTTTTAACAATGAACAGCAAAAATATAAATTATACTTTTATTAACTGTCATGCACCAATAAATGAAGACAACAAAAAGAATCCAAATAAAGTAGAGGAATTTTGGACACTCCCGGAATCTGAATTATCTAACATTCCAAAATAAAATTGATGATATTACTTGACAGTTTCAATGTCCAAGTAGTAAGAGAGAGAATTCATAGACCAATAGTGGGAGAATTCGCTACACGCCAAAGAATAAACATCAATGTAATGAGATTAATTACTATCTGTAAAAAATTTCAACTGAAGTTAATGTCTTTTACTAGGTGAATTTCAACTGGATCATGTAGTTATATCCATAAGAAACATGATATAAATTATGAATGTCAAGGTAGTAAGAAACAGAGAATTTGATTCCGATCACTACTTGTCTAAAATCAAACTAAAACTCTTACCCAACAGAAATCACAGAACAGGGGAAATAGTAAACAAATATAACAAAATAGACTTCAAATTGCACAACAAACATTGGAACCATTTCAGGAATAAGTAAAAGTATTTCATCATGGAAAGTGGCAAGATTTATCTAAAGAAATAACCAATGCAGCCCAGAAATATTTGAGATAGTCAAACCTAAAAAGAAACCTTGGTGGAATCAAATATGTGAAGATGCGTTCCGAGAGAGAATAAAACAAGGGAAAAAGTGGAAATCCTCTGGAAAGACTGAGTACTATGACCAATTCAAACAGCAAAGAAAAGACATTGCTAGAATAGTAAGGTGACTTATAAGATATTTCAAAAATCACAACTTATTGACCTGCAAAACAGATTTTTTAAAATAACTCTCGAAACTTCTACCAGACTTTTAAGAGTCAATTAAAGGGGTATCAAGCGCCTAGCATATGCTTCGAAGATGAAAATTCTTGACTTGACCTAAGCAACGCTGAGAATTGTGAAATACTTGCGAAGCACTTTGATCAACTTTTAAACTGCCCTGAAACCGACCACAAGTTGGAATTCTCTCAAACAACTGAAAATCTGGAAAAAGATATACCACTCACTGCTGAAGAAATTAAAGAATTAACAATCTGAAAAATAATAAAGCTAGTGGAGAAGACTCTATAACAGCTGAACTTTTGAAATGGTCAGTCAAAATTCATTGAAGAGCTGCAGTTAATCTTTGAAGATATTTGGAGAACGGAGATTGAAATTTTTTGGACTATTTACAGAATGGATGATTCCAGATTAATAAAAATGATTATCAAGTACCTTTGAGACAAAAAGGCAACAACCAGCTGTATTCAAGAAGTTAATAAAGATTTAGAAAGAAATAATATAAGAGAAGAAGAAATTATGGACAGAGAGATTTTTAGAAAGAGGGAAGTAAGTATGGAAGGATTCCAAGGAATATTGAACATGAAACCTGGTAAGAAGTGGTGCTAGAACAGAAAGAGACAGCATAGTGAAAGGACGAAGTAATATTGGAAGGAACAGAATAGAAAACAACAAAGTATGAAAACTTGAATTGAAACTGGCACGTGGTCCTTAGCAGGCCTAATCGGGAAGAAGGAGAAGAAGAAATGTGCAAGTAATGTCATCTTAGTGGGTTGGGTTAAGTTACTACAAGTAACCAGAGAAACCTGATCTCTGGAGAGCGCGTCCGTAGGTGGCGGATAAGAGATTCCATATAGCGGTGATCTTCGGGGCTTTAAAATACTTTGGCACCCTGTTTCTAAGGGTCATATATATATGGAGAAAGCTTACAAAGTGTAACGTGTGATGTCCTCAACGGTATCTGCAGTGGAGAAGGTGGACCTCGGAACAGCGTAAGTGGTGGAACGAGGGACCCAGTGCTCGAGTTAATGAGATTAAGTGGTACTTGATGGCCATACATCAGTTTAAAAGGCACGTCAGTTCCACATGTTACTGGCGGATGATGTAATAATACTCATAAATGGAAGTCTGAGTTTAATCTGATTGAAATCTCGCTCAAAACACATCCAAGTAAATCGGCACGGTTAGCCAAAGTCTAATGCAAAAATATGTATTGAAATATTTCCAAAATCGTAAGCACAATGCGCATGCGAAATACAATTCATGGGGTACTTAGAAAGAGTAGTCTCAAACAGAATAAGTCATAAAATCCACACATATTAGAGAGCGAGGCTACCCAGAAGGTTCGGTATAAACAAACAGAGAAAGATCTGAAACACTCAGAAATCAAATCATAAAGATCACCCAGGGAGAGGGTTTCGAGGAAGAACAGAGCAAGCCTCACCAACAAACATGGCCAATGCACACTCACTTGTTTCATATTGGGCTAAAAGAGAGGCTAAAAAATGTTGATTACGCGTGGCTCCAAGTCACACATACTCTAAGAAATAATAATAATAATAATAATAATAATAATAATAATAATAATAATAATAATAATAATATCTTTATGCGTTGTAAAACCTCATCCTCTCTCAATAATAATGTCCAAAGTATATTTCACCCAAACTACATACAAAAACGCGATCTAATAAGAAAATCCAGACAAGAAATCTACTCTAAGACAGAGAAGAGACTGTCCCTGTGGTGTATTGGTTAGTGTGATTAGCTGTCACGCCCGTAAGCCCAGGTTCGATACCCCGCTCTGCCACGAACTTTATAAAAGTGGTACGAGTGCCGGAACACGCTCCACTCAAACACGGGAAGTCGACTGAGTAGAGGGGGTCCGATTCCAACTTCAGCCATCCCCGAAGTGGTTTTCCGTGATTTCCCACTCCTCCTCCAGGGAAATTCCTTGATGGTATCTAACTTAAGGCGACAGCCTCTTCCTTCCCTCTTCCTTGTTTATCTCTTCCGAAATTCCCATCGCCCCATAAGGCTCCTGTTCAGCATGGCTCCTTCAGAGTTTTATCCCCCACCCATAGTCCCACGCTCCAGAACACCGCCCTTCGAGAGGTAGAGGTGGGATCCCTCACTCCGTCCGAGGGAGAAACCAACTCTGGAGGATTGGACACAGTGTGCGTTCACAGGCCTCACTTCTACAGACAGCTACGGTGGATGGACGACTCTCGAGGGACAAAACGCACTTTCAATTATTTTGACTCAAAACCGACGAATCCATGGTACGTTAACATCAAGAAAGACATCAAGGAATGGGTCTACGGCCAATGAAACCTTACCGTGAGTTTCCGGACTTTCCGAGATGTGAAATGGGCAACTGGCGGAAAGTGGTCGAATGAACGCGTGCTCGAAAGCTACTGGATCAGACGAAAACTGCCAGAATGTGCAATGAAATTCACCGTGGTCCCTTGTTAACCGATTAGAGAATAATAATAATAAATATCAAAAATAATAATAAGATGGTCTCAGCTAACGAGTGTAGATTTTTCATTTTACGCCATCCAGAGCACCTCCGTGTCATTTTCGACGTTCCATTTTTCTCTACCAGATGGCAGAGTACTGTAAACTAGATCTCTGTTGGGCGACCTACGGGTGAGCTTTTAATTTTGTCGGGAGAACATCAAATGTACCACCAGATGCATTGTCTTTCATGTCAACATCGTACAACATGGAGTGTCGAATATTCTTTTATCCATTCTTTAAAAATCCGTCTAAATCCGTCGGGTTTGAAGCCGTGATCGTTTGATGCGGTGGCCAACACTCTATCACTGATGCGCAGACAGAGCTTAGACTCCAGGCAAGTGATAGAGTTTAAAACACGAATAAATACCGGGTGGTCAAAATAAAACCGGCCCGGAAATTATTTATAAGACTGACGCCAAATTGACATTTGATAATGAACAGGAGGACTGTTCTTCAAGGGAGATGCTGGAAACCGTGATTTCGATGCACCTGTCGGTTGCTGTCTGCGTGTACGAATCTCCGCAGTATGTCGCTGTGTCATTAGGTGTGAATGAGTGAGAGGAGCAGAGGTGTTCAGTGACCAGTTGAATGGTGCTCACAATAAAACAGCGCATGTTCGTTGTCGAGTGTTATGCGAAGCACGATTCGTGGAAAACCTGTGTGGAACTGTTGGCACAAGAGTGTACGTCTGGAAGTGTTATGGAAAAACCTCCAGCAAAGTCTGCAAAGCAAAACTTAGTGAGAGAATGGCGTGGAAAGGGCTCAGTAGGTAATAAATATCGTAACAACTCGAAAAGAATTCGAGCAGCAGAAATCATTGCTCAAGTGAAGGAAAGCCTGGAACAAAATCCGACGGAATCTCATCACTGTTTATCTGTGCAAGTAGTAACTAAGGGACCGTCGTGTCTAAATACGAGGGGCGTACTATATTGTTTTACACATTATGCTTGTACGTCCGAATATGGTTCACGTTTCACTTTTGAAGGTGGTGACGTGTAACTAGTGCCTTGAACCACCGTTTGATAGAAAAACACGCACAGGGGCCAACGAATGCACTCGTCATAGCCACTTCATAACAACACTGTCAGCATAGGAGAAGACAACATTGAAACCAACCGTTAGGGACAGTGCTATACGACTTCGTTCTTATGGAAAGAAGGCGTGACCACTGCAGAAATTCATCGGCGCTTGATGGCAGTGTGTGGAGAACAGTTTACAACTGGGTGGAAGGTTGGAAAACAGGGCGCACATCGGTGGACAAGGGAACCAGTTCTGGAAGGAATGTGACAGTGTCAACACCAGCCCACATTGGCCGGGTCGAACAGGACATCCAAGGAAAAAATGCATCACATTTACGGAAATA
Organism: Anabrus simplex; assembly: GCF_040414725.1. Classification (NCBI taxonomy): domain Eukaryota; kingdom Metazoa; phylum Arthropoda; class Insecta; order Orthoptera; family Tettigoniidae; genus Anabrus; species Anabrus simplex. Next base: position 501,833,949 of record NC_090267.1, read on the forward strand.
GAGGCAGCCACGGAAATTAGCCGAAACACTCTGCAGCGGATCGTGCACGGCCACTTATAGTTGAGGAAGGTGTCATCCACGTTGGTGCCTAGACTCTTGTCTGCAGTGAAAGGCAGAGGCATGTTGAATTGTTCAGAGAACTTTTTAACACCATGGTCAATATCCAGCGGACTTCATGGCTAGGCTTGTGACTGGTGATGAGACCTAGCTCCATTACCATTAGCCACAAACAATATAACAATCGATGCAATGGAAGCATAGGGGCAGTCCAACGCCAAAGAAATGTCCTACAGTCTTATCAGTTGGTAGGAAACCTCTGCTTCGTCGCCGTTTTGTGGATTTTGCAGAACTGCGCACAGCTCTCAGGGCATGGGTATGCAGCACTCCGAAAGAATGGTTTCAGGAAGGTCTGGGGAGACCAACACATCGATGGCAAAGGTGCATACAGTTACAAGGAGATTATGTTGAGAAGGTGGACGTAACAACTGATGTGTAATTTACTTCATTTGGGTAGTAAAAATTAAAGTCTAAAACAATATAGTACGCCCTTCATATAATCAAAGAGGACCTGCATCTGTATCCTTATAAATTTACTGTTGCGAATGCGTTCAAGCGACCAGACGAACCTTCACGTGTTGAATTCTAGCAGTGGTTTCTAAGTGAAGTGGAGTCAGGAGTTTTGGATCCTCAGTTTTCCATTTCTTCAGATGAGGCCTTTTCCGGCATCTTCTGTGATGTTCATTAACAAGGGCCAAGTCCTCGTCAGTCCTATTGTAAATATTTTCTTGGCAATTTTCAATTTGCCCACCATTTATTTATTAAGATGATATAAATATTAGTTTCTGACCATCTTTTTGGCTAATACTAATAATCGTAAGGTCTTAGCTACCATTTGTGAGCATTTTAATTTTACGCCATCTTGCATGAAATTTATCTTTGCCTCTGGGGTTAGCCGAGTTGCTTCCTACTCAGCTGGTCCCAAGTCCATTCTCGGCTCCGGCACCAGTATTCTTTGCGAGATTGTTCTCCGTCTCTGGTGATATAATTCAACAGCAATATGGTTTCATATCTCACTCTAAGAAAACACACAGGACGCAGTGATATGCAGGTTGACGCTTATACACATACCTTCCGCATGTACTGCCACCTTGACGAAGGCAATATGGCATTGCCAAGTGTTTTTGTGGCTTGCGTGCTCAAATGACCCTTAGAGCTATGCCAGTGGCAACTACGGCTCTTGGTAGGGCCACCGAAGCTGGACAGGTCTAAGACGATGAGCCAGAAGTAGTATAATAGGACAGTTCTGCGGCCTCCTCCCTCTTCTCCACCTCCTCCCGAGGGGCCATCCCAGAGGCCTCCTCCTCCTCCTCCTCCCGAGGGGCATTCCCAGGGCCCCACTCCTCCTCCTCCTCCCGGGAGACTTCCCAGGGGCCACCTCCTCCTCCTCCTCCTCCCGAGGGGGCTTCCCTGGGGCCCACTCCTCCTCCTCCTCCCGAGGGGCCTTCCCAGGGGCCCGTGCTTCCTCCTCCTCCCGGGAGCCTTCCCAGGGGCCCGTGCCTCCTCCTCCTCCCGAGGGGGCTTCCCTGGGGCCCGTGCCTCCTCCTCCTCCTCCCGAGGGGGCTTCCCTGGGGCCACCTCCTCCTCCTCCTCCTCCCGAGGGGGCTTCCCTGGGGCCCACTCCTCCTCCTCCTCCCGGGAGCCTTTCCAGGGGCCCGTGCCTCCTCCTCCTCCCGGGAGACTTCCCAGGGGCCACCTCCTCCTCCTCCCGAGGGGGCTTCCCTGGGGCCCACTCCTCCTCCTCCTCCCGAGGGGGCTTCCCAGGGGCCCACTCCTCCTCCTCCTCCTCCTCCCGAGGGGCCTTCCCAGGGGCCCGTGCCTCCTCCTCCTCCCTGGAGCCTTCCCAGGGGCCTGCTCCTCCTCCCGCGGGAAATTTGAATTCCTAAACAAAGCCACGTGCTTTTTGAGAGCTGTCATCGACAACAACGCATCGCAAACCTCAGTGCAGCCATCTTGATGGGCCTAAACCTCAGTGCTACCAACTTAACCTCACTAGCGCAAGATTTGAATAGGTAAACAAATCCACGTGTTTTTTGACAGCCACGTGCTTTTTGACAGACAATAACGTATCGCAAACCTCAGTGCAGCATCTTGACAGGCCTAAACCTCAGTGCTACCAACTTAACCTCACTAGCGCAAGATTTGATTAGGTAAACAAATCCACGTGTTTTTTGACAGCCACGTGCTTTTTGACAGACAATAACGTATCGCAAACCTCAGTGCAGCATCTTGACGGGCCTAAACCTCAGTGCTACCAACTTAACCTCACTAGCGCGAGATTTGAATTTGTAAACAAATCCACGTGCTTTTGGAAAGCTGTCATCCGCCACCTTTAAACTACAGAGCACCGTGCTGCCCTCTTTATCGCAGTAGCTGTAAATTCGTCATCTGTCATCGGCAGTGCTGCCATCTTGGCGGGTCTAAACCTTAGTGCTACCAACTTAACCACACTAGCGCGAGATTTGAATCGGTAAACAAATCCAGGTGCTTCTTGACAGCCACGTGCTTTTTTGACAGCTATCATCGACAACAACGTATCGCAAACCTCAGTACTACCATCTTGACGGGCGTAAACCTGAGTGATACCAAATTAACCTAACTAGCGCGAGATTTGAATCGGTAAACAAATCTACATGCTTTTTTGACAGCTGTCATCCGCCATCTTTAATCCAGAGAGCACCGTGCTAAACTCTTTATTTGAAATGTGGTGGCAGACAATTTGAGAAGCCGCACTCTTGCTGGCAATTTCGTCAGCTGTCATCCGCCATCTTTAATCAAGAGAGCGCAGTGCCGCACTCTTTAGTTGAAATGTGGTGGCAGCAAATTCTACATTCGCCATCTCTAATCTACAGAGCGCCGCGCTGCACTCTGTGGTGACGGACAATTTGAAAAGCTGCCAAGAGGGCATCGTGTTGGCATCTTTATTCTTTGACATGTGGTGGCGGCAAATTCCACATCCGCCATCTGAGAGCACCGTGCTGCGCTCTTGATCGTAGTAGCGGACAATTTAAAAAGAAGCGATTAAGAATATAATCGAACACTGTACTCGATACAACATATGATCAGAACATCGATTTGTTCTAAGAGAAAACAAGAGTACAGTTTTGAACGGCTTGCGTATGATAGCGACTGTTATAACCTCCTTTTCCTACTCTGTTAAGGCATAGCTTTATCGTACATACAATGCGATCTTACACATAAGACAGCACGCATATGCGTAACTGCAAGTTTAGACTTGAACACATAATACTGTTTATAGTTCGACGTTGTTGAACACTGCATTGCATGACTAGATTCGAGCACTTTTTAGAAAGAAAAAAATGATCTTCTCAACATACTTACTAAGCTGCTCTTCCTCCTCTATCAAGCTACATCTCCATCGAACGTGCATTGCAAAAGCAAGAGTGTGCATGTTTAGACTTGAACACATACTACCGTTCAAAAACATATATACATACTAGAGTTCGATGTTGTTGAACACTGCATTGTCTGACTAGAATCAAACACTGTTTAGAAAAAGAATAACATTCTCGTCTCAACATACTTACCGAACTAGACAATAACATACTTACGAATCTGTTCAACACCTTTTTTCTTGCTTTTCTTCTTTGAGTAATAAACAAAACTCTATCTTGCAAATAAGGAGCGGGAAGAAGGTAATACCTAATCTAAAATAAAAGAATATGCCAATTCTACATTATTTATTTACATCTTGTATGTACAAGTTTTATCTCGAATCATTTTACCGTAGTGATGTTTGCGTACTTCTCCTATCCTCGACGCAATTCTTGAATGTACAAGTTTAAACTTGCCGTACTACGCTCTCAGCGTACCTCTCCCTATCTTTATACAATATGTACAGTGAATTGTGATGTAAGACAGCGTAACGTATATATTACAAAGTACACGCCTATAGCATAATGTTTTTCACACACACACACACACACACACACACACACACACACACACACATGCATCTGCTTTATGTAAAGTAGTACCTATCAATACCTATCAATACTACTATGCCCCCAGGCTAGAGTGTTGGTAGAATTTGGAATGACAAACCGTTTGCAATCAACATTGTTAAGGGCTACCTTACTAATTAAATGAGTGTACAACTGGTGCTTCTTGCTTCTAATGACAGACATTTGCTTATGCAAAATAGGTGGATTACTTTTAATGCAATTGTTATAGTTTTCAAAACTTAGCTGATTCTGAACGACATTCTTTTTAACCCCCTTCAATCTCTTTATTTGTAGTTCATTTAAGAGTTTTATGCAAATTGACTTGGATTTAGTACCTACAAATGAATCGAAAATATTTCCAGCACATTCATCTTTCATTTTACCTAGAACCTTTTTGTTCACTAGCGGCAGATGATATTGATTATTTGCAGGATAGTTACTAGTATCAAACCTACCCAAGTATGGCCTTATATCATTTTAATAGTCATCAGTTTTGATTTGATAAATAAACGAATCGGTATATGTGTAGAGCAATTGCGCATTATGCGCGTACTTCTTCATCATATAATCGTAATGGATTTCATACATGAGTGTTTTAGCCAATTCAAGTACTGCAAAGCCGAAGTAGGTAAGTTTGTCGTACTTAACCTTAACACGATTCATCTCTATAATAACTAAATTCTCATGTATGATGGTACAGCTGTGGAAATTTAGTTTACTTATTAAATAGTTAGCACCATACCTTTTCTTGATATTTTCCCAGTTTGTAATCAATTTTACATCAACGCGTTTGTTAACATTTTCCATAGTCTTACCAAACACACTGTTATTCATGAGCTTGTAGAAATCTTTCTCAAACTCGTTAACTGCATTTGTTCTTAAATTATTATTCAGATCGATAATATGGCTTCAGCCACGGTGACTGATTAAATTCTAGTACGCGATGAATTTTGGATAACTTCAAACCATGCTGCAAACACTGTTTTAAATTTCGGTAATGAATGATATACTTGGATTTATCACACAAATTAGCAATTAGCATTTTCGTCGTTGATGCGATGTACGGGGACTTCATATTTTCAGGGCAGAACGGTAAGTCAATATGAGAAGTGTGTAACTCTTTAGGATACTGTAAGTCAACTTCGAGGAAATAGCCTTTATCAGCTTCATCGCCTAGGGCGTGCAGCTGTAAAGCATCAATTTCGCACTGCGTTAGCCAGCGGAAACCACTCACCGGTAGATGCTGACTCATCGCCCACCCATACCTGATTGTTAGCATCGAGATAAACAATATACTGAGATTCCTGACTAGAATCGAAACTCGGCATGTACTTATTATTTGCCTCAGAATACCTCTCACTGCACTGACTTAGACCGCCTCGAATAGACGATTTTAGAAAGTGAACCATACCAATATCGGTTAGCAGTTCCAAATTCACCTGCGTGTATTTTAACATGGCATCCCAAATTAACCCAGGCGCTGTAAAATACTGACATGGGTCAAGGCTGTAGGTTTTCTTGCAAACACAGCGAAAATTTTCAAAAACATCAGCTAACAAAAGTACATCCGTTTTTAAATATAAGTCTGAGTATTCACCCAGCGTTTGAATGTGGAACTGCTCCCAGATATGTTGTGCATGTAAATAATCATCATCACTAATATCTGCTGAATTCAGCGAGCTGTAAAACGATTGTTTCGATGTTAAGGCACGTTCTTCGAAGCGTTCTAAGCAGTCAAGATATTCATAACAAAAAACACCCTTACGCCGAAGTAAATTAAACTGCACTTCTTCAGGAAACACGCGTCGAATTTCCGTAAATTGTTCTGGCTGTAAATGGCTAGAAAGTTTATCGAGGCTACTCGCCATAAAGCGAAACGAGTCAAGGAATCTCAGTTTTATAGAATGCTCCGCATCTACTTTTACAGACTTTGTAAACGCAATGTACCGCTCTTTATTCTGAGGAATTATATCTACTTTTTCATCTGAAGCTCCAAATTGTGAAATGATGAAATGTGAGTCGTAACCAAATAAGTTATGAAAAATTACAGGGATATATTTTGGAACTCTGTACTTAAGATTACAGCTATTATGAGCGGCGCATCTGTACAAAAAAGTTAAGTGATCATGGTGAAAAACTTTAGCGTCATTTACGGAAAATTCCCCATCACAAATGCTACATTTTGTAGCACGTTCATGATCATTTAACTGAATTTCGGTGAGTGGTTTCATAGGAATATTACTATGTAGAATACGACCAAGACGTACTGCATCACTATCAAGTCTTTCTAAACATACTTTAGCAGCATCAGGTCCTCGATATAGCTCTAACTTGTTAAGCGTACTATCATAACTACACTTGATGTAATACGCGAAGCTATACGGGACATGCATGTGTGTAGTATTAGTGAAAGAGTTGTCAGGATTAGGTGAGCATGTGCTGCATGCCGTGAGGATGGCTTCAAAGTCTGCATAAATCACGAACGGTACCCACATCTGCTTGTGAAAATTAGTAAATTTTAAAACATTATTGCCTGTAGTAGGTATCTCTGTACGTACATGATTGCAGTCATTCTTGGAATGCTTCGTTAACTGATCTTCAGTTCCAAAATACTGCAAGCATCCATCACATAGCCACTTTTTACCATCATGTTTTGACAACTGACTACCAACAAGTCTACTCAGATTTTTAATCCAGCAAAAGTGGCTATTCTCACTGTTTTCGATATAGAGTAAGTTAACATGAGTACTCTTCTTATGACATGTATAATACAGAGGGCCTACTACAGACTTTTTCTCTACACTATACACATTAATGCTAATGTTATTTAGTTCTTCAAAGCGCTTAATACCTTTTAACTGCACAGGAAATTCCATACTATCGAAATTTAGCTGCGTTGACTAGTGTGGATACGATGATGTTCTCTTAGCTACGTCTGATTTAGCAGGATTTAAAGCCGACATCACCGCCCATGCAAAACATGCTTCGTCATTGTTTTGGATGTTTACAACAGCTTTTCTTTGCTTCTTCCATGTCGGCAGCTCGATGTGCGAAGTTCCTCGCATAGGATTGTACTTATTGATGTTAACTCTTAGATACATTATTTCAACTAAAGCCCACCCTGATTCCTTTCCCTGAAATTACTCGCTCTTAGTTGAAATAATGTTCGAGACATCCATAAGTACATCACCAAAATTAGTTGACTGACTTATGACGAAATTTTTCGTATTAAATGATTTAATGTCCGTTAATTCTGATTCATCCGTGCTTTTAATGTACAAGGCGAAAAGTTCAAAATTAACTTTAAATAAATTTTGATTGGACGAAGTTTTAGCGAGAAGCTGTTGTACATCCGGTTGAACACAATTTGAAAAGTTTGAAGTGCTCTGAAACTTTTGACTGGCACGAATTCTGCAACTAAAAATCCTGCTTTTAAATGCAGTATTAATTTCCTCGATGTTTGCATTAAAGCCACTTCTACTAGCATTATTTTTATGCTCATTACTGCGTAAGTGCCCCTGAAAATGCGAATATGGTACATCAGTGTTACAATGCTCGCAGTGAATAGTTGGAAGTTCATGATTTTTTCTAGGTTTTTACAACTAGTAGTTTCTACAGCTACATCCGTTTTTTTACGCTTTTCTCCTATTACCTGAGGGTTATAGTTGCAAGTAGATACCTGATGCGCTTCTACTGAGTGAGCCTCGTATCGCTCTACGTTAGCGAAATACACACCACAAACTTTACATAAAGCAGATGTTATGCTTGGGTGTTTTGATTTCATATGGCGCATGAAGTTAGCTCGCCTTGTAAACGTTACATTGCATTCCTCACAGCAGGGGAACATCTGAAAAGAGAACAACCAATAGAGATTAGGCGAAAGTTGCTATGTTCGAAAGAAACCAAGTTTCAACCTACAGAAGTCAGACATTGCTGAAAGTTTGAAATTATAAGATTAACCTCTTCTACGGCATGTGGATTAAAGAGAACAACTATTTATGATTAGACTAAAGTTACGATGTTCGGAAGAAACCAAGTTTAAGCCTATAGAGGTCAGACATTGCTGTGAGTTTAAAATTATAAGATTAACCTCTTCTACAGCCTGTGGATTAAAGAGAACAACTATTTATGATTAGACTAAAGTTACGATGTTCGGAAGAAACCAAGTTTCAACGTATAGAGGTCGGACATGGCTGTGAGTTTGAAATTATAAGATTAACCTCTTCTATCGCATGAGGATTGAAGAGAACAACTATTTATCATTAGACTAAAGATACGATGTTTGGAAGAAACCAAGTTTCAACCTACTGAGGTCGGACATTGCTGAAAGTTTGAAATTATAAGATTAACCTCTTCTACAGCATGCTGATTGAAGAGAATAACTATTTATCATTAGACTAAAGTTACGATTTTCGGAAGAAATCAAGTTTCAACCTATTGAGGTCGGACATTGCTGAAAGTTTGAAATTAACCTCTTCTACAGCATGCTGATTGAAGAGAATAACTGTTTATCATGAGACTAAAGTTACGATGTTCGGAGGAAACCAAGTTTCAACCTATTGAGGTCGGACATTGCTGAAAGTTTGAAATTATAAGATTAACCTCTTCTACAGCATGCTGAATGAAGAGAATAACTATTTATCATTAGACTAAAGTTACGATGTTCGGAAGAAACCAAGTTTCAACCTATTGAGGTCAGACATTGCTGCAAGTTTGAAATCTTAAGATTAACCTCTTCTATGGCGTGAGGATTGAAGAGAACAACTATTTATCAATAGACTAAAGTTACGATGTTCGGAAGAAACCAAGTTACAACCTATTGAGGTCAGACATGGCTCTGAGTTTGAAATTATAAGATTAACCTTTTCTACAGCATGCTGATTGAAGAGAATAACTATTTATCATTAGACTAAAGTTACGATGTTCGGAAGAAATCAAGTTGCAACCTATTGAGGTCGGACATTGCTGAAAGTTTGAAATTAACCTCTTCTACAGCATGCTGATTGAAGAGAATAACTATTTATCATTAGACTAAAGTTACGATGTTCGGAGGAAACCAAGTTTCAACCTATTGAGTTCGGACATTGCTGAAAGTTTGAAATTATAAGATTAACATCTTCTACAGCATGCTGATTGAAGAGAATAACTATTTATCATTAGACTAAAGTTACGATGTTCGGAAGAAACCAAGTTTCAACCTATTGAGGTCAGACATTGCTGCAAGTTTGAAATCTTAAGATTAACGTCTTCTATAGCGTGCGGATTGAAGAAAACAACTATTTATCAATAGACTAAAGTTATGATGTTCGGAAGAAACCAAGTTTCAACCTATAGAGGTCAGACACTGCTGTAAGTTTGAAATTATAAGATTAACCTCTTCTATAGCATGAGGATTGAAGAGAACAACTATTTATCAATAGACTAAAGTTGCAATGCTCGGAAGAAACCAAGTTTCAACCTATGGAGGACAGACATTGCTGTGAGTTTGAAATTATAAGATTAACCTCTTCTATAGCGTGCGGATTGAAGAAAACAACTATTTATCAATAGAGATTAGACTAAAGTTGCGATAGAAAAAGTTCGAAACATACCTTAAAATGTACGCGCTGCAACTGTTACTCAGATGAATAAAATGCATGCGTTCAAGCCTGAAACTCGAGCGATAATATTCTGGTCGTACCTAAAAAGAACAAACATATATGAATGTAGTGTAGGGTACGTCAGCTAGCCTAGCTATCTTTACAACTCAATGTTCGAAACATACCTTAAAAATGCACGTGCTGCAGACTGTTACTCGGATGAATAAAATGCGTGCGTTCAAGCCTGAAACACGAATGATAATATTCTGGTCGTACCTAAAAAGAACAAACATATATGAATGTAGTGTAGGAATATATATAAAAGGGTATATCAGCTAGCCTAGCTATCTTTACAACTCAAAGTTCGAAACATACCTTAAAATGTTCGCGCTGCAGACTCTTACTCGGATGAATAAAATGCGTACTTTCAAGCCTGTAACTCGAATGATAATATTCTAATTGTACCTAAAAAGAACAAAAATATATTAATGTAGATGTTTATTACCTAGCGTAGAAGTTGCTTTGCAAACAGTAACTAACAGTTCAGGCTTACCTTAAGTTGAAGGCTGAAGAATAATAATCACCGCAGACAGTACTTAGACGGGGGATGTGCACGTAATAAACACACACACAGAACAGTGAGCGCTTCACGCAGACTGCAGCGAGTAAATATGCTGCTTGTTACCAAGCGGATGTGAAAGTCGCTGACAACTGCAGTACAGTTGGAACTAAATGTTTATGCAACAAGTGCTCTCCTGAGTGCCTTACGCTGAGTTCTGCAGGTTGACGTATTAAAGCCGGGATCGAACCTGCTGTTGATGCCGAGGTGTCAGAATTTAAGATTTCTGCAGTGGATCGAGCCTTAGAAAGTTAGCGCGCGATCCTCGACCTCTGGACTTAAACGGGAGGGTACTAAGCTAAGCAAGAAGCCGACATCCGCGGTATTCCTTACCTGTAGGCACTTAAAGGTATTGAGCTAAGACCGCATCCGGCTAGATCATGTAATTAAACGTTATGACGATCGCGCAGGTCCCTAGCATAGCATTTGCTTTTTTACGGCTTCCGACAGTAGGGGTTCGAACCCGCTATCTACCGAAGTAGCGAGAATGATTGCGGGTACAAGAGTGTTGAAGGTGATTCATTTGTCGGATAGAGGCGATCCTACTGTTGCATATTACATTCTCAGGTAGTTTCGAATAACCAGAGGGCGTGCAAAAAGCCAACATTAAGTAAGGGCATATAACGCTGTTGATGGGGACGTTAAACCTTGTGCAGTCTCCTTCGAAAGTGATTGTGAGTACAAGATGTTGATGGCGATTCATCTGTCGGATGGAGGTGATAAGCTGTGGGCAGGCTTCTTCGGTAGGAGTAGGCTATGTACCGGCACCGGGTTTTACCCTCTCCCTACTGTTGTATATTACATTCTTAAGCAGTTTCGAATAACCAGATGGTGTGCAAAAAGCCAGCATTAAGTAAGGGTATATAACGCTGCTGATGTGGACGTTAAACCTTGTGCAGACTCCTTCGAAAATGATTGTGAATATAAGATGTTGATGGCGATTTATCTGTCTGATGGAGGCGATAAGCTGTGTGCAGACCTCATCGGTAGGAGTAGGCTATGTACCGGCACCGGGTTTTACCCTCTCCCTACTATTGTATATTACATTCTTAGGTACTTTCGAATAACCAGAGGGTGTGCAAAAAGCCAGCATTAAGTAAGGGTATATAACGCTGCTGATGGGGACGTTAAACCTTGTGCAGACTCTTTCGAAAATGATTGTGAGTATAAGATGTTGATGGCGATTCATCTGTCGGATGGAGGCGATAAGCTGTGTGCAGGCTTCATCGGTAGGAGTAGGCTATGTACCGGCACCGCGCAGGCTCTTTCGATAGGAGTAGGCTATGTGCTAGCACTAGGTTATACCCTCTCCGTACAGTCATAACTTACACCAGAAGGAATAACTAACACGATTAAGAAAATGTTCCGTGAGTTAGAAGTAGCTTATCATGTACGCACTGTCTTCGTTCAAGTTTAGTACAGCCGGAAGACGAGTGTACAATTTCAGTCAACGCATGCATTCCTCACTTCGCTCTAACTACACAGGTACACCTTCAAAGACAGTGCTCTAAGCAGCGGAACAAAAATGTAACCTGGTGTGAGCACATAGCCTGTTCCTAAAGCTTAACACTGTAAATGTTCGGAGCTCCTGTTTTACAGCTAGATGTGGTTCCTAACGTAACAGGGCTGGGATTAAAAATATGTTTTACAGCCGAGTGCTCCCTCCTGACGCAAGAGTTTAAATAGCAAGAATCTGTTTTACGGCCGATTGCGCTTCCTGACGCTGAAAGACCAGGATATAGCCAGTTACCCTCCCTGATGTAACAAGACTAGGATTTATTTTTAGACTGCACTTGGCTAGAAATAGCCACACGAAATTATTATATAGAAAGAGAATTGCCGGCTCCTACGATTTGGTTTAGTGTGCTTGCCTCTCACCCGGCAGTCTCGGGTTCGATTCTCTTAGAAAGAAGGTGCACCCCAAACACATCATTCAATGTTCTGATTATATGTTGTATCGAGTAGAATGTTCGATTATATACTTAATCGCTTATTTTCTAATATAATCTTCAAGTATTCGATAAAGCTATGCCTTAAAAGAGCAGGGAAAAGGAGGTTATAATAATCTCTATCTTACGCAAGCCGTTCAGAACTGTAGTCTTGTTTTCTTTTAGAACAAAGGTATTCCTTGACATGTTCTTTTTAAATTGTCCGCTACTACGATCAAGAGTGCAGCACGGTGCTCTCAGATGGCGGATGTAGAATTTGCCGCCACCACATGTCAAAGAATAAAGATGCCAACACGATGCACTCTTGGCAGCTTTTTAAATTGTCCTTCACCACAGAATGCAGCGCGGCGCTCTGTAGATTAAAGATGGCGAATGTAGAATTTGCTGCCACCACATTTCAACTAAAGAGTGCGGCACTGTGCTCTCTTGATTAAAGATGGCGGATGACAGCTGACGAAATTGCCCGCAAGAGTGCGGCTTCTCAAATTATCTGCCACCACATTTCAGCTAAAGAGTTTAGCACGGTGCTCTCTGGATTAAAGATGGCGGATGACAGCTGACGCAAGAGGGTAGCACGGTATTCTGTAGTTTAAAGATAGCGGATGACAGCTGCCAGAAAAAAGCACGTGAGTTTGTAAAGCACGTGGAATTTACCGCTACCACAAAGAGGGCAGCACGTTGCTCTCTTGATTAAAGATGGCGTATGACAGCTGTCAAAAAAGCATGTACGTTTGTTAACCGATTCAAATCTCGCGCTAGTTAGGTTAAGTTGGTACCACTAAGGTTTACGCCCGTCAAGATGTTAGTACTGAGGTTTGCGATACGTTGTTGTCGATGATAGCTGTCAAAAAAGCACGTGGCTGTCAAGAAGCACCTGGATTTGTTTACCGATTCAAATCTCGCTCTAGTGAGGTTAAGTTGGTAGCACTAAGGTTTAGACCCGCCAAGATGGCAGCACTGCCGATGACAGGTGACGAATTTACAGCTACTGCGATAAAAAGAGTAGCACGGTGCTCAGTAGTTTAAAGATGGCGGATGACGGCTGTCAAAAAGCACGTGGATTTGTTTACAAATTCAAATCTCGCGCTAGTGAGGTTAAGTTGGTAGCACTAAGGTTTAGACCCGCCAACATGGCAGCACTGCCGATGACAGGTGACGAATTTACAGTTACTGCGATAAAGAGGGCAGCACGGTGCTCTGTAGTTTAAAGATGGCGGATGACAGCGGTCAAAAAGCACGTGGATTTGTTTACAAATTCAAATCTCGCGCTAGTGAGGTTAAGTTGGTAGCACTGAGGTTTAGGCCCGTCAAGATGGCTGCACTGTGGTTTGCGATTCGTTGTTGTCTGTCAAAAAGCACGTGGCTGTCAAAAAACACGTGGATTTGTTTACCTATTCAAATCTCGCGCTAGTTAGGTTAAGTTGGTACTACTGAGGTTTAGGCCCATCAAGATGGCAGCAGTGAGGTTAGCGATGCGTTGTTGTCGATGACAGCTGTCAAAAAGCACGTGGCTTTGTTTAGGAATCCAAATTTCCCGCGGGAGGAGGAGCAGCCCCCTGGGAAGGCTCCCGGGAGGAGAAGGAGGCACGGGCTCCTGGGAAGGCCCCTCGGGAGGAGGAGGAGGCCTCTGGGAATGCCCCTCGGGAGGAGGAGGAGGCCCCTGGGAGCCAGAGGAGGAGGAGGAGGAGGCCTCTGGGAGGGAGCCAGAGGAGGAGGAGGCCGCAGAACTGTCCTATTATACTACTGCCAGACTAAGAGCAGAACCCTGGTCCTCCAGGTTGGGGTTTGGGCGTCGGGTCAACAACCATACCCCGGAAAAAGAACTCTAGTTACGGAACCAAAGGGCAAAGGAAAACGACGGATGTAACGGATAAATGATTCTGGCAACGGAAACGGCATATGAATTGGTATTTCGCGACATGGGATGGAAGAACGCTGAATAAAGCTGGAGGATTATGAAACCTGAAGAACGAAATGAGAAATATAACGCGATGGTGGTAGCAATACACGAGGTAAAATGGGATGGAATTGGGGTACTTCCAACTGTGGAAATAGAGGATACGGGAGTACAAGGTTCCTTGTTGATAATGCATATAATAATGTAATATCGAACTGTATCGTTCATGGTGTGAAAGATTGATATTTAAGGCATTGATAGTATTGGACTATAGGACTAAGTTCTCAATTGGCGTGAAGCCATATTGGACGCTGTCGTTGGGGTGTAGTCCCTGAGACGGGCGTAGCACCAAGTGTGAGTGAGAGGGAATGTGTCAGAGAGGGACAGAGATACCTGGATTTTGCTTGCGGAATCACCATGCCATCTGATTAAAATTAAAGCGGCAAGAAGCAGGCTTGTCACCTCGAGGAAATCGAGCTATATCTATTAGAGAAAATAAAACCTTAGCAATAATCCTTGTAATTTTCCAAACGTCGTCTTGAGACATTAATAAATAATAAATTCATTAACAAAGCATTCGCGCGTGCACCGTGAGAACGAGATGACTAGCCACATACCAATCTCAAGTGTGTTTGCTAGTGAACCCCCTGGCGTGGCGTGCCTTGGGGATCCCTATGAGAACTGATAGATTTTGAGGGAGGAATCTTATTCTTTTTCAAGATCTTTTTCAGTGCGGTCGTGACTATGTCGGTTTGATCAAGAAATTGCCCCATAAACTTTGTATTGAACAAAAACTTCACGTTCTTCAGTGCGGTCGTGAATGTAAACATTTGGCCCATATTTGTTCGATGAACTCACTGTGAGAACAGGTTTTATTAAAATAGTTCGTTCTGATATTTCACAGTGCGATCGCCAGTGAGCAACTGTATGACGGATGATAACGCCATATACAAAGATTTCGCCATAGAGGCTGTATGGGCAAACTATGTAAATATGTAAATGTGGAGTGTAGCTAGAAATTTAAACTTGACTAGCTAATACTAATACCGCCAGAGTAATATGCGTGTGCAGTTGAGCACGAGACAAAACAATTTATTATTCAACTAACTAGGCTAGTATTTCTGCCTTCAGCTGAAGCAATTTCACAGATAAATTTGCGTGCTGTTGATAACAATTATGCTTGGCTTTACATACAGTCAATTCCTGCTTTAATGTCTATGAGAGTGAGTAGGAGCATCCCTCGTGCAACGCAGTCGTCTAATTAGGCATTTGATTGCAGTTAGGACCTAGAATCTACGTCAAGAGCTGATAGAACACGAGACCTTCATGCATTTACCTCAAGTAGACGACATCACAATGAAGCCATCCAAGCAGCTGAAACTTGCACTGTCAACTCAGGATGACGGCAGCCTGATGATGGGCTAAACAGTATAGCCGTGTCCGCAATGAAGGCGCCATGAGGTCATCAGCAATGAGATAAGTGAACAGATGTTTTGGCATGTGTTAGGGATAGTAGTGCTTCGCAAACAGTTTCCTTTTAATGTAATGGGGTGTTGATTAAGCGCTTCAGGCAACTTTTCCATGAAAGTAAGATGTCAGTTAGGCCCTTCTGGCAACCTTTCTATGGAAATAAGATGTTGATCAATCCCTTCTGGCAATCCGTTAATTTTTACATGACTATTACATGAGTGGGTGGTGTGTTTAGCTTTGCTTTATGGGTAATGAGGGAGATCGATATAACTTAGATTTATTACCATGCAAATATTTCATTTTATTTTTATGCATGTTAATGTAGTTTGTTGTACAGTTGGTGTCTTCACAATGGAAAGTTCTTTTTTTGCTAGGGGCTTTACGTCGCGCCGACACAGGTCTTATGGCGATGATGGGATAGGAAAGGCCTAGGAGTTGGAAGGAAGCGACTGTGGCCTTAATTAAGGTACAGCCCCAGCATTTTCTTGGTGTGAAAATGGGAAACCACGGAAAACCATTTCCAGGGCTGCCGATAGTGGGATTCGAACCTACTATCTCCCGGATGCAAGCTCACAGCCGCGCATGGAAAGTTCTACCACCTTAAAATGTTGAATGGGAATTTATTATGAAGTGTTAGTTAATTATGATTATATGTGTGCATGAATTTCAGAGATAGGGGCTAAGCAGTGTGCATGCCCTTGAACGTCGAATCAGTAAGAATTTTTCCAAATTTACTGGTAGAGTTTTCCTCAACTGTGCACTCTATCTGAACACGGATGATACTGAGTAGATTATGTAAAGAATTGACACATGAGTACGTTTTATTTGATGAAGTAGAACCGGGAAGAGGTCAGGCATATAGGCCTTAATGTGAATAAGAAAAGAATTTCCTCATGTAAATTATGGAGAGGCCCACTGAGCCAGAAGAATACCTGCTTCTAGAGAAGCAGACGAATTTAACGTCCAATTTTGTAGAGACAGTGTCAGCTGTGTGGCTCTGGGCCGTGAAGAAAGGTTTGTATTTTTCGGGTCGAGAAGACCTTGCCCATTCCACTCTGCCAGAGTTCGATGACACAGCTAAGCACCCGGGGGAGGGTGAGATTCTTTTTTAAGAAGACTGCGAGTGAAGTGTATTTACTTCCATTGGCATGTTTTTATTTTCAGGTATGGCAGAATCTGTTGTCTTACCGTGTGTTATTACATTGTGTTCTTATTTGTGTTGTTTCTATTTTGTTGCATTGTCGTATGATTTGATGGTTAGAAAGTGATATAGCACGAAATCTATCTAGTGGTTGTAGGTTCAAACCCATTCTTAGCTCAGTGACATTCGGGCTCACATTTCACTTCTGTGATTTTGGTAAGAATAATTTAGTCCTGTTTTATGTACATGTGTAAATATATCTCGTATATGAGGGAATTTCTAAAAGTGCTCCTAACATTATACATCAGTAGCATTGTGTCTAGGCGTTCTAGACAAAAGGCCTGCTCAAACTTATCGTAATTCCTCAACGCAAAAGCAATTATCACGTGGTCCATGAATTTGTTGTTTGATTGCCACTGCATGGGTTATAATTTAACTTGTATTTTATTTTAGTCGCATTATGTAATTTTGAGTTTCTATTATTGTTTTAATTCGGGCTTTCGTTCATTAAAACTTGTTTATCTTACTTTGTTCCTCATTTACTCACACAACGAATTTCCCTGTCCGATTAGGTCTTTCAGATCCTCTTAGTTATATTTATTGAGGCCACATAACAAGACACGCGCTCGTCGATGACTAGCCACATTCCGAAAGGACAGGAACTAAACTTATATAATTACAAATCTACCGATAAGGTATAATATTGAACTTTAAGCCCGTCAATGACAGAATCTGTGTTCTACGACTAAAAGTCCGCTTCTTCGAAATATCTTTCATACGTATATATTGTATCCATCCCGGGGCATATCAGGACAACAAGTACATAATTCGGCTTCACAAACAAATATAAATGGAATTCCTGGATGAGAATCTTCGGAAATCACTTCCCGGGGCTCGAAGTCCCATCCTCCCTACTTTCATTGCGTCAACGGCTAAAGCTCAGATGCATACGGGTAATGGAATGTTTGTAAAAGAAAAATGGGCACTGCATTAAATATAACGAAAGTAGGGTGCTCTATAATGTAAGAGAAATACATTAATATTATTAAATGAGAAGAGTTTTGTTCCCAATATTTACTAAACATTTTATAAAACTGATAGGACCACACGATAAATACATGAGATAATACCACATTATTATACATAAAAATAATCAATAGTAAAGAAAGCATTTGTATACAGTATGCCTCAACGTCTTTTGTCAGTTCGTAGACTGTTGTGGTTATCGCTTGGCATACTTTAAATCACTTTATTTAGCGCGCACTAATACTATATACACATTTCACGTACGCAAGTTTATTTATCTCTGAGCAATGATACTCGATGGTATCTATTATTTGAATGGACTGACACTCCCTCATTAAATCATATTATTTGTTAGCTGTCATGATTGGGGAATTTATGCATATTAAATTAATACATTTTTCCACGCACGAGATTACATCGCCGTATATCGAACACATGGCATATTTGACCACATCAGTTATATATTATAATGAACACATACACGTATCCTGGGTTTACCTGGCCCTGTTATATTCGAAGTGGATTAACACAACGTTGGTATCCTACCCATCATCATAAACACTTGAGAATAACGGAAATACATAAATACATTACACACAGAAATATTAAACATAAAGCAAAAATACATCTTGAAGATATGACCTAGTTAAGGCATAAGGTATCAGGTTAAATCCATCGTTCTGCCGCGGGTCGAACCCACGTTCTCCAGCTTCTGTGGTACAAAATATGAAACTCCTATCACGAGTTAATTTGGTAAATAAAAATGGGGAGGAATACGTCCTTCGCAGAATCATAAAATAATCAACGCTACTCATAATATACATTAGCATGGGATTTATATTGCAGTGGTGAATAAAAACACTTACAAAGGCAAATGTTTTGAGAATTCTTGGAGACGATTAGGTCCGCCCGGACCGGACAAATCCCTTAGGTAATAAATCTGTCTCTCTGGTAATGGTCAGTGCCTTACCATGCGGCCACAAAGACACTTTCTTTCTTTCTTTCTTTCTTTCTTTCTTTCTTTATTCTCATCTTGGCTCGTTTCAAAGTACATATTTATTTAAGGGCCACCAATTCTTATTTTATTATTCCGGCCATATACAACCTAATTCAATACATTGCGACAGCCATCATTATTGTAATGAAAATGAAATGGCGTATGGCTTTTAGTGCCGGGATATCCCAGAACGGGTTCGGCTCGCCAGGTGCAGGTCTTTCTATTTGACTCCCGTAGGCGACCTGCGCGTCATGATGAAGATGAAATGATGATGAAGACAATACATACACCCAGACCCCGTGCCATTGGAATTAACCAATTAAGGTTAAAATCGCCGACACGGCCGGGAATCGAACCCGGGACCCTCTGAACCGAAGGCCAGTACGCTGACCGTTCAGCCAACGAGTCGGACTATCATTATTGTCATTCCTTGTCATTCCGTCATTTCAGACATTTCACAAGTCTCATCTTCCCCATTGCCACGCTACTGCATCTCAAATCCATTTTATTCATTTATAGAGAAGACTCCATTCCCACAAGTCATTTAACTAATTCCATCTCATTCGGGTATCTATTAATTCGCAAATTGCACCTCGGCTTGAACATCTTCAATGATCATATATTATATGGGATTTAAAAAATACATGCATTACCCTGTAAAGCGAACACATAATCCATATTCAAATTATTATGAGGATCCTTACCAGTTAGTAACATTAGGAAGAAATTATAAATTTAGCTGAAGTGCCATTCTATGCTTCACACGCACTAAACATTTATGGGATCTATCTACTAATTCATGCAAATAAGCCCTCTGAAATATTAGTGATTATCCTTAAATCACAGAAGAAATTAAATTAAATTAAATTAATAAAATAATCTTTCCCAGTCACGCGCGTATGGTGTTCCCTACATATAATATTATTATTTACATAAAATACACAAAATGTTTATTTACACATAAAAGTTGATATTGACATGTAAATTTCGTGGTTTAATATATTAAAAATATACTTATCAATACTGCGTGTGGTTTGCTGCCATCTCGAGGATACATCGGGGATTTTTCGACCTTCACGACGACAGTTCCACTCTTAAACAGTCCTTGGTTTCTTTTCCTCATTATACCATCCATGTCTCAAATTGTGGTCTTCTACTCTAGACGTTCCCTGATGAGATGAATGCTGGCACATAGGCACGACTCTCGTTGATTCCAATTCTGGGTCCAACGATTACTCGCGAACATACAGGAAAAAATGGGAAATTACTTACAGAACACTGTTTATGTGTTTTCAAAGAACCTATTGGTGGTTATATCCACTTATAAATTCAAATGGACTAACCCGAATAGCAGTAAGTTTGTATAAATCACTATTCATTTCCCATTTAATCACACAGTCTGACTAATTTTTACCACGAGTGTCCATGGAGTATGCAAACATTCTTCCTATCACGAACACCGTTCTTTTAATTTACTGAGCGTCACTCACTGTTTAAATGCTTTTAAATCGGCCACTATCAATTACTTAATGTAATCGGCTGTCTCACTAATTCTTAACAACCTGACGCGTTTGCCCGTTTTCCGATGATTGCATCATAAGCAATCATTGAAGTCTCCAATATTTAAAGGATTAAATATTGAAAAAACACCTCTATTAATCACTACTGTATTTTATCTCGTACCACACGGCTTATTTCGCGATATTTATACCACGCTGATACGTTCTTCCTCGACACAGCACTTCACACACTGATATCCATAGTTCATTACTGACACGTGAGTACTACGGCTGCACAAATTACAATGGATCCAGCATCTAGTCCGGGTTTTATTTATAGTGTCTGGGCTGAGTGGTCGGAGAGGTGGTAAACCACGCCCCTAATCGAGATTCGACTCTGGTATACGGAATCTTTCAGCGACGCGAAAGTAATCAAATTATAGCTCCTGACCCCTGTTTTATACTGATCCAGTTTTAAGTCCAACCAATCAGCGGATCGTTCACAATCTCAAAAGCGTCCTTTTATAAATTCATGCGTCATGGTTCATCTCGAAAGTGTTCCCACTTTTTTTCTCACGTTGCCAAATCTTAGCACTCGGCTTCAGTCTGCGCACCACTATATGACATGCGTCATTACCGATCCAATGTTAAAGTATCGCGTTTATATGCATCAACAATTTGCATTAAGTACGTCGGTTCGAATGAGAACTGACTTATAAATTTCCGTAGATTATCTCAGAAAAATTTGTCTTTTCCTTCTTTTTTGTTAAATATGGTGAATTGGCACCAATGAATACGGTGTTGAATCAGTAAGGATTTTAATTTCTTGGGGGTTAACACACCTTAATTCACCCCACTCTCTGACAAAATACATTTTCACGCGTAGCGTCATCTCTCCTCCTCTCTCGCCCGAGTGAGAGCGCAATTTCAAGGTTCCGCGGTAATACGCTATCCTTCTCTCGATATAGCACAGAAAACTGCTCCCTTCGGGCCTGCGTATCGCAACTCGTGTCCCGGTTCGGAACGTAAACAGCTAATTACGACATTATATGTCGCAGAATGTTGCGGAAAACGGCATATATGATTGACTAAACCTCCTAACATGCCTATGGCATGGTGATGAACGGTTACAATATACACGAACAGAAGATACAGATTCATCATAGAAAGATATATTTTATGAACAACTGGAACGGGAATTAGCACTAGTGGCAAATCATGGTGTTAAAGTGATTATAGAGGACTTCAACGCCCAAGAGGGAAGAGGAATTGATTACAGGTAAATAAGTGGTAAAGAGAGTGTGCATGGGGTTTCGAACGATAATGGTACAAGATTGATTGATTTTTCCGCGGGTAATAGCATGCTTATTAAAAGCACATGTATGCAAAGGATGAATATAAGGAAAGTAACATGGGATCACAAACAACCAAATTGATCATATGCTTATAGATAGACGGCATGCTTCTGATATTCTGGAAGTGGATATCTGTCGAGGTGCAGATGAAGATAGTGATCACAGGATAGCCAAATACAGGGGGATTAAGAGAGCTGTTATACCGAGTTTTGATGATGCTAATTTAAGAAAGGATGAAAATGCAATATGCTTTTGACAAATAGCCCTAATGAAGTGGAAGATTGGACAGGAGAGAGAGTATTGAAGTAAGATGGCAAAGCGTTAAGGGTATAATACACAAACCTGCCTAAACTGGTTTGGGCAGAAAGAAACAATCGAGGATTCAGCACTAGTCTGATGAAGACTGTACGAAGAAGATTTAAGAAAGGAACCAGGCAAGAAGAAGAATGTTACAGAGAAGAACAAGAACTACTGTAGAGGAATCCAGAGAGAAGAGAAAGAAAGCTGACAAGGAATGTAGGATGAAAAAGAAGAATTTGATAAATAGTGGATTGAATAATTAGAATAGAGAAAGTCTGAGCAGGAAACTAGACAGTTTTATATGAGGGTAAAAAATATAAAGAAAGGATTTTAACTCAGAGCAGTCTTCTCTAAGGATAAGGAGGGAAATCTGATTGGAGGTACAGATCAGATGTTAGACAGATGGCTGGAATACTTCATTGAACTGTGAATAAGGAATCAGGATTTGAAGGTGAGGTCGAAGATGTGCAGACTGAAGAGAATGGACAGGAACAAAGTAGAGAAGAGGTGGACTTGAAATCAATCAAGCAACCTACATTGATAGAAGTTAAAGATTGAATCAATGCTCTTAAAAGCATAAGACGCCAGGAGAAGACAACATTACTGCAGAAATGATAATATGAGGAGGTAAGAAACTAACAAGGTGTTTGCATACAATTGTGAGAGAGATGAGGCAAAAGTATAAAATGCCAGAGCAATGGAAGATAGCAATACTCTGCCCTATACATAAGAAACATGATAAAGCAGATTATGGGAATTATAGAGGAATAGCACTGCTAAGTATTGCTTATTAAATCTCAGCAAAAAATCATAGCTGGAAGGCTGAGACCATACGTTGAAGAATATCTAGGGGATTACTAGTGCGGCTTCAGAATTAACAGATCTACTACGGACCAGATTTTTACTATCAGACAGTTCCTTGAAAAATGTTACGAGTATAGCATTGATGTTCACCAGCTGTTTATTGATTTTAAACAAGCGTAAGATAGTTTCAGAAAGGATCAGTTATGGAAGGCAATGAAAAGGGCGGGAATACCTAACAAACTGACAAGATTGGTCCAAGTGACTCTAGCGACAACAGTTACGAAAATAAAATTTTGAGCGTACTTTATCTAAAGCTTTTGAAGTTAACCAAGGGTTACGACAGGGTGATGTACTCTCCACCCTTCTGTTTAACAATGCTTTGGAGAGGGTAATGCGAAAAATACAAGGGAGGAACCCTGGTGGAACATTGTTCAATCGAGTGACACAAGACCTTGCACACGCAGATGATATTGATTTGCTATCCAGGAGGAAACTGGATCTGGAAGAGAAGTGGGGAAAACTACAAAAATATGGGGCCGAGATGGGACTCTTTTCTTGCAGGTTGCTTTACGTCGTACCGACACAGACAGCTCGTTTGGCAACGATGGGAGAGGAAATGGCTGGGAGTGGGAAGGAAGCGGCCGTGGCCTAAATTCAGGTACAGCCCCAGCAATTGCCTGTTGTGAAAATGGTAAACCATGGAAAACCATCTTCAGGGCTGCATAAAGTGCGGTTCGAATCCACTATCTCCCGAATACTGGATACTGGCCGCACTTAAGCGACTGCAGCTATCGAGATCTGTGTGATGTTGACATCAAATACTCACCAATTACGTTATTCCAAAATACGATCCGCGAAAGAGTCCACCGGTTCGCAAAATTGAATAGCCAGGAAACTAAATTTGATCAATTTTTAATATCGTGACGCAACATCTGAAATTTGTTCATACAACAGGCTAAATTAGAACCACAGTTTGGCGAAATTCTGGACTTGAAGCTTGTTTTCTATCCCATACTAAAATGTACTTAAGTTTTAAAATATACGCTAAAACATTGCACAATATATTTTGTTACGGTAATTAATTTGTAGTCTATTACTTCATATACAATGTCTTAATCCGAACCTATTTGCACCCATAGCAATAATTTGGGAACCCATGTTTCAGATAATGGATAACTACGAGCTCAGAAATAGATGTGATTACACTAGAGCTGCAGTAGTACGTGTCCATGTCTAGAAAGCCAAGAAAAATGGCTGAGAGGATCCGTCGTGCTGACCACACGACATCTCGTAATCTGCAGGCCTTTGGGCTGAGCAGCGGTCGTTTAGTACGCCATGGCCCTTCAGGGATGTTGCGCCATGGAGAGGGGGCGGCGGTAGTACCTCCAATTAATTAATTAATTAATTAATGTTATTTGCTTTACGTCGCACCAACTACTTTTACGGTTTTGGAAGACGCCGAGGTGCCGGAATTTATTCCCGCAGGAGTTCTCCTACGTGCCAGTAAAGCTATCGACACGAGGCTGACGTATTTGAGCATCTTCAAATACCACTGGACTGAGGCAGGATCGAGCCTGCCAAGTTGGGGTCAGAAGGCCAGCGCCTCAACCGTTTGAAGTAGTACCTGTACCTTAGATCGATTCAAGAAACCTAGGCCACCACAGCTCAATCCTTAGAGCATCCCACACAAAATAGCAAGATTATAGGTTCGTATTCGACAGTTGTCTGGTTGTCCATTTCTGTGGTATACTTGAAATCTATTCGACATATTCTGTATGGTCTGAAAACGAAGCATTAAGCTGGAAGTTTATTTCGATACAAAAAAATAAGCTCGTTATAGCCCAGCTTTACATTTCAAGACGAAAAGAACTTCGCAACTTCGACCAGCGAAAGAGAGAATTTTTAAATCAAGGACTCCATTAATTACTTTCTGCCGTTCCCTTTGAGGTAAAGCCCTGTTGTTTCCTTTTGATTCTTTATTTCCTTCTTTGGCATCCTTAAGTGATTACATGTTTCTCTTTACTGGCCAGAGCGTCTTATAATATTGTAATTTGCCACAGCAAGCCATTTCCGTGATTACTGATAGTCACACTAAATAGAGGGAGCCGAAGACTTCGATATTAAGCCCCTTAAAATCGTCGTTATCACCATCATGGTGTTTTATATGATACACAAGGAATAATTAGCACAACAATCGATGTGCAGCAAAGACGATGTTATTTATAACACATGCTCAACATGTCGGCCGTTATTCATCAACAATACCTGTAGTCGAGGGACAATATTGTGAACAGACTGTACAGCATATGTATAGGTATGGTGAGAAATTGCTGTCAGATGTCTTCTTTTAGTATTCCTAATGAGGTCGGATGATTGCGGTAGACTTGCGACTTCAGGCAGCCGCACAATCAATAATCACACGGATTGAGGTCAGGGGACTAGGAAGGCCAAGCATAACATGCCGCGATTGCAGGCTCATCTGACGCCCTCTCTCACGACAGGTCCTTTTATACGGTACACGGGCTCATGCGCCATCTGTTAGCCTGTTTGTGCACTTGTTGTTGGTGTCAATAAAACCCCATGTCATGTCAGATAAGTGTGGCCATTTGTACCTGACGTGTTGTTGTCCAGCGCCATCAGTAGGTCATTTGGTGTAATTTATTTTGGCGTCAATAAAACTTCACGTCATACCAATAATGTGTCTCAATTATTACCTCCCGACCTCCAATATTCAGTGAAGTATTGCCTCGTCAAATGTTAACGGACTTTTGAGTCTCCTGTATGTAGAGTATCCCGGGGTTACTTCCGTCAGTTCGTAATAAAAATTCAATTTTTGCTACACATTCCAACTTTGTTGAATTGATTGACACATTCCACTACTCGTATTATCCCCATCATATGACAAAAAAAGATCGCTTTTTAAATGATGTGCCTACAAATAAAAATTAAGTTGAAGCATTTGTAGGAGAAAAACATGGATTGTTTAAAAAGTTTGGGATAATTTCAATCACGTTATTGGCTATGGTAATCAGTAATAACTAATAAAATGTTGTTTTCGGGATCTTACTTTATATGTATACTTGCATGCGCCCGCAACTTCGCCCGGGTTTATTCATTCAACCACGTTAGATGTTTCTCTGTTTATTTAAAAGCAGATAAAATATTAATTAACAAACATAGTTTTTACATAAATTACAATAGTTACATTATTTTATCTTTAAAACATTGTAACTCCAATGCTTAAGGCATACCGATTTGCTGGATGGTACAGAAAATATTAAAACATTAAAATAGAGTTTCCGAATAAACTATATTAATTGCCCTTGCATTAGGAGCTAAGATATATAGTGTTTTCCTTTTCAGCTCTTGAATAACCCACGTGCAATTGACCATAAGAGAAGCACCATTCCCGATGATCTATTCCTAAAATTTTAAGTGATTGCCTTTGTGCCTTGTTGAATCACGTAGCGAAACAAAAGAAATGGCGAGCTGTATATGTCTAAATTGAAACGGTATATTCGAAGAGATCATTTGAATCCGACGAATGAAGAGTAGTATTACACCCGCGGTATAGCCAGTCATGTGATGGCTTCAATGATATTTCGCATCAGTTGCTTGACTGAGAGTCATATTCCGTTGCAGAGGGAAGGAGGATTCATATTCCTGAGAAGGATAATCGGTGCCACAATCGTTCACTCCCAAGATGTTGGTGGGTACTCCAGGTGACTCCATGTTGTTCAGAATCTCTGTCGTGTAGTTGACAGCCTCACGTTATGTCGATAGACTTGGAAATTTGAAGAACACCGCGTAATTCTTACAAAAGTCACTTATTGATGACGCTGATAAGTTCATTTTTGGAGCAAGAATTTCTCTTCGACACAGCCATACGTCATCGGTGAAATGACAAAAATTTCAGATCTCTACGTGCCGTAGATTGGGCTGGGCATCGCATCGCACGCGCGTACAAACAAACAAACAAACAATAAAAACACATAAGGGAGCTGTTTATCCGACATCAGCATGTTCATAAAGGCCGCCATGCTTCGAGATGTCAGAAGAAAGCGTGTATGCGCGAGAACATATGATTAGGTGACAGGGAGGTTGTACGTGGCGATTGAAGTTTATGATAAGGCAATGAAAAAATGACGTGTCCCCTACATTATAATAAATCACTACGTGGTACTTATGGGGATGCAATACGTTTAAAAATAATTATGATCAGAATGAGGTGGGTGTTTTAAATGACACACTGGCACTTCGAAGGCTTCAGCGATGGAGGTATGCGATAGGGCTTGGGAAGGTAGTGGTCAGAACCTTAATTAATTTACAACCCCAGCATTTACCTGGTGTGAAAATAAAAAACCACGGAAAACCATCTTCAGTTTTGCCGACGATGGGAATTGAACCCACTATCTACTGAATGCAAGCTCACATCTGTGTGACCCTAACCGCATGACTATCTTGCTCGGTGGAAGAATGAGGTTGTAACCTATCGTAGATTGCTTTTATTTTAAGGATTTCCCTCATAAATACTCATTTATGCGGACGGTTTTTCATTGTAATTTACGCTTAACCACATCAGCCAACCAGGATAACGCTCATGATCCGATTTCACGGCCAGTTCGTATGACACTGCACGACGATTCTCCTTATATACCTTTCGAACTACCCTACAATCGGCTGATTGTGATGTTGGCCATGGATGAGGTGGCAGTATTCGCAATCTATTACAATTAATGCTCCAAACTTTCGGCTAATGGTCTTTAGTTTTGCACCAGTGATTCCATAACGCGTATTTTTAACATTTTTCGTCATTCGAGAGCCACGCCCGCTTGCTTATGTGACACTGGAAACATGGCGGACGTTCGTACAGTTAGGTTAAGCCACGCAGCGCTTCCAGCTCTCTATGTTATTCTAGCCCGTTGCATGCACTACTGGATGATATGTCCCATTTCATTCCCACTTCCAGTTTCTGAGAGAGAGATTACCCGCCATTTTGCCTGTCTCCAAGTGGTGCATTGTTGTGGTTTGGTAATAACACGTAGAGCAGTTCAATGAGTAGTGCACACTCGTGTGGAAAAAGATACCGCAGCCTTAAATTGTACTCTAATTTGTGAATTTTATCTTGCTGTAATTTCTTAGATTTTACGCTTTCCGTTAATAATGGCTGTAATTTTTGTTGCCTTCTGAAAGTACCTGTGCAATGACCTGTGCCCGTCGGTTGGGGCGTTGTATATGTCCACGTTTTCCCCTGCTTGTCGTAAGAGACCACTAAAAGGGGTAACGCTAGGCTCTAAACTTGAGACCGCGGGTCCCTAGCCGTGTCTGATATTGCTTGTATGGACTTCTACCAGTTTCACCACATTCATCTTTCAATCGGACCTCGCATAGTCAACCCTTGTAGTCTTTCGATCCACGCAGTATTTAGCTTTCGAGACCTGGCCAGACTTTTAATTTTTATAGCTCCCTGAACACAGGATATAGATGCCCGTTTCTTACTAAGATCCCGCCCCAACGTTCTCAGGTTTGTGAGACCTAGAGAGTGTACTTGACCCGGTTATCCGATCGAATGCCCTTCATGACACCAACCTTGTGTAGAACGACGTGTTGAATAATTACGTGTTTCTGCAGTGGTTGGCAGTGCGCTGTGCTGTGTGTGTGATTTGAAGATCTGAAAATCTATATATATATAAAGTAACTTGTCCTGACTGACTGACTGATTCATCATCGCCGAGCCAAAACTACTTGACATAAAGAAATGAAATTTTGAGGATACATTCATAATAAGATGTAGGTGCTCGCTAAGAGAGGATTTTTGGATATTCCGTCTCTAAGGGGGTGAAAAAGGGGGTGAAATTTTAAAATGAGTGTATCTATATCTCAACACTTTAAAGGTTTACAGATGTAAGAATTGGTATTTAGAATCTTCTTTAAAAATAAGGAAACACGTATTTTTTTGTTTTCGGAAAATTCCAATGGGAGGGGTGAAAAAGGGTGAAATATTGGTTGAATGCCTTTAATGAGGATACCGGTACTTATATCTCAGAAACTGAACATATTACAGACCTGAAAATTGGTACTTTTGATCTCTTTTAAAAATAAAGAAACACGTATTTTTAATTTTTGGAAAATCCAATTAATGGGAGGGTGAAATGGGGGGTG
This sequence comes from Anabrus simplex, assembly GCF_040414725.1. Taxonomy (NCBI): domain Eukaryota; kingdom Metazoa; phylum Arthropoda; class Insecta; order Orthoptera; family Tettigoniidae; genus Anabrus; species Anabrus simplex. The sequence goes on from NC_090267.1 coordinate 501,862,769, forward strand.
AATTTTAAAATTAGTGTATCTATATCTCAAAACTTTGAAAGTTTACAGATGTAAAAATTGGTATTTAGAATCTTCATTAAAAATAAAGAAACACGTATTTTTTTTGTTTTCCGAAAATCGTAATAGGCAGGGTGAAAAGGGCTGCAAAATTGTTTGAGTGAATTTAATGAGGATACTTATATCTCAGAAAATGAAGATATTACAGACCTAAAAATTGGTGTCTGGGAGCTCCTTTAAAAATAAAGAAACGTGTATATTTTTGTTTTCGGAAAATCCAATTAATGGGGGTGAAAAGGGGGGTGAATTTTTAAAATGAGTGTATCTATATCTCAAAACTTTTAAAGTTTATAGATGTAAAAATTGGTCTTTAGCATATCCTTTAAAAATAAGGAAACACGTATTATTTTGTTTTCGGAAAATCCCAATAGGAAGGGTGGAAAAGGGTGAATAAGGGGTTGAATGCCTTAAATGAGGCTACTTATATTTCAGAACATGAAGATATTACAGACCTGAAAATTGGCGTTTGAGATTTCCTTTAAAAATAAAGAAACACGTATTTTTTGGTTTTTGGAATATCCAATTAATAGGGGGTGAAAAGGGGGTGAATTTTTAAAATGAGTATATCTATATATCAAAACTTCTAAAGTTTATATATGTAATAATTTGTACTTAGAATCTCCTTTAAAAATAAAGAAACATGTATTTTTTGTTTTCGGAAATGCCACTTGGGTGGAGGGGGTAGTTAATAATGACTGAAAATGGTGTTGAATTCTTTTAATTAGGCTACTGATATCTCAAAAATGAAGATGTTACAGACGTGAAATGTGATATTTGGAATCTGCTTTAAAAGTAAAGAAACACGTATTCTCGGAAAATCCAATGAGGGGGGGGGGGTTAAAGAATAGAAAAATTAATTGACTTATTTTTATGAGAATACATAAGCTAATAAAAACTAAAATTGTTACAGACGTGAAAATTGGTATTTGGATCTCCTTTTAAAACAAAGGAAAACGCGTTTTTGGGGGGAAACCATCTTGGGGTGTGTGTGTGGGGGGGGGGGGGGAGTGAAGAGGAATTGAATTCCTTTCGTGAGGACACATAAATCTAAAACTGAAGAAGTTAGAGTCGTGATATTTGGTATTTAGAAAACCCTTTACTATTAAAGAAACAAGTATTTTTTGCCGGAAAATTCACTTAGGGGGGAGGGGGAGGAGTTTGAAAGGAAGTGAAAAAAGTGAATTATTTGTATGGGTATACTTATATCTCAAAACTGAAGGTAATAGACGTGACCACATTGGTGTTTGGAATCTCCTTTAAACATAAAGAAGCACGCCATCTTTTCATTCTTTTTTTTTTTGGTGGGGGGGTAAATACACTTAACGGTGGTGGGGTGTAAAAGGAGGGGAGACCAATTGATTTTACTGTTCGCAATGTACTTACAAGGAGCCTCCGTTGCTCAGGCAGCAGCGCGCCGGCCTCTCACAGCTGGGTTCCGTGGTTTAAATCCCGGTCACTCCATGTGACATTCGTGCTGGACAAAAAGGAGGCGGGACAGGTTTTTCTCCGAATACTCCGGTTTTCCCTGTCATCATTCACTCCAGCAACACTGTCCAATATCAGTTCATTTCATTTGTCATTTATTAATCATTGCCCCACAGAAGTGCGACAGGCTTCGGCAGCCGGAACAATTCCTATTGTCGCCGCTAGACGGGGGCTTTATTCATTCCATTCCTGACCCTGTCGAATGACTGGAAACAGGCTATAGATTTTCGATGAACTTATTCTGATCATAAACCGATCATTTCTAACCTTTCCTGGGTTCATTTTCAAGAACCATCTTTCCCTTCGGAGAACGTTCTTAGATTACAGTAGATTCTGCTGGCATATAAATAAAAATTTAAACTAATTTGAAATAAACGATAGGAAAGAGATTGATCGTCCGTTCACCTCTATAATAAGGTCAATAATGCACGGAAGTATGTCATTCGTATCGCCAGAAATCCCGCACATTTGCCTACGCGCGACGATGGTGCTGGTCACATTGTCAACAATGACAATGGCAGGGGATGTAAGTTACCGCCAAGTAGCGGTCTTGCATCTTGCTGTGGGGTCCAGAACATCTATAATAATAATAATAATAATAATAATAATAATAATAATAATAATAATAATGTTGTGGACTGTCGTCAAATGTGCGGACCGCGCTGGAAACGGGTCCTGGACTGCTAATGACTAAGAATGCAGTCCGGCCGCGGGTTCAGTACCGCCAAGGCATCCAGGACGACACCACGCCGGATCTCCTGAACGATTTGATCCATATTTAAAATGCTTATAGGAAAAGATGGCAAAGATTTAGGGACCCAACTGACCGGGTAGAATATCTGGACCTAGCCCGGGAAGTACGAAACCGATTGCTGGAAAGAAAGATTGAAAAATGGGAGGAAACTTGCCGTAATCTATTAGAAAACGAGTCAGATCTCGAATTTTGGTGGATTCTCGCAGAAAACGAGTCAGATCGCGAATTTCGGCATTCAACAATAAGCATTCAATTACAAATTTCGGTATAACACCGTAGCGAAGCACGGGTATATTGCTAGTATATATATATAAAAAAAAAAAAACACGAACTACATATTACTGTTATTGATTTTATATTCCAATAAGTACTTTGAAAGACTTCATATACGCCGAGGTGGTGTCATTTTGTTCCGCAGCAGTTGCTTTAAGTGCCAGTAAATCTACCGTCTTGAGCACATTGCAATATCGCTTCTACTGTCTGAGGTAATCAGTTCGACTCTCAACTGAAGACCGTTACGCTTGTTACTCAGACATGAACTGTCCATCTTTACAGTATTATTGAACCGTACAATAATAATAATAATAATAATAATAATAATAATAATAATAATAATAATAATAATAATAATAATAATAATAATAATAATAATAATAATAATATATATATATATATAATATATATTATAATATTATTATAATATTATATTATTATTATTATTATTATTATTATTATTATTATTATTATTATTATTATTATTATTATTATTATTATTAGCTCTGATTTGTACTGCTCATGTCATGGTCTTTCTCTTCTACTGTAATCCATTAATACGTTTTTTAATGTGATGCGTCACGATTCACTTTATTTATTTATTTATTTATTTATTTATTTATTTATTTATTTATTTATTTATTTAATTTATTTACAATACCGTTATTTATGCATCATTTTCACCTTTTACGCTTTCTCAAATACCATAAAGACCATATCCAAGAACGCAGCAGCTTATCAACATCCTGTGTACGGTAGATTCAGAGAAAATTCGCGTTTGTTTGCCTATATTTTTAATGTCGTTGTGAAAACATATCTTCAGATCTCTCCGTTCTGTGGAATTGGCCGCGTATCGCACAAATACAGACAGAGACTTCCGAATATCATGGACTAACTGAATATGGTTCCTCGTGTCTGGGACTGAAAATGGCTTCCTACGTCATGGACATAAAATGGCTCCTTGACTTGTATTACCTATCTTGTGTACTTTGCCTCGCGACAGTGAATCTATGCGTTTAATCTTGGTGACAGCACATTGGATTTCCATATCCCAACACAAGTTTCTCGATGGTTTTTCATTTGTTACTCACGAACGAAACCGAAAATAAAAAATCCGGCTTCGAGGTGAATTCGGGGCCCCTTACATTTACTTATGTTAAAAATGTTAGATCTCTGCTCGCTGTATATTTTACTGAGCATCGCGCGCAAGCGCGCACTCACTCACACACACACACACACAACACAGACAAACACTTCCTTTTATTATTACAGGTAGTGGTCGGAAGCAACGATAACCTGGTAATGAGAAGGATCTTGTTGTAAAATTCAGCCAAATAGATCTCCACTCATAATTCGATTCAGAATCCCTTCATTCGTCATTCGATCTACCCATATCACCTTCAACATTCTTCTGTAACACTATATTTCAAACGGTTCTATTCTCTCTCTTTCTGAGCTAGTTATAGTCCATGTTTCACTTCCATACAATGGCAGGCTCCAGACGAGGATCTTCAAAAACATCTTTAATTCTTGTATCAGTGTTCGGAGTGATCAAATTTATTTTCTTAAGAAAGTCCTTTCTTGCCTGTGCTAGTCTGCATCTTATGTCCTCATTACTTCTGTCATCGTTAGTTATTTTACTACCCAAGTAACAATATTTATCTACTTCCTAGACTTCATTTTCTAATCTAATACTACCTCCATCACCTGACTTCGTTCGACTGCAGTCCATTACTTCTGTTTAGGACGTATTTATTTTCATCTTTTACTCCATCCCTAAGGCACTGTCCATGCCGTTCAGAAATATCTCCATATCTTCTGCTGCCTCAGATAGAATTAGCATTTTACATATATAATTTTGATGTGTCGCTAATAGTTTAGGAGCGGGTTTACAACAGTGTAACTTGAAAAACGAAGACATTAAACCAATATTCCTAAGACGCAGTTAGTTGCAACATGCTTAATGAATGGTCATTGAAAGTGTAATCATGCACAAGCTGGGTACGACAGCGATGCGGTAGTCAGAATTAAACATTCTCTTCAACACATTATTTTGTGTGAGGAGATGGCACCAGACGAAGGAGAAGCAATTTAAATTCACCATTACAGCAAATGAACAAAGCAGTGAAGTTCAAAAGAATATGACATGAGATAAGAGTGTGAGGTTAATCAGATAAGTAGCAGCCCGAACTCGGAAATTACTCTTCCTGGCTGCTGCATGTCCTGGAATTGCTCATTTCAAAGCTGTCTATCAAGCCGAGCGGGAGAAAAAGATGTGAACTTACTATCACGGAAATTCCATACATTGCCCCAAAAAGATTTAGTTGAGGTTTCACTCTTTTGTAACTTGAGTGAAAGGCTGTCAAGTAAATATATATGGTTATCACCGTAATACAGGCTAACATATAAATTGTAACTGCAGAGCTGGAAATATTTATTGCATCGCTGGTCATTACTTCATGACTTTCTATTTATTGACGACTTTCTTATGGTGCAACTTCACAATATTTTCTAATTTTCAGTTCATGCACTTTTGTCTTTATTGTTCGAATTCTTTCTATTTATTTTACAAGAGATTTCACTTAACAGTGGGACAGAACTTATATATTAATTTCTGGTAAGACGGCGTTGACAGGAAGAGCATAGGAAAGAACTTAACTGTGGAGGAGAAACTTACTACACTCAAAGATTTAATGCCAATGGTACACTCATATGAATTAGTTGAGCACAAAAAAAACACTATAATATTTTGTGGAATTTTCATTGCAGGCGAATTCACAAATTTAAATAAAAACTAATTCATTTAACACGTATAAACTGCTAATAATATTGAATTTCAATACAAATATATAATTTTCTAAATAAGTAACGTCTTCATAGAATACGAATAAGTTACGGGGGATTAGAAATTAATTTATCACAATTATTTGATAATTTGGAAAAATGATGCAGTCTTTTCATTAAATTGTGCATCTTTATGGTTGTCGTAGCTTATAGTAAAATTTGAAATTAAGGATAAATATCCCATTGGTAAATATCATTCGCTCCATTAATTACGTTATTGATATATATTGTTAAAGAAAAGAAAGGCAAATTAGGAAAGGAAAACAATATAATCAATGAAGATAAAACTTAACAAAAAGACTCTAGGGTTCAATTAATTTAGTAACATTCGGTAACTAACCTTTATTTTTGCAAAGCGGGATCTAATAGTGACTATTGGGGTTGATTGTGACAGTAAATATATCACAACTATCCTGGTTTTGCCTAGATATTCAACAATTTTTCCTCAGACGAAATATCGTAAAAGATGTGACGTTCTAAGCTAGGTTTAATGACACCGTATTATTTCATACCTTACATCATTGCCTGAACGCTTGCTAGGTAACATTGTCTGGCCATCCATCCATATCTTACATCACAGCCTGCACGGTTGCTACGTAACATTGTCTGGCCATCCATATCTTACATCACAGCCTGCACGGTTGCTACGTAATATTGTCTGGCCATCCACCCGTACCTTACATCACAGCCTGCACGGTTGCTACGTAACAATGTCTGGCCATCCGCCCGTACCTTACATCACAGCCTGCACGGTTGCTACGTAACAATGTCTGGCCATCCACCCGTACCTTACATCACAGCCTGGAGGGTTGTTAGGTTACACTGCCGTCACACATGGATGAAGCCCCCTCCCCATCTCTAAGACATATGTATGTTTGAATATTGAGGGCAATTATTGTACGTTCCTCAGATATATCATTAGACGTAACTAATTAATTGATGATGATGATGATGATGATGATGATGATGATGATGATGATGATGATGATGGTTGTTGTTTAAAGGGGCCTAACATCGAGGTCATCGGCCCCTAATTGTACGAAATGAAATGGTTCAAATTAATCCACTGACCAAAATAAAATAAAAAATGTCATGAAGAATTAATGGATGGACATGAACCCAACAAAAACAAAAAATACAAACAAATAAACAAAACAGTGGATCAGACTCAAAAAAAATGATCGTAAATAAAGTTATTACTGACCAAGGGACCACTCATAAAGCACAATGATGCTTGATGCCTAAAAGGGTGCAAAATCCATGTCTAAGGCCACACAGAATGATACATGTCGCGAGTAAAGTAGAACCATGGTATTTGTCATATTGGGGTACTAATCAAAAGTAGCGAAGACTCACGGTGTTCCACACAAGATGGTATTACTCACAAGTATTGTACTTCGTACATTTAACGCAGACCTATGGTGTTTGCCACACAATGGCGCCACTCACAGCCAACGCAAACCGATGAGTTTCCTCATCTAGGTGTACTAGTCACGTGTGCCGGTCCCACGGGAACCGTGGTGTTCCTCACATAGGCAACGCACGGTGTCGCTCATATAGTGGTACACGCACGCACATTAATGGTGTCCCGACATAAACAATCAACACTGCCCCACTCCAGTACTGAAAAGGAGGGGAGAGAGTGAAGGGATAGTGTTGAAGGCCACTCCAGTACCGAGAAGGAGGGGAAGGGAGTGAACAGGTAGTGCTGAATACACAGTGTGTGTATTCCGGCCAACATTTCGTTATAAACGTTGTAAGATGGCTCCTATCTTATCACAGGTGAATCGAGGCCGTATTATTGGCATGTGGGAGGCTCACGTGGTCCCCCAAGCAGTAGCTCAAGCAATACCATGCAGTCTTAAGACAGTTTGGGTAGAAATATGGCAAGAACGAGGTGAAGAAGGATTGGTAGATCACAGGACACATTACAAGGCTTCTAGAAGAACTACTACCGACCTCGATAGCTGCAGTCGCTTAAGTGCGGCCAGTATCCAGTATTCGGGAGATAGTAGGTTCGAACCGCACTGTCGGCAGCCCTGAAGATGGTTTTCCGTGGTTTACCATTTTCGCACCAGGCCGCTTCCTTCCCACTCCTAGCCCTTTCCTACCCCGTCGTCGCCATAAGACGTATCCGTGTCGGTGCGACGTAAAGCCAATAGAAGAAAAAGAACTACTTCTGAACTGGATGCTGAAACGGTTCAAACTATGGACAATTCTCCGTTTGCAACTATCGATAATGCGATTGTCGCATTGAAATTGCCAGTAAGCCGGACTACCGGAGTCGCCGACTCCACGCGGAAGATATTTACAATCGCCGAGTTGCGAAAAAGGGGCGACTTCTTCCTATCCACAGAGAACTTTGGGTAGGCTTTGCACAAGAAAGTGTTACTCCACGACAGGAATAGGAAATTACAATTTGGTTGGATGAAAAGGTATTTTGCTCCGATCCAGGTAAACAGCTGAAGTGCTGGCGTCCAGTTGGAAAGGGTTATGAAAAGCTCTTTGTCCGGATAACTATTCAGTCGGGTCGCGTCACATGTGGCGTATTGGGGTGGATAAGTGGTGCTGGTCCAGGAGAGTTGATAGAGGTCACTCCACATACGACTGCTTGTGAATATGTGGAAATTTTAGAAGGTGCCGCTCTTTCTAGTGTTCGAGCTATTTATCCCATAGAAGAAGTTCCCGTTATCAGGTTTGTGCAGGATAAATGCTCTGTTCTCACTGCACATGTAACCGAAGCTTTCTTCAAACAGCATTCTGACGTTCACGTGCTTGACTGGCCTCCCAAGTCGGCTGACTTAAATATAATAGAACATATTTGGGAACGAATGGTAAATATGTGGGTTCTAGGTCAGGGGAGGCAAGAGCGGCTCTGTTAATGCACTGCCATCGAGATTGCGCGAATTTAAGGAATGAACCAAATTTTTCCAACATCTAATAGATTCCATTCCCAAGCGGCTAGAGCAAGTGATAAACAGGAACATAAACATAAACTGATTATTAACTCTGGGAGGGAGGAGGAACCCGTCACTTACACTTGTTGTAATTTCAGTATTTGACACAACTCTTTAGTTATTTAATACCCATGTCACAATTAGTTTTGAGTAAATGTCTATTTTTCTTTTCTTGAAATTATGTATCTATAATAATAATAATAATAATAATAATAATAATAATAATAATAATAATAATAATAATAATGTTGTTGTTGTTTGCTTTACGTCCCACTAAGTACTTTATCGGTTTTCTGAGACGCCGAGGTGCCGGAATTTAGTCCCACAGAAGTTCTTTTACGTGCCAGTAAATCTACCGACACGAGGCTGACGTATTTGAGCACTTTCAAATACCACCGGACTGAGCCAGGATCGAACCTGGCAAGTTGGGGTCAGAAGGCCAGCGCCTCAACCGTCTGAGCCACTCAGCCCGGCTATGTATCTATAGACAGTGCATTATGTTTATTATTTTACCGCACGTTTATTTTATTTATATATTTTCGAGATGCGATACGTTCATATTTTGATAAGATATTTCTGTAAAAAAGAATGTGTTAATTTGATAATAGTTATGTTGAGATGTTGCAATAATAGCATTTTTGTTGTATATTTTGAGGCACGACTTTCTATTTTATGGAATTTGAATGATATTAAATTATTTTCAGATGCATTTTCTTATTGCTCAAGAAGTAAAACGTATTTTCAGTTATTTCTATAAAGAAATGTTAACACAGTTATGCCTCAATATCTTATTTTAGCATATTAATTTTCTGTTTGTAGAATTTATCGTAATTCTATATCCGAGGTGGTAAATTATGATGATATAACTTCAGTAAAGTCCAGAACAAAGTTACGAACCACTAAAAGCTATTTTCAAATTACGACCCCATATAACGCAGCTACAAAATATATTTTCGGTTAAAAACCTGTTTTACCTCTTGATACTGTAATTATCAGAGTAGGTTACCTAATGGTGTACTTCAATTCATCCGCCACTGTGCCCATTTCAGTCACAACAAAGTCTAGTAGCGGGCCTACATGCAGCAATGCGTTAAGCGATAAGGTGGGTCATTGTGCCTTCGGTACTACCCCTTCACTTCCTTCCCTCTTGTTTTGAGCTGGAGTGGCCTTCAACACTACCCCTTCTCTCCCTACCCTCCTTTTTAGTACTGGAGTGGGGCAGTGTTGATTGTTTATGTCGGGACACCATTAATGTGCACGTCTGTACAACTCACAGGCAACGCCCAGACCCGCGGTGTTGCTCACATGGGTACGACGCACGGGTACTGGAAAACCCCCAGGCCAGGCTCTATACTGCTACTAATCACAAACCTATTTCGTACCTAATATAGTGGTACTACTTGCAAGTACAGGCAACCTATGGTGTTCCCCGCGTGATGGTACGAATCAAAAGTAGTTTTATGGTTCTAATTCAATCAACCCTTGGTCGCCACTTTTAGTCGCCTCTCACGGCAGGCAGGGGATACCGCGGGTGTATTCTACATGTGCGTCCCCCACCCGCAGGCGGTAGTGTGTTTGGTCCGCGAGAGGTATTTTATTTCCCTCAAGTCCGCCGGCAAGCCACCTGGGACGCGCCACGTGGGAGTATCACCTCTCCCCTTGCTACGCCAGCGTAGCAGGTTCATGGAACTAATTAATTAATTCACCTTATACGTAGGTAAAATTCCTGTGGATAACCCACAACAAAATTATAATTACGTTTAGGCTCTATTGTTTCCGAGAAATGTTTTACTCTTAGTCAATAGCAAACGGTCATTCTTATTTTATATTTCTTGAGTGACTCTAAGTCAGAATTCTAGGAAATAAAGCCTAAACATTTGTATTCTTTTTTTTTTCTACTTACACAAACACTTACTCTCTTACTCTCAGTTCTTCACGTTAACAGTGGCATTCGCGGAGACATGCGGCTGTTTACTCACCTGGAAAAGAAAAACATTATTATCAGTGCATAATTCTATGAAATGAATCACGATCATCATAATCAGAATTAAATTCCACAAAAAATCAGTTGCAGTGTACAAGACAGATCTAAAAATTCAGAATCTGGCTGGCCGTTCGACATGGTAGAATAGATCCTGACTCCGGTTAATGGTAACGGAAGTGCTCAAATATTCCTGCACCGTGTTGATAGATCTGTGGACAGGTTTTTGTCAACATTTGCAGCACTACAGAATTTACTAAAACCTGAGAAATACTGAGGTAATTACTATATTATTCAAATGAAGAGTTCACTTTTAAAATCCCTTCAGACAAGCAACGCAGTATTGAAAACTCGCTAGGGATGGAGCTACGAATTTTAGGCACATAAAATATTCATTGGAACCTCGATACCTGGAATCTCCATTACTCGGATTTTTCAGTATATCGAAGAACATTAAATTCCCCGGCCGTTTGTCCTATTCTTCAAGTGTATTTATTTCTGTATTACTCGAAATTCGGTTACACGAATTTCTTGATTTCTCGAAGCAAACATTTGAAGCAATTTTGTGCAATATAAATTGTGCATTACGGCATTGGTGGTTTGTGAGGGACAGTTAACATGTAAAGAAAGGGTTACTGTGATGCTGGGAGCTAAAATAACGGAAACCTAAAAACTAAAACTTCTAGTGATCGGAAAATCGGCGAAGCCGCGCTGTTTCTGCGGTGTGATTAATCACCTGTCTCGTGCGAAAGTAACTCACGAAGTCGCGGAAGACAAGCTCCATTTACGAATCTCGGCTGCGTGGTACTGATGAAAAGTTTCAACGTGAAGGGAGGAAATTTTAACAGTAACAAACATACACTCATGTTCTTAAAAACAAGAACATCTTGAAAGACTAGAGAGAGGAAGTTCATATTCGCAGGACATGTGCATTATTATTTTCAGAACAAATGCTGAGGATTTGAACCATGTCGGCGCTCAGGTTCAAGGTCCACATCGATCTCTCGGCGCAACATCACTGCCTGTTGAAATGTGCCTACGGCTCTCGGTGTCGCTTTAAACCGAAGGGAATGGATCAGTGTGACTTGAGCAGACCTGCAGGATGCCTCGCAGACGTGTACGAGAACCGTACCCTTGAAATGGGTGAGTTTGAAAGAGGACGCATTATTAGCATGAGAGAACGCAATGCAATCATTCGGAAAGTTGCTGTTCATGTGGGACGATGTGTGTCTGCTGTGCAACGGGTGTGTACAGAGTGGTTCGCAGAAAGTCGTAGAAAACGACGGGATGTGTCTGGTCGCACAACCCAGACCATTCCCCGAGAGGATCGGCACCTCATCCGGATGGCATTGCAAAAATGATCTGCGTCCGCCTCGGCTCTGGCGCAACAGTGGAACAGTGTAACACATCGTACACTGTCAGAAGTGACAGTTCGTCGCTGTTTATTATGGTCAGGGTTAACGGCGCGTCGTTCACTCCTCCGCCTACCTTTGAATAATGTCCATAAATATGCCAGATTGCAATGATGTATGGAACGACGTCACTTGGGCCAGGAATGGCAGCAGATAGTGTTTTCGGACGAATCCAGGTTCTGTATGTCTGAAAATGTTGGCCGTATTTTGGTTCGCCGCAGACAGTGGGAGAGGCATCACATTGACTGCATTCACACACGACTAACAGCGCCAAAATCAAGGCCTTATGGTGTTGGCTGTTATTGGGTACAACCACAAATCAGAGTTGATGCGTGTCCAGGACAATGACCGGATTGACCTACGTGAATGGCTTCCTGCGATCCGTAGCCATAGCCTTTCTGTACGACACCCCAGACGCCATATTCCAGCAGAACACTGCGCGACCATAAATGTTGTTGCACGAACACGAGCCTTCTTGTTGTCACAGGTTGTCCGATTGTTGCCCTGGCCCACCTGATCACCGGACTTCTCGCCAATCGAATATGTGTGGAATATGGTGAAACGACGGGTGTGGCGCTGTGACTCAAAGCAAACCACCAAAGATGAAATGCGGAACCAGGTGAATGCAGCATGGATAACTATACCCCAAGACGCCATTCGCGCCTTATACACCTCAATGCCATCACGCATGGAACAAGTTATCATTGCCAATGGAGGAACCAGTGCCTACTAGGCAACAGGACTAATGCTGAGCCTAGGTGAGTGAAATGGTAACCGTTTCTGCAGAACATAATGATGAACATGTTCTATGAATATGAACTTCTTATCTCTAGTTTTTTAATTTGTTCTGTTTTTTATGGACATAGGTTTTCAAACAGAAGAGGCTAACGGCCCTTTTTAGATGTGTTATCCGAGGTATGTTTCTTGTTTCTCTACTGTAACCTGTCTTCTAAAAAGCTACTGTAATAAGTGTTATAATTAAAGTGGTGCCGTAAGATAGAGTTAGTTTGTATATTTTTAAATACTGTTAAAGTAACGTATTCAGTATAAGCCCGTAGATACATGTGATTCAATTATGTGCTATATATGCTCAATAACGGTATTTTCTACATGTCGAAATTTCGATAAATCGAAATAAAATTTAACTGCCGATGTGATTCGAGATATGGAGGTTCTACGGTAATAATGTATGGGAATATATTCCTAAAAATTACAATTTAATCATCGTTATCCGGTCGATTAGCTAGCAGGTTTTCCTTTCTCTACCACTACGAACGCTAATGTGAGTCAATGTAGAGTTTCACTTAAGCCCTTATAAATACATGCGGTGTGGATATTTTAAAAAATAAAAATCTCCCGAGGTTGTTGAACCAAGGAAAACATTTCAGAAATAATTATGTACATAAGTTAATTTGGGTAGGATTTGAGTCAAGAAAAAGACGAGTAAAGGCTCCAACGATTTTAGGCTGTTTTTCTGGAACTATAGTTAGGCAAGAAGTGACTTTCGAAAATGTGTTTTATTTTGATAGAGATATCCAAGGCTCACAATTTGAAATCTTTTCGCACATTTTAGCCCTTCAACTTCCGGCAAAATTGGGGAAATTGCTTAATTTTACGTTTTTCGAGCTAAGAAATGGTTTCAACAGTAAAGGAAAGGAAGGCCAACAAAGCTGGAGTCAAAGCAAAGTACATATATGGTATTGCCAACATTCCGAGTTAACTTTGGTGTTGATTTATTGTAGTTGGAATTAGTGAGAAAAGCATTCTCCTTAACGACCCCAAAATACCTCTTTTACATTGACCATAGTGGAAATGTGGGCATGCACAGGCATTAAATAATAACACTCTGAATTTTATTTTTGGAAGATGTAAAGCTACAAGTAGTTAATAAACATTACTGTTCTGCCATGAAGCAAGGATAATTGTTGAAAATCGAATCAACAGTGACAAGGCAGAACCGAAATAGCTTCACAGAATGAGCTTGAAATTCACAATAGCACTAACTGCAGCATTATAATATTAAGAATACAGCGGGTATTGCTATAATATTGTACATTTCTATGATCAGTGTTCATACACGCTAGATTAGCGAATTGTTTGATCATTTGCCAGGAGAGATGTGTGGCATCCACAAGATTCAAAGATGAGATTTTCAGTATGTACATGCTAATTAAGGAGTGTAATCGGGGGCAATGGTTGCACTAGAAAATTAAAGAAATGCTTTACAAATCTAACGGAGGTGGACACGTTTGTAGGAATTGTCGCCTTTACTACCGAACAGTTCTAAGCAGAGAAGTTCGTGATGCAAGTCCTTGGAGTCTGGTGTGACTTCGAAGTGTATGGCATTTGGATCAGTCCAGTCGGCTTCCAGAATTTTACTATCTGCAAACAATTTTCCCTCTGATCTTGGTCCATAACAGGGATCAGTGTCATCATTCAGCGGATGACCATCATCGAGTTATTCTTTTTATTCTTTATTATCTTTCTCCAGATCTACAGTAAATTACCCAATTGATCTGTTAAGTGAGAAGAATAGCATGTACAACCTAAAAGCCAGAATAAAATACACTAATATGAACAACACTTAATAAACGGCATTCTTTCTCCCCATACACTGGCATATAGCCTCTGATCAACCCTTATTGGTAATCCCATTAGCCATGGAAATAGGCAAAAAAATGTGTAAAATAATAATAATAATAATAATAATAATAATAGAACTGCATAGTCGGCACTTTGAGGTTTACAGGCCTCTACTTTCCCTTCCGGCTGAACTCGCGTAACTGGCACATTCCATGACTTCTATTTTCCATTCTCATTGACCTAGTCCAGTACACTGATTCAACCATAACACAACACCACGTTCCCGTCTGTGTGTCATTTCATCACTCCACTCACATTATCTTAATTACATAATCAAACGGCAGGCCCCATCATTTCATCACACCGTACTTACAATTACTCTCTTGCCATGATCCAAACATCATATAGTGATTAATATCTACTTATCATAATATTAAATTATATACTCACGATATACACTCACCTTTTACCATTAACCGTCAATCACATCATCACTACATCACATATCCTTCAGATTTATAAACTCAGATCCCACTATGACCAATCCTCGTACCTCGCCAATCATCCTCTTATAAATACAACACATTCGTTCCAAAACAACTGATCCAACAATGACTTAAGCTCCCATCACCCCCATCACATCATCTTCATATGACACTACCTCTGTTTTCATCTATTTCTCTTTCCTTCCAACCTTCACTTGCCTACTCTTAGCCATTATACCTCACTTATCCTCGCTCAAACCTTTCATATCACATGTTTAACAACCAAGATACTGCTCCAACATTCACTTACATTTCACTAATAATTACCCACACTTCATTCTCTATCAATACAGCTCTCTTACCATCATAACACACTTTACCAATATATTCAATACACGAATTCCACCTCAATATCATTTCAACACTCACAATACATTTCAATATAGCAACTGTGATATCTAATCAACTCTAATTCGGCCTCCTTATTGTACCAGTAAAAGAGCCCGACTCTCAGATTAAATTTGATAGGGGCATGAAATAGAGATCTCAGGGCAAAAAACTGGATTAATCGTAGCTAGGGCTCGGTACAGGAGGTAGGGTCCTATCTACAGAAAAACTTTGACTCTGATTGTATAAGAGTTTATTCAAATAAGTCATGAGTTTGCACATCACCTCTAAGTAGAAATGGACTGTCTTCCTCGTATTCCAATAGTATGACTTGGGTTCTCCAGCTCACCAAGCCAAGCTGGTTGAAGCACGTTCCAGAAGACTCCAGGGATTCCAGGGACTCCAGATATTCCAGACAGAGGCAGCTGGACTGTCTGGATTGACGGCAAGTAGAGATGTCTCGAACTCTGAGGCCCGGGTTGAACCCCGATGATCCAGGCGATGTTGTAGATAGTCATGTACTACCTCAGCCCAATGAGACTGAGAGGATTGATGTTCCCAAGGTCACTAGTAGTACTGAGTCCATGAACACCTTGGATGATCAACTTATAAGCAGAGATCTTGATAATTGTACATCAAGACTTCCAACACTCGAAAAATGATATGAGTGGTATTAATAATTTTAGAGTTCATCACTAGGAAACTCTTCGTCTCTGAATAACGTTTGGCAACGAAAAATACAAGTCCCTTCTTGCGAAATTATAGTTAAACTCAAAGTTCATTACTGGCGAAGGTGCAAGTCTTTGCCTAAATTCGAACGAAAAAACACAAGTCCATTCACTTGGAAGTCTGAATATATTTAAAGTTAATCACTGGTGAAATTCGTGAAGTCTTTGAGTGACCACTGACGAAAACACAAGTCCATTCACATAAATAAATTCACTGACGAAATTTATAAGTCTTTTAAACCAACACTGGCAAATGTACAAGTCTTTGAGTAAATGCAAGTGAAATCCTAACTTTGTTCAAAGCCGTTGGAAAGTTAAAGTTTATCACTGGCAATGTTAATCAATCACTGTCTATTAGAAGAATGAGTTCCTCAACAGTTGCAAATATTCCACGTAAAAAACACAAGTCCATTTTACGAACACTTAGAAAAGTTCCAATCTCGTTTACGCGTAAATAATACAAGTCCGTTCAGTGAACACTTAGAAAAATTCCAGCTTCGAAGACGCGTAAATAATACAAGTCCATTTAGTTAACACTCAGAAAAATTCCAACTTCGAAGACACGTAAATAATGTTCAGTGAACACTTAGAAGAATTCGAGTCTCGAACCCATAGAAATAACACAAGTCCACTCAATTAACACTTAGAAAAATTCCAACTTCGATGGCATGTAAATAATACAAGTCCATTCAATGAACACTTGTAAATATTCTGAGTTCAATTACGAAGAGTTAGAAAAATTTCTACAACACTCGAAATCTTATGAGTCCACTTTATAAAACTTGGAAGAATCGTCTTCCCACGCTTGTATAATGACAGAGTTCCACGATTATAGTAGCAGCAAGAGTGTCCTCGCTGACTACTCAGCTGAGACTGTGT
Organism: Anabrus simplex; assembly: GCF_040414725.1. Classification (NCBI taxonomy): domain Eukaryota; kingdom Metazoa; phylum Arthropoda; class Insecta; order Orthoptera; family Tettigoniidae; genus Anabrus; species Anabrus simplex. The sequence continues at coordinate 501,879,594 of NC_090267.1, forward strand.
GAATAGGCTACAGTAGGTCCCCTTTTTATTCAATCCGGGATGTCTACGTCATAATACGGTTTGATTGAATATCTCCCGAATCCCTCGATAGATTTGCTTGAAACTCGAGCATTGGGACGTTTAGGTGATCCCAAACAAGATGAGATATCGCTCGACTCGCTAGCACAATTATTATATAAATTTCCTAATTTTCTCCATCGAACTCACTAGAACAAGTGACGTGGAATCCAGAAAATACCAGTCAAGGCTGGTAACACGTGTTGAGACGAGCGGGCGACCTAGCTAGCCCCTGTGGCTACGTCACAGCTCACAGTCGTCATACACTTCGCTAGCTGGTCCTCGCTGCTGGGAAACAAACCATCCGCGCTCGGAACATTACGCGTGGTAAATAAACGTAACTTATGCTCAAAAATACTTATGTACAGGTCGTAACCGGTACATTATACATTTCCCTAATAATTACCCACACTTCATTATCTATCAATACAAGTTTCTTGCCATAAATACAGCTGCAAAACACCTTCAACCAATAATTTCATCATACCAATACACTATCAATAAAAAATACATCATTGGTTTATATCCGCCTAATAGAACACTTTACGTCATAACACACTTAAACCACACATTTTTACACAACTAATAACACTTTTAACTCATCATCTACAGATTTTACAATACATCTTGACCATGGTTACACCAATTCCACCTCCTCCATGATACATTTACTATTAATATAATTACACCACTCACTATACCTTTCAATATAACAACTGAGATAGCTAGAGACATTGCGTTTCATAAATCACATACTTTTACATAACTAACTTAAAAACACCTCTCTCACCTTAAGCTTCCACCCTGTTTTCACCACTATTCCCTTATTTATCACTACTTCTTTTAACGTTTTTACTTCGTGTTACGGTACCCTCGTCCTTGCTTATCATTCCCCAAATATCTCTTAAACTCTTGCTCCTCCCTCTGGACATATTATGCTCTAGCTTCTTACGGGCTGCCTCTTCCAAATCTCTTTTACTCTGTGTCTCCATTTCTCTCCTGTATTCACTTCTCTACCTTTCCTCTTCTCTGGCTGTTTCAATAGCTGCACCTCTGGTCCTTCTTAATCTCGCCCCCTTACCCACTACTCCTTCCTTATCACTGTATATGATACCACATTCACTTTGCGCCTCTCCCTGCTTTTGCTCATTCATCTTACCGTTTCCCTTTGACTTTTCCTTATCACCTTCTCCGTCTTCTCTAACAATGCTGTCTTCAACTTGTCTTACTTCCAAGCTATTGACCATATTCCTCTCCGTTACTTCCTCTTTTTTCGACTTCTCTTCTAGATCCAATAATTTATTCACAGTCCAAATTTCACTCCAGAAGCCGCTTGTCACTACCAGCTCCTGTCCTCTTATGAATGCTCTCAATCCTTGAAGTCTAGCTCGTATCATATGTGTTTTCAGGATTCTTTCTTTCCTTATCCCTTCACTTCCCATATCTCTCTTGATCCATATTTTCTCCCTCTGAATGTTACCCACATTTCCAATCACAATATGGGCCATCAGCGTGGAAAACAGTTGAACCTTAATAGGCCTGTTGCCTTTAACTTTCCCTCTTCTCTCCACATCATCAATGTCAACTTCGCTCAAATTAATTTTCATTTTCCCTTGAATTAAGTCCACCACTTTGTAAATTGTAAGCACCTTGTCCTCTCTCTTCTCCTCAGGCACACCATATATAAACAGGCATTTCCTCCTCCTATATTGTGTACTGGCTTACAATTCTGCTTTTAGTTTCAGCGTTTCCTCTTCTAATCGTCCTATCTTTTTTCAGTTGTGCAACTTCTTCAGCATTGTTCCTCACTTGGGATGTTGTGTCTTCAGCCTTTTCCCGAAACCATTTGATTCTGTCGAACTCCCTTATTTGCTCCTGTATCATATACTTGAGTTGCTCGAATGGGCATACTTCTTCACCCACCTCTCTAACTACCCTCTTGATCACTTCAATGTCTTCCCAACTCATGTTTCCACTGCCAGTCGCACCGGGGCTCAGTTCAACTCCCCCGATCCATAGCATTACAATAACCACCGCCGCTGCCAGCATCATCTATCCCTTCTTTTCCATTTCGGTTTTACATCCTAATTTAACTCATTCTTGCTTCCTTCTTCCCTGCCATCTTCCTATGATCGCCCTGTATTGCTCCGCTCCAATCATCTTCTAAACACACTTCACTACTTCCCTGCACTCCACTCCTGCGCTCCCCTCTCCTTCTACCGGGACCCTCCACTCAACACGACTGCTCTAGTCGGACCCTTAGGTTATACTGCATCGAGTTATTCTCTTATCTTAGCCCTTATAAAATTTTTGTATTTGGATAACCTTAGAGCATTAAATAGGGAGAAAGATCTATTTCATAGAAACTACTCCTACACTTCGGTTATTTAAGAAGAAATATATATATTTTTGGAGACGATTAATCTTCGTCCTGGTGCTGATTCTCATAAGTAAATCTTCTTCTACTGCTTTTTTCCCTTATGGGAGCGAACTGTATCGCACATGAGGATTTTATCCTGTTTTGTGGCAGGATTCCCTCCCTGACGCCAACCCTAAATGGAGGGATGTATTCACTATTGCATGTTTGTGTCATGGTCAGTAGTATGGTGTATATTTTGAGTATGAAGAGGAAATTTCGGAATAAACACCCAGTCCCCGAGGTAGGAAAATTAATCAGACGTGATTAAAACACAGACCTGGTCGGGAATCGATCCCGGGATCCTATGAAACGAATGCCTCAATGCTGACCATTCAGCCAACAAGCCGTACCCTTCTGCGCAACTAAATATTTCTAGTAAATTATTCTCAAGTAGCTGTCGTGTGCTCATCATTCTGCTGAAATAATGCTATCTAGCAATTAAGACATATGGCACCAGAACTAGCAATGATAACTAGTCATTTCATCGTTACTGCTGATAAGTTTTATGAGTTAGGACATTAAAGGTTTCTTCCGGCTCGATGATATCAGGGCACTTGAGATCAAGAGAGTCATTCTTTCCCCTCCTTCCTCTTCTGTAAGTTTTCGATGATCATCTTCATTATCTTCCTCATAAATGTGGACTGATCACCAAGTGGTTTTACACACATTCACAACAACGACAATCGTCCATCAGTAGTACGCGTTACCATAAACGATATTTGTACATCAGCGATGTTCAGAGCTGACGGAGCGGTAAAAAGTACACACTCAACCGGAAAAACGAATAGCCGGCGAAGAAGTATGTAATTCTTTACATTCTCAAAATGCGAGGATATTCGAAAACTGTGCATGTTCGGTGGTCGCATTCAACCACCTGCACAATATGTTCTTCCTCTTTGATACAAGATCATTTTGAAAGAAAGTCTTCTTCTGCAAGGAGCAATATTTTGTGATTGACTGTACGTAATATAATGATCGAAAACGATAGTTTCAATAACTGTCCGTATGTACAGTTTTCTTAGAACTAATATTTACTAAAATATTTGAAATGTTGTGTAAAAATGTGAATAATTCTATTAAAGAACGTAGGTATACGTGGCTCACTTTCATTTATTAAAAGAAATATTATATCTGTATTAAAATTAATTTGATTAAAGGTTCCAGTGTATGGGACCCTCACCAGTATTACTTGATTCGAGAGCTGGAGAAGAATACAAAGAAAAGTAGCGCGATTTTTTCTGGGTGATTTCCGTCAAAAGAGTAGCTTTACAAAAATGTTGCGAAGTTTGGACTGGGAAGACTTGGGAGAAAAGAGACGAGCTGCTTGACTAACTGGTACTCCGAGCTGTCAGTGGAATGACATTAGCAGATGAATTTGTTGATGGTGATGTTTGTTGTTTATAGGGGCCCGAAAGCTGGGTTATCGGCCCACGAATAAGTTTGAGTGGTGCCTTTAACTGTAGGAAAGATCAAAATATGAACATAAAGATGGAATTCAAGAGGAAAAACCGGGAGTTGGGGATTGGAGTAACTTACCAAGGGAGACGTTCAATAAATTTCCAATTTCTTCGAAATAATTTAAGAAAAGGCTAGGAAAACAACAGATAGGCAATCTGCCACCTGGGCGACTGCCCTAAATGCATGTCAGTAGTGATTGATTGATTGATTGATTGATTGATTGATTGATTGATTGATTGATTGATTGATTGATTGATTGATTGATTGATTGATTGATTGATTGATTGATTGATTGATTGATTGATTGATTGATTGATTGATTGATTGATTGATTGATTGATTGATTGATTGATTGATTGATTGATTGATATTATCGAGACCAACAAAAATCTAGAGTTCTAGCACTTCAGGCAAGCAATTCAATGTTGAAAATATGCTGAGGAAATGAGCTACGAATTTTAGGTAAATAAAATATAATGAAGTATAATAATTTATTGGTAAAAATTAAAATCCATTTCTTCACCATCGTTATCTGATCAATTAGATTAGCAGTTTGCCTTTTCCTACCACTACGAGCGCTATGCGAGTCAATGCATTGTTTCATTTAAGCTATTATAACTACATTCGCTGTGGACATATTTAAAACATCCAATAAATTCCTGAGGGTATTGAACGAAGGAACACATTCCAGAAAGAATTATTTAAATAAATTAATTTTGCTAGGATTTGAATAGAAAATAAGACGAGTAAAGAAACAAGCGATTTTAGGCTGTTTTTCCGGAACTGCATTTAGGCCGAAAGTGATTTTCGAAATTTTTTGTTTCATAGAGATATTCAAGACTAATAATTTGATAACTTTGCGGGCCCTTTAGCCCTTGAACGTTTGGCATAACTGAGGAAATTGCTTAATGTTACGTTTCTCCTAGTATGGGGACACCTATTATTTCTGCTAAGAAATGCTTTCAACATTAAAGCCAAGAGCGATATAAAAAATTGAAGTGCATACATAAATTATATTTGTAAATAATGTTATTTTTTTAGTCTCACTAATTACTTGTACGGTTTTCGGAGACGCTGTGGTGCAGGAATTTTGTCTCGCAAGAGTTCTTTAACATGCCATGAAATCTACCTACACGAGGCTGGCCTACTTAAGCACCTACAAATACCAGCCGAGTGAGTAAGGATCGAACCTGCCAAGTTGGGGTCAGACGGCCAGCGCTGTACCGTCTGAGCTACTCAGTCCGGCTAAATTATATTGATAGAGATAACACAACACAGACACTCTCGCGTTTGTATTTCAGTAGCAACAATGATATCAGTTGTTAATTTTCTTCATATTGAATATGGTTATTACAAAGTTCCAGGAAATTAGTCTTTAAGTAAAATTCTAGTACCATGGACATACAGTATTCTATGCTTAATACAAAATTAATTTAGACCGATCGCGTGATTACGTATGAAAGACCGGAGTCTCTCCATTAACAGCGCCTTCTCTGGTTCACGACGCTCTGTAAACCAATAGTTTCTTTTATAAGGTTCTTCCTTCTCGGAGTTTCAAAGAACCGCGCATGGCTCTTGAATTAATGAAATAAATTGCCGGCTTTGTGCAGTATTTGTGTTAAACACGGCGTGGCAGCACAAATAGGAGACTTAGTGCGTGTTTGGTAATCCACTTCTCTGCGGGAATTCGCTTTCAATGACGACGTCTCTTCCTAATTGGTTGAATCTGAGTTGCAGAAATGAAGTTGAACTTGAAGTAATGCAGAAATTGAGGTTACAGAAAGTACATTGAAAATTCCACCTTTCTGATCTCGTGAGACGCAAAATAAAATAATATGTGCACTCTAAAGCAGGCCTCACAACCACTACATGCACACAGCACAAACTTGGAATAAAATATGTTTGTTCGTCCCAAACCAACGTTTGACTAGTGAGTCTTTTAGCGTGCTGTAAAGTCCGTCCAATTATGAAGTAAAAGTTAAATATTTTAATCCTAGGTCCGAGCGATTGCTGGGTGGATTCTTCAGTACATCGTTCTAGGAAAGTGCTAGAGTAGCACCTACTAGCTCTATGTAGGTCTACGAAAATTACCCAATGAACTGTTATTAGAGATACAATACATATTGATGGCCTAGTTCTAACACCCGTATCTGAGAATGCTATTTCTATCAAATTATGTTTATTAAGTCTAATAACGCCTCCCAGCCATATATATGGATATGCAGTCCATCAAAACAAGTTTCGTTATGCTCATTTTCCTATGCTTATGTGTAAAGTAGGTTGAAACTTAAATGCTTTATACCGCAGGAGTAGTTAAATACGTCATGCAACAAACACACACGGTACAGTAAGAATTATTTTCCATTACTTATAACCATAGGAAAATGAGCATAACGAAAATTGTTCTGATGGATTGCGAATCCATATGTAGCTGAGTGGCGTGACCAATCTTGAGTAAAACAATGAATAGGAAGGGAATTATCGGTTATGTGGTATCAGAAATAGGCCATAAATACATTGAGCGGCCAAAAATCATAGGAACAAACTGAATGTGATGTTAATAACGAGTTGCTCCTCCGCGAGCCTTAAAACGGCACCAATACGGCGAGTAAAGGTGTTGGAATCGTTCTGGAGGGATCTGGACTGCTACCCACAATTGGTCTTGTGTAGTTCATGGAGCGCACACCAGCATCGACAGCATCCCGTAAATACTCGACTGGAGTAACATTGAGGAACCTGGAGGGTCAATCCATGGTCGAAACTTTACTGGAGTGATCCTCCAACCACGTGTGTGTATGTATGTATGTTCAGTCCGTCAGCGCTAACGCTGGTTGGATCCTCAACAGTTCCTCCATGAGCTGTCATAGATGGCGTAGGCATCACTGAAGAAGTGTACTAGAGAAATGAGGAGTGAGGTAGTTTCCCGTTACTTTCCTCACCGAGCCAGAAGTTGCTATTACATATCAGTCTGCCAAGTCCATTGAAATGCATACCCCAACCGACCGTATGAGCAACATTTTCACACCGTTCATAGCAAGGACTGGCTGCATAAGGAATGGCATTACTAGCATCGCTCATACCTCAGTCACTTTCATATTGACAAAGCTAAGGATAAGTCAGAGACAGATCTACGAAGGTAATAAAATTGCTCTAGCCTATACCAGAAGACATAGTGCACTGTAAACACTAGGTTCTGCCAGCAAAGGCATTCCAACCACGTGCGTGCCACCAAAGAGCGGTGACATGGCGCATTGTCCTGTTGAAACATGGCATCTCCATCAAGGTTGTCCACGGCCAGGGAGCGATACAGATCGTCTGTAAGAATGTCCACATAACGTGCACCTGTCAGCGCTCCCTGCAGCCGGACTGTGGGGCCTAATTGCGACGGTGAGAACGCTACCCAGACCAGAACTGAGCTACATCCCGCCTGGACACAACCTTGTTGGCATGCAAGATCCATAGCTTCATGGGGCATACACCACAATCTCACGCGCCTATCAGTCGATACAACCGGAACAGGGATTCCTCGGACAATACCACACGCCACCACTGTTCAATGGTCCATTGCCGATGCTCTGTGTCGAGGTGACAGCCTGGTGAAGCCTATGCGGTGCAGTTGCCTCCGTACAGTCCTGCTAGAAATGTGTTCCTAACTCCTAACGTTCACTTGGGCGGTGATCTGACTCACTGGTTCTGCGGAGGTGACGTGATATCCTTCCGTTAAACACCTGTGGTCCTCCCCTGCGACAGCTTTTCGCGGGTGATAACATTCTCTCTGCGAAACTGACGATTCTCCCTCTACACTTTTGACCTCGGTAACAAGAATTCGCGTGTATTCTCCGCAATGCTATGACCCATGCGCTGATGATCATGCCACGTTCAAAGTTGGTTAACTCGCTACATTTTGACATCTTCAGGACACTGGTACCTGTGATCGACTGCTCAGCTACACCGGAGCTAGCCTCAACACTCACAGGTCATTCACGGAACATTTTGTGATGGAACTCCCCTTCCCGCGCCTTTTGACCACACACAAATTCTTCAGTCCACAAACCTGTTGACAATTACCTGTATATGCCTCTCGGTTGTAATTACTGTGTTGATGGGGTGAAAGTACCTCATCCTAAGTACCAAGGTGTTAATATCATCAACATCTCCAGTTGTCAGGGTGTGGTGTACGAGGTCCCTCCATCTTTGTCTGTCCATGGACCACTGTTCTCTCATAATCTTGTCCTGTCTCTTTGACATCTTTCTTCACCAGATCGGACCACTTTCCTCTGGGTCTGCCCACTGGTCTTTTTCCGTTTACTCTTCCATATTATCTTCTTGCAGTCCTGCTTGCACTCATCCTTCTTACATGGCCAAACTAATTCAGTCTTGCTGTCTCGATTCTCTGTAGTAGGTGTTAATATAAGGAATAATTTTAATCGCAGTAGTCACATTAATGAGATTGTTAGGAAAGGTTTCAGGACACTTCATATGGTTACAAGGTGTATTTACGTGCTGAAGTAAGGATGCAAATTAGAGGACGTATACGTCTGTTAAATCTCTTGTAAGACCACAATTAGAGTATAGTTCCAGTGTATGGGACCCACACCAAGATTACTTTATACGAGAACTGGAAATGATCCAAAGGAAAGCAGCACGATGTGTTCTGGGTGAGTTTCGACAAAAGGATAGTGTTAGGAAAATGTTGGAAAATTTTGTCTGGGAAGACTTGGGAGTAAGGAGAAGAGATGCTCGACTGAGTGGTATGTCAGTTGAGAGATAGCGTGGAATGATATGACTAGAAGAATAAGATTGAGCGGACCTTTTACAAGTAGGAAAGGTGAAGATAAAGTTGGAATTCAGGAGGTCAAATTCTGGCAAATATTAATTTATAGGACAAGGAGTAAGGGATTGGAATAAATTACCAAGGAAATGTTCGGTAAATTTCCCTAGTTCTTTGAAAGCATTTGAGAGACAAATAATAGGGAATGTGTGACCTGGGCAACAGCTCTAAATGCAAATCACTGATGATTGATTGATTGATTGATTGATTGATTGATTGATTGATTGATTGATTGATTGATTGATTGATTGATTGATTGATTGGTCACTGGTACCATCAAAGAAACTATTTAAAATAGTTTATGTTCGGTCTACCTTGTCAATACACTTCTAATGATGGAAAATTATTTATTGTCACACGTGTTACAAGAACAATATTCATTCTCTTCATCAGTGAAGTCAAATCAAGGAATAAAAAACAATATAACACTATATTTTGCTCAGCCCACAATTTAAACTACTAAATATCCTAATTGACCATATCAATGAATAAACAAACTGGTGAAATATTATGAAAATTATCACTGTATAATATTTTGGTGAATTGAATAGGAATACCTAAATAAATTTAAGATCTTCAAGTTTTGTTGTTTGTCCCACCAGTTAGGTTACCCGGTGTCAAACTAAACTGATTGGCAGTAAAAACACAACACAGGACAAAGATCCAGTAGAAAGGAACCAAACGGAAGCGTGATAAACACTACACACCCAGAAAACACCAAAAGAACATAGTAAAAGGCAAACTTACCTCCAGGTGGTAGAAAAAACAGGTGGATCAAGCTACCAACCGACAGTGTGTCAAATAAATGTTGCGTGGAAATAAAGACCAAACTTTCTTTTTTTTTTAAAAAGAAAATATATAATTCATGAAACTCAGATTAACAAATGTTAAATTAATGACATCCTCGTAGTTAGTAATATTTTAAAAAAAACTAGGTACCAGAAACCAAATAAAATTAGGTGACATAGGTTTAAAATAAGGAGGCCTTTAGAATTTTAAAAGATTAATTTAAGTTAGGTAAAATAAGGGAAACAGACCTCACTTAAAACCACAGGAAAAACACAGTTAAACTCAAGAAACACCAAAAGATAAAATTAAAGAAAAATTATTTAAAAACCGCCGGACGGTAAGAAAGTAATGAGAGTAAATAAATTGGTACCTAGAGCTTGAAAAAGACCAAAATTAAGGAATTAAAACACCAAACGCCAGTCGGCAAGAAAGATATAATCTGCAGGAAGTATTACAAACACCTCAACCTGTTTACTTAGTAACAACCACCAAATCAATTATCAGTGGATTCCATATGGAAAGGATACCATGTTAAAAATTAGAAAATACAACCTTCTTGGTTCACCGTTATTCCATGAGAGATACCAACTCTCTATCCGTTTCACATCAACAAACTGGTACCATTAATACGGTGGGAGTTCCAGTCATGGGATGCTAAGTGCTTTACGTAATAATTTACCAAGGGAAAGAAAGCCACCACAACAAACGTAGAAGGAAAAGGGAAAGAAAGCAACTGAGGTGCCCAAGAAACAGTAAATGCGCAACGGGGTGACAAAAATACTGAAACAACATCAGACAGGGTAGTCTCCCAACATAAAAATCATCACCAACATCATTCCTTTTCAAAAATCAACATCCATTACCCCGGCAACAAAAGCAATTGTTAAACCATGGGAGAACCAATCCCGAAGGAAGAAGCAACAATGGCACCAAAACAATGGAGGCCAGAAGGGCAAAGATCAAACGCAAAACACGAATAAAGCCCCCCAAAAAAATAAGGTAAATTAAATTAAAATAAACCAGCATAGCATAAGCAATCCCTACTGAATCTTCCACGTATTACTCCACTTTTAAAACCAAAATAAATTTCAGAGCAGCAGTAACATCTTTACGGTGTGATGATAATAATAATAATAATAATAATAATGAAAATTTTACACCACTGCTCTTCTTTGTAAATTACCCCAAGTAACACTTAAATTCCATTACAAGAAATGTTATACACTAGGTAACTGAATTAACAAGGACTTTTCAACCCGATACTTGGTTTTGGAAGAGCACAATAATTTTTCCCAACAGTGAAAAGGTCCACATCATTATAATCGAAACGCACAAGTTGATAATTAATAAGTTTCCTCCGAAGAAATCACACGAACAGTTTTCCGTTGATGAAAATACTAAAATAACAAGGTTGACTTACGGTAGGTTGGTTCTTCAATCAGTAGAATGATAATTCATGGCTCGGCCATGTGTACTTTACCAAGTTGGAGATCTTCCTTGCAGCTTTTTAAAACAATCACTCACTACGAGGTTACAAATAGAGGAAAAAGAAAATATTTTTAGGGTGTGGGGCACATCCCCACATCCTTACGATTTACTATCCACCGTCCATGATGATATCCCAAAGCATCGCCTTGAGTACAGAACGCCAACGACCTTTAGCCATGTTTACCAAGCCGCAACTGCCTGCTCGCTTTGCTTCCCTCTCTCTCGCCCCAGAGAGAGTGACTACATCAAGATGGCTGACACCAAGCGCTGATTGGCCGGAGCAGCTTCAAGAAGAAAGCGACAAATAGTTCTCATCATAGCCGTAGATGGCGGTAACGATCAGAGCTCACATGCGCTCGCTGAGTTAAACATGAAATATTGTGAGAACACCGTTGAAAGCAGAAGAAAATTAGAATACAGTTTTCTACACCGTAATAGGCAAACTCAAAACGTTGGTGGAAAGGAGACAAACGAAACCTCGGTTTCAGCCTCCCCCCCTTTAAGGGTTACATATCTTCTTACATCACTCCATGACGAAGTCCAGTGTATGAAATTAAGCTGGATTTTAAGTGTTTCAGTCCACAACAAATAAAAGTCACTGGTACCAAGTCCATCTCCAGATTGTCATAGCATGCAGAAGTTTAAAGCATTCCAAAACGGGCAATGTACATAGCTCACCACCAATCAACCATTAAGTTCATTAAACACCGTTCAAGGTCCGGAAGTTATAGGATACGATAAACTTACACAGCGCCACAACACAGTTTTTCTTTTGAAATTCACCATCTCCAAACAGTTTAAGGATTCAATTTTCCTACATGTTTTACACCAAGTTCGCTTTAGATTACCTTTCACATACAGTCTCATAGCAAACGCTTTACCATAACCATTCCTGAGTTCATGTGGAATCTGGAAGTTTTTAAAAGTTTTCACATAACCAGAATCAATGTTCTTCGCTTGCAGACTTCAATCACCAAACACACCTTGTTTACAAGAGAAGTTCAATGGACCTTTAGAAACCAGTATTTTAAGTCCACTACAGTCCAGGGCAGATCACCTAACATTTCTTACAATACCCTTCCAACCTTTAAACCAATTTTCTTAATTAAATCGGGTTGCTAATAAAGAAACGCACCATCAAGATTGTTTCAATTACAGTGAAATGGCCCGTAAAAGAAAAAACAAGGACCAAAGGGAGGGAAGAAAAATGCAACGTTGGTGAGTAATCATACATAAGGTGATAAAATCCAAAATATCCAGGTCACGTGATAAATTAGGTTGGCACTAGTGTATATCTTTGGCTTGAGAAGGTACCAAGAGCAAGGAAAAGGAAAAAAAGGAAAAGAAAAGGAAGGGAACCTTACTAAACAGAATATACTCCCCCCAAAAAAATAGCAAGGAGCAAAATTACAATAACAGAAAAGTCACAAGCATACAATCGGAGCACAATCAAAGTTTCCGATATCAGAAGGAAACCACCTTAAATAAGGTCAATTAAAATTTACACAAATCAATTAAGGGGAATTAAAGCCCTCAACGAAGGAGCACACTTACACATTAAATACAACACGGTAGTAGGCTACGCACAGACACAGCTTAACCTAGGAAAGGAAAACTAAACGAACCCCAATTACTCACTTTAGGGAGTTCCAACAAGATGAGGAGACGGTAGATACATGATAGCAAAAAAAAGAAAGTACCACGTACCTCGAAAAATACAGTTTAGGAAATAGGCAACATGACCATGCAATTCCACAGAACTGCCACAGAAACGCCGCAGAACCACCCATAGTGGGGCCAACAAAAGGCTAGCTTACTAAATATACTACAGAAATCTTCCCAAAAATTAGTAATACTCAGGTTTACAGTGCCACACAAGAAATAACATACATAACCCAGTAGAAGGAAAATATGAAACAGTATAGCGATCAGAATAAGTACACCAGAATGACAAGTTTAGCAAAAAACAAATCCATGGCTACAGGGTAAAGGTTTACTCAGGAAGAGCAAATTGATAGAACGGACGGAGACATCTAGAGCTCAAATAGATGGAGGGCACGCGTTCAAGTTGGTCATCAACGACCAAACTATCAACAGCATCCAGCAACGAGTAACCGGGATGGACAGAATTAAATTTCACAAGACCAAGGCAGTACCATGGAAAAAACATAACAGGAGAGGTTTTGAGAAAATAAAGTTTCATGAGTTCAGACACAAGCACAACCCAAAGACCAACCAACGTCCGCAAACTTCAGTTATTTCCCACCCGGACAGCTAATCAAATTAAAAGGAACGTGAAATACGCCTCAGATCAGTTGACCAGCAGGAAGAAGAGGAACCATGTCCTACACAACATAACCTACCAGTAGCCCGTCAGGACCTCGACACAAATCGGACTAAAGATAAGTGACATCACCCTGTTGCTCAACAGCAGACAGGTACCTATCTCCATTTCCCAAGGAGATGAGGTAAATAAAAGAATAAATGGCAGAGACGAGGCAGGACGATAGAAAAAATATTCCATAAGACTAGGAAGAAGGAAGGAAGGCTACCCACAAACCTCATGATCCTTTAGCGGAAGGACGCTAGCATACATCCAGAGTTTCCTCAAATAATCCCATACTTATTCGGAGAAACACCGAACGATAGATGTTAAAACGACCATATCGACAAGCATCGAAATCCACCAAGCAACACCTAGAGCGGTAGGTCGACATTAAATGAACTTATAGCAATAATAAAGGAATACATGATGACGTCAGAGAAACAGGTTATGCATGAAAACAAGGGAATGGCCGAAACAAAATTCAACAGGAAACCAGTTACCTAAATCTACCTTCATACAATACTACAAGAGTTGCGTGCAACCCAAAAACAACAATCCCCAAATCTACCAGGACACAGGAGAAATCAGAAGGCCGTACAATCTTCCATCAAGTGTCATCACTACCCAATAACGACTACACAACATCAAAACGACAATAACTTCCAAAAACATGTGCCAGCCCATCAGGGATTAAAAGATTTCACAATCTTCAACACCATGCTAAGAAGTCAACATGCGACCATCAAAATTTTACACATCAAACAACACCTCGGTACCGAAATACCACCAGATACAGGCCCAACACCAAACCTATCGCGGCTAAAGAAGTAGAATTCTCAAGTTAAGGACCTTACTTTGACAACCAAACCCTACAACAACAGGTAGATAAGGTAGGATACTCGACATACTACAAGAGCACACAACTCCCATAGAACAGCACAGAACAGAAAACAGACCAAATAATTTGAAACAAGGAACCTGGCGAAGAAAGCTTCCAGAGGAGCACAGAACTAAAAGATGATCGTGGGGCAACAGAAAACAATAATGAAAAGGGAATTTCCAACAGTTATCAAATTGAGTACGAAGAACTATTAGGAACAACGAGCTAGCTACAAGCCAATCTCAAAAGGAATTCACAACTCCCAAAGACATGGGAATAGTAAGGAACAGGACATTAGATGAATTAGCAAGGGAGGAGCACCTATTACCAACCGTCAGGCAGTGGAGAACCAGGAAGACGCAAGTCCATGCACAAGGCAAACAGGTTACCACCCTCAACACCAATCAACAGAGCTCCTTCACAACTAATCACATCCGCCAAAGATTTAACATAAAGAAGGCTTCACTGACATTAGAAGGGTTTTTCAACCTACACCATTTAACAAATGATATTACAAGGGAAACCAAGTCTTGGGATGACACCTTACTATCAGCAGGAAAGAGCAATCTTACAGTAGAAATGAAACAAACAACCCAGAGACAGAAGAACCAGAGAAACCAGAGATAATGATAATGTACAACATCTCGAAAGGGAGCCCTAACCCCACATTGCATAGGCAAATCACGATGAAAATCAATAGCTACAGATTATGCAGACTTAATTTTTTTTGGGAGAACAATCCAGGGTTGTAGACAAACCCAAGCTACCCTAGAATGGGAACAAGAAATAGAACCTAGCAGGGCACGGAAAGATAGCACAAGCAGAACGATTTTAACCAACAAGTTTTAACTTAACACGGGTAGATAGACTAGAAATTCACCATATAGCGGAGCTACAAGGTCTGCATAAGATAATAAGCTTCACATGCCAAGTCCGTTTCATCACGAAAAATCAACAAGAGACCTTACAGGATAATTTTCCCAGACCTATCAAAGGAAAAGCTCACACAGGAAACCATCATAAGCCAGGGAATCAATACAGAGATTAAAAATCAGAAAATATTACACGGTTTACACACTACCCATGAATTAACCCTAATTAGCCCACTAAAGGTAGTTCTTAGGCGCATCTTCAAACCGTACACCACATCCTACCAAAGGTTGTACCAAACACCAAAATTAAAGGGAAACAAAAGGGAAACTACACCTTTAGGGACAGATAACCTTAGCAGAGCACGGAGACCTTCCAAAATTAGAATTTTTATACTTTATTTGGGAAACTCCTAGTCATTGACCTGATTTTGGAGCAGACAAGGGGCAATTATTCTTAAGATGCTGAGCAGATCCACAAGTATAGCAACAACCCCTAGAGTTGCGCTTAACTACAGTACAAGCATTCCTGAGGTGATTCCTAGAACCACAGTTAAAACACTTCTTGGCATTGGCATCATTATACATAGAAGAGTGGACAGGAGGAACAGGTTTGGCAGGTGGAGGTAAACTTACAGTTCTGGAGGCATCTCCATGCTTGACGTCTTCAGCGAAGGAGCATGCAACCTCCAGGTCATCAAAATTAGTGGGGCACTTACTCAGGGAAAGGTAGGACCTGTATGAAGGAGAGATCCCTTTTAAAATTCTTGCCACCATTTCTTCCTCGGGAACAGTAATTTTGAAAACTTTACAGAAAAAACTGAGGTCAAGGATATACGAAAGTAAATTTTCATGAAGGAACTGCATCCGAAAACAATGTTGAGGAATTAAGCTCTGTAACGCCAAGGAGGGAATAAATTTTTTCAACACCGATTCATGAAATTCATCAACCTTAAGTTTTGATGAAATGGCCTCTGAGATTTCCCGTTTCAGAATACCTTCACAATGGGAGAAAAGAGCACGAAGGATACCCAAATCATCGATAGAATAAACTTTACCGGAATCCTTCATTTCTACTAGAAACCGCAGAAAACGAATGCTTTCCTCAATCGAATCTACTGAGAAATTTTTCACCCCATGGAAAAGCTCCTTTAAAGGGTTGTAGGTGGGAGTAAGGCTCATCTTAGACAACAAACTTTCCAGGACGGGAGAGGCAGCACAACATAAGCCTTGGTTATTAGGAGGGGTAACTACATGGTTTGAGGAACACTGAGGAATAGGGTCAGAAGGATTACATTTTTGACTGATTTTTAGGTTATCCATATCTCTGCTGGCAATCATCAGGTCCAGCTCAGCGGAAATGCTAGAGGCAATAGCCAACAATTTGGTGCACTGGGAGATAAACTCGGGTTCAGGTTTAAGCGACAACAAATCATGGATCCTTCCCAAGTAGTGATATACTCTGGCCTTTAAACGGTCAATTTGTGCTTTAGAAGGAGACAATTCCAAGAACTCTTCCCTTATTACTTCTATCTCTGTCAAGGCCTCAGTGATAAAATGAAGTGACTCACCAACATTGCTGGGGCGAACACGGGATGGATTAATGGGCACCTGAATAAGCTCGGAAAGAAGATTAGCACAATCAGCAACAGAACCAGCAGGACTAGCTCCACGTATCGCTAGCTCATAGGTTAACTCTGCCTTACGGAGCTTGTGGGGAAACAGGACCGCTCGAGACATCGTGGAGGTACATGAAACAAAATTCCAACGAATTAATCAAGATAAATGCGCTTCTTTTCACAAAAGTAAGTAACCTTTAAGACCATTCGCCTTTTTTCCACCACTCAACTATTTGACACACTGTACAGTTTTCAGGAAAGGGGGATACGACCTACATACAGGAAATTAACACTAGCACGAGCGTAGTCGACTTAGTAACCACGCTCTGAAGCTACCACTTACTGTCCCACCAGTTAGGTTACCCGGTGTCAAACTAAACTGATTGGCAGTAAAAACACAACACAGGACAAAGATCCAGTAGAAAGGAACCAAACGGAAGCGTGATAAACACTACACACCCAGAAAACACCAAAAGAACATAGTAAAAGGCAAACTTACCTCCAGGTGGTAGAAAAAACAGGTGGATCAAGCTACCAACCGACAGTGTGTCAAATAAATGTTGCGTGGAAATAAAGACCAAACTTTCTTTTTTTTTTAAAAAGAAAATATATAATTCATGAAACTCAGATTAACAAATGTTAAATTAATGACATCCTCGTAGTTAGTAATATTTTAAAAAAAACTAGGTACCAGAAACCAAATAAAATTAGGTGACATAGGTTTAAAATAAGGAGGCCTTTAGAATTTTAAAAGATTAATTTAAGTTAGGTAAAATAAGGGAAACAGACCTCACTTAAAACCACAGGAAAAACACAGTTAAACTCAAGAAACACCAAAAGATAAAATTAAAGAAAAATTATTTAAAAACCGCCGGACGGTAAGAAAGTAATGAGAGTAAATAAATTGGTACCTAGAGCTTGAAAAAGACCAAAATTAAGGAATTAAAACACCAAACGCCAGTCGGCAAGAAAGATATAATCTGCAGGAAGTATTACAAACACCTCAACCTGTTTACTTAGTAACAACCACCAAATCAATTATCAGTGGATTCCATATGGAAAGGATACCATGTTAAAAATTAGAAAATACAACCTTCTTGGTTCACCGTTATTCCATGAGAGATACCAACTCTCTATCCGTTTCACATCAACAAACTGGTACCATTAATACGGTGGGAGTTCCAGTCATGGGATGCTAAGTGCTTTACGTAATAATTTACCAAGGGAAAGAAAGCCACCACAACAAACGTAGAAGGAAAAGGGAAAGAAAGCAACTGAGGTGCCCAAGAAACAGTAAATGCGCAACGGGGTGACAAAAATACTGAAACAACATCAGACAGGGTAGTCTCCCAACATAAAAATCATCACCAACATCATTCCTTTTCAAAAATCAACATCCATTACCCCGGCAACAAAAGCAATTGTTAAACCATGGGAGAACCAATCCCGAAGGAAGAAGCAACAATGGCACCAAAACAATGGAGGCCAGAAGGGCAAAGATCAAACGCAAAAC
Organism: Anabrus simplex; assembly: GCF_040414725.1. Classification (NCBI taxonomy): domain Eukaryota; kingdom Metazoa; phylum Arthropoda; class Insecta; order Orthoptera; family Tettigoniidae; genus Anabrus; species Anabrus simplex. The sequence continues at coordinate 501,897,843 of NC_090267.1, forward strand.
ACGAATAAAGCCCCCCAAAAAAATAAGGTAAATTAAATTAAAATAAACCAGCATAGCATAAGCAATCCCTACTGAATCTTCCACGTATTACTCCACTTTTAAAACCAAAATAAATTTCAGAGCAGCAGTAACATCTTTACGGTGTGATGATAATAATAATAATAATAATAATAATGAAAATTTTACACCACTGCTCTTCTTTGTAAATTACCCCAAGTAACACTTAAATTCCATTACAAGAAATGTTATACACTAGGTAACTGAATTAACAAGGACTTTTCAACCCGATACTTGGTTTTGGAAGAGCACAATAATTTTTCCCAACAGTGAAAAGGTCCACATCATTATAATCGAAACGCACAAGTTGATAATTAATAAGTTTCCTCCGAAGAAATCACACGAACAGTTTTCCGTTGATGAAAATACTAAAATAACAAGGTTGACTTACGGTAGGTTGGTTCTTCAATCAGTAGAATGATAATTCATGGCTCGGCCATGTGTACTTTACCAAGTTGGAGATCTTCCTTGCAGCTTTTTAAAACAATCACTCACTACGAGGTTACAAATAGAGGAAAAAGAAAATATTTTTAGGGTGTGGGGCACATCCCCACATCCTTACGATTTACTATCCACCGTCCATGATGATATCCCAAAGCATCGCCTTGAGTACAGAACGCCAACGACCTTTAGCCATGTTTACCAAGCCGCAACTGCCTGCTCGCTTTGCTTCCCTCTCTCTCGCCCCAGAGAGAGTGACTACATCAAGATGGCTGACACCAAGCGCTGATTGGCCGGAGCAGCTTCAAGAAGAAAGCGACAAATAGTTCTCATCATAGCCGTAGATGGCGGTAACGATCAGAGCTCACATGCGCTCGCTGAGTTAAACATGAAATATTGTGAGAACACCGTTGAAAGCAGAAGAAAATTAGAATACAGTTTTCTACACCGTAATAGGCAAACTCAAAACGTTGGTGGAAAGGAGACAAACGAAACCTCGGTTTCATGTTTTGTCTTCCTTTTTTTCCTTAAATGATCAAACGCCAGTTTATACAATAGGTTCTCTTCTGTACTTCTTTCATTTAACTTGATTCAAAGTCATTTTTTGACCAAGATAAATTTCTAAAATTTCACGAACTTTCCCTTTTTGGCCGAATGTGTTACCTCCATCTTAGACACAACACTGGCACAGGTTGATCACTTTTCATATTTTGGAAGCATCTTGTCTAAACGGTGTACCTGCGAACAAGATGTTGATAAAAGAATTGGGGCTGCTCATGTAGCATTCGGAAAGTTATTGCACACAGTCTTCATGAATAACGACCTAAAACTGCATACCAAACTCATGGTGTACACGCTGCTGTATGGCTGTGAAACTTTGACACTCTATCGCCGTGATATCAAAAACCTTGAGCGCTTCCACCAACAGAAAATGAGATACATCTTGAATATAAAGAGGGAGGACTATGTCACCAACACAGCAGTTCTCGACAAAATAGAGCTAAACAGCACTAGAGCTAAACCATCGAACATCAACTGAGATGGTTAGGCCATGTTCACCGCATGGTTGATACCAGGCTTCCCCGCGAAATTCTTTATGGTGAACTTTGCTCCGGCAGTAGACCTCATGGATCCCCCCTTAAGCGTTTTAAGAACCAGCTGAAACACATAAGAAGACAACAGGTATAAATATACAGACATGGGAAGAATGTTCTGTGGACTGCTCACTGTGGCGGAAAACTACATCCACCGCTGTCAATTTGTTTGAAAGAGAACGCAGCAGACATCAAGAGGCCAAGCGACAAGCAAGAACACTCCGTCAATTACAACCCCGCCCTCCTGCATCGATTCAGTGAGATTTGTGCAGGGGTATGTTTTATGCCAGTATTGGTCGGTTCAGACATCGCAAACACATCCATAAACTGAGTTGAATTGGTCAATGTATGCAGGAAGAAGTTATATATACTCGGATCGACTTACAGCCGACGATTAACTCTATGTCATTAGAAATGTCTGTAAGAGCATATGGTTGAAAAGAATCATAAATTGACAAACATTTCCAATGACATGGTGTTAATACATTCGGCCATACAGGGAAAATTCATGAATGTTTTAGAAAGTTGAGAAATTTATCTTGCTCAAAAAATGACGTTCAATCAAGTTTAAATGAAGGAAGTACAGAAGAGAATCCATTATATTAACTAGCGATTGGTCATTTGAGGAAGGAAAAGAAGGAAAACTTGAAGATCTTAAATTAGGATAAAATAAAATACCTATTATGTTTAAAGTTATCAACAGTGGTGACTGACAATTCTGTGATGACTATGCACTAGGGGATGTATGTACCTGCACCTGCATAAATCAATGAAAACAGATTGAACAAATGCATGCGTTATAGTAAAGGGATTTTCAATTCTTCCTTCGTCATTTCTTTTTTTCCGGCCCCAGTGCTCACAGGCCTCCTGTGGGTTCGGGCTCACCCCACCTCTACTCTTCACTCTGAGTAGTATTTACAGTCAGTCATCAATTTGGGATATTTTAATAGGAGTCTTGTTTAAAATGTTGCGAATTTTGTCCAAAAATTTAAATTTTCAATTTTAACCTTCAAATTCTTCCTCTTTCCTATCCTGTAACCAGTTTTCCCTAACGCCATTTTAAAGCCCTGAATAGTGAATTTAAAGGGTAGCGGCGCGGGGCCCGCCACTTTCTCTCAATCTGTGAGACAAAACTTCCTTCAAAGTTCTTTCGGACTACCCCTTCAATAATACGCTGGAATATATTTACCTTGCAATAGGCCTACGCTGTGCGCAAGAGGAGACAGACGTCTGAGGGAGTAATTTACACTCCAGGGCAGTCTTAAGGTACATATGTTTTTAAAAACTTTCAATTGCTTTTGTAGCCGTGATTTTGTGCACCAAAGAGGTACAAGAAACGCCTGGGGCGAATGGCTGGACATGAAAATGATCAGAGCGCTAAATTTTGAAATTGTATTTCTTCCCTGGTTTCATTTTAAAATTTAATAGATAATAGGAATAAGCAACAACAAATTACGGTTCAAGAGCTCGAAAGTTCGGATACTAAAGGTGGACTCATAAGTCCAAAAATCAGGTACAATAGACAAAATTATTGACACAGTAATTTACAAGGGATGAGCAATATAGCATCGAAGGTGCACTATTTTACAAGAGCATCTTTGCTCCGCTCACTTACATCGTCTAGTTGTATGAGCTGTAAAAGATAATTCCTACATCTTAGAGGCAAAGTTTCGAACAATATTATGCTATATATATTTCAGAAACTGTGTTTACAGTCACTTCTGCTCAACAATCATTTACACATTTGCCTATTGATAATTACACATTAAACGAGGGGAATGAGTGACTATACTAAATGGCTTTAATGCAAAAGAAAAGGCTCCAGACGATTGTCAATGAACAAAAGCCTAGGAGGCGAAACTCTTGCACTCCTTATGAAAACCACTAAATGGGCTTATGGCCTGAACTTGCAGAGGCTAAGCCTTCACTACAGAGGGGTGACTAGATGCCAAACAATAAGTACCCAAGCAGTGTGAAAAATTTATAGGTTTAGAAATTCCTAGTCAACCCATTCCAAATGGAATGGGAATTAACAGAGGGTGGACACTCTTTGTCCCCTAAATTTACATATTTCCCAACAGGGATTTGAACAGAGTCTTTAGACTTACCAAAAATTTACATTTAAACAGACACTTTAGGACTTTACATTATTCAAAGGAGTTTCTAACCTTTCCCTCAAGTTATCCACCTGGAGCTATCACATGTTGAACTCGAGTTGTTCCGCCTTCCGAATGCGGGCCTACAGCCACTGCCGTACACACACACTAGACCGCAGCGATGAAGATGACAATACGGCCCTAAAGCGCCCAGCTTTAGTAGCATCTCAAAGGGGAAAGTTCTAGAACTCTCTTGAGCTAAGCAGAATGTATGTACACACACGAAGGTTTAATTGGCTAGAAAATTATACACACAATTCCTGATTGGTTAATAACTAACGAAGAAGGAAGCCGTAGGATTACTGAAAACATAAGCATATGAAAAACAATCCACAAAAACTGAAGGTTTTAAAACTTTGAAAACTGGAAATTCCCTTAAAGGAAATCCCGTAAACCCGCCAGAGGGTCACATAGTCCGGTAGTAGGGACCTCTAAAGGTAAAAGGTCCGAGTATCTTCAATTACATTAGCTCCGGATTCACCGCGCTGTTCAACGGAGTGGAGAAGGTGTACCCCCGGTACAGACTTTACCTACTTTAAAAAATTTCAGATCTTTGTCATCTATGAAATACTCCTTCTTATCGGATTTACCTGAAATTTTTAGAGGATATTTGAATATCTACAGGAATTAAACGTAGTTCTGTATTTTATTATGTGTTGAATTTTAACTTTATACTTTTACTCCTAAAAGAGAACGAAACTACATTTTTGCTTATTGAATGAATAATGGAAAAAAATAAAATATATATCTCCAATAGTTTATATCTGACTGCAAAACCTGGAATAGTTCAGTCAAGATGGCGGCTAGAGTAGACACGCGCAAGCTTAGTGCTGCTGCAGTTTGTGTTGTTTGTGTGGTAATAATCAGAGTTGTTGCGCTTTACGGTTCTCTGCACGGATCTATTCGAGTTAAGGAATCGGTGTGTGCAAGTGAAAAAGTGAGTTCTCCTTTTTCATGGCTACTAGCAGAGAGAAACTACTACATTACGGCGTTCTCTCTGACTGGATGCGCCATTTTCCAGACTTATAGGCGCCTCCCTACTAGCTCTGAGCCGAACGAGTCTAGGCCTGGTCGCTCAGCGATTAGGGGCTTGCTTTGCCTTCTGCTACTGACTGGAGATGTCCAGTTAAACCCCGGTCCCACCAATTGTGAAATGGAAACAGACATAAACATCTATTGTCAGAATGTGCAAAGCCTAAACAATAAGCTGTCTGATTGTGAACTATCCCTACCAGACTTGAGAGAAGTTGACGTGATTGGACTTACTAAAACATGGCTCTCGAGGGCTAGTGACAGTGAACTACCACTCAATGCTAATTACAGCATATTTCGTCGTGATCGCGCTACTCTAGGTGGTGGAGTGATGCTAGCAGTGAACAGTGCGTTACCGTGTAAACGAAGGACAGATCTTGAACGGAACTGTGAGTCAGTGTGGGTGGAACTACTCTTTCCTCGACGCCCTGTAGTTGTGGGATGTTACTACAGACCACCAAACAGCCCATTCTGTGACCTTGAACAGTGCCTGGACTCAGTCATGGCAGCTCTCACTCATGGTGAAGTAATTTTAATGGGCGACTTTAACCTGTCTATAAAGTGGTCTTCTCCAACTACCAGACTGTCAGCTAACAACTGTGACACATCCTTCATAGACAGTTTTATTAATGGCCTCGGACTGAAACAGTTTAATTTGTACCTAACACCCTGGACCTCATACTCTCCTCATTAGAACTTGAAACCATAACCCCAGGCTGAAACCTTTTCATGTCTCTCGATGCTACATTCCTCCTTCCCTACCCCTCCTCAAAGCCTCACAGCAGGACATCCTGCCACCCTACCTCTGCCTAGACTTTGCTCGAAATAGATGATATTGAATCGGCTCTTGACCTGCTTTACGACTGGCTGCAAGCTGCAATTAAAGACCTCGTACCTGCACAACGGGCTACTACCAGCAAATACCAACACTGGATATCACAAGAGACCAGACTGATACCATTTAATAAGAAGAGAGCTTGGCGCCTGTGGTAAGACTTTCCTAACCCACACACTCACAATACCTTCGTTAAAATCCACCGCCACGCGAGGTTTATGGCCAAAAGAGACTACAAAACACACGTAGACACTGTCACTGAAAACGTCCGCAGCATTCCCAAGCGCTACTGGAGTCTCATCAACACACAGAGAAGGACGGAGCGGATTCCTGTCAGCGTGAACCACAACGATGCAACAGCGGACGGCTCCGATCGCAATGAACTGTTCAAGAGGTATTTCTTCTCCAACTTCTCCCCTCCCTTACAAAACCAACCGCTCCCTCCCGTTGGTACAGCTTCAAACTGAACCCTATCAAGCATAACTACCACACCAAGTGAAATTCATAACCTTCTTCAAACTCTTCGTACCAACAAAGCTACCGGTGCCGACACTATAGGTCCTCTTTTCATAAAAAATACTGCCAGCACTCTTTGCGTCCCTCTCTATAAATTACTTAACAGATGTTTTGTAGCGGGCTATTTTCCTATTACCTGGAAACAGGCAAATATTGTCCCACTTCTCAAATCAGGCAACAAATTTAATGTTTCATGTTACCTACCAATTTCTATTCTCCCCACACTATCCTTTATCTTTGAAAAAATTATACACAGAACCCTATCAAGCATAACTACCACACCAAGTGAAATTCATAACCTTCTTCAAACTCTTCGTACCAACAAAGCTACCGGTGCCGACACTATAGGTCCTCTTTTCATAAAATATACTGCCAGCACTCTTTGCGTCCCTCTCTATAAATTATTTAACAGATGTTTTGTAGCGGGCTATTTTCCTATTACCTGGAAACAGGCAAATATTGTCCCACTTCTCAAATCAGGCAACAAATTTAATGTTTCATCTTACCGACCAATTTCTATTCTCCCCACACTATCCTTTATCTTTGAAAAAATTATACACCAGCGTCTCCTCGTATTCACTTTTCCGTATATCTCAACCAAGCAACATGGTTTTCTACCAGGTGGCTCTTTTCTAACAAACCCGGCCACTCTGCGTAGCTTTGCATCACATGCCATTGCAGCTAAATCACAGCTGGATATCTGCTACGTAGACATTTCGAAAGCTTTCGATTCTGTAGACCATACTCTGTTGCTCCATAAACTCTCCGAACGATTTCATATACATGGCAGTCTTCTGACCCTTCTTTGCTGGCTTCCTACATAACCGTCGACAAGCCCATCAACATAGTTACCCAACAGCGTGACTTAGGTGTAATATTCGATACAAAATTACAATTTAAGCCCCACATAGAAACATATACAACCAAGGCTATGAAATTACTAGGCATTCTCTATCGCTTCACAGAAATTTCTGAACACATTGCTCTTCGTCACTTCTTCCTCACGATCATTCAACCTCTCTTAAACTACTGCTCTCCGATTTGGACAACAGCCTCCCCCTCCAATACTAAGCAGTTAGACAGAGCAGTGTCATTCTTTGCTGCAATTGTAAGGAATATAAACCCCAAGCTCAGATTTCTGTCTACGCAGCAGGTATTAATGGCAATTAATATGTCACCGCTGCACATCAGGCAACAGGTAGCTGAACTGAGTTACCTCCACGGGATCTTAAATGGGCATTACCACTAGGAACATCTTGCCTCACTCTTCTCCCTCCGTGTTCCTTCCCGCTCCACCAGAACCAAAGACCTTCTCCACATCCCCCACACTCAGCACTCAATACTTCAACGATCTTTCCTAATCCGCCTCCCAACACTCTTTAACAATATTAATAGGAGTCAAGAGCTTGATATAGCATCAAATAAAAGCATATTCGAGAGGGGTGTAAATAGTCTCTTAAAGATAAGTTGATATGAAGGGATTATATCGTCATCTTGACCCACGACGACTTGGCTATGAACATGGTCATTCTCATGGTTTTCGATTTGGACAGTTGTTATTAGTAGGCTGTGTACCTGATCTTGTTATATTTTGTTATGTTTGATATATTTTATTATGAAAGTTTACGTTTGTTAAATAGTCTGTTGACAGTGGAAGTGAAATTTGCTCAGTGTAGCTGTATCTTGTGCTTCGTGAATAAATGAATAAATTAATATTCTTGACGAGTCTGTCATATTAAAGCCCAAAAAATGAAAACTGTGCGGCATCATCATCATCATCATCATCATCATCATACACTAAGGGCTGCAACCATTCTCCTCTCAATCCTGCTGTTCTCTTCACTTCCTTGTAGTCTTTACATGCCATCAAGTTTCTCATCTTTTATAGCATATCAGAGAGGAAAGTTCTAGAACTCTCTTGAGTTAGACAGAACGTCTGTACTCACCCCCAATTTTAATTGGCCGTAGGAGTGCTGACAACCTTAGCATATGAAAAAACAATCTACAAAAACTACACAAATATTCAATATTGAAAATTCCCTTAAAGGTAATTGTCCGTAATCCCGCCAGAGGGGGCACATAGGTCGATAGTAGAGACATCTAAAGGTTAAAGGTCCAAGTATCTTCAGTTACATTAGCTCCGGATTCACCACGCTGTTCAACGGGGTGGAGAAGGTGTACCCCAGGTACAAGTATGTATTCCTCTTCCTTTCTTTCCTAGAATTTTTCCTTCAAAAGCGTTCACTAAGAAGTCACTATGTCTCAGGATATCAAGTACACGTTTTATCTTCCTTCTTCCCGTATTCTTCGAATCGTTTACTTTTTCAGTCCAGCCTGTCCTCATCATTTTCCTCCAAATAGTCCAGCTCTCACAAACATAAAGTATTACACTCTATACAAATAATTTTACAAAAGCCTTTACACATTAATTCAAACCGAAATCGTTATCGATGGTTCATTTGTAGGCCAGTGAGGAACGTCACAATACGTCACCATTACCATCAATCATATATCCTCCAAAAGGTCAAATATCAGAGAACACAAGTGAGAGCAGACAGATTGTTTTGACATGTTGGCATTGATGATCACTGCCAGCCAAAATACAATACGATGGGAGGGTGATTCTTACACCCGCTTTTGAATGAATAATAAATTATAAAGCTTTGCTATGAATACTGATAACAAAGCTGAGAGATATCTATGATAATTCAGGCTTTATTTAATCATAATGTATAGAAACCAATTGCACTGCCAAGCATTTGAACAGCTTCAGTGGTTCCTCGTACTTTTTTAAGTTGAATATTATCTGTTCAAAATTTGTCTAAATTAGAAGTCATAATTTAAACATATGATTGCAGTACTTTACAGTAGAGCAGCAATAGCTGGACAGTAAGTAAGTAACATTTATTTTTCTCCCGATCTTACAGTTTCACAACCTAATCGATCTTAACGGAGAAAAATAGAAATACTCAATTGAAAAACCAAGCAAAACTAGGAAAAGTTACAAGCAAAAACAATGGAACCAAGACAGCATAGAAAATACACTATAAGGATACAATAATACACCACGCTGGTGGAAAAAACAACACCTACTTGACCTTTTACATCGTTCAGTTAGATAGTAGGAATACATCCGATAGGTAAATATAAAGTTTGTAGTGACGCGGATATAATTACAGGATCATAGAAATACAAAGTGATGAATGAATTCTAAAAAGTGGAAAAGTAGCAGAATGATATGATAAATATGAGGAAAGGGAGGAGAGGGAATTAAAAGGTGGATGCTAGGAGGAAGAGATGCTTCCCCGGGTTCCTCATTTGTAGAGAAATACTAGTGTTCAACAACCAGTAGGTATCATAAGCACATAAATAGGTGCACATAGTCTACGTTCCCCTGTCCTGAGTATAGTTCCAGTTGTAAACTTAAGTTAAAAAAAAAAGAAACTTGCATCTCGATAGTTAATACTGACAATAGCTGGATGAATGAAAATGTACGTAAGAAGCCAGGTCTTAAAAATGATATAAGGCCAGACGGGCCAAGCTAAAGTCTGATGTCAAAATAATATTGTGATTTTCTTGCTCACCAAGTTGCACGATGGCCAAATAATAAGACGGCGCACAGGTCCTCGGCGTTCCACCACTCCCTAACGATGCGAGACTGACTTGTGAGGGGTGCGGCCCGGGTTATGTAGAACGATGGAAAAATCAGGAAGCACTGGTAGGAGAGAGCCAGTGTTTTCCGGAACAATCACGTCACACTCACATGTCCATGGGTAAAGGTTTGCAGCAGGCAAGCGAAGGCAGCGGGACAGCCGTCGGAGAGTGAGGCGGCAGCAGATGGTAGGAATGTAGAATTACGATGAAACTCGCATAGTTGTAGATAGAGAATATTACAAGCTTATGCCTGATGTAAAGGACCCCCAAGGATTGGAAACTGGCGATAATACACCCGATACACACCAAAAAAGGAAGTGAAACTTTTCCAAACAATCATCGATGGGTTTTTCGTCTACAGACTACATGTCAAATTCTCTCAAAAATTCTACTAAACCGTTCAGACCATCAAATGGACCACCAAATCGGTGAATGTCAAGCTAGATTCACGAAGGGGAGGTCATGTACAGAGCGAATTTTGACTCTAAAAACATTAGCGCATATTTTCGGAACGCATCTAACAAGAATTATGTCATCATATTTGTCGATTTCAAGATAGCTTATGATAGTATAGATCGCGTCTCACTATTTAATGTTTTAGCAGAATTTGGATTTGACCAAAATACAAGAAATATTATAAAAGACTGAAACGACAGCCAAAGTAAAGTTTATGGGAGGATGAACTGATGAGTTTGAAATAAATACAGGTGTACGGCAAATGATGGGCTCTCGCCTTCCCTGTGCTCTTGGGAAAGTTGTCAGAGAGTGGAGAAAAGCAGGTGCACCATGTCACCGACTAGGACCAACAATTAAGCATATTAAAATAGACTGCCTAGATTTTGCTAATGATATGGCACTAAGTGTCAAAGACATCTCTGATGCTGTACTGGAAGAGCAAGCAGCAAAAATAGGACTTAAATTCTCATTTGGAAAACTAAATGTATGACAAATATCAAAACTGCTCAACCTGAACTTACCGTTGATATGCACAAAATCGCAAGAGTAAAAGGAGTTAAAGTACCTAGGTGAATGGATCACTGAAAATGGCTATGAAAATAAATCAGTAGCTTCAACAACTCAGAAAATGGAAATTGCTTTCCAACACACAAGGAATGTTTATAACAAAAAATGCTTGTCCTGGAACTTTGTAAATGTGGCATATTCTTGCTTCGTAAATACTGATTCAGAGCTGCTCCTTGTATTTTCATTGCTGGCTTCATTATGTTGGTGTCCTAGTTTTAAAAAACTTATATTTCTTGTTAACGCTTAAATATATTTATCTGTTCTGTTAGTATTCTGTTTCTTCCTATTCTAACCTTTTATCCTCTGGGGCCCATTACCTTCTCTCTGCGTACCATACTAGCTCTGTATTTGTTTACTACGTTACTGCACGCTAGCAGGCCTACCAACTGTTGTAGTTCATCACTGCAACGTCTTATTACACTTACTTATTGAGCTTTGTAGGAATGTAATTCAACCCTATGTTGCACATTTGTGCTTGACGCTACCTGCTGAGCTACGACATTCAAACATGTGGCACACTACTTTGATAGCATAGAATATCACCCATCTTCTCTTTCTTCTCTGTATTTTGCACAGCTACAACACGCTAAATAAATAAATAATTCTTCAGCCTCCTATACCAGGGACGAAACATGATCTGATGTGGAGACGTAGTATATTACAGAGCACCGGTGGCCATTGGATCGGTGTAGCACAAAGTGTGCCGGCTATGATGCACATGCTATGGTGAAACGTGGACATATACTAGCTGTGTGGACTATCACCGACAAACCTATGCAGGAGCTATTGAGGATAACAAACAAAACACCCATTCCCCAAGCCACATGAAGACTAATTCCCTGGACCCACCAGAAGGCCAACTCAGGACCGTCTCAACCGATGGCCGACGCTGAAAATTCATAAAATAGAGAAGTATAATATCGAATTTAATTACGATCGACGGTACAGAAAAATGCTATGACATACCAGGTGTATGCATAAGTCTTTTCCGGTTTCACTAAGAGATGGCGCCAGAGGACAGTACGGAGCGTATTAATTTGACACATACGTCAGTTTGTTCGTCTGATATTAGCCTACCAAGACACACAAGTTGAGTCCGCCAAACACTAGAATCGGTGTTGTATCGTTCAGTGACTATGTCGACATTTGTGCCTGAAAAAGAACATTTGCTTTTCTTTTTTAATTAAAAGGAAAAGGCTGTGGAAAGCCATCGTTTGATGGTAAGAACATATGGTGAACACGCTCCATCGATTAGAACATGTGAGACATGGTTTGGACAATTTTAACGTGGTGATTTTTTCTCTGGGGCCCATTACCTTCTCTCTGCGTATCATACTAGCTGTGTATTTGTTTACTACGTTACTGCACGCTAGCAGGCCTACCAACTGTTGTAGTTCATCACTGTGCGCGCTCTGTTAGCCTTTTAAGTGCTGAGTTACCAGTTGACTGTTTGGTACCTCAGTGCTGAGTTTTTTCTTTCGTATGTAAAAACATTTGTAGAAGCCTCAATTATTAACTTATCAGTGGGGTGATTAGCTTAAAATGTTTATAAATGTTGGTTGATCATAAATATAAATGCAAATGGGAAATCCTACACTTATGTTCAATATTATTTTGAGAGAAAACAAAATTACACTTATGTGCCTCTGTGTGTATTATCTTTACACAAAGTAAAGAGCCCAAAATAATATTATTTCCTAAACTCTGTAGGCAGCTAATACATGTAACTTCTTACAAGTATATAAGTTGATATTTTAAAATACTTTCCAAACCTGGAATAAGGTAACAGTTAAATGTTTTCTACTGGTTTTTTGTGATGCCGATTTGTTCAACTATCTGCACCAACTCCACTGGTAAAAAAAAGTTTCTAAAAATCAATGATTTTCGGGTCGTCATCAAACTCTACTTGGCCCTCAGTTACTTGAAACTCTGGTGAAGAAAAGTAATCCGTCCGCCACGAAAATAGTCATAAAATAGCTTTTGTACTCACTGTGGTTTTCTTCTTTCGTTTATAGGGACGCTCTGTTTCTCTCTTATATACAATATTTTCGGCACACTCTCTATCACTCTCACTTTCAAAATCGCTTAACAATTCCCTAAAATGATCATCTCCATAATCACTTTCCGCTGTGGTTAATAACTGAAAGATTCTGTGATCGGAAATAACATCGCTACAAGAGCAAATAGATTGTTGATCCGCCATGTTTGTTTACATCACAGATGAGCTCCACAGACATCTACAAAAAGCTCTGTAAGTTGCTTCCCGATGCTATAATCTCTGATCAATTAGTTATATGAAATGCCCAACAGATGGCAGAACATGTCAGAGATCAAATTCGCACTCGAAAGTGAACCGGGAAACTCAAAAAATTTACAATTCTCGTGCACCGTCTATAGACGGGCGTAGCACTGGTGGACCGGCAACGTCAGCCCGTCTATAGGCGGGCGTAGCACTCATCGGGGTAGACCACAAAAGTGCGAAGACGAGCGAAACCGTTAATACACAACACGTAAATCACGTATTGATCGAAAGACGACCGGAAAGGGGCCAGAAGACATGGCACAGTGATTTTGTTACACGGCAATGCGCCATCTTACACAGCAAAATCAGTGAAACACACCTTGCAATCGCTTGGTTGGGACATCCTTCCACACCCGCCGTAATCTCCTGAATGTCGCCATCTGACTATCACCGCTTTGCATCAATGGGGCACGCGCTCGCAGAGCAACACTTCAGCAATTTCGAGAAAGCTAGAAAACGGCTCGACGAGCGTTTTGGCGCAAAAGACAAGCAGTTTTTCTGGCATGGCAAATATTTTGAATAAACAAAAAATGAATTTCCCTTGAAAATTACGTGTTTTCTTTACTAAAAACCCGGCGAATCTTAAGTATACACCTGGTAGCACTGATGAATGGAACTAAACACTGACTTGCTATCCGTGACCAGTTCTTTCTAACACAAAAGCCCACTGAAGCAGTAGACAGTTACATGTACATAGGTTACCTTGAATTATGACCCACAAAAACTCTATACATTCACCGCGATAAGCACACCGCAACACGTGCCAGTACATTATCTGTTCGAGGATTATACATCCTCTTTCATTGTGTCCCTATAATAGCTGATCATAGCCTATAATTCTCTGGTAAGTTGTCACAATATACATTTCCTCTTCTCCAAATTGGTTTGTGAAAGAGATTAAAGGGGTTTGTAAATGGATTACGGTGATGGCCAATGACATGCAACATGAACTCCGAGCTTAATGCCATCACAATAGGAATACCTTTCGAAATATAATTCAATTACAACAGAAGCTTTCATGGTCTGAAGTCCATTTGGGTTACGCAGTATGAAAACAAAAAAGGCGTCGACTATTCGAATTTCTCTTTAACTGATGCTTGTTGTTTTTTTGCTATTTGTTTTACGTCACGCCGACACAGATAGGTCTTATGGCGACGATGGGTTAGGAAAGACCTAGGAAAGGGAAGGAAAAGGCCGTGACCTTAATTAAGGAACAGTCCCAGTTCCTGGTGTGAAAATGGGAAACCACGGAAAACCATCTCAGGGCCGCCGACAGTGGGGTTCAAACCCACTATGTCCCGGATGCAAGGTCACAGCTGCGCGCTCCTAACCGCAAGGTCAGCTCGCCCGGTGATGCTTGCTGTTTAAAGTGTCCTAACATTCAGTTCATTAGCCCCTCTTATTTAACTAAAATATGAACGATAACCATGATCTTTTGATCAATGTGATGAACAAGATTTTAAAAAAATACACCAAACCATTAGACATTGAAATGAAAACTGTGTTATTGAATCACTTTAACACACTACTAACTAGATTTTACGGTTTTTGGAGATGCCGAGTTGCCAGAATTTGGTCCCACAGGCGCTCTTCCACCTACCAGTAAATCTACCGACACTAGGCTGATATATATAAGCACCTTCAAATACCACCGGGGTGAGCCAGGTTAGAACCTCCCAAGTTGGGGTCAGAAGGCGAGCTCCTCAACCATCTGATCCACTCAGCCCGGAAAACTATCTTGTTCGGTGACGATATATGCATGTGGGGAGAATCTAAAGAAGATTTTTAAGTACAAATAAACACCTGGACAGAAGCTGCCAAAGAATATGGACTCCTCTTCACCCAAGAGAAAGGTGAGGTTATGATCATGAAAGTTATGGAACACATTGAAATAGGCGGGAGACTGCTACAGATGACCCACAAGTTCAAATACCTTAGAAGTGTTATCTCCGGTACTGGTTCTATAGACAAGGAAATTACTCGCAGAATTCAGACAGGCAGTAAGTCCTACAGAACTTCTTAATACAGATCTTGACGTATGGGTGTGACGTATGGAGCGTGAGAAGTAAAGATATAAGCAGAATCCAGGAAGAAGAAATGAGATTTGTTCGTAGCAAGGTCGGTAAGACACGGAGGGATGACGAAATCCGAAATCAGGCTCA
This sequence comes from Anabrus simplex, assembly GCF_040414725.1. Taxonomy (NCBI): domain Eukaryota; kingdom Metazoa; phylum Arthropoda; class Insecta; order Orthoptera; family Tettigoniidae; genus Anabrus; species Anabrus simplex. The sequence goes on from NC_090267.1 coordinate 501,913,115, forward strand.
AGTTTTAAGACTACGAGACATAACATCGCAGTGGTTGACATTTTATGGATATATTCGACGCATGGATGCTAACAGATTACCGATATGTACGATCTAAAACTAGGAGATATAAGAGCAAGAGGGCTACCAAGTCTCAAGTAAAAGGACACGGTGAAAACTGACATGAACAGCGAGGACATACCTTGGAAAGCATCAAAGAGGCAGAGAGGTTCAGAGACTGGAACTGGAGGAGAAACCTCGTTCATCGACCCATTGCTTAAAATGGAACGACCCAGCATATGAGATGAGATGAGAACCCGGACCCATTAATGATTACACTGTCTGACCCGTATTTTGGGGAAGAAGTAGCCCACATTTTACAAAATATCTCGGAAAATGAAGATGAAGACTATATCCCCAGTGACCTTGATTGTCCTGCACAGAGAGTACATCTTTACCACCAATGCCATTTCATTAGTCATTTATCCTAATGAAGACCAACATAACTCAATCGAAAAGGCGATGCCATTTTTATAAAATTCATGTTTTTTATAATTCTCCACACGGTCTACCGCGAACGAACATGACTATCATTCACTTAAACACACCTGGTGTCTACAATGAAGGAAAGGACGGCTGCTCATAAGGCTTTCACCTACCAGTAAATCTATGGTAGTTTTATGGTTCAAGAGAATCGGAGTTATTCACAAATATGGTAAATTAAATCATGGTAAATAAGTCAAAGAGAAAAAAAATCGCTGCAAAAATCTGAATATGAGCATGACAAAATAAAAATTTGAAGTTGGGTGAGAAATTCACCCAGACTTCGTTTGTAGACAACATTGTAACATGACAAGGAAAGATTAAGTTCATTGAACAAGGAAATTAATTCTGTAAGAGTGTGAGAAACCTAGTGTAGAGGGTTTTGTGGTGTAGTGGTTAGAGTGATTAGTTGCCATCCCTGGAGGCCAGGTTCCATTCCCGGGTCTGCCACGAAATTTGAAAACTGGTGCGAGGGCTGGAACGGGGTCCACTCAGCTTCGGGAGGTCAACTGAGTAGAGTTGGGTCCGATTTCCATCTCATCCAACCTGGAAGTGGTTTTCTGTGGTTTCCCACTTGTCCTTCAGGCAAATGCCAGGATGGTACATAACTTAAGGCCTCGGCCTTAAGTTCCTTACATATCAATTCCAATCTTCCCATCCCCTACAAGGTCTCTGTATAGCATAGCAGGTGAGACAGCCTCGACGAGGTACTGGTCCTCCTACCCAGTTGTATCCACCCCGACCCAATGCCTCAAGCTCAAGGACACTGCCCTTGAGGTTGGATCCCTCGCTGAGGCCGAGGAAAAGACTAACCCTATTCTATTATATCGTGTTCGAATATTCTGTGAAAATTGCAATAAGCGGTGTAGTGATTAACAGCGCGCAACAAGCGAAGCTGTGCGGGGTTGGCTGTAAGAAGCGCTATAACTAGCTCAATGGCCGGAAAGCGACCGCACAATTCCTCATACCTTCTTCCTGATTTTGTGGCAAAAGCAGATGTCACATTAAACAGACTAAGAAAGAACCTCATTGTATAAATGAAAAAGTGTATTGGAGTAGACCCTTTTCAGAAGTATACTACTTGGAACAGAAGGCAGAACAAAACCAGGTAATATTGCTCATGAAGCCTTGTGTAAGAAATACCTCACAATGAAGTTACATCGTCACTCAAAAAAAAAAAAAAAAAAATTAGCGCCTCCTTACACTAAACCTAAATCATAAATCACCTAACATAATCAGTAACTTTTGTCGGCCGGTAAGCTAGTAAGATAATGTTAGCAACATTTTATCATTTGTGTAAATCAGATTTTCAGATGATTTGAATATGTTTTTTAATCTTTACCTTACACTGCATTCTTTAGCAAATATTTTTATTTATTTGTGTTCTGATAAGAATAATCACTTATGTCCGGCTCTCCGGCTTAATGATCAGTCTTGAGGATGTCGATTGAGAGGATCTCGGATTCGATTCCTTTTAGGGTCAGCGATATTAATCCAGTCTGATTATTTTTCTGGCTAGGGAAGAACTGGTTGTCTGTGTTGTCCCAACACTTTCTTCTTCATATTCAAGCAACACTTCATACTACAAACCACCTCAGAAACACGTAATATTGATAAAATCACTCCACATGTGGCTAGCGTCAAGAAGTGCATCCGGCTGCATAACATGGCTAAATCCGCATGTGTTGAACAATTAGCATTCGCTACTCCATGGGTGAGTAGAAGGTGGTAACAGAAATATCAGTTACTGTCTGTTACGTTATACAATGCAAATATTTTACAGACGACAATAAAGAATATTCCCATCACATAGTATTCTAATCTTCTGTGAAAATGGTAATAAGCAGTGTAGTGATTAGCAGCGTGCAACAAGCGGTGAAGTGAGAAGTTGGCTGTGAGAAGCGCTATAATTAGCTCAAAGGCCGGAAAGCGATCGCACAATACTTCGCAACTTCTGCCTAATTTCCTGGCAAAATTAGATGTCACATTACAAAAGAACCCGTGCCAAATTAATTTAGATATTTATCTAAACGTTTTCCGCTTGCATTACATCTCTGGCCATAAAATTAAAACGAACTTCTCTTGTCAGGATTTAAAAGTCGTATAATGTATTCAATAATAAGTAAAAATATTGTTTAAAATATAAGGAAACCGTTTCTAACATTTGTAAATATACTGTCAATGTTCAGAACTAATATTTATTACGGATTGGGATGTGTATTGTAATGTACTTGGACACTTATCAAGTTACCTTTTGATCGAAACTAATTATCATGATTTTTCGGCTCGTGGGAATTTGACTGGAAGTATATTATGCTGCAAGCTCATAATTTCACGGTCCGCCACAGTGGCGCTAGCATTCAGTAGGCATGCTGTCGAGATTGTACTGCCATCTAGCAGCAACCACGGAACTGAATTCAGCTCCGTTTTCTCCATGCAGGAACTATAGTGGGCGACGTATGTTGTTCTTTTTGGAGAGTCATACAGGACAGAGCTACTTCTGTTATTGCTGGTGGATTTTTACTTGTATTAAGCAAGGAAGAAGAAAACATGAAGGTTTTATTTGATCCTGGGTGATCATGTCGTCGTGTGGCGATGACCTTGTCGCCTTCCATTCCTTTTTCAACTAGTTTTTTAAAAAGAATCTGTAAGTAGGCATCCAGTTCTTGTTTACCCCGGAGATCAAACGATGTGAGGAGGAAACGGGATAATTGAAGGTTACCGAGTGGATTACATAAATTCGTCTGCTTTAATTGAACTGTTCAAATGTATGATGTGCTAGACTTGAACCAAGCGTACTACGAAGTACCCTTATCCAAAAAATCCATTCCCCTTACTGCGTTCATAACGGATTGGAACCTGTATGAGTTTTTGAGGCTGCCGTTTAGCATCTCTTGCGGGGCCGCAGTTTTGAGTAGACTACTAAATTCCACCCTCTCGGACATCAAATTTGAATTCGTGTTTAATTTGGAAAACTACTCCCATACTTTTGAGGAACATATGCAACATATTAAGGAAGTCTTGCAACGGCTAAAGAAGGCCAGACTTACAGTGAAGTTGTCCAAGGTTGCATTCGTCAAACCTAGCATGTTGTTCCTAGGGCATGATGTTTCCTCTGAAGGTGTCTCAATCGTTCATTCCAGAACTCAACGCATCAGGGATTTCCCACCTCCTACGGATGTTAGGTGTCGCCCCCTTCATCGGTATGGCGAACTTTTTCAGAAAATTTATCCCTGACTTTGCAGAAATTGCTGCTCCGTTGAATGATCTTTGGCGGAAAGATGCCATGTTCACTTGGGATAGTGCCCAGCAGGAATCGTTCACTTCTTTGAAAGTTGCCCTGACAAATGCACCAATATTCCAGATTTTGAGAAGCGTTTCATTGTTCAAACTGATGCCTCTGGACGAGCTATTGCTGGTGTCCTCCTACAGGAGCATGGAGATGGGAGAAGGCCTGTAGCCTATGTATCTAGGCTCCTCAACCATCTGGAGATTAAATACTCCATCTACGAGCTGGAATGTCCAGCTGTACTATTTGCCCTAGAGAAGTTTAGGCCCTTTATCGAACATGTGAACTTCGACCTAGAGATCGACAATCAGGCTCTGTCTTTGGTATTAAATAGGCCCAAGAGGACCGGAAGAATAACCAGATGAGCACTTCGAATCTCTTCTTTTAACTTCAATGTTCGGCATATCCATGGTTCCGAGAATGTCATTACTGACAGCTTAAGTAGGATGTTTGATGGGAATTGTGGTACTGACGTGAACCCTGATGTGGATGATCTTCAAGTTAACGCCATTGGAGTTATTGCCATACTTACTGATCTTCCTCTGTTGTACCACGAATTTGGACATCATCAAAAATCTGATCCCGAGTTGAAAGCATCATTGTCACAATTAATAATGGTACCGAAGTAAAACCTTACTCCTTATCTAAGGGCGTTCTCTGTTGCAAGGGTCAGAAGGACCGTAACTTCAAAATCGTTGTCCCAAAGGTTCTAGTAACAGTCATCTTTAGGTATTATCATTGTTCACCCATTGGAGGTCATCTAGGAACCCATACAACACGCCAGAAAATCAGGCAGTTCTTCATTTGGAAGGAGATGGACCATGACATTAGAACCATGATTAAATCCTGCAAATCCTGTGGCATTAGTAAACTTAACTTAAATAAGAAGGTTGGATTGTTGTCATCTCTCGCCTCTCGCCCAATGGAAAGGGTATTCATCGACTACGTGGGACCATTATCTCGCTCCCCTCTGGGAAACACCCATATCTCTGTATGTATCGATGCATTTTCTAGGTTTTGTTGGATATTTTCCACCAGATCCCTTAACTCCCGTACTTCTATTAACTGCTTAAATTCTATCTTTGCATCCTTTGGTCCTCCCAAGTTTCTGGTTTCTGACAATGCCAGTTCCTTCACCAGTAATTTATTCAAGAAGTATCTGTTTGAGTTGTGCATTTCCCACGTAACTACCACTCCATATTATCCGAACACTGCGTATGCTGAAAGGTTGAACAGAACGTAAGGTCAGCATTGATTGCATATCATCATGAAAACCAATCCAAGTGGGAATCTTGTCTGCACTGGTTGGCCCATGCCTTCAACTCTGCTACTCACGAGTCACATCTCTTATGCATTGAAGATCTCTTACCTGAGTTGTCAAGACAGAATGACGTTAAAAAGATTTGGGATGAATAAAGAAGAATTTGGCTGTGTCATATGAGAAGGTTAAAAAGAATTATGATAAAGGTAGAACCTCATCGAAATTGAAAGTTGGTGATCAAGTGTATGTAAAAATGTTATCCCATCAGCACGGCTATCCATAAATTTTCTGCTAAACTTGCCCCCAGATATCAAGGTCCTTTTACCTTGTTGCAGTTTTTGTCCCCTGTATCGGTATTAGTGAGTGATTCCGCAGCTAAACGCATCAGGCGTGTAAATCTTTCCCCAATTACGGCTTGTTAACCAGTTATGTTTTCTAGACCAATTGGTTGAATGTAACCTTGGAAGGTAGCTTCGGTAGCCGTTTGGTATCTTCAGCTGAACTTGGTTTGCATGCTGCTGATCGATGAGTGAATTAATTTGTTTTTGTTATACTGAGATTGGTGGATGTCTCATTACTGAACCTGTTAACTTGATTTTCTGATTAATAAACTGTAATCTATGAAGTTGCTGTAACTTTATCTGGATTGGTACTATTGCTCTATTTACTTAGATTATTATGTTTGTGTACTTGAACCTTGTGCTTGCGTGGTGTACTACTGATTAACCATTTTGGTATTTAACCTTATCAAACTTGCAGATTATGTTTTGAGGTTGGTTTTCTACCTGCTAGTTTTGTAATTAAACCTAGCGGAATCCTTTCTGGGCAGTTTCTGCGTAGAATGTTTAGTATTGAATTCACCAATGATGACACTACTTGATCATTGCTGGGCGGTAGTACGTTTGTGCTAAGGTGAATGGAGTGTGCTTGCTGTATGAAAGTTTTCCCATTCTTCGTCTTTTCACTGTGTGTGTGGCGCTTGGTAGTGGTCCGAGCTACTTTCTGTGTTATTTATTTATTGAGCGATTATTGGTTATGGTGTTGTATAATTAGTCAGGGTCAGAGATGGTAACCCGTTTGCCTAGTGCATGGACTCTGTGTCTTAAGAGCGTTTCATTTCCTGACCTATGATGTCTGGCATCCTTGCTAAATTATCCCGTGCTCTCTCTCTTAGTTATCGTTGTCAACTGTTTCTCGTGCTTTATTCTACGTATGAACTATTTTAACTTCATTTATCGTGTGAATGTAGTCATATGATATTTATTACTACTATTTAGTTGACCTGAAGCTGCCTTAATGTTAATGCTCTTTAATCACCTTGATTGGGTTGGTCAGTGCACTACTCTGTGCTTGCTACTTGAATATATTTTTAAACTTGAATTTTGGCATGCTTTTGGTGTTTGGGTTTCACTTTGGGTTGTGGATTGCAGATGATGAAGTGTGATTTACCTGATCTACAGTTTGATGTTCGTGTTCTTTGGTTCCGTTAAGGAAATCTTACCCTGAGGGGTGTATCTACTTTGAACCTAAATGGAATGGCTCGGATCCTGGATTTATGGTTCCTTTCGGGGATGTGATTAAAATTTGGTGATGATATGTTGACTGAGAGTCATTTTGTGGAGGATGACTATCCTTTAGTCTCTTATGAGTTAACTCATGTATCTTGCCAGTTATTACCATAGAGTTAGTAAATTATACACTAGAGGTAGCAATGGCGCCACCGTCTACGAGAGATTCACTGTAGCCAGCGGAGCATGTTGAAATCGTAGCTGTTTGGCAAAAGGCTCACTTCGCTATACTCACCAATGTAAATAAGGGACTTTTATAACTGTGTGGATATAGATATGGTTTAAAATTCTTACATGTAAACATTCTCAGATATTACAGTATACTTGCGATGCTTCTCTCCAGTAAAAAAGAAAGCCCTAAAAGCATAAATACAAGAGAAATGCGTGATAAAAGAGGACGGTGTTCAGGTGCAGTTAAGAAACACAAAATCAATATACTTTTCATATTAAGTCTTCTAACAATATAGGTTTAGAAGGAGGGCACGTATATTTCGCTATCTTTCGTGTAAATGACCAGTACTTTGGTACAGTTCTGCCCAACGACCGAAAATGTCCTCTCTCGTTTTTAGGCCTAAAAACGTTGGGGAGATTTTGGGATAAAGTAGACAAAATATTTGTTATCGCTGGTTTAGATGCTGTCTTTCTAAGCCCAAATTGGCATGTTCGAGCCTGGCTCAGCCCGATGATACTTGAAGATGCTCAAATGTGTCAGCCTCTTGTAGATAGATTTACCGGCACATGAAAGAACTCCCGTGGGAAAAAAAATCTGACACCTCAGCGTCTCCGAAAACCGTGTAAGTAAGTAGTGGGACGTAAAGCCATTGTTATTATATTATTATTATTATTATTATTATTATTATTATTATTATTATTATTATTATCATCGATGTTTTCTAAACGCGATTACAAGTGGAAATATGACACTCAGTTGTGGTTTCAGCCTATTATGGAGTTTGTATTTAGCTTTTCCTGAAATGTATTAATTGCTTTAAGATTTTAACTTATAACATGATTTCCGTTAATGGAAAGGGAGAGTGGTAAATTATATGATTGAAGAGAACTGAAAAGGTACTTATAATAACTTTTACAATTTGTTTTACATCACACGGACACAGATAGGCCTTATGGCGACGATGGGATAGGAAAAGATTAGGAGTGGGAAGGAAGCGCCCGTGCGCTTAATTAAGGTACATCCCCGGCATTTACATGGTGTGAAAATGGGAAACCACGGAAATCCATCTTCGGGGCTGCCGACAGTGGGGTTTGAACCCACTATTTCCCGAAAGCAAGCTTACAGTTGTATGGCCCTAACCGCACGGAAATCTCGCTTGGTCAATAATTTATTATGCTTATATCTCTGTATGACATTTCAGGGAAAAATATTGACGAAAGTAAAGGACTCATATATTCACACGGTGCAGGACATCTAGTCTCTAAATTTTAAAATCGGGTAAGGTATAAATGGGGATTGCTACACGTATTGTGCGAAGGGAAAGCAACAAACTGTACCGGTATATAGAGAAAATATATTCAATAGCTTGTAATGCTATAAATACACACAGAAAGTGAAAAACGAAGCACAATTCCAAACTACCATGCACATCTTTTCTTATTTGTACCAATTTGCTTTATGTCGCACCGACACACATAGATCTTACGGCGACTATGGGACAGGAAAGGGCTAGGAGTGGGAAGGAAACGACTGTGGCCTTCATTAGGTTCCAGCCCCAGCATTTTCCTCGTGTAAAAATTGGAAACCATCTCCAGGGCTCCCGACAGTGGGGTTCAAACCCACTATCTCCTGAATGCAAGCCGACAGCTATGTGACCTGAAGCCTACAGCCACTCGCTCGGTATCATGCACATGATTTTTCTGGATATTCGCTTTCAGTGAAAGGAAAATGTCATCCCTTATATTTCCTAATACATTAAATTCAGTCTTCAAGGAAAGATCCAAAGAATCTCATTCACGCCGACAGGGTAATCACTCGCGAAGTCGGCCCAAGTAGGCCAATTCATGACAATAAGTGTCACGCAAAGTATTATTTTATACGCACGGAAATGAATTTCAAGGAAACGTACCTGTGAAATGATACGCCACTGCCCTTTATGAACCTCTCTATGCAGCCATAAGCTGCACAGGAGACTAGCATTTACCTTCAGAGAAGTATATACTTGAATTTAGCGGGAAGCTCCAGTATTGACAGTGCCAATCCACCTTTTGCCAAACAGCGCGCTCGTTCAACCAGCGCCAATGCTACCTCTAGTTTATTATTTAATAACTCTATGGTCATTACTGTTATTGTGTTACTGTGTCTGGTGATATGTGGGTATGGCACTTCGGTATGGGTGATGTGTTGCCTTTAGTTTACCTCTGTGTCCCTGTAGATTATGCAACGAATTATTGCATCTATACGCAACTCTTAGTGAATCACCTTGCTTTGTTATTAGTTCCTTGTTGATTTTGTGGGTTCTGGTTTCTTCATCCCATGTATGCTTCCATGACATGTTGATCAGATGTCCTCCTGCTTAATTTTTTTTACTGTAAAGCTCATTTGATATTACCTGCCACTCTATGGCATTTTCTTTTCCTCAGTGGTTCTTGCCGAGATTGGTTAGTCATCTTACCGTTCTATGGGTTTGCTAGTTAGGTATGGGACTAGCTAGTTTTCCCTAGTCGGTACTAAAATCTTCCTACTAGTGGTTCATGGGGGCTATTGGCAGCGTTACTGCCTTCTTCATAGTTCTTCCAGCATTTTCCACGCACTTGCATCGTATTCCGCTCTATATTTTATTTGTCTGCTCTCCTGGGAATTGGAGGAGGTTCCTGTTTTGCTCATTTGTTATTACTGGGTCGTGCCGAGGTTCTGTAATGGAACTACTGGTGGTGTACGTTGTGCAAGTAATTGCTCTTTATCTTCCTTCTTGACCATCTAGACTGAGGTGTTTCCTTGGATTGCATGTGCCATTGCGGAAGGTGTAATTTTAGCGATTCCATGTACTAGGTTGGTTATGTGAATCCAGATAGTGTTCCCTCCTGAGTTTCTTCCTTTCTATTTCTGTCCTGTTGGTTCCATGGTGCTTATTATTGCCTCGTAAAGTGTTAGTATTGATATTTAAGCCATTCTTATCCTGGTGTTAAATGTCTGATTTGTTGTTGATGACATACTATTCCGGAACCTGTCATCTTGACATTTTAGAGGTCTCCAACTGATCTAGTCAATCCTCCCCTTGCTTTGAATATGTTCATCCTTTATGCCATGGATTTGTGCAATTTGTAATCCTTCTTTATTCCGTGTTGCTGTTTGTTCATAAAGTTTGTTCCTAGTCTCCTTCTTCTTCTGTTCGTTATCCATTGTAATTATGTGATGTTGTACCAGACCTACCTTAAACTACTAAATTATTTTGTTGTGCTATTTAAGCATTTTAGTTATTAATTATTTAACTCACTGACTAGTTGTACTGCAGCTACTGCGTTCAAGAAGTTTTTCGGTTTAATTGGTTTTCCTATGTAACTCCTTCCTTGCGGGTTCTGCTTTTAGTTTATTTTTGAGCCCTAGGATTATTCTGTTTGTAGCTTAAGTGGTTTGGTTGGATACCTGATGACGTAGCCATGAACTTGATGTTTTCTGTGTTCATTTCCTTAAATGGTTCTTTGACGTACTGATTTCTTAGGTTATTGTTTCTAGTTTCTCCCTGGGTGTATGTAAATTGTTTTCTCTATCAAAAATAGATTTTGCATGTGAATCGTGCCTTTCTCTATAGTATAAGCCCCAAATTTTCATTAATAATTTAATTTATTAGTATTGTTCAAAGGACAGTTGAGACCTGTTTTCCTTGGTGTGGGGAATTTAGTATGAAACCTCGTGCAAAATAATCAGAAGAAACTGTAACGGTTCGTGTATTACTTGTTCAAAATCGACTGTTTCTGTGTTAACAGATCATTATCGTATGGAGTGATGTGATCTTGTTCTACAAATCTAAATATGGACACTGATGCACATTGATGTGCTCAAACTACTGTTGAGTTACCAGCTTACCATAAAAGATCAAAGATCTTGCTATAACCGGTAACCTTCCTTCTCCTAGAAACGTCAAGTAAGAACTTTTATTACATGTATATTTGAAGTGAACTTCTTCTCCGATCATCTCCGTTTTGTCCTATCCATGTTAGTCTTCGAGGGAGGAGGATCTGTAACGGATTTGGGATGTGTATTGTAATGTACTGTAAATGTACACTAGGGTTACAGATTCCATTCAGGGAGATAGTAGGTTCGAATCCCACTGTCGGCAGCCCTGAAAATGGTTTTCCTTGGTTTCCCATTTTCACACCAGTCAAATGCTGGGGCTGTACCTTAATTAAGGCCATGGCCGCTTCCTTCCCACTCCTAGCCCTTTCCTGTCCCATCGTCGCCACAAGACCTATCTGCGTCGGTGCGACGTAAAGCAACTAGCAAAAAAATGATTCCATTCAGTATTTATTATTATTATTATTATTATTATTATTATTATTATTATTATTATTATTATTATTATGATTATTATTTACTAACCCGATTCATTAGATTTTATATTCTGTTTCTCATCATTTATTCTGTAATATAATTAGGTATCACGCATATTATTTTATTTAATCATAGATTAAGTGAATTTTGTTTGTAATTATTCTGTATATTCATAAGTGAGATTTGTTGGCTTCAAATAGTCATACTGTAACTTGTAACTTTGACCAGATGAGCTGGAATATTATTTTGCAATCGAGGCTATGTTTAACCGAGACTGTATTGAGCAAGTAGATTTTCCGCTGACACATGCAGGGTAGTCATTGGAAGTCCGCGTGGGCAAGCTAATACGACACATGACTGATGACATCAGTGCGTGGGCACGTGATTTCGACCAAGTGTCTGTATTCGACCGCTACTGTATGTTGAGGTGGAAGGGATGACCAGAGAGTAGAGGGATGAGTGGTCATCATGAGGTTATAAAAGTCGATGCAACAGTGGTGAGAAGGAGGAAGAGTGACGGTCAGTGATTTAGGAAGAAGTGGTTAGATGTCTCAGAGTGGTGGTGAGAGCTAAGAAGTGAAGGAAGCAGTGCTAAGAGGTGTTTCTCAAGAGGTCTTAGAATCGTCGAAGAGGTCTACGAGTGGTGGTTGGATCTGAGTAGAGACTGGTACTATGCTGATAGTGAAACATCATTTACTTGTGAGGATGGACTTCACAATGTGTTTCAATAATATTTCTCAATTTCTTACAATCTATTGAGTGGACGTAGCCGCATCGGAGCTCACTACACTCAGGAAGGAAATGTAGGTCAACTCCAGGTTACATAAGAAGATAAGATTACAGCAGACTACTTCTGACATCAACTCAGTGGTTTTTCCAGGAATTTCAAGTTCAACAGTGGTGTGTGCATCCATCAGGTAATTACAGAATCCGACATGTTATGCTTTAATAACATGAAGAAGAATGTAATCCGCGGCGATAACATAATTCACTTCAAGTTCATGCCAACAGCTTTTTGTATTCAGATTAAATTTATTTTTTGATTGTTAGAAAAAATCGCACTGGGTATACACTGACTGACAGTGACAATGCAACACCAAGGAGGAGTGGTTCGAAAGGGATGAAAGTTGGGGAAAAAACAGAGACGGCACGGACGAATAATTGATGTTTATTTCAAACCGATATGCAGGTTACACAATGCGCACGGCATCGACTCAGTAGGATGTAGGACCACCGCGAGCGGCGATGCACGCAGAAACACGTCGAGGTACAGAGTCAATAAGAGTGCGGATGGTGTCCTGAGGGATGGTTCTCCATTCTCTGTCAACCATTTACCACAGTTGGTCGTCCGTACCAGGCTGGGGCAGAGTTTGCAAACGGCGTCCAATGAGATCCCACACGTGTTCGATTGGTGAGAGATCCGGAGAGTACGCTGGCCACGGAAGCATCTGTACACCTCGTAGAGCCTGTTGGGAGATGCGAGCAGTGTGTGGGCGGGCATTATCCTGCTGAAACAGAGCATTGGGCAGTCCCTGAAGGTACGGGAGTGCCACCGGCCGCAGTACATGCTGCACGTAGCGGTGGGCATTTAACGTGCCTTGAATACGCACTAGAGGTGACGTGGAATCATACGCAATAGCGCCCCAAACCATGATGCCGCGTTGTCTAGCGGTAGGGCGCTCCACAGTTACTGCCGGATTTGACCTTTCTCCACGCCGACGCCACACTCGTCTGCGGTGACTATCAATGACAGAACAGAAGCGTGACTCATCGGAGAACACGACGTTCCGCCATTCCCTCATCCAAGTCGCTCTAGCACGGCACCATGCCAGGCGTGCACGTCTATGCTGTGGAGTCAATGGTGGTCTTCTGAGCGGACGCCGGGAGTGCAGGCCACCTTCAACCAATCGACGGGAAATTGTTCTGGTCGATATTGGAACAGCCAGGGTGTCTTGCACATGCTGAAGAATGGCGGTTGACGTGGCGTGCGGGGCTGCCACCGCTTGGCGGCGGATGCGCCGATCCTCGCGTGCTGACGTCACTCGGGCTGCGCCTGGACCCCTCGCACGTGCCACATGTCCCTGCGCCATCCATCTTCGCCACAGGCGCTGCACCGTGGACACATCCCTATGGATATCGGCTGCGATTTGACGAAGCGACCAACCTGCCCTTCTCAGCCCGATCACCATACCCCTCGTAAAGTCGTCTGTCTGCTGGAAATGCCTCCGTTGACGGCGGCCTGGCATTCTTAGCTATACACGTGTCCTGTGGCACACGACAACACGTTCTACAATGACTGTCGGCTGAGAAATCACGGTACGAAGTGGGCCATTCGCCAACGCCATGTGCCATTTATCGTTCGCTACGTGCGCAGCACAGCGGCGCATTTCACATCATGAGCATACCTCAGTGACATCAGTCTACCGTGCAATTGGCATAAAGTTCTGACCACTCCTTCTTGGTGTTGCATTTGCTCTGTCAGTCAATGTATATTTTTGGTTAAATTAAAATACGGCAATGCTTGTTCATTGTGACGTAAATTATAGTCATAAACTCAAGTTTTATTTTAATTATAATAAGTAATTTCATTTCCAAGTACAATTCTCAGTTGTGGAAATGAAACCGTAATCTACCATTGTCCTGATCCATATTCCTGTATATTGCCAGATGTGTGAGTTTATCACCTCACGCCTTGAGATAATTGAGATAAGAAGCATGCTCTCCGAATTTCGTTGTTTCTTGCAACGAATGGCGCTCAACAAATGTAATGTATATTGTGTGAAGGAGATTAAGGTGTAAGAGTAGTGGTAGGAGTAGTCACAGTACTTGGACACGTATGAAGTTGCCTTTTGATCAAAACTAATCATCATGATTATTTCCGCTCGTGGGAATTTGACTGGAAGTATATTATGCTGCAACACGGCCGACTTGATGCGTCGCTCTAGCTAGCTCCTTACCGGCCTTGACAATCGGGTCCACATACTGTAATCGGAGTAGTTTCACAGCTCGACACGTGGCGCTGGCGGCCGACCTATTTGCGGTATAAATGCATACTTCTTTATGGAAAATATATTAACTTTGATTGCCGATTTATCGTAATTTAGAGTTATGGAGAATGTTACATAGGTTAATACTGTTAAAATGATTAATCCTAAAAGTTACTTTCGTTTATATTTGCCAAAATGATGTCGTGAAATGAAACTGCGGCGAGATGACTTAGTCCAGCTGACGTTCTGATATTGACTCTGATTGCCGATGTATCTTAATTTAGGGAATAAAAGAGTGTGTTACATTGACAATATTGTTAAAATGATTAATCCTAAAGGCTACTTTCATTGATATGTGTTAAAATAACGTCGTGAAATGAAACTGCGGAGGTTGGAGTAGTGCAACTGACGTTCCTTAATTGTGAGTAGTAATAGTAATCGTTTTTATTATCATGGCATTTAGATACATAGCAGAACTTACAACAATACTTTTGTCTTCTGATGTCAATATTGAGATTGAGAGTCATTGTTCAATTAGAGTTTTAAAATTTTTCAAGCGCTGCTCTCAGGAAGGGGGCTGGACAAAACATAAGTCTTACTTTTTCCATATTCGTTGTATGCATAACATAAATATTTTGACTCAAACATGTTTAAATTTTAATTTCAACATATATAGTTTCAGATTACATTTCATTCATACCTTTCACTAGAATATTAAATACCAGGCAAGTTGGCCGTGCTAAATTCAGACAATTTTTACTTGAAATGCAGTAAGGTGGAACAAGTTGGCCGCGCGGCGTGCAGCTGTGAGCTTGCATCCAGGAGATAGTGGGTTCGAACCCCACTGCCGGCAGCCCTGGAGATGGTTTTCCGTGGTTTTCCATTTTCACACCAAGCTGTACCTCAATTAAGGCCACGGCCGATTCCTTCCCACTGCTAGCCCTTTCCTATTCCACCGGCGTCATAAGACCTATCTGTGTCGGTGCGACGTAAAACAAATAGCGAAAAGGTGAAGAAGAAGAATTTAAATAAAAATTCAGTGAGAGGAAAGTATTTTGAGTAAATAAATTGTAAACTTTCTCTGCTCGATGATGATGTTTGTTGTCTAAAGGGGCCTAACATCTAGGTCATCGGCCCCATTGCTCAGGTAACAACTCTTCATACGTTGGCCTTACCGTCACAGCAGTAGCGATTCTTACTTGTCAATGTTTAAATGTTAAAGTTCAGATTATCTTGGATAAAAATGTGTTGTGTTGCTGTCATATGGCAAATACGACACCGCCTAAAGGATTGTTCAATGAAAGAAAATTCAAGGGTAAAAATACCTGATTAGCGTGATTAGCTGCCACTCCCGGAGGCCCGGGTTCGATTTTTGGCCCTGCCACGAAATTTCAAAAGTGGTACGATGGCTGGAACGGGGTCCACTCAGCCTTGGGAGGTCAACTGTGTAGAGGAGGGGTATCGATTCCCACCTCAGACATCCTCGAAGTAGTTTTCCATAGTTTCCCACTTCTTCTCCAAGCAAATGCCGGGATGGTAACTAACTTAAGGTCACGGCTGCTTCCTTCCCTCTTCCTTGTCTATGCCTTCCAATCTTCCCCTCCCCAACACAACGTCCCTGTTCAGCATAGAAGTTGCGGCTGCCTGGGCGAGGTACTGGTCATCCTACCCAGTTGTATCCTCCGGCCCTCGGTCTCACGCTCCAGGACACTACCTTTGAGGTGGTAGAGGTGGGATCTCTCACTGAGTCCGAGAGAAAAGCCAACCCTGGAGGGGTAAACAGAGTAAGAATAGAAAGAAAGAACGAAGGTAAATACCCGAAATAGAAACGGAAAACTAAGATGAGAGTGCTACCTGCTTTTAGCCACTCCGTAGTTTTGTCCTGGTCTACAGAGAATTCGTGAAATGATGGTGTCCCTTTGCTCTTTCTTTCCTGTTCGGAATACAAAAAAGGCACACAGCAATATATATTCGAATGTTTCCTGACACAGTTAAAGACAAGTAAATCACCACACCATTAAAAAACGAATTAGTCCATAAATTAAAATTCTTGTTCAGGACGAAGTTACAGCGAGAAATTTCTGCTCGAAGTACGAAAAGGTGCACAAGAATGTCACAAATTCCAAGATTTGTAAACATAATTAAAAAATATAAACACCACACTACACAATAAAAAATAAACTCACTACCGCATAACTATCAGATCTCAATATCAAGCCAACAAGCACCTCATTGCGAACACATTGCCAACATTTACGACAGCAAAACCATATAAATAAAACTGAAAATGCGCCAATTTGCGGTTATACAGCTTCCTGTCAGTGGGTAGTAGGCCAGCGCTCCAGCGGCAATACGGTGAAACTTTCCAATTACAGCTTTATGCCAGGCTTCACAAGCGATTGTCAAGGCCGGTATAAGGAGCGCAGCGAGCGATCCAGTCGGCCGTGGCTGCAAGCTCATAATTGCACGGTCCGCCACAGTAGCGCTGGCATTCAGTAGGCATGCTGTCGAGACTGTACTGCCATCCAGCAGCAACCACGGAACTGAATTCAGCTTCGTTTTCTCCATGCACGAACTAAAATGGGCGACTATTTTTTTTTTTTTTTTTTTTTTTTTGGAGAGTCATACAGGACAGAGCTACTTCTGTTATTGCTGGTGGATTTTTACATGTATTAAGAGAGGAAGAAGAAAACATGACGGTTTTATTTGATCCTGGGTGATCATGTCGTCGTGTGGCGATGACCTTGCCGCCTTCCATTCCTTTTTCAACTAGTTTTTTAAAAGAAGCTGTACGTAGTCATCCAGTTCTTGTTTACCCCGGAGATTAAACGATGAGAGAAGAAAACCGGATAATTGAAGGTTACCGAGTGGATTACATAAATTCGTCTGCTTTAATTGAACTGTTCAAATGTATGATATCCTACTATCGAAATTCCCTTAGTGCACAAGAAATTCGAATCACAAAGTGGTTGTAAACCTTGTCATTTTAACTTGTGAATGAACTACCTATTAGATGGGGCTTTAATGTAACTATTTTTAAAGTAATCGACGTGTTAAATCTTTTTATCTGAAACTCCCCATCAGGGAAGTTACTATATGGGTCGAAAATTGTTTCTTATGGCTTTTTCTGCTGTGTACTTATCCTTTCTGGGTGGGTAGCCATTTTGGATTTGGTTCGTAACGTGATCTGTCGCCATGGTTACACTATTTACATGTGGGTGGGCGTGATCTCTGTTGCTGTTTGACATTTGCCATTCGATGCCTCTTATGAGTAGACAGCTGACGTACGGTGTAGGAGATTGATGGAATCTTGTTCTTGGGGATATATGTGATTCAGTAAAGGCATCTCTATTTCTCCGTATGCACTGGCGTTTGTAAACTATTAATATTTAATTCTGGATTTCGTTTAATTTGGTGACTCATTGTACCTGTTGGTCAATTAATATTGAATTTAATTACCCCATTTCTATAGTTTGTTCTTGTGTAACTTTGGTTCTGTGGATTTTCATGCTAGTGAAACTTGCCTACAGTTGAAGTCAGTAAGAAACATTTTTCCACTCTCAATAAGCAATTGTGTGTAATCCTAGTTCTTGGAGTCACGTATTCTATAAAGTACTCCGTACCTTCGTTCATTTCTTTAAATATATAATTTACTGTTTGATTCAGATTGAGGATTTTCCTGGGGACTGGTTAGTGAATTCAGATTGTATTTCTTTTTCCCTTTCTCTTCCTAATTTTAACTTTAATGAACTTGAAAGTTCTATGATTAATTTAATACCTTTTTTAAAATTTGCCTAACTGAATTTTAACTTGATCTTTTATCACTATTTATTAATTTTCAGTCAATTAAAGTTTGTGCGTAACTTAAACATGAATTATTATTTTAGTCGGTAAGTATTATTTCTCGTCGAAACTACTCGACCTCTGTAAGGCTAGCGGTTTCCACGCCTTGCTACGATCTTCTCTTGGGAAAATCTTGGTAAGTGTTTTGCTTAATTTAATGTCCCTGATCGTGCAACTACTGTCGTATAATACCTCACTTGTAAGTAAGCGATACGTTTTACACTCATGTCAAGTTTGAAGAATTCTTCTGCCGGCCTGAGTGGCTCAGGCGGATGAGGCGCTGGCCTTCTGACCCCATCTTAGCAGGTTCGATCCTGGCTCAGTCCGGTGGTATTTGAAGGTGCTAAATACGTCAGCCTCGTGTCGGCAATTTGTTTCACGATAATTGGAACGAATGCTCCTCTGAAATGACTGAAGATACAACATCAGGTAACTGCTGAAGGAATGTTTTTTTATCAGTCACAGTCGTGTCCATGTGCGGTTATTTTAACTCTCGTAAATTAAATTTTACTGAAGTAGGCTATAAATATCCTACCGGTGCGAGATTTTCATGCTGTTATGAACACAGATATGTTTCAAAAGATCCCAACTTTAAGCGACATGAAAATATGAAAATATCTGTATTCGAGCAATGAATCAATAATATGATACTACCACAAAAATATAGAATAACACCTACAATTTTATGGCTGTAATGATCTAAGTAGAAATAAGAGAAGTTCTTCATTCTAACGAACATTTATGTCGTCGTTAGACTGGTGAAGAAAGACGCAGCTGTGCTTCACTTTCTTATAAAATGCACTTTACTTAATAAAATTTAGTGTAGTCCACGACTATAAAAATTATGAGAAGAGAATCTAAAGCAATAAGAGTCCACAAAGTTTGCGCATGATTTTATTCTGACAGACATTTAACATCAGCCTCTCTCTCTCTCTCTTAAGGATATAATAGCTAAAATGTCAATACCTCAAAATAAAATTTCAACGTATTTGGTGTATTCAGCACACATTGAAGAGATGTTTAGTTATTCTTCTTATTATTATTAATACGGATTTAATCCCTTTACCCTCCAGGGTTGTTTCTTTTTCCTCGGACTGAGCGTGGGATCCCACCTGTACCACCTCAATGACAATGTCCTGGAGCGTGAGACATTTGGACGAAGGATACAAGAGGGGAGGGCGACCACTTCTTCGCCCAGGTGGTCTCGTCTGCTAAGCTGAACAGGAACCACATGGAGGATGGAGAGATTGCAAATGATGGACAAGGAACTGGGACGGAAGCGGCCGTGGCCTTAACCCTAGAACTGCTGCAGGTTTTTCTGTCAAATGCTGCAGTTATTTTTCTCAACATACACCATGAAAATAAAATCATGCCTGTAATCCCATATTAATCCTAATAAATCCATATTATATACCAATAGAAAGCTAAGAGACTGATCTAAATGAAAATAATACATATAACGAAAAAATTTTCCACGATTTCTAACTATCGTAAAATGAAATTTAAAATTTTATTTTGACAAAGGAAACTGTTGAAATATTTTGCTCAAATAAAGCAATTTGTGATAGATAATTTATTTCTGAAACATGATATTCTGAAACGAACAAGTATTTTCTTACGTATTCCTCCACACTTATCCACTTTTCATTTCGTTTGCAAAATAAAACTCAAATTTTCTTCGAAACAAATTTTGAGTTCTTTTCACGAATTTCGAACCTACAGCTTATCTTAGTTTTCTTAGGTCAATTTCTTCTTTCCTGTGTTATGATCAAATTCCTTATAACAACGTGCAAAAATATCAACAGTTCACACTTATCCCTTCGCTGGTTTCTTCAAATATTGACGTACTACCAATAATAACATAACCTGCACCGACTTGAACATCATTCCGGTCATCGGAAATTCCCATTACTTCCGAGGCATCTTGTACTTCGCTGTCACTTTCACCATTTTCAGGAATAATTTTCTCGTCGGAATTAAAACAATAACCACTGTCACCATCAGTATTGTCACTAAGATCTTCGAAAATCGAGCGCTTGATTTCAGAATCGTCAACAAAGCGGGCTGCCATCTTGATTCTAAGAACATGTGAAAGTACTTTCATTTCTACAGCTAAATAAACTTTCCAGACCGATATTTGTGTTTCAAAGACTTTCAATATTGAAGATAAAAGTATAAGTATTCAGCTGGTATCTATATTATTGCCATCTGGTGACCAATTATAAACCTACGCGGAACAACGACACCGTCTCTCAGAAAGACGATCGCACTTGACAAAACAGTGCACCGTCTTCCAGAAAGACGGTCCGCAGTTCTAGGGTTAAGTTAGGTACCATTCCACCATTTGCCTGGAGGAGAAATGGGAAACCACTTCGAGGATGGCTGAGAAGGAGATCGAATCCCCCCTCCACTCCAGTGACCTTCCGAGGATGATTCAACACAGTTCCGGCCCTCGTAATTTTTTTCAAATTCGGTGGCAGATACGGGAATCAAACTCGGGCCTCCGGGGATGACAGGTAATCACAGTGAAATATACTTCACAGAGGCGGGCAGGGATGTTAAATACAAATCAAAAATGGCCAACCAAGCGGTAGTGGGTTCCGAAGCCAAAACCACCCTATATCGCGCCGGTTGCTCTATCCAATTCAGTGAAAAGAAAACCTACAACCTGTTTTCCAGTCAGTGATCGGGTCAGGAATCAAAAATGTTCAACCCAGTGGCCCCGTGGATCACCTTGCATTCGGGTGATAGATAGTTCGAACCCCACTGCTTTCTCTTGGCCCAGTATGCTCTCCGTGCGCCTGCTTCTTTCCATCCGTCTACTTAGGTCTGGTGGTCCCTGAAACCGGGCGAGTTGGCCGTGCGGTTTGCGTCCGTAAGATAGTCTTCAGTGATTTACCATGTTCACACCAGGCAAATGTTGTGGCTGTACCTTAATTAAGTTCACTGCCGATTCTTTCCCACTCCTGGGCTTTACCTGTCCCGTCGTCGCAGTAATACCTATATGTGTCGGTGCGACGTAAAGCAAGTTATAAAGAAAACAGCCCTGAAGATGATTTTCTGTGGTTTCCTTTTTTCACATTAGTCATATGCTGGGGCTGTACGTTAATTAATACCATGGTTGTACTTTCTTCTGACTCCTAGGCCTTTGCCATGCCTTCGTCACCACATATGACCTACCTGTGTCCGTGCGCCGTAAAGCAAATTGTATAGAACATTTTCGTTGTGTGCAGTTTCCTAGGCGACGGTATAAAGGACAATTCAATCTTAGCCTAGGAGTGGGTAAATGCAATATACATACATTCCTACAGCACGGTAGAGTACGGAATATGAACTCAACAAAATCTGTTCTGTTGGACTCCATATCAATATGTGGCTGGTAGGCGTGACAAGTCATAAGGGAAATATTGGGTGCAAAGAGCATTGTCACATTCGTGTCACTGCAGCAACGATATGTTGTAGCAAATACAAGAAAAACATTAGCGGATAATTATAAAACAGGGAGTATAAAGATTTTGCACTTCCCCTCACAGGCCGTGGGAATCCCCAAGCGAGCGCCTTATGCCTTGTGTCAAGCTTGGAGTGATAACAAGTGTTGACAGCTGGCATAGCAGTCTCCTAGTAACTGTTGGACTTTGAAGGTGTGTTGCGACATTATTGCGATGAGAATATTTTTCCTCAACTGTATACACAAGAAGAGAAACTAGTTAAAAAAGTGCGTTCGAAAATTCTATAAACAGTTCCCCCGGTTCTACAATACCATCAAAGTGTTAGCAAAGCAAAGCAAAGTCATCTCCGTTCCGGCCATGAAGGCCCTTGGAGGGGTGGAAGGTAAAGGCTTCCACTATTCGTAACCTCGGCACTTGATGGGGTAGAGTGGTTAGCTCTGCGCCCGGTCGCCTTTGCCCCCAGGAATTAACCCCAATGCACCTTCCAAAATGCTAAATAGTCTTTCTGCCAGTACTAAATCGCAGGTACGCAGAGATACTTAAATACACCATAGAATTGGATCAAACTCCTCACCAGTTAACTGCAAACAGCTGTACAGTTTCTGTTAGAGCGAAAAATAAGCCAATGAGGGGAAAAACAAACTATCGGTAACTATCGATAATAGGTAACTGACTATCGATGTATGACGATAATTTTCCGCCTCTAGCGGTCGACATCATTCTTACTTGTAACTGGAAAAGTTAGAATGAATCATGCGAGGAGCCCAGCTCCAGTGCCAATGTCGCTGTGTTCATTAAGGTTAGTGCGCTGGACTTTTGAGTTATGACTGTGTGGTAGTGTCTACTTCTTAATTTATGTTAAATGTGTTATTGCAGAGTTAGTGTAGTTGTGAACAATGGGGAAGCCTCAGTATAAACAGTGATTTAGAGACGAATGGCTTAAGGATGATATATATAATAAGCGGTTTCTAAAAGAAGAAGGAAATGCGACAAAAGTCTTTTGCAAATACTGTAAAACTCAACTAGCTGCTAAATTAGGAGATATTGAAAAATATAAGAACACTGCTAAACACATCCTTTAGTTCTAACAGGCACAAAACTTTAAATTTCAAACCAGGTAATCTTGAGACAAATTTAGTGGAAGGAAGAACGGCACTTTTCGTAGCAGAACATTGCTCGGTTCCCGTGGTTGACCATCTTAGCGAATTGTGTAAAGTAAATTTTCCCGATAGCGAAGGGATTAATTTGAAGTTGTATCGTACAAAATCCACTGCTGTAATACAAAACGTGTTAGCTCCTCATTTTGAAAAAGACTTGATAGATGATTTACGTGAAAGTGAAAACGGTTATAGTTTGTTGTTGGATGAAACGAATGATATTTCAGTTACCAAGTTACTAGGCATTGTTATAAGATACTACTAAAAAAGCAAAAGAGAGATTGTTGTGACATATCTATAGTTAGTAGAATTGTCGGAATGTACAGCTGATGCTATAGTTGAGGCTTTGGAGAAATGTCTGTGTAATAAAGGTTTGGATTTGACTAAATTACAAGCAATAGGAACAGGCAATGCGTCTGTTATGGTAGGCATAAATCATGGCACTTATGCAAAGTTAAAGGCTAAAGTGCCAAATCTACAATTAATCAGAAGCGTTTGTCACTTTCTACAATTGGCAGTTTCATATGCATCAGGGTGTTTGCCGAGGAACTTACATTTCCTCATAAGGGAAAGTTACAGTTGGTTTTCATAATCATTTCTACGGCAGGTAGTATACAAAGAACTATACGAGACAATAAATGAAGACGTCTCTCCCTTGAAATTAGTACAGTTAAACCAAACTCGGTGGTTGTCCGTCGAAAGTGCAGTGACAAGAATAATGCAACAGTGGACAGAGTTAAAAACACACTTTGAAATCGCTCGTCTTAAAAATCGCTGTTATACAGCCGATATTTTACGTATATATTCAATGTATAACCCTCAGAATTACTTGTACTTGTCTTTTCTGAAGCCAGTTTTGGGTGAAGTGCAGATCGTAAATAAGAAGTTCGAAAGTCGAAACCAAGATCCTACAAAATTATTAGGTGACCTAATCCTTCTCATTAAGTCATTGTGCACCAAGGTTCTACTACCCAGTGTCAAAGTAGATGTCCTGAAAACAGAAATTAATGATCATCTGGACCCAAAGCCCTACCTAGGTTATGATTTCGAAACTAAAGTATCATCATCCTCCCTTTCTGAAGACCAGCAGAAACAATTAGATGCGTGCAATTCATTGTTGAACTTATCCAACAATTGAGGCAACAATATGGGGATCCTTGAAAAAATGTCTCTCTTTTCACCTGAGAATTGTTTAAGGCCTTTTAAGTTGCAAATTATTGATACAGCACAACTCTTTTATGCTGACAATAATGTTATTGCGGTAGTAGGAAACCAGTGGAGAAATCTGCATCATATCCAGTGGACAGAAATTAAGAACACTGTGAAAATTTGGGCAGAAGTTGATTTGTATAGGGATTCAACCGGAGAAAACCCTTTCAGCGAACTAGCAAATTTAGCTATATCGACTCTCGTACTTCATCATTCTAATGCGGATGTGTCCAGCCATGTCAACACAACTAAAAATAAACTGAGAAGTAGAATGTCAATTCAAACTCTCCCGTCGATCACGTGTGTAAAATTTGGACCGAACAGGGCAGGTAAGTGCTGTTATACAGACGATTTACTGAAAAAAGTACTGCAGAAAATAGGCACATTAGAGTCATACAACTATCCAGGTCAAGTACCCTCAACTTCTACAGATCAGCCATAAATAAATATAGTACAGTTGTTTAATTTTTGTATATAGTTTGCAATTAAAGAGATTTATATTAGGATTACGATAATTGATAAAACACAGTGAACATTTTATTATCATAATAGTGCTAGTGACTTGTATTCAGTTGGTCATATGGCTAAAATATAGGCTAGACCTATATTCACCGAGCTCGATAGCTGCAGTCGCTTAAGTGCGGCCAGTATGCAGTATTTGGGAGATAGTAGGTTCGAACCCCACTGTCGGCAGCCCTGAAGATTGTTTTCCGTGGTTTCCCATTTTCACACTAGGCAAATGCTGGGGCTGTACCTTAATTAAGGCCACGGCCGCTTCCTTCCCACTCCCAGGCCTTTCCTCTCCCATCGTCGCCATAAGACCTATCTGTGTCGGTGCGACGTAAAGCAACTTGCAAAAAAAAAAAAAAAAAAAAAGACTTATATTCACAAGAGGACACCATTAGAGTTACTAAACTCCAGGGGCAGAACAGCACAACTGAAAGAAGGTAGTGCAATTTTAATATACTATCTTACTAAATCTGGAGAAATTGTACAGTTTTCAAGTCCAGATCTGGTGTTTTTAAAGTCCATGTGTGGTGATAATGAGTATCTAGGAGTTGGCGTCCCTGCCCTCATTATTGTAGAAGTCTTCCTCGTGAACAGTCGATATTTTCTTATGAAGACGCGGAGCGACGTTCTCTGAATAACGTATTGTTTTCTTAATACGACATGAGCCCAAAAGGCCGCATCAAGTCTACGGAGTTAAACTGATTGTCAAAACAGTATTAAATCCAGTTCTGCGTTCGAATATCAATATTTTACGAATGCATCTCAAGATTCGATTTCATATTGAATGACTTACGCCTATAATACCCATCGTTACATATCTGTCGCACTTATTCCCACAAGTTCCGCAAGACCCAAGCCAAACTTTTAACTTACTATCCAATGAGTCACATTTGTCTCAGAATTGAAGGTAGCATCCGGCGGAATGTTTTCTTAACTTCACTCTCGTGTAATTCTTAGAAACTTCATCGCGCCAGCTGGCATTGCTATGAAGTCATATTTCTGTGCCAGATTAAAACATTAAACTATTTGAGAATATTTACACATAGCGGCATACGCTCGTAGATAATGGAGAAAATTTAACTCTGGCAATAAGTTTGTATTATTCTCATGAGCTTCCGATTTTATCAGTTTATCATGTATTTCGATCATTTTCGATAATTGCATATCACTGCGTATCAGGAAATACAATTAAAACCATCTCTCAGCAAGTGTTGAATGTACAGTCAATAACAATGAATGAGTGTTAATAATAATTGATATTATTTGTTTTTACGTCCCACTAACTACTTTAACGGTTTTAAGAGACGCCGAGGCGCCGGAATTTAGTCCCGTAGGACTTCTTCTACGTGACAGTAAAACTATCGACACGAGACCCACTTAGTTGAGCACATTCAGATACCATCGGACTGAGCCAGGATCGAACCTGACAATTACGGGTCAAAACGCCAGCGGCTGAACCGTCTGAACCACTCAGATCGGCATAAAGAAGCGTATGTTGTAGTATAAGACGTTCTTCGCAGGTCTAGTTTGCTTGGAAATATTCGTACCTGTACCGCTGTGGTGTAGTGGTTAGTGCACTTATCTGCAACACTATGAGGCCAGTGTTCCATTCCCGGCACTGCCACGAAATTTGAAAAGTCGTACGAGGGCTGGAACGAGATCCACTCACCTTCGTGAAATCAACTGAGTAGAGGGGTTTCGACTACCACCTAAGCCATCCTCGAAGTGATTTTCCGTGGTTTCCCCGCTTCCCCTCCAGGCAAATGCCAGGGTGGTACCTAATTTAAGGCCACAGTCGCTTCCTTCCCTATTATCTGCTTCCTCCTCTAAAGGTCCCTGTTCGGCATAGCAGGTGAGGCCGCCTGGGCGAGGCACTGGTCCTCCTTCCCACCTGTATCCCCGACCACATGTCTCACGCTCCAGGATACTGTCCTTGAATCGGTAGAGGTGGGATTCCTCGCTGAGTCCGAGTTAGAAAACAACCCTGGAGGGTAAACGGATTAAATAATAATAATAATAATAATAATAATAATAATAATAATAATAATAATAATAATAACATGCCGGGCTGAGTGGCTCAGACCATTGAGGTACTGGTCTTCTGACCCCAAATTTGCGGGTTCGATCCTGGCTCAGCCGGTGGTATTTGAAGGTGCTTAAGTACGTCAGCTTCGTATCGGTAGATTTACTGGCACGTAAATGAACTCCTGCGAGACTAAATTCCGGCACCTCAGCGTCTCCAGAAACCGCTTAAAATGTAGTTAGTGGGACGTAAAGCAAATAACATAATAAATAATAATAATAATAATAATAATAATAATAATAATAATGACTGTATTATATTAATGAGCTTCGTATTTGAACAGGTTGACATGTATTTCGATATTTTCATACCAGTGATTCTTAAAAAATGTATAATTATTACTTTTAAAACCATTTCTCAACATGTACTGAATGTACAGTCGCTAAAAGTAATACTAAATGAGCGTATGGTATTGTATCAGTTCCTCGCAGGTCTACTTTTCTCAGAAACGCTTGTACTTGTAGATATAATGTTTGTTGTGTGTATCCACAGTGGTTATATCAACATGTGAGGTGAATTATATGATTGCGTTTATTTAAATTAAGTGTGATAAATATTAAATCCGAAGAGCATTCCATTTTTTCATCATGCACCCTAACAAATACGTCACATCAAGGATGTGAGTTAAAATTGTCGTGGAGTTTGAATGGAACAAAGATAAATCTGAGGTTATAAAAAAACAATTGTAATGAAAGTTAAACTTTTATTACATGCTAATTTATACAGTCTGGGCACTGGAGTGTTAAGCCACTCTGGAGATAACTTTTTTAAATATTTTTATTGTCAGACACGTGTACTAACTACATCCCCCAGCTGAGTATGACATTGGTTCCATATACTGGTGTAAGACCTTCCTTGTCCAACCTTTGCAGTCCGATTTGAGGAAATATTTCTCTCCATTTCCAATTCACATTTATCGCTCTTCGTACTATGCCCGCGATCTCTTGTTCTGTTTTCATATACTATTCCAGTATATGCTGGCAGTTATTCGTAGTTTGGAATCTATATTATATAAATAAAATTGTTTCTGTTTGTCTGTCTGTTTGTTCCACCATCACGTCGAAACGGCTGGATAGATCTCAACCAAACTTCATATTTAGGGTATACTCATCCCGGGGAAGGTTTTAATAGGCATATTATTTTAAAATCCTTGAATAGACGGGGGGTTTATAGGAAAACCAGAATGGTTTTTCCACCATCACGTCGAAACGGCTGGATAGATCTCAACCAAATTTCATATTTAGAGTATACTCATCCCGGGGAAGTTTTCCATATGCATATCATTTTAAAATATTTGAATAGACGGGGGGTTTATAGGAAGATCAGAATGGTTTTTCCACCATCACGACGAAACGGCTGGATAGATCTCAACCAAACTTCGTATTTAGAGTATACTCATCCCAGGGAAGGTTTTGATATACATATCATTTTAAAATCTTTGAATAGACGGGGGGTTTATAGGAAAACCAGAACGTTTTTTCCACCATCACGTCGAAACGGCTTGATAGATCTCAACCAAACTTCATATTTAGAGTAAACTCATCCCGGGGAAGGTTTCGATATGCATATCATTTTAAAATCCTTGAATAGACGGGGGGTTTATAGGAAAAACCATGTTCGTAATTTACCTTACTCTTCACATGACGGAGAAATTTACAATTTTCTGCTGCTATCATGCTCCGCATTTTGTGACCGACAGACCGACAACGAACCTACAGGTTACCATGGCAACGTCTCTGACTGCATGCCAGTAGGGAAGTAACGTATTGCCATTTTCCTCATCATGCTTTTAAATTCGTGGTTGTTCCTTGGGTAGATGGCAAGAGAGGCGTCAATCGGCTCATCTGCGGGATATTGGCGGAATATCGTTCGAGGTTATAACCGCCCTCGAATAGATTAAGTAATAACACCATTAGTCATCTTCTTATTTGTTTACCTAAGAATCACTGGACCTAAATTTCTCCTCTGTTACCGCTCTATTATATCCATAACTCACACTAGCATAATTTATTGAGGGGCATTTGATTTTCCAATACATTCACTTGGCATTTACATATTTGTCGTTATCCGGCTGTCCTCAGTTATAATCCATTTTCTATTAGTTTCAACATTCTTAACTGTATTATTTTCTTCCTTAATTACGCCGTATGTACGTGAGTGCTAGAAACTACTGGATGCGTTTCCACCAAGATTCGTATTTAGAATACATGTGTCCTTGATAGGTTTTAGGGCAAATATTGTTTCTAAATCCCTGAACTGACTGGGGGTTTATACGAAACCGAAACCGTGATTTTGCACTTCCAAAAAATATACACAACCAAACTTTATGGAAGTCTACCTACCTTGGTAGAAATTCATTTCTAAACCTTTTTTTCTCATGTGCATCATTTCGATACGAGGATTAATAAGAGAGATATCATTAACGGACCGTTTTTCTGTACAAGTCCCATCGGACTTGACTCACGAGCGGGTGCGTGTAAAGTGTATTCCTTACAACTTGAAAACTACTGAAGACATTCGAACCAAAATTTATATTTAGCATCCACCTGTCCAAAGGAAGGTTTTAAACGTAAATAACATTTCATGTTCCGGAATGGATTGGCGGTTTATAGGGAACCGAAATAGTGATTTTACTCTTCCACAATATATACAGAACAAGACCAACCTGACTGGAAATCGACCAAACCTGATGGAATTCCACCTCTAAACCTTTTTTTTCATGTCCTTTTCTTCGTCAGGAGGATTAATAAGGGAGATATCATGAATGGTCACTTTTGCAGGTTAAGTCCAGAGGACATAGCCCAAAAGGTGTTTTACATGGAGCAGATTCCTTATCTATATAAATCAAATCGTAACGACTGTGTGCCTCTACACTGACTATTTTGGCGAAATTTTCGTACAGCTTTCCGTTTAAGGGGTAATAATAACCATCTCCATAATTTTTGGTTTAGTTTCCTGAAAGTCCTAATTTTTACCCGCCTCGCCCAAAATCCACATTGTGGCATAATCTGCCAGAAGAATAAGAAGATAATTGAAATTTGACAAAATTATACGTTTTAGCCTGTAACGAATGGAAAAATCCTATATCATTAAATTTTTCATTTTTTATCCCCGAAGAATATCGAAATATGCAGGCAATTTTAATTATGGTGCAGACCTTCGGAAATTCCTATCACATAACGGACTGCACAATCTCCGTTCAATTTGGAATGATCTACAACCTTGGTCGTATGACTTTTTGCCGTATCTGTATCCCTTTTACGTTTGATTTTTCTCTATTAATCGATGTTAAGTCAATTTGGAATTTTCACAGCATAATTCATACTTTCGATTACTCATGTGAAATACAGAATCATCAAACTCTTCACGAAAATTGGTCCACCCAGTAGCCATATGTGAGCCAAATGCTATGTATGTAGCTGTCACATAATTATCCGAAAAGTAATGTAATGTGAGACAATCTTACAAAAACGATACCCTGTTCCACGTTTCTAATTCAATCTGACCCAAGAATAGATGACATATCATAGGACCAGCCATTTAGGCCACTAAATCCGGCGTGTTTTATGGTATAATCCTTTGTCGATATGACGTACGTTTAGTAGCAGTTAATCTGTAAATGAAGGTCTTCAATGTTGTAAACACGCATATACTTTCGTATGTCGATCCATATATATTCACTGATGTCGATTTGTAGCGATCGAGAAAGGGTGGGTCTGCTATTGTAATCAGTACTCCCCACACGCACTTTGACTGGCAGTATGAAAGGGTTCCTTTTCCAACTCCTGTGTAACTGTCATTAGTAAGGAAGGCCTACAATAGTAATGAATAGTTCCCTTCTCGATTTGACTTGCAGAAGGCAAGTGAGCATGCAGTTTTGTTTATAACTCCCCTACCCGATTGTGTTTGGCAGTAGGCAAGGGTGCCCGCCATTATAAAGAAATGTCCTCATCTAAAATGTGACTGGCATTAGGCATAGTGGCCCGCTATTTTGATGGAAACTCACCAACTTGGTGTGACTTGCAGTAAGGTAGCTGGAAGTAGGAAAATGGACCTGGCATTATAATGATAACTGCACAACTCAACTTCGAGTGATAGTAGGGTAATTGCCTGCCTTTATAATAAAAATTCCTCAACTGTAATCTGTCTGGAAGTAGGAAAGGGGGCTGCCATTTTAACGATACTCCCCAAATCGATTCTGTCCGCGTAGTAGGCAATGGGGCCTGCAATTATAATGTAAACTTCCCAACTCGATTGTGAATGGCAGTAGACAAGTGAGCCTGCCGTTATATCACAAATACATAACAAACTTTTTACATTGGAAACAACGTACGGGGACCTCCCCATGCTCTTTCTCGGATAACGCTAAGAGGCATGCAATTTTAAAACAATCTTATTTACTGCATGTACACTATTTACTTCGATATTCGAATACAATGTAGAATACCGTAGCGAAGCACGGGTACATTCGCTAGTCTGTCTATATAAATAAAATTGTAGGGGGTCCGCTGTCTGTAATTTCTTTTGTTTTGCCAATTTTTCAGATATTTATCCGTTTTAGGTCAACTCAAGACCGAATCGGTGGTTTTTACGTTTCGTGTCTGTTTGTTTGTCAGTCTGTTTGTCTGTCTGTTTGTCTGTCTGTTTGTCTGTTCCACCATCACGTCGAAACGGCTGGATAGATCTCAACCAAACTTCATATTTAGAGTATACTCATCCCGGGGAAGGTTTCGATATGCATATCGTCTTAAAATCTTCGAATACACGGGGGAATTATAGGAAAACCAGAATGGTTTTTCCACCATCACGTCGAAACGGCTGGATAGATCTCAACCAAATTTCACATTTAGAGTATACTCATCCCGGGGAAGTTTTCCATATGCATATCATTTTACAATATTTAAATATACGGGGGTTTATAGGAAAACCAGAATGTTTTTTCCACCATCACGTCGAAACGGCTGGATAGATCACAATCAAACTTCATATTTAGAGTATAATCATCCCGGGGAAGGTTCCGATATGCATATTATTTTAAAATCTTTGAATAGATGGGGGTTTATAGGAAAACCAGAATGGTTTTCCTCCATTTTCTCTTATACTATTGATTTTCTGTAAACTTAGTTTACCGTACGTGAAACGTCTTTTCATTATAAACAACTTTCGTTATGTTCATAATTTACCTTACTCTTCACATGACGGAGGAATTTACAATTTTCCGCTGGTATCATTCTCTGCATTGAGTGACCGACAGACCGACAACGAACCTACAGATTACCATGGCAACGTCTCTGACTGCATGCCAGCAGGGATGTAACGTATTGCCATTTTCCTCATCATGCTTTTAAATTCGTGGTTGTTCCTTGGGTAGAAGGCAAGAGAAGCGTCAATCGGCCCATCTGCGGGATATTGGCGGAATATCGTTGGATGTTACAACCGCCCACGAATAGATTATGTAATAACACCATTAGTCATCTTCCTATTATTTGTTTACCTAAGAATCACTGGACCTACATTTCTCCTCTGTTACTGCTTTATTATATCCATAACTCACACTAGCATAATTTATCGAGGGGCATTTGATTTTCCAATACATTCACTTGGCATTAAATATTTGTCGTTATCCGGCTCTCCTCAATTATAATCCATTTTCTATTACTTTCGACTTTCTTAACTGTATTATTTTCTTCCTTAGTTACGCCGTATGTACGCGAGTGCTACGAACTGCTGGATGTATTTCCACCAAGACTCATATTTAGAATACACCTGTCCTTGATAGGTTTTAGGGCATGGGGGTTTGTACGAAACCGAAACAGTGATTTTGCACTTCCACAAAATATACACAACCAAACTTGATAGAAATCTACCTACCTTGGTAGAAATTAATTTCAAAACCTTTTTTCTCATGTGCATCATTTCGATACGAGGATTAATAAGAGAGATATCATTAACGGACCGTTTTTCTGTACAAGTACCATCGGACTTAACTCACGAGCGGGTGCGTGTAAAGCGTATTCCTTACAACTTGAAAACTACTGAAGACATTCGAACCAAAATTTATATTTAGCATCAACCTGTCCAAAGGTAGGTTTTAAACGTAAATAACATTTCATATTCCGGAATGGACTGGCGGTTTATAGGGAACCGAAATGGTGATTTTACTCTTCCACAATATATACAGGACAAGACCAACCTGACTGGAAATCGACCAAACCTGATGGAATTCCACCTCTAAACCTTTTTTTTCATGTGCATTTTTTCGTCAGGAGGATTAATAAGGGAGATATCATGAATGGTCACTTTTGCAGGTTAAGTCCAGCGGACATAGCCCGAAAGGTGTTTTACATGGAGCATATTCCTTATCTATATAAATCAAATCGTAACGACTGTGTGCCTATACACTGACTATTTTGGCGAAATTTTCGTACAGCTTTCCGTTTAAGGGGTAATAATGACCATCTCCATAATTTTTGGTTTAGTTTCCTGAAAGTCCTAATTTTTACCCGCCTCGCCCAAAATCCAGATTGCGGCATAATCTGCCAGAAGAAAAAGAAGATAATTGAAATTTGACAAAATTATACGTTTTAGCCTGAAACGAACGGAAAACATCCTATATCATTAAATTTTTCACTTTTTATCCCCGAAGAATATTGAAATATGCAGGCAATTTTAATTATGGTGCAGACCTTCGGAAATTCCTATCACATAACGGAGTGCACAATCTCAGTTCAGTTTGGAATGATCTACAACCTTCGTCTTATGACTTTTTGCCGTATCTGTATCCCTTTTACGTTTGATTTTTCTCTATTAATCGTTGTTAAGTCAATTTGGAATTTTCACAAGCATAATTCATACTTTCGATTACTTATATGAAATACAGAATCATTAAACTCTTCACGAAAATTGGCCCACCCAGTAGCCATATGTGAGCCAAATGCTATGTATGCTGCTGTCACATAATTATCCGAAAAGTAATGTAATGTGAGATAATCTTACAAAACCTTTACCCTGTTCCATGTTTCTAACTCAATCTGACCCAAGAATAGATGACATATCACAGGACTAGCCAGGTAGGTCACTAAATCCGGCTAGTTTTATGGTATAATCCTTTGTCGATATGACGTACGTTTAGTAGCCGTTAATCTGTAAATGAAGGTCTTCAATATTGTGAACACGCATATACTTTCGTATGTCGATCTATATGTATTCACTGATGTCGATTTGTAGCGATCGAGAAAGGGTGGGTCTGCTATTGTAATCAGTACTCCCCACACCGACTTTGACTGGCAGTAGGAAAGGGTTCCTTTTCCAACTCCTGTGTAATTGTCATTAGTAAGGAAGGCTTTGCAGAAGGCAAGTGAGCATGCAGTTTTGTTTAAATTTCCCCTACCCGATTGTGTTTGCCAGTAGGCAAGGGTGCCCGCCATTATAAAGAAATGTCCTCATCTAAAATGTGACTGGCATTAGGCATAGTGGCCTGCTATTTTGATGGAAACTCACCAACTTAGTGTGACTGGCAGTAAGCTGGCTGGAAGTAGGAAAATGGGCCTGGCATTATAATGATAACTGCACGACTCAATTTCGAGTGATAGTAGGGTAATTGCCTGCCATTATAATAAAAACTGTAATCTGTGTGGAAGTAGGAAAGGGGGGCTGCCATTTTAACGAAAACTCCCAAAATCGATTCTGCCCGCGTAGTAGGCAATGGGGCCTACAATTATAATGTAAACTTTCCAACTCGATTGTGAATGCCAGTAGGAAAGTGAGCCTGCCGTTATATCACAAATCCGTAACAAACACTTTACATTGGAAACAACGTACGGGGACCTCCCCATGCTCTTTCTCGGATAACGCTAAGAGACATGCAATTTTAAAACAATCTTATTTACTGCATGTACACTATTTACCTCGATATTCGAATACAATGTAGAATACCGTAACGAAGCACGGGTACATTCGCTAGTTCAATATAATATGGCAGACCTCCAGGGGGTTTGTCACCCCTTAAGATGATAGCAAGTGCCACCTCTCTCCTGTTTTACTTCCATATATAATATATTTGTAATCACAAAGTTAATCATTTGTGACTACCTACTCTCACACTGTTTCATCAGAACGTAACTTCCTTTATTAATTTAAGCGCTTTCAAGTAAATTCCAACATTGAAAAGGTAATTGTTGAAGAAATATTTGGATAGTTAAATGTTCCTAATCGTTCAGTATTTATAACGACACATAAGCCTAATAATGGGGTAACTACTGTATTTCTAAAACTAATTAAGAATACAATTATGTCTTATGGTGAGTGGGATAGGAAATGATAGGAAAGTGGAATCCCGGCATTTACCTGGTGTGAAAACGGGAAACCACTGAAAACTATCTTCAGGGCTGCCGGCAGTAGGGTTCGAACCCACTATCTCCTGGATTCTAGCTGATAATTACTTGACTCAAACCACCCTGCCACTTGCTCGGTAAAAAAGAAAAAATGCTTCCGATATGACTGTCATACACACAGTGCTCCCTAAAATTGGGAAACTGATCGGGGCGTGGATAGTACACCCAAACGTTCTGTGCGCAGTTTTCTATTTATATACTTCTCAATTTTGAACGGCGAGCCTTACCTGGCTCATCCCATGCAGAGCAACTATCGCCATGTTTGTATATCAGCAGGGATACTGAATCTAATCACGGCCGACTGGATCCCTTGCTCCTCAGCTAGAGCGACTCATCAAGTCGGCCGTGATCTAATACAAGTAGTTCTCAAAATGTTCACCATGCGTGAATACACGCTGAAACACACCATATAATTGAGGCGTTTACATAAGAAACTTAGTAAGAGCCAAAGATTGATTTTTTAAAACTCAAATTGTCTTATGGCTGGTGGTCATCCCAAAATTTGTGTAACGCCACAGCATGTGTGACAAAAGTGACGCCACAGTAGTCGTTATCGTAGCCTTGGTCGCCAAAGATGCCGCGGCTGTGGATTTGTATAAATATTGTGTGTTGAAATGGAAAGTGTACCGTCTGTGACGTCACAATAGTCTTGAGCGTAGGCCTTGGTCGTCAAAGATGCCGCGGCTGTGGATTTGTATAAATATTGTATGTTGAAATGGAAAGTGTACCGTCTGTGACGTCACAATAGTCTTTAGCGTAGGCCTTGGTCACCAAATATGCTGCGGCTGTGGGTTTGTACAAATAGTGTGTGTTGGAATAGAAAGTGTACCCTCAATGATGTCCCATTAGTCCTACCGTAGGCCTTAGTCGCAAAAGATGAAAGATATATTCATGATCATTAGCTTTTCGGGAAGGGAAATGGTCTTCGTATAAACCGTACAGCTCCGAGATGGAAGCATCGAGCTCGGATCATGAGTGCAGTCCGGCATTTGAAGACCTCTGCCACACAGTATAGCATCATCTGCAAAAGAACCTTGTCTCTGATTCCAGTTTTTAGTTAAATTACTTAAATATATAACATTACATAAACATCCAATAATATTGCTTTGAGGAACTCCCCTTTCAATTGTTACTTCACCTACTCTTATTCTCTGAGAGCTATTCTGTAAAGATATGGTCATCCATTTAGTTACTCTTTGGTCTTGTCCAAATGCACTAATTTTCGTGAATAAGGTAGAAAGAACCAACGCCAACACTACAGAGAAAGTAGGTAGTCCATAGCTAATTCACGGCCGATTGGATCCCTCGATGCGCTCCTTATACTGGCCTTGACAATCGCTTGTGAAGCCCAGCATAAAGCTGTAATTGGAAAGTTTGGAGCTAGGTAGAGCGACGCATCTAGTCAGCGGTGGCACTGCCTTCTTGATGTCCAGGCCGTACTGTAACGAGCGCGGGAAAGCAATAAGCTGATCGTTAGGGGGGAAGTTTAGCACATGAGTTAGTAGAGTTAAACATAGATTTTCGCAGTTTTATTGAATTTTTTAACGATGGCTGCATGTTTACTGAGATATATGTGAGAATGAGTCGGCATCGACTGCATTATTACGTGGAAAGTCGTTAATTAGTGAAGAAAACTTAGTGTGAGCGTGTATTTATGTAAAGCTATAGGTTAAGAAGATCGTTCTTCAGTGTTTTCATTTTGTAGTTTATTTGTGTAAAGTTATATTTATAGTGTAAAATTAATTGAGTTTGTGCATTCTGTGTTTTATTATTAACCACGACTTGTATATACTTCAATTAAAATGATCAGGGAGGGAAATCACCATGCCTAAGAGTTGCAGTGTGCCTGGCTGCAAAGCCAATTATAAACAAGGGGAGTAAACTCCGGTATTTGTGTTTCCTTCCGATGAAGAACTAGTTAAGTTATGGAAGAAGGCTATTCCCAGGGAGAATTTAATAGTTAATCAAAACACAGTTTTGTGTATCAAGCACTTTCCAGAAAATCACATCCTGAGAGAAATATGAGTGTCTCGTCCAGATGGTGAGTTAAATTTTTTTATTATGTCATAAACATGGGTAACATTAGGTAGGTCCTATATTTTTATGTAATCAGACCTATGGCTTATCTGAATTCGGTGTATTTGAAAATTCAAGTCTTATTTATGAGTATCATCGAGCTCGATAGCTGCAGTCGCTTAAGTGCGGCCAGTATCCAGTATTAGGGAGACAGTGGGTTCGAAACACACTGTCGGCAGCCCTGAAAATGGTTTTCCGTGGTTTCCCATTTCCACGCCAGGCAAATGCTGGGGCTGTACCTTAATTAAGGCCACGGCCGCTTCCTTCCCATTCCTAGACCTTTCCTGTCCCATCGTCGCCGTAAGACCTATCTGCGTCAGTGCGACGAAAAGAAAATAGCAATATATATATTTATATATGAATATCAAACAGCAGTGTGATTTATGTAAATCTTATCCTCTGACAGATTCAGATATATATGAATTACCTCCAGAAGTAAGATATCTGAATTTCCTAAATCGAGGGGCCTAAAGTATCCATCAGACATGTCAATAGAACTTGGAATTGAGGTGTACAAAGTATTTTGTGTGTTAGTGTCAGATACATATAAGATGGTATTTCTAAATTCAGACAATCCTAAATGTGTCACAAAATCCTTGGCTTTGGAGTCAATGCAGTTGGCAGATTCCCTAGTCATTTGAGACTGCGGGAAGAAATTGGAAGACCTGGCCGGACAGTGTATATACATATATTTGGGTGAATATAGTTTTAAATAACTTTTTCAAAATTCACACCGACTTGTGTGTTCAACAAAGTGCTTCAAAGAGAGCAGACCTACTCCATACTGGTGTAACTTCCTGTAAGAGGTCCAGGAAAGCTGCAGTGTTCATGGGGTGGAAACAATGAGGTACAGAAATAATTTATATTTGTAATAAATAGTAATGGTAATTGGCTGCATGTTTTCTGTCAGTGTGTATGATGTGAATGTTCCAGTTGACCAGAAAATTGATAAAATCGCAAGAATATGTCTCAAAGTGTTAGGCTGTACTCACGCAAACGAACGTATGTACGCGAGAAATAGAACGTTACGAAGAAGAATATGCATTTTATGTCAGAATTAACAAATATTTGACAATAGGTTTTGGTTTTATAAGGTGTTAACAGTCCTTTAAGTAATTTAAACGAGTGTGTTATTCAAGCGGAGCAAATGCGTATCGCCTTCAAGTCCCCCCCAAAGCGTGACGTCATCAGAGGTACAGTACGGCCTGGACAGTACGAAGGCAGTGGCCATGGCTAGTTAGAACAGC
This sequence comes from Anabrus simplex, assembly GCF_040414725.1. Lineage (NCBI taxonomy): Eukaryota > Metazoa > Arthropoda > Insecta > Orthoptera > Tettigoniidae > Anabrus > Anabrus simplex. Next base: position 501,951,213 of record NC_090267.1, read on the forward strand.
TTGAAAATATTCCCACTAGATCGCTCCTTTGGCAAGTACCAGTCTCTTGGTACAGATAACATAGTAACTGCTTTTGGCACTTGCTACCTTTCCCATATCAACACCTGTTTGAATGTCGGACACGTTTGAAGACTCAAGGCATGGAGTTCCACAACCTGGTCCCTAACGGCATGCCTGACTCAAAACGGAATACTAAATACGGACTGTGCTCCATTCCAACTAACAACTAAACGTAGCTCGAAAATGCTTGATCGTAGAGCAAACATTCATAGAGATTTCTTGTATTGTTTTGGGGTGCCGGTAACGATGGAGATCCTCCCAATTGATCTGTCTCTGAACACATCGGTACGGAATTCCTTTACACATATAGCGAAATGCCCTCGCGCTCCATCTATCTGGAACCAGATTCGACCAAAAAGTCTCAAATATGTTTTTGAAGACCCTCTGACTCATGACACCTTGCCAGTGAAACTTACCTCGCCATGCTGCTTGACTGGAACGTTACCGGCACTCCTCAATGGCCACCCCGCAGTTTCGATCTGACGTTCTGTGAAATGCTTCATGAGGACACATCGCCCACAATCGTTATCAGACGACCGATGTTCTCAAAGATGCTGTTCGGAATGCATTTACTTCCATCACGCGAACAATGCTGCGGAGAATTTCACATCGCTCCTGAGGGTGAATAATACTGTTACATTGTCAACTCACCTTCATCGCATTCGCCATTTTCCGCTGCTTTATTCCCGGCATTTGACATCCGCACACTGCCACAAATAAAGGACTCCTGCCAACCGATTATCTGAGTAAAACCTGGATGACGTCATCGATTTCATGGATGTTCTTGGCGTTTCCAGTGTCGTGTTTCATGATTTCCCCTGTACCTCCCCTGTCCAATTGACCTATATAAGCAGCTCTCTTTGTCTGCTGTTTCGAGGCGTTCTCGGTATTTGCAGAGAGGGAAATTTTTTTTTGTTACGCTGATGTAAATTTTCACACCAATATGGGAGTTATTCTTAGACCTCGCATGGCTATGTTCTCGAGTGGTTGTACTCTATTATGTGCCCGTAAGGGGGTAGCTGGATGTCAAATTCCTCTGTTTGGAACGCTGTTCGAATTTATGTGAAAATGAACTTTCTGTGTGCCAATACCCTCGAAAACTTCAGGTACTTCAAAATTTGTTTGCATTCTTGAACCTGTTTACGTTTATCCCGTTGGGCTACATGCATCTGCGTTACATCCAGTGTTTTATAGAAGTAATTTGAAATAGCGCACCATTTTCTAATCAGGTGAATTCTTACGGTACGCCCGGACTTTGTAATTTGTAACTTAAAATGCTGATCTTTAATACTTTCTCCTATTTTATTGCTTTCTTGTCTTCCCTAATATTTCTTGTTTCTCGTTGTACAGTTGGTTGGAAAACATCTGTTCTGTTTATTGAATGTAATTGTAAATGTTGTTCGGATGAAATTTAAATTGTCGCTATCACCGATCTCTGTAACATTTCATTCGTGATTTGTTGTGAGAAGTGTTCTAATATTTTGATATTTTGGTGCTGTACTATTCCTAACGTGTTGTGTCTTCTCTTTCAATACATCTATTTCGTTAATCAGAAGTTTCCAATTCTTGTTCATCCCCGAGTGTCCTTGTACTTTTCTGACTGCTTGTACATTGCTATTTATATCTTCCCCATTTGTAGCATCCACGGTATACATCTCGTTGTCGAGCACTTGAATATGTCGCTTCCACGATCACCTTTTATCTTTCGTAAATAATTATAATAACCTACCGCCTTAATACTGTGCCAGGAAAATGATGATGTGCACACAGATCGCCGGGAGTGAATGGTGGTTACCTTCCGTATTTACTTGTCCACCCTCCTCTCTTCTTCTTCCTCTTCTTTATCTGATTACCCTCCAGGGTCGGTTTTTCCCTCGGACTCAGCGAGGGATCCCACCTCTACCGCCTCAAGGGCAGTGTCCTGGAACGTGAGACATTGTGTCGGAGGATACAACTGGGGAGGATGGCCAGTACCTCGCCCAGGTGGCCTCACCTGCTATGTTGAACAGGGGCCTTGCTGGGGATGGGAATATCGGAAGGGATAGACAAGGAAGAGGGAAGGAAGCGGCCGCGGCCCTATGTTAGGTACCATCCCGGCATTTGCCTGCATGAGATGTGGGAAACCACGGAAAACGACTTCCAGGATGGCTGAGGTGGGAATCGAACCCACCTCTACTCAGTTGACCTCCCGAGGCTAAGTGGACCCCGTTCCGGCCCTCGTACTACTTTTCAAATTTCGTGGCAGGATCGGGAATCGAACCCGGGCCTTCGGGGATGGCAGCTAATCACACTAACCACTACACCACAGAGGCGAACCCACCCTCCTCTCATCATATATAGGCCTATGCTTTTGGAAAAACACTTTGCAAGGATGCCTAGAAAGTGGGGTGGTGGTGGTGGCGGGGGGGGGGGGTGTAGCATACTTTAGAATGTGGTATCTTTCCGCAGGCTTCAACAAACTTGTAATCCATTAGTAAGTATTTATTGTTAAAAGATGACGCTGCCTTCCGTAGAATAATTTCGCATTTTCTATATTAAATTTCTACCGTATCAATAACACAAAGGTGTTCAGTACCTAACGAGTACTAGCTTAAAACTGAGTCTTTATATTTCCCCAAAACGACATTATATGATTTTATAGCAGACATTTTTATAGTTATTCACTAAAACATCCACTAGTTATAAACAGGAAGGAGTTATTTTATATTTTAAAAATTTCTTTTGTGAGTAATTCGTTATCTCAAGTAGGTTGCTTACCCGTTCTGAGGTTGAGATTAAACTACGCTCAGCATTGCGAATTATGTGACCGAGGTGTAGCTTTCAGCATAATTACAAATGTTCACCGTTGTTCACATTTTGCATCCATCATCAGCTGAAAGCTATTAAACTGCAAGGAGGGATTCAGTTAGGTACAGATATAATAAGCAGTTTGGTCTACGCTGAGGTCCTCGTCTTAATGGCAGATTGTCCCGAGCCTGCAATCTAATATCTTGTAAGTTGAAAATAGCTGCAATGAGTATGGTATGGAAATTAGTCTTTCAAAGAACAAACGGATGTCAATAGGTACCAAATCCGAGCATGCCTGTGGCTATGATCGTTAAGGCGTTGAAGTCTACACGGTCTGACGTCGTGGTTAGCCTGTTCGAGTCGCGTTCGTCGAAAATACTTTCACTATCGGAATGTTGGCCGGCAAGGTATAGGAGGTGGTGGTATACAATTTCTAATCACTAGATTGCGTGCCACAAGTCTGGATTAAATTCCAAACCTCTTCGCAGTGTTCATATGGAGGGAGGGCAAATTATTATGAGGATGGGGACGTTAAGCCTTCAGCATACTACTCGGTGTTGTTCAACAGGTGTAGACTCTGTGCCGGCACTGCATTTCACCCTCTCCCTTCCTACCATCATCTATCATCTATATATATAAAATAAGAGTTTTGTCTGTACATTGCTCAGAATTTGAAAATAATGGTATTTCTGTATCGGTCATGTCCATAGTAACAAGAAAAGGCACTTTTTACTTTTCCGTAATTTATGTCTGTCTGTCTGTCTGTCTGTCTGTCTGTCTGTCTGTCTGTCTGTCTGTCTGTCTGTCTGTCTGTCTGTCTGTCTGTCTGTCTGTCTGTCTGTCTGTCTGTCTGTCTGTCTGTCTGTCTGTACACGCATCACGAGAAAACGGTTGAAGAGAATTTAATGAAAATCGGTATGTGAAGTCGGCGGATGAGCCTCTACAATCTAGGCTATAAATCATTTTACTCACGCTGACTGAAATGGTAGTTTAGGGGAAGGCCTAAAATTGAATTCTCATCTATTTATGTTATTAGTGGTCGTATTTTAAAGAAAATGGGTATGCAGAGTTGGGGAATAAATTGCTACAATCTAGGCTGTCAATAATTGTATTCACGCTGAGAAAAATGGTAGTTTAGGGGAAGGCCTAAAATTTAATTCTCAAATATTGTTATTAGTAGTCCTATCTTGATGAAAATCGGTATGAAAAGTCAGGAAATAAGTCGCTATAGTCTAGGCTGTAAATTATTTTAGTCACGCTGAATGAAATAGTAGTTTAGGGGAAGGCCTAAAATATAATTCTCAAATATTTCTTATTGGAGGTGTAATCGATGAATGCTACATAACTAAGGTTATATAGTATTAAATTTCCTATTATTCATGTCTTGTACATTGTTACTGTACTGGCTATGATCACAAAGATATTCATGAATTTGGATTTTTGTTACTAAGTCCATATCAGCGCCGAGTAATGAGAAAATGGGTAAACAGTATTTAATGAAAATCGGTATGTAAAGTCGGAGAATAAGAAACTACAGTTTACGGTATAAAATATTTTACAAATCACAGAGTCGAAAGAAAACTAAATGTGTAGGCCTACAATATAGAAAGCTCATAACATTGATCAACAATAACATTACACTGACCATTGTTTGTCGTGATGTGTTTTTTTTGTCTTCTGTTGCTCCTCATCTCCGGTAGATAGGATTACTGCTGCGTACAGAGTACTTTTTATTTGATTTACGTCGCACCCACATAGATAGGTTTTATGGTGACGAAGGGCTAGGAGTGCTTTACCGGGCGAGTTGGCCGTGCGCGTAGAGGCGCGCGGCTGTGAGCTTGCATCCGGGAGATAGTAGGTTCGAATTCCACTATCGGCAGCCCTGAAGATGGTTTTCCGTGGTTTCCCATTTTCACACCAGGCAAATGCTGGGGCTGTACCTTAATTAAGGCCACGGCCGCTTCCTTCCAACTCTTAGGTCTTTCCTATCCCATCGTCGCCATAAGACCTATCTGTGTCGGTGCGACGTAAAGCCCCTAGCAAAAAAAAAAGGAGTGCCTTAGGCCCTAATTAAGGTACAGGCCCAGCATTTGACTGGTGTGAAAGTGGGAAACCACGGAATACCATCTTCAGCGCTGCCGACAATTGGGTTCGATTCCACTATCTCTCGGATGCAAGCTCACAGCTGCGCACCGCTAACCACACGGCCAACTCGCCCAGTCGTACAGAATGTAACAGCCTGCCTGAATATTGATGGGAAGTAGCTGGGGAGTTAGATAACTTTCTTCTTTAGCATGCCATTCCCCTGGTTTATAAATTTTCTGATACTACTGGTACGTAACACACTGGATCATCATAGCATTCGGGCTATTCAATCCCTACTCTGAGGCACTGATTGGAATGAACAGTGTGCATATTTAGCGGAATAATGGCAGATGAGTGTTCATGGCAATCTGCGACCTGGTCATCCCAGCTCTGGAACTTTGGACTATTAGATTGGCACCGCAATCTAACCGCAGCACTGTTCGTTAAAAGTGATAAAACGTGCGGCTTTCCATTTGATCGAGTATTTTATATGATAGCATTGCTTTTAATCGCTACATTCATACTTACGTTTTTGTAATGTCCTATGTTGATTTCAGTTAGGAAACCACAAAGTCAGTCTTTCTGAGAATCCCGTAGCCAAGCACGGGTACATCAGCTAGTATCACAATAATAAGGCAAACACACCTAGCCAACAATGGAAACAATCTTCGAGAACGGGACCGCTAAACTGAGAATGTTGCTATTCTATAATTTTAAATTCATCCACGTTTTTCCATCACTTATCACATACATTTCACCTGGCACGTTGTCTCCTCTCAAACTTGGTTTCTCAAGCTTTATCGCTCCCCTCCTAGCCTTTTGTGCTGATGGTGTTTCTACAAAGTCAGCCTGAATTTTCAACACAGTGATTTCGTCTTGTTTTTGAATTGTTGTCAAACTAAAAAGAATTAGTTGAAGACTTCCGCAACTTCACTATTAGCACTTACTGTTTCGTTTCCGTCTGTATCATTTTTCTCGTCTTTTCTCTTAGGTTTAGCATACTTTTGGATTCAATTGTGTTTTATATTAACTCGTTCTTTTTCACTGAATTTGTCTCAGCGAGTTATTTATTGCTCCATCTAGTGATGTAAACATTGTATATTGTTATTGTTTTTATTTCCGTCGTGTCTCTTTTATTTTGTCCCTTCATTATATTTTAGCACATTTTTAGCTTGTATTATGTAGATTACTTTTACTTCGAATGATTCGAAACATGTTTGAATTTTATTGTTCCATCTAATGATGGAATTATATTTTGTATTGAATGAAGAGAATACATTTAATTTTTCCTTTGTAAAGTGAAAACCGTCAATACGGAATGATTCTAATATCTTGTAATGACTCAGTGCTTCTCATATTTCCTTGGCTGACGGTAGCATCGCAACGTTTAGTGTCTTTAGACTGAAACAGATTACTGAACTTGTCATGCCAGATCTTCATAAAAATGTATTTCGAGAACGTTGGATTCCTCGGCTCTAAGATTTTGAAGGGGTTCTTCTTAGCTTGTTCTACAAGCTTCTCTGCTGTTTCCCCAAAATATGTCCTTTTTTGTTTCTCTGATCAGCGGTCTGTAGCTCTGTCTTTTAATGGAGTATTCCTACAGGGAGGATTCACAGGATGACATTAACGCTGCGCGCAGCGATTGAATCTCTGTTTTCCTGAACTGGTAACAGGCTGCGTTAAACCAGGGCTTGGCTTTCCTGATAAATGTCGGTATTACTGTCGTTGCACTGGACATGATGTCCTCTAGTTCCTGTAGGGCGGTGTCAATATGCCCATGCTGTATGCACTGTATTACCTCTGTGATCAAGAGGGTGGATTCTTCGATCGTTTATATATCCAGTGCTGTGGTCCGCTTTATGTTATGAGATATAGTAGGGATACTTTGCTTTGTCACTACAGGCAGATGTTTCCTGACAATATTCTTCTGTATCCCTTGCGCTGCGTTTGTCACATTCTTCATATTTGAGAATACTAAATCGATCGTGCTACTTCCGTTGTGGCAGATGTATGTCTTCTCTGTATAAGAGATAATCAGACTCAGACCTTCTCTTTGAATGAATCCGAGAAATGCCTCTGACTTAGTGTTGTCAATATCGACTCTGCAATTATTGTCTCCAGCGGGTATAAACAGTTCCTATTGTCCCACCTTGTTGAATCCAATGTTAATGATATCTATAATATCTTCATCTCTATACCAAGGCTGGATACACACACATATGATCGAACACAGACTTGCTATAACCACTATCACCTCTGATGTCTTGTATTCCACAGTGAACAGGTGAAATCTCGGCTTCAGCAGGCAGGTGATTCCACCGGATGGCCTGCCTTTTAGTCCCTGAAGAGCAAGAACATTGATGTTGTAGAAACCTTCAAAGTGCCGGTCCTTCTTTAGAAAGGTTTCCGTTAGGATTACAGTGTCAAAGTCTTTGAGTTCGTCCATTGGGGACGTGCTTAGACCATTCACTGATCCTTCTATAGTCCACATCATTGTTCTGATATTCTCGGTCATAGTTTCCTCCCGCGGGTCGGATTCTTGAACCTTAGTATCTCCGAAAAAGACAACGATCCCTCTCGGCCTTTGGCTTCGAAGGGAACGCCCACTTTGAATGCTTTGTTCTCGCCCGCTGTGGTCAGCTCTTCACATTCTATCTTCCCTTCAAAGTCTGACTCGTTGGCTAAATGGTCAGCGTACTTTAACCTTAATTGCTTAACTACAATGGCTCGGGGGCTGGGTGTGTGTTTTCAGCATTAGAAATCATCCTAGGTAGGGCCCTCATCTTCACAGACATGCAGGTCGCCTAATAGGCCGTGTACGAGAAAAAGGCTCGCACCAGGCCTCTCCGGAGGACATACGCCATTATTATTCCCTTCAATTCCATTTTCCTTTAGATGTTCAAACAGAGTATCCTTATCGACGGATCGATGTATGCAGCCTTCCCATCTCCAGCTCTGAATTTGCTATTTGCTATTTTCAAGTATTTTTGACCCAGTTATGGTGTGCGCTCCCTTGGACTTCCTCCTTCTTCTTTCCTGTACTTCCCACTCCACTTCTTCCTCGAAAGTATCAACATTGTATTGACTAACGACTTGTATATCTACAGACGTAGGTTCTATGTTTGTGTTTGTCTTCTTAGAATCTGTCTCTACTTGTTCTTTACTCTTCTGTACTAAAACCCCGTCTTTCTCCTTCAGCGTTCTCTTTCGTGCTTGCTGCGATACTACGGCGGCGACAATGTTCACATGGGAGTAGAATTCTGCCCCTTGGGTTCTCCCAAGATGACTGTTTCCGGTTTTAGGACCATTAGGAATAAATATGGGGCTGGTAGTCTTCTCCTTATTCGGGTGCTCAATATTGTTTGAAAATTCTTGGCATAGTGTTAATTTTATCTCATCCCTCAGTAGATCCGTCACGTTCTCTTTAATTTCGCTTAAAACTGTCTCCATAAATGTCTTGATCTTTTCCAGCAGTTGATTATCCACATCTTGAAACTTAAAACTTTTGTTTTGCATCCGGAACATACAGGACTTACAGACCCTCCTTTTGAAGACATCGAATTCTTCCCTTGTAATTCCGCTGCATTTTTCATATATTTCGGACTGCAAAGAGTTCTCCTCTGAGTTTATGATTTTCCTACAGATGTCGCACTCGTCCATGGACATGTCACTTGTATCCTAGTCTAACTTATGATCTCTATGGAATGTCAAAATGGCGGCTTAGTGTTGATGGTCTACGGATAAAATTTCGATTCTCTTTATTCAATGATTTCAAAAATTATCAAGCTGGATAACACGCACAGAAGCATATACCACTACGATAAATGTAATTTTCAAAACTTACACTCTCATGCACTTCTTATGCACTTAACCACTTAACCACTGGTATTGTACATCACAAAACACTACGGAACTGCACAAGCCATTCTCTATCATTTGAAGAGAAAGCGAAATTATGGAGATAACAAAACATATTTAAAATGGAGGGACGTTTCACATAATCATAGTCTACAGATTTTTACAGAAAATCAATAGTGTATGAGAAAATATAATTGAACTTTTGATTCTCATTATTAAGAATTAAATAATACTTAAGTTTGATACCTGAAAACAAATTTAGTTAAGTGAAATACAATAAAGTAAGAGAATATATCCTTTATTTATTCCTAAAAATTACAATCCTTTTCTTAATCATCGTTATCCGGTCGATTAGATTAGCAGTTTGCCTTTTCCTACAGCTTCGAGCGCAAAGTATCAATTAAGCCCTTTTAACTACATTCCGTGTGGACATATTTCAAAAAAATAAAAGGAATGGCTAATGGTATTGAACCAGGGAACGCATACAGAAGGAATAATGTAATTTGGCAATACGATTCGAATAAAAAAGGAACGAATAAAGAAACAAGCGATTTTAGGTTGTTTATTCGAAACTGCATTTAGGCCGGAGGTATTTTCGAAATTTCATTTAATTTTCAGTTTGATAGAGCTATCAAAGACTCACAATTTGAAATCGTTTCGGGCCCTTTAGGCCTTCAAATTTCAGCACAATTGAGGAAATTGCTTAATTTTACGTTTTTCGTAGTGTGCCAGGAAAGGTTTTCAACATTAAAACTAAAAATAAAAAATAAATGAATACAATTGCTTATAAAATATAAAATGAATGCACACAACTGTTGCACTACGTCTTGTCACTGTACCTAAGAATCTGGAATATAAAAATTGAGCTATGAATACGAAACGCTGGTTTTCAAATATACCATAAACAACATTTTAAAAATTCAAGAACCAATGAATATCTGGACTTTAAAACTTGGTCATTGCTACATACTTATATGATAAACGTTATTTAAAATTTTGAGTGAAAACGACTCAGTAGAAGAAGAGGTGGAACCTCACCTAACAACTATCGGGGAAGAACACCAGAGGTAGGCCGATATTGGGGAACATTAATGGAGGACATCGGCTGCTCGCAAAAGAAAGGACGAATGTAGAGAGACGTGGCGTGCTGGTTGATGACAAAAGAAGAAGAAGAAATCAGAAGCTCGGTGTAGCGTACAATAACGATGTTGCATAGCAAATTACGCTATTGATTGTTTTAATGTTTAAAAGTAACATGGTTTTAGAAGAGGAAAGGGAACGCGTCAATCAATATTGGCATTGAGGCAAGTGATAGAAAAACAAAATACAAAGGTTAAACTAACGTTTATAGCATTTGTTGATCTGTAGGAGGCGTTTGACAACGAAAATTGGAATGTTTCATTCAGCATTCTTCAACAAATAGGTATCAGCTTTTAAACACAAAATTGGAGTAATTCGCTGTGGTAATACAGAAGGACAATCTCACATTGAAAAAGGGGTCAAACAAGGATTGTTCCTTATCTATTCAACATATATGCAGAAAAAGTAGTGGACAGGGTAAGAGAGAAACTAGAAACTGGAGTAACTCTTCAAAGTAATAAAACTGACATGTCAAGATTTGCAGATGACACGGTATTCATTGCAGAGAGAGAGAGAGAGAGAGGAAGATTTACAAATGATTCTTCATATGTTGAATAAAAAACTGGAAAAAATACAACATGAACATAAATATCGATAAAACGAAAAATTAACATGCAGTAGACGAAAAATAAAATGCACAGCAATGAATTGGGAAACAAAACATTACAGGAAGTGTCTGAATTTATATATTTAGGAAGTAAAATCACGAGTGAAGGAAAAAGTCGTATCTTTACCATGTCATTTTCTTGTGTTATACGACAATGAATTTGTATTTTATCGTACTATACGATCTTAAAGTGCGTGATGACGGTATGTCAACATCATCGACCGCGCGGGTTTCAATAAGTTATGTCATCGGACAAGTGTCTGGTTTAAATATCAGCCGTCGGCTAACCTTTAAGGAATATTATGTTTCCATTCAATTATTATATTATTGAGGATTGTGTGCGCGTGATATTTTTATTCTTTGGAATGTATTTCTCCTATATTTTACCGAAAGTGTTTGCTACATTTTTCATGAGGGAGCAGGCTCATCTGTCATATTAATGCTACGCTGACGATACTGAACCATATCATCACATGCTTCATTGGCAAATTTTATTCGTGATAGAACACTGTGGACTTATTGCGCAACATGGCTTTGTGTGGGAGTCTGTTTGGGAGACGGTTAGATACCTGACCACGCTAGCATAAGATGAGCGGCCCGTGGATGACTTCAGACAACGAACTTTGTTTAAATTTGAACGTGGTTGCTGGAAACCGCCGCAGTATTCTTTGTCAAGCCAGTTTCGAAATCCGCCAATCACGAGCTAGTATGAGGACTCTGCGAACGGCCGAACCGCAATGGCAGAATAACCAACCATCTAACTGCATCTTTGAACCAGTTTCCATCTATGATAATAATCTGTCGTTGCGCCGATATTCCACAGTTCTGATGTGTCCAGATAGATAAGTGTAATTTTTCTGATGCCTGAGAACATATTTGGGGCATACGTAAGGCATAGGTGTTATTTCGCATTTGTCAACAGCTTCTTATTCAAACTAAACCGCCGCTCAACAGACTTTCTATTCTTGAGAAGGGAGTTCCGTTATTTGAAAAACTCGAAGAGTCTTTATAACTGCCAGTAACAAGGGAGCGTCACCTCATTCTCTGCCTGAACTTCGTGCCGTAAAGTCGCTTGCACGCCGAGACTATATTTACCGGAGGACGCTCTTTTCTTATGTTTGAGAACTGAGCCAGTGATCCGGGTTCGAGTAAATTCAATCAATAACTGTGATCAACTGTGGCACAATGTATGTGCAGTATTTTAATTCGATCCGGGAGTGATCCGTATATATGCAATAATAAAAATTCGCGGGTGCGATCGGGAACTCTCGTAATCGTGTGTCGCGTTGCCGCGCCAAGGACTCTTCACGTCCGGGCCGAATTGCCCTTAAATTAATGGTGAGCTGGACGAACTAATTTCTGCTTGCAGGTCGTAGTCAATTGACGGCCAAGCATTAAGGGCGTGATCTCACACACGTGTGTGACTAGCGGCGAAGAAACGGTGCCTAATTCAACTGTTACAGGTGCAACATCAATCAGCGCTATGGAGCCCACGCCGAGCATCGATGGACTGACTTCCCACATCCGGAAGACTGGGGCGACCATGGCCTAAGTTCGTGATGACGCCAGTGGCCATGTAAACATCATGGGTGATGAAGCCGGCGCAAGATAAGCACTTTGTCATTTTTTAGCATGCCTGGGTAATAGTTGCACACTAGCTTAGATCAGATGTAATTAAATAAATTTCAAGTTAATTCTCAGCCAGAGGGCACAGTGGTTCTTCAATTCAAGTTACAGTTACATGCGTCCTGGGCTGATGCATGCTTTTATTTTCCTTTTATCTTTTTTTAAGTTAGTTTAGATGGGGTTAAGGGTGTGTCAGTGTAGATATAGGAGTGTTTTCATGTGTTTTGTTTTCCAGAGTATTCCAATATGTGGTCGATATGCAAGCTCTGATCGTCATTTACAGAGGCTATACGCCGGTGATGATGTATGGGAGATAAGTTTACAGCTGTAGTTTCTTTCATTTTTTTATTTCTCATGCATGTGAATTTCAGCTGTGGTCAGTAAGCAGAATAGCGGAGATTCAACGTTGTTAGGTAAAGTCATTACTACACAAGGGAAGGGCGAATAACGGTTCTTATCGAACAACTGATCGGCCATGTAAGACGCCGGAAGTGCACGTTACAGATGAATGTTAACCTGGGGCTGGTTATGTGAGCCGAGTGGAATCACGAGTATATTGATGAGTAATTCAGGGGTTGATAGATTGAGACATGTGAAGGAGGCTGGAATTGCCGTAGTCATGACATAAGGAGGACGAGAACCCGTGTACTGCAAAATGAAAGACCCGAGTATGGTCTCAGGATTTACAGTAGGTGATGTGGGTATTCATATAAGAGAGGCTGACGCCCGTCTTGAAGTGCTTTTATTTTAAAGCTGCGAATTGAGATCGCAGGTCATTATAAGGAAGAAGCAGTAATAGTGCTGCGAATGTTGTGAATTTATCCTTGTCTCCGAACGAGAGTTAGCAGGTAGAGACCAACCCTTTTCTTGAGAAGTCAAGTGTACCGCCCAAGGCCGTGTTTCCATAGAGTGCTAGGTGGACCGTTATTCGCATTCTCTCCCGACAAGTCAAGAAGTTACAGGTAACAGCTGTTTGCGACAGTGAAAGTGGTCCTTAAGGGATTGCCCTTGCGTCTGACTTATGGACGTAAGCCATGTACGTGCCTGCTGGGGAGGATCCCGCTGACCACATGTGGAGCATTTATGCATATTTCCTGTTGTTATTTTTCAGGTTACATACTCCCACTTTATTTACATATGTTATAATGCTTATCTGGTTTGTTCCATGATTTCTGTGAGATGGTGACGACTGGGTTGTTTTGTTTGTGTTTGTTTATTTCCTTTGCATTAGGTGTCGGCGTGACCAGCGTTGCATTAGATTATTTGTGTGTTTTATTAGCTCGTTTGCTAAATAGATGGTCGTTGGCATTCATGCCATCCAATTGCTATGTGGACGGCCACATATTTAGAATCTGTGTAGTCATAAGTTGCAGCTCAGGGCTAGTGTTGAATTGAATTGATTTTGTTATTGATATGTAAATATGTATAGTTTGGATCGGCTACTAGTGTGTTTAACTATTTACCGCGGTCATGTATAGACACTTTCCGAAGCGCATCCCACAAGGGAATCATGACATTGAAGCGAATCTTGCGTCGACTTAAAGTAAACGTATTCATCCGAAGTCAGTTCCAAGTCGTGTCTTTCTTCCTATAGGAATTCGAGAAATTGTGTGTTCTAACATGGACATGTGCGGGGCACATATTTTACCTTGGTTTTATGAGGCCATCAGGCTTAATTTATATATATATATTTCATGTCGTAGTGAATGGGTTAATGTCTTGAATAAATCCATTTTACCCCCCCATTTCTCTGTCTTATTCACGTAGTCTATGTACCCGACTTCCTGTCATGTACCTTTGGTATATTGCTCGTTACGAGTTTTGAATTAAGTCTGCCCATATCATTTTTTTTCTTCGAACGGTAACCACGTCTCTGCCGCGACTATCCCGGGATATTATGAAGACGGGTACGGTACAATACGGATAGCTTCCTTTTGGATTCAATTTCATACTTTTAAGGGAGGACGTTGTCTGATTATTATATTTACGTGTGGTTCCAGTCATTTATGAGAATTTGCCCGTGATATTTTGGACGGATCTGGCGAATTCTTTTCGATATTTTACCTCTCACATTGTGCAATGTCGAGAAATGTTGCATGGATTATGGTGATTATATGTGCTATATGGGGGCGAATCTTCGCATCTCTATGAACAGAAGCACATGTAATCTATTTTCCGCGATGTGTGCAATAATGAATGGATATTTAGGAATAATTTATCGTCATTATGATGTATTTACGAGTAGATGTTTTCGTGAGAGAACCATAGGCGATAGCGTCTTCATAAAATATTATTGAACCACGAGATAAACCACATGTGAGCGTATGAGATGGTTAGAGCCTTTTTGTCGTACTGGATGAGCGTCATCGCAATAATATCAAAATCGTAGCTGTATAATATTACTCAATTCCTCGATATTTGATAAATTTTGGTAACGTCCTGAGTTCGATGCAGATATCGACGATATTATTAGTCACCATACCCAGACTATTTGTAATGGATGGATTACTTATAGGTGCAAACCATTATTTATGGTAGTCTTCCATTTCCATGAAATGAACGTATAACGTGTAGACGTGCGTGTGTATTTCCTTGGTGGATGATGGTAACGGAAGACTTACTACGTGCATTTTTATTTTGTTATTTCCACAAGTTGAGTGATTTTATTTTTATTGTAAATTATTGAGGTGTGTGTTACCATCGTTGTTCTGAGTTTCGGCGTTGTGTTAAGGTCATTACACATGGTTAAAGATTTAATTTAGTTACAAATATATATTTTTTCTTTCTTGCTTACTTTTATCACGTAAAGTCACATGTATTCTGAGGTTACGCTGAACAGATAATCACTGAAAGGTCGAGTTAAATTGGAGAAATAATTAGCTAGTGAAATTAAGTTTAAAATAGGATTTTATTTGGTATTTTCGTCTTTTTGACCAGTCATACAACTTAAGCATTTAAAATATTGTTCCAGTTTTTCCGGCATGATTTGACATGCGTACGAGCATCATTCTCTAAGCAAAATCAAATTTAACATTAAAAAGTAATATTCGATAAAATATGACTTTTATGAAAACAATTTTTGTCAGAATTAATAAGAAATAATTATCATGTACCATCCCATCTGCTTTAATTTTTGGATGTTCAGCAAGAGTTAACGTAAAATTAAAATTTTAGTGATCATCTCACACAATCATAATTCTTAGGACGGAATTATTTTGCAATAAATCATCCACCATTGATTTGTATTTCGATGGTTCATTATTTACTGATATCTGCCCATTTCCTTGATCCACATCATCTTCTTTATGGAACATGTCAATCCCTTACTGAGCACAACTGAGGGTGTCTTGTGTCTCTAATGTGTTAGTCGTGGCTTAAACGGGCAGAATATATACCAGTCCACTATAATGTACCATGTTCTTTTCTAATGTCCCCATGGATGTACTTCCAAGGTTTGGGGGTAATGAAATAATACACATGAAATGTTTTGGTGATAGAATGCAATATTATATCACGTGGAGGAATGGCAAACCATGGTACTTAAGTAGATGAGCTGTGTATATTCTGAAATAATGGGTACATCGTCAGCATCCTCCCCCAAACCCACCCGCACGACCACACTGTAAAAGTCGGTGCGGAGAAAAGATCAGTGGCCACTTTCCGCAAGGAAGGCGGCCATGCCTGGCTAAGAAGCCGGCAATATTTCTGGTCGACGACCGGGAGGTGGTCCTTTGAGGAAGAGAGCATCAAGAGCAATAATTAACACTGTTTTTTTTAAACTACTACTGTCAAATGTACCCGTGCTTCGCTACGGTATTCTACAATGTATACGAATATTGAAGTAAATACTGTACATGCAGTAAATAAGATTGTTTTAAAATGTCTCTTAGCGTTACCCGAGAAACAGCATGGAGAGGTCCCCATACGTTGTTTCCAATGTAAAGTGCTTGTTACGGACTTGTGATGATAACGACAGGCTCACTTGCCTACTGCCATTCACAATCGAGTTGGGAAGTTTACATTATAATTGCAGGCCCCATTGCCTACTGCGCGGTCACAATCGATTTGGGGAGTTTCCATTACAATGGCAGCCCCCTTTCCTACTTCCAGACATATTACAAATTGAGGAGTTTTTATTATAATGGCAGGAAACTTCACTACAACCAGTCAAAATTGAGTTGTACAGTTATCATTATAATGACATTCCCCTTTTCCAACTGCCAGCCAGCTTACTGCCAGTCACACCAAGTTGGTGAGTTTCTATCAAAATAACAGTTCAGTATGCCTAATGCCAGTCATATTTTAGATGGGTACATCTGTTTATAACTGCGGGAATGCTTGCAACAGCCACACACAATCGGGTAAGGGGAGTTTTAAACAAAACTGCATGCTCCCTTGCCTTCTGCAAGTCAAATCGAGAAGTGAATTATTCATTACAATGGTAGGCCTGCCTTATTAATGCCAGTTATACAGGAACTGGAGAAGTCCGACTCGTTGGCTGAATGGTCAGCGTACTGGCCTTCGGTTCAGAGGGTCCCGGGTTCGATTCCCGGCCGGGTCGGGGATTTTAATCGCTTCTGATTAATTCTTCTGGCTCGGGGACTGGGTGTATATGTCCGTCCCAACACTCTCCTCATCATATTCAGACAACATACTACACTACCACCCACCACAGAAACACGCAATAGTACTTACATCCCTCCATAGAGGGTTGGCGTCAGGAAGGGCATCCGGCCGTAAAACAGGGCCAAATCCACATGTGCGACGCAGTTCGCACCCGCGACCCCACAGGTGTGGGAAAAAGCGGCAGGAAAAGAAGATACAGGAATTGGAGAAGGACCCCGTTCCTACTGCCAGTCAAAGTTGGTGTGAGGAGTACTGATTACAATAGCAGACACACCCTTTCTCGATCGCTACAAAATCGACATCAGTGAATATATGTAGTTCGACGTACGAAAGTATGTGCTTGTTTACAATATTGCAGACCTTCACTTACAGATTAACTGCTGCTAAACGGTACATCATATCGAGAAAGGATTATACCATCAGACGCCGGTCTTATGATATCTCATCTATTCATGGGTCAGATTGAGTTAGAAATGTGGAATAGGGTAAAATTTGTGTAAGATTATCTCACATTGCATTGCTTTTCGGATAATTAAGTGACAACTACACACATAGCATTTGGCTCATATATGGCTACTGGGTGGACCAATTTTCGTGTAGAGTTTGATGATTCTATCTTACCTATAAGTGATGGAAAGTATGAATTATGTATGTGAAAAGTCCAAATTTACTTAACGTCGAGAAATAGAGAAAAATCAAACGTAAAAGGGATAGAAATACGACAAAAGGTCGTAAGACCAAGGTTGTAGATCACTCCAAATTGAACGGGGATTGTGCCATCCGTTATGTGATAATACTTCCCGAAGGTCTGCACCATCATTAAAATTGCCTCCGTATTTCGATATTCTTCGGGATAAAAAGGGAGAAATTTAAAGATCTTGGAAGTTTTCCGTCCGTTACAGGCTAAAACGTATAATTACGCCAAATTTCAATATCCTTCTTCGACTGGCAGATTATGCCGCAATCTGGGTTTTCGGTGAGGAGTGTATAAATTAGGACTTTCAAGAAACTAAACCAAAAAATATGCAGATGGATATTATTACCTCTTAAACGTGTAGCTGTACGAAAATTTCGCCAAAATAGTCAATGTACAGGCACACAGTCGTTACGATTTTATTTACATAGATAGATAAGGAACCTGCTCCACGTACAACACCTTTTGGGCTATATCCGCTGGACTTAACCTGAAAAACGGACCGTTTATGATATCTCCCTTATTAATCCTCCTGTCGAAAAAATGCACATAAAGAAAAGTTTTAGGGATGGAATTCCATTACATTTGGTCGATTTCCAGTCAGGTTGGTCTTGTACTGTATATATTGTGTAAGAGTAAAATCACCATTTCGGTTCCCTATAAACCGCGAGTCCATTCCGGGAACATGAAATGTTATTGACGATTAACACCTACAGTTGGACAGGTGGATGTTAATGTAAAGTTTGACTCAAATGTCTTCAGTAGTTTTCAAGTTGTAAAAAATACGCTTTACACGCACCCGCTCTTGAGTTAAGTCCAGTGGGACTTGTACCGGAAAATGGTCCGTTAATGATATCTCCCTTATGAATTCTCGTACTGAAATGATGCACATGAGGAAAAAGTCTTAGAAATTAATTTCTATTAAGGCAGGTAAATTTACATTAAGTTTGGTTGTGTATATTTTGTGGGAATGCAAAATCACGGTTTCGGTTTCGTATAATCCCCCAGTCAATTCAGGGATTTAGAAACAATATTTGCCCTAAAACCTACCAAAGGTCAGGTGGATTCTAAATATCAAGTTTGGTGGAAATATATCCAGTAGTTTCCAAGTTATAGACAAACAGACAAACAAACAAACAAACAGACAGACACCAAAACTGAATATATGCAGATGGTCATTATTACACCTGAAACGGATAACTGTGCGGAAATTTCGCCAATGTACAGACACACTCTAGAAGTGCAGACCTTTATTTCGATAGTTACTGCTTTGAAACCGTACGACGTATCTACAAACGGACTTCACCATCAGACGCCCCTTTCAGTGCTCTAACATGGTTGGTCCTATGACATCTTCTCGTATCTCCTATATTTATGGGTTAGATTGAGTTAGAGTCATTGAATGGGGTGAAATTTTGTACAGTTTTCACATACTACTTTATATTTTTGATACTCATGTGACAGTTAGAATAATAAAATTTGGCTATAACATGGCCAATGGTCATGTCAATGTGCGTGCCGAATGTCATGATTCTACCTTTCCTATAAGTTTGCCAAATGATAACATATACGTGTAAAAGTACAAAACCAACTTGAAATCGAGAAATACAGCTGTATTTAACGTATTAGGGATAGAAATACGACGAAAAGTCATAGGACAAAAGTTGTAGATCTCTCCAAAATGAAACGCCATTTGCTTTCTGACTTGTGATACGACTTACTGATCAGCCACCAATTACCCCGAAACGAAGGTCTGCACCGTCGTTAAAATTGCATCCATATTTCGGAACTTTCCTGGGCCAAAAGTTACACATTTGCATAGCTTAGAATATTTCCTCAAAGAAAAGAGTGTCCAGCTTTCGGGATTAGCACTCGCATACATACGTGGTAATCAAGGAAGCAAAATAATACATCTAAGAAAACTTACATTAATAGAAAATGGATTATAACTGAGGACATCCGGATGACGACAAATATGTAAATACCAAGTGAATGTATTGGAAAATCAAATGCTCCTCAATAAATTATGCCGGTTTGAGTTATGGATATAAGAAAGCGGTAATCGGAGAGAAATTTAGGCGCAGGGATTCTTAAGTAATCAGATAAGAAGATGAATATTTGTGTTATTACTTAAGCTATTCAAGGACGGTTATAACCTCCAATGATATTCCGCCAATATCCCGCAGAATGGCCGATTGACGATTCTCTTGCTTTCTACCCAAGGAACAACCACGAATTTAAAGGAATGATGAGGAAAATGGCAATACGTAACTTACCTGCTGGCAAGCATTCAGAGACGTTGCCATGGTAACCCATATATTCGTTGTCGGTCTGTCGGTCACTCAATGCAGAGCATGGTATCGGCAGAAAATAGTAAATATCTCCGTCATTTGAAGAGTAAGGTAAATTATGAACTTGACGAAAGTTGTTTATAATAAAGAGACCTTTCACATGCGGTCCACAGAGTTTACAAAAAGTCAATAGTATAAGAGAAAATGGAGGAAAACCGTTGTAGTTTTCCTATAAAACCCCCGTTCTTTCAAAGATTTTAAAATGATATGCATATCGAAACCTTCCCCGGGATGAGTATACTCTAAATATGAAATTTGGTTGAGATCTATCCAGCCGTTTAGACGTGATGGTGGAACAGACAAACAGACAAACAAACAAACAGACACGAAAAGTAAAAACCACCGATTCATTCTTGAGTTGACCTAAAACGGATAAATATTTGAAAATTTGGCAAAACAAAAGGAATTACAGACAGCGGACCCCCTACAACTTTATTTATAAGAAGATGAGAACTATTTAATTTCAGTTAAAACAAAAACCTTGGTCCCTAACCTAACCAAATGAGGTTAGCATTAGTATCGGTAGTTGCAAATTAGCTTAAGACGTCAGCTACGTGAGGTTACGCCTGCTCACGTAGGTAAGATTTGATGTCATATGACACAGCTAAAATTCAAAGTTTCCACAAAAAGCGTGGGGAAGTGCTTACGATGCATCCATTGTTTCAGAACATACACAGCTTACGTACTTACATGCGATTGAATCAAGTACACTAATCCGATCCACGACTAATGCAAAGTCTGTATAGGTTGGAATAAACTGGCAGGAAATAAGTGTGAAAGCAATCACTCAGTATCCATTCCAGACAATAAATTGCTATGTTGTGTCACAGGAGAGCATCCGCCACACAAAATCAATCATTTGATACTCAGGTATACAACTGAAGTTAAAAAACATAGGTGAATGCGAAACTATGGCACCTACGATTCATGGAAATCCAGTAATCAAATCTATGACTAATACCAAGTCTGTATAGATTGGAATGAACAGAGTCTAGGAAAACGTCTGAAAGCAATCACTCAACACTCATCCAAACCAAACTCCATGGTGCAAGAGCCCCGAAGGTTCTTGGCCTACCAAGCGACCGCTGCTCAGCCCGAAGGCGTACAGATTGCGTGGTGTAGTGGGTTAGCAGGACGGATTCCTTTCAGCCTCTAATCTTGGATTTCTAGACCCGGGCCGCTATTTCATCGTCAGATGGCTCCTCCATTGTATTGAAGTACGCTGAGTGGATCTCGAATTAGCCCTCAGACCCAGGTAAAATCCCTGTCTTGGCCGGAAATTGAACCTGGTAAGAGGCAGGCATGCTACCCCTGCACCGATGTGTCAGCACTCAATACTCATTCCAGATAGTAAATAATTTTGTATCAGAGAGAAAAATCCGCCACCCGGAAATAGTCATTTGATACTCATTTATGGAACTGATGTTTATTTTTACAGAATATATGGATAGAAATGTGTGATAGATAAAAAATAAAAAACACAGTCTGTTTTCAGTTTCAATCGGGTGAAGATTGGAATGAATAAAGTCCCCATCTAGCGGTGAGGATAGAAACTGTGCCGGCTGCCGAAGCCTGTTACACTTTTCTGGGGGCAATGACTAATAACTAGCAAATAAAATGAAATGATTTTTGAGAGTGTTACAGGACATGAAGATGACAGGGAAACCTGGAGTACCCGGAGAAAATCCTGTCCCAACTCCGCTTTGTTCAGCACAAATCTTACGTGGAGTTTTCGGAATTTGAAACGCAGAACCCAGCGATGAGCAGAAGTTCGCTGCCGCCTCAACCACGGAGGCTTCCTGTATTATAGATATTCCTTGCTATTTGAAGTTCCATGTTATTCATTTGTCCGGTCTCTCCGTTAAGAATTTTGATATCAGAAATGGCGTGAACACATAAAACCTTCAGCCCGTATATCACATATTACGGCCAGTTTTATGAAATATTTAACCTTTACGATCCGTCCGACTCATTTATGGGATAGAGGCCAATTTAGCAGGGAAAAGTATATCATGGAGATAAATGCAGGGAAATACCAACGCAGATATTAGTCCTGTACATCTATGTAAGGTTTCAACATATTCCTTGCGATTTTAATTTGCATGCTTTTTCGTGTTTCCGGTGTAATCCTTAGAAGGTTTAGTTTCAAAAATAGAGTGAATACACACGTTTTTCTACCCGTATGTCACATGAACAATTGTATTTTATTAAATATTTGAACCGTGGAGGGGTGTAGATTTGTGTAAAGAACAAACATACATTTGATTTTATAGATATAGATTATGATCTTCTCTACTTTTATAAACTCCAAGCCATCTCTACACTAACAGCTTGGAACAATGCGAAAGTCGAAACACTGTTAGAGGCTCCACGTCCTGAATAACCTCCTTCAGTCACGTACAACTTCCTCTTCTATTTTTAAATTTTACACTTAGCTGTATCAGGCTGTATTTCTCACTTTGGAAGATGACACTGAAACAGACAGTATTCATCTTGTTTTTGAGGGCAGTTCACATGATTTCCCAGCTTGACTGAGTAACTTCTCGTTGATGAGGTTGTCCGACATTCTGGGATACGCAGACATGTAAAAGGCCTGCAGTTCATAGTGTCTAGTTTTCGAGACTGTAAACTAGTATCGATAATAGACTTCACGACATGGCAACGATGTCGCAGTCACACACATGATGTTCTCATTTCAGAAACACATTTGTTGCAACAGCGATGCTCGTTTTGATTCCTACATTTGGATCCCAAATGAAATGGCGTATGGCTTTTAGTGCCGGGAGTGTCCGAGGAAATTTTCTGCTCGCCAGGTGCAGATTTTTTTATGTAACTCCCGTACGCGACTTGCGCGTCGTGATGAGGATGAAATGATCATGAAGACGACACATTCACCCAACCCCCGTGCCAGTAAAATTAAGCAATGATGGTTAAAATTCCCGACTCTGCCGGGTAACGAACCCGGGACCCCTGTGACCACAGGTCAGCACGCTAACCTTGGAGCTGGACTGGATCCGAAAAAACGTTTGAACTGTGACACCATTTCAATGGCATATCCGACTAACGTGATAACAGCTTTGATGATATTTTTTGCTGATTGCCATGCAGTTCTCTCTTCTGAGTTTTTAAACTAAGGCCAAACGATTTGCTTACACTTTTGATGCGTCTCGAAAGGAATTAAATATCTTCTAAATTGCCACTGTACGCAAGGTGAGTCGTACAAGAGTTGCTGTTATTGCTGCAACCCTCACGCCGGAAAACGAGCGTGCCTTTGCCGTTACAGCGTTCTCATACACCGGTAGAAAACACGTCAACTTCTATGAATGGATAATCGGATAGGGAAACAATGAATCTTATCCCCATTACAGTAAATGTTGAAAATGTTCTCCATCAGTCCGCAATTCAGGCTCATGAATTATCAAAAATTGTATTTACAAACATAGCCTATAGCAGACGAAAATACGCTGTTGAACACTTAAATCAGAAGCCAGGTAACGCAATAGAGCGATCGATTATTGCTCTTTAAGAAGTAATCACGTTTTACGCTGTACGCAATCTTATCGCAGGTTAGCCGGCTGGCCTATATTGGTCAGGTGGCAATTGCATCATCCACTCGCTCAGATACGATACAAGGAATAACCGCAGACTTGACTGAGGCTCACACCCTTTCACGATGTCATGTGTATTTATTTATTTTCCATTTAATTTGCCTCCTTTATTAACTTCATCAAGTGCAAGTTGGATGCCATTCCTGACGCCAACCCTATGTGGAGGGATATATTCTCATTCTTTATTTATGTGGTGGCTGCTGGAGGTGGGTGTATATGAAGAGGCGGTCATAAGGACAACACAACCTCCCAGTTGCCAATTCTGAGGCATTCTTTTTTATTATACACCTAAACCCGAAGTTTGGTGGGTGACATGCATGTCTTCCAAGCGTTTCCGTTCTCTCGCCACCGATTTAAGTGGTGTGCTTGCATTTATTTTAATGTTCAAATCGTTTCTTAGCAGACAAAGTATGGGTTTCAACTTAATGTTCGTGTGAACAGTCATAACACTCGCTATAGGTGAGCAGAAAATCCCAAAGGTGTTTATGAAGTCCCTCATTATGGACATTTCCAGCATATATTATGAGCTCGATAGCTGCAGTCGCTTAATTGCGGCCATTATCCAGTATTCGGGAGATAGTAGGTTCGAACCTCACTGTCGGCAGCCCTGAGGATGGTTTCCCATTTTAACACCGGGCAAATGGTGGAGCTGTACCTTAATTAAGGCCACGGCTGCTTCCTTCCTACTCCTAGCCCCTTCCCGTCCCATCGTCGCAATAAGACCTATCTGTGTCGGTGCGACGTAAAACAACTAGCAAAATAAGAAAAGACTTCACATAAGATTTTATACTCGCTTAAAGCAGGGCGGCCGCGCTGAGGCAGCTGCTGCAGTGCAGAGTAAAAACACCGTGCGCTCGGTCTGGCTTTATAAGAGAGATCTTGTATGAAAGACAGACACTCAACTTTTCACAGTTCACTTATAATACCTTTCTGATATGCTAGAAGTATATTGTATACTTGTAGTAAAATGCATACACGGTTAAAGACAAAATGAAAAAAAGTTATGTAAAAGAAAAATAATTCTATATTAACACCTAGAATATATACTTCAATCATACTAGAGGGGTAAATACATGGAACATATGTAAGTAACCTGCAAATTTGCATTACGTAATTCTACACAAAATGGGTGATGAATGTAGCAAATTTAACATTAGTGGGATAGGACATTCGTACTCCTCTTAACCAGAAGCCGTTCAGGCGTGGAATCGAACTACAACCTCAATGTTGGTGAACAGGAAAGGATTCTCCAACATTTATTTTATAATTCAGGTTTAATTTTCGTAAGAGATTTAATCCTCTTGACATTGTCTCTTTGATTTATATTTCACAAGTGGGCGCAGTTAATATAATTACAGGAAGCTTATTTAATTATTAAAACGCAGAGTATTTTAATTAATTGCTTCACTACCAGACCTAGAACGATTACGGTTTAGTTTGTTGTTTAATGCGGCTTAATAGCTGTCAGACCCAGCAACTAATTATCAGCTTCACATTCAAATAAAATATCTACCATTAATTATATAATTAATAAAGCTTTTCTTCAAAAGTATTTTTACGGTCAATTCTTGTTCAGTTCCTTTTGAAAGGCAAGAACAAAGTAGGAAAATAGGACACTACTGAAGGAAATAACGGCTATTTCACCAGATAAAAGAGTAATTGAATGGGTGGATAAATTTCCAGAAAAATGAACTCAGAGAAAAAGAGGAGGTGAAGCGTTATCTGATCCAGTAATTATTATAATGTTTATACAGATTACTATGTTTATTCAGGAGGTCGTTCGGGATCTCCGTTGACGATATGTGAAGGGTAATTAGCTTACGTCTCCACAAACGATCATGCTCAATTGGAAAGCCTGAATTTCTAGCTATAGCACGAAAACCTAATTTCCATAGCAGCAGGCTCGTCCGGAGAGATAGCATGTCTATCTTATCCCACTCCTGCGGGCTTTGCAGAGACCATTGACAGTGCTAGACGTCTATTCCCTAAGGCAGTTTTTAGGAGTCCAAATGCACAGACGATCATGGGTGACCCATCGGGTGCCTTCACCCGAATGTCAGTAAAAGGAATTGCAAGGATTCCAGTTTCCATCTCCATTCTTTCTAAGAACAGACGAGTCAGACGAGAGGTGTGGCTGGATGCTTTATCTTGATGTACTCGTACCCTGATTTTTTACCCCCCCCCCCCATACAGTGCTGGAATACCTGTGTTGTAAATGGCTGTTCAAACATCTTGCTATTATTAGCGGTGCGGCGAATGGCATTGTAGCAGTATCCAGCGATGATCATGGAACCCCTTGGAAAAACTTCCCTGGCATTGTTTATAGAATGTTTGATAAAATCCGTCTCTAGGGCGGTAGTAAATCGAGCGGGGTTTATTATAAATAATAATAATAATAATAATAATAATAATAATAATAATAATAATAATAATAATAATAATAATAATAATAATAATAATAATAATAATATTCGTATGGCCTCAGCTACCGTGTGCAGACATTTCAATTTGATGCCATCTGGCTGTCTGCTCGTCAATTTACTCTGGGCCCACTGGATGGCAGACCAAGTAAACCGAAACTCTCTTGGGCGTCTAAGGCTGAGATTTAATTATTTTTGTCCGGTAAATACCAAATGTGTCACCAGAGATCTTTTACATGCCGACATAAATTCTTCGTCTAATGTCATCATATTTTTCCATCTGTCCCCCCGCCATATGGCACTCAAACATCTTTAATTCGTTAGTGCGACGTTCCTAAAAGTGACGAGGCAACAGCTTGTAAACTGATCGTCTATACCGCCTTTCTAATTGCAGGTCTTTGTTGATTATGGTGTTAACTGTTGAAACAGACGTCACCAACTTACGTGCGATAGTCCTTTTGGGGGTCAGGGTTACCACCTGAGACCATTTTCCTCATCACTTCTGGTGTACGTCTGGTGGCTGGTCGTGGATTTGCCTGTTTTCCCCCGTCTGGCCCAGTCGGCCTTTGGCTATTTTATTCAATACAGCACCAATGATATCAAGAAACCACGCTTCTTGAACATACCTTGGATTGCAGAATATCTGTATTTATCATCGGAAAGGGCTGTTATGTAGCCCTTCCAGTAAGGGTCAATCCGTTTCGGAATCGTTGCAGTTAATATAACGAAACTCTACACACACGACTCTAGTACACTCCCCGTTTTGACGTGATCAATTTGATAACAGCGCCGCCAAAGGCCTTCAAACTCTTCATCAGAGATCCCGAACGACCTGCTATATGTGTACACTCTATAAATGGTAGGAGAAAAGAACTAGAACCACAGATAATGATATTTGCGTATTATACTGTATAGAATATCAAATATGTTAGACGATTGTGAGCAACTATAAAGAAACATCGTCAATGTTGTGAGACGGACAGCAGACAACGGTATGTTGGGAAACATAATGAACAGTCAACTTTTGTTTTCCACCGAGATGAAACATCCTCTCATTTCTAATTACTGTGTTGATGGACTAGTAGCGTAGCCAGGATCGGCCGAATGGGGACGGGCGGTATAATGATAGAACACAATTAAAGTGTGTGTTTGATGCACGTGTGTATGGCTTGTCACTGTAAGTACACTGCAGACTGCAGTACACTACGAAATCGTACATTAAAATACGGAACAAGAACAGTACTGTCATGGTCAACAGTTTTACAGTTTTCAGTTTACAAACTAAAATCACACTGTCATGATTTCTTAGAAAATAGTTTCTACAGATCTGTTGGTTTTGCAATTATGTCTCTGAATGTTTATTTCGTTTATTGTCAGTATGTTGTAAACTTTCCATGGGGAGAAGTTTTCCAACCCAAAGTAACCCCTCTCCCTACTTACGCTCCTCTGATGGAGTTAATGTACCTCTTCGGAACCACCGGAGCACCTCGATGTTAACATAGAGAAATATCCTCATTGGGGCAATCATATTGCTGAGGTTGTATGATATGGTTACAGATCCCTTTGTAGAGGTACCGGGGTATTCGGGGATTGTAGTAAAGTTGAAAGGGAGAGGGTGTGTGACACACTCGAAAGAACCCAGTTGGCATATAATTTCAGTGTATGGGACGCTTACCAGAATGGCTTAATTCGAGACGTGGAAAAAATCGAAACGAATGTAGTACCGTTCGATTTGTTCTGGGTGATTTCCGACAAAAGAGCAGTGTTACGAACATGTTTCAAACTTTGGGCTGGGAAGACTTGAGAATAAGGAGACGAGCTGCTCGACTAAGTGGCTCGGCCCACATGTGGCCACGGCTCTACGCCTCCGTATTCGGCTGGTTCCCACCGTTCGTTATCCTGAGAATAGTTTCCTGAGATTTCTATTCTCCTACTGTAAGGCGAATGCCGGGACAGTTCCTCCCATCTTGTCCCGATAAAACTCTCCTGACCTGACAGACAGACAGGGCCACCTCCCCCTTCAGGGTAAGAATGAAAACATCTAGTAGCAGTACTTTGCGAGCTGTCAGGGTAGAGACGGCCTGGAATGACTAGACGAACAGGCTTGAAAGGAGGTTTTAAAATGAGAAAAAAATTATAATATGAAGATAAAATAGCATTCAAGAGGACGAGCAAATCTTTTCGTTTATAGGGAAAGGAGCTTACAAAGGGAGACATTTGATTGATTTTGGAATTTTTCAAACAATTTAAAAAAGACCAGGTAACTAAATGGCACGGAAACTTGCGCCCTAAATACAGATCAGTGGTTGATGACGAGAAAAGCAATGATTTCCATCTCAACATGTCATAGCTTTCTTCAGGTAATCCCAGGTATGTCAGGGGCAGCATTCTTGGTGTAAGGCCGGATGCTCTACCTGACATCACAATTCCAACCGGGGATCGACCATGGCCGTCAGGATGGAAAGTCAACAGCTACTGCGAGACAGCGATTTAAACCATCTTCCTTGACTAAATCTCGAGCATGCAAAGAATCTTCACGCCTACAATCAGACCCCGCCCTGCCGTATCACGAATATGGTTATAGCGTGTGGAAACAATGTATTGTGCTAAGAACTTTCTCGTTAGTAATGGCGTTCGAGAATTATTTCCTTTCAGAATTTATATATTTATTTTTATTAAGAATGCACGGATGTTCAAGCAGTAAGAAGTTAGAATGCAAACCAATTTGTCAATTAGGATGTGTCATTTAGCCCGTTTCTCCTTAATGTAATGAGAGTAACATAACTTTTAGGGGATTCTAAGAGATGAAGACTAATGTTTATGCAAACCTCAAACCGGGTTAGAATACACTAGTTACACTAATGAGCAAGTTTGCATTCTACTGCTTGTGGTTTAAAGGGGCCTAACATTGAGGTCATCAACCCAGTTTGCATTCTGACCTACACCCGAGCACTATTTATTAATATTTACACTCCTCAGTGAATATATTGTTCTTATGATTTCATACAAGTTAGTGTTTCAAATTAATTCTGCAAAACTGTACGGAACGGATTGATAGATTCAGGTTATCTGGCAAACTCGAATGGTCTTAAATAATAGTAATAAAACAGCAATAATAATAATAATAATAATAATAATAATAATAATAATAATAATAATAATAATTGTACCCGAGTTACGCCCACCCTGTGCATTTCAAAGTAGCGGCTTGGAGAAGGCCATCTAGATCAAGAACTCAGAAATTAATTTTGAAAATTGTTTGAACATTTCTCGACAGATGTCGCTACAATCGACTTATGTTGCGCCCTCTGGGATGAAGATGAACTATTAATTTTCAAAGTAATTTAGTATGTCAAGCTTTTCTAGACTGAATTGTTTTTGGTATTCTAAGGTTAGCAACAATTCTATCTCTTGAGATCGCTCCAGTCTATGTTGTGTTCGTAGCGGAGGCAGGGGGAAAGGGTCCCCTCATCAATCTTCGGGAGGTCCAGCAGCTCAAGGTAATGGCACATTCTGCTTAACAACGTAATAGTATTTGGAAGCTAGCTCGAGGAGAAGGTACCAATTTTCTTTCGCAATGTAATTTGTATTTATTAATGTAAATTTCTTAGTCAGTTCTAAAAAACTTCCTCGAAACAGGGAATAAAGAGTGATATCCTCTTGTATTTCCTTCAACTTGGCGTCGAGGTGACTAAGATTTGTAACCTTTAATATCTATCTAGTAAATTCTGTACCTTACATTTTTTCTCCATCTAGTCACCTCCGCAGCATAACGTCGTGCCACAAGCCCAAATATTCTTTTAGGTATTTCATGTGAATTTAAAGGAGTGAAAGTGTTCGCCTCCTAACATTTTTCCTTTCGGCCAGTAACACCAACCTTTTGTTTTTACCGAAGGCCGTGTAGAATGGGTATTTGTTACCCCCTGTTAAATTCAATTTCATTAATTTCATTTTAAGGCATTTAGACTGTTGAGCAGTTAAGACAGTGAATACCGCTTCATTTTGTTAAATGTAGGTTGTGCTTTTGATAGGGCTGGGAAGTGTAAGGATGCCTTCCTTCTGATGTAAAATAAATTGGGAAATCCGTCTCCTTGACTGTTGGTTGAAAGGAGCAGTAGCGCTCATGTAGGGAGCTTCAAGCTCAGGTTGTTAATTGATTATTAGTTGATTATTCTGATTTTTCTAACATTGTTATCCAAGGTCCCGAGCTAGTTCTGTACCCGATTGTTATTTTCTTAGCAAAGTGTAAAGTTGAAGATAGAAAAAAGAAATAAATAAATATACATCCAAATTTGACGTTTTAAATTTATCTTTCGACTTTTCATATCCGCCCATTCATGCCTGCACCTTCTTTCACCTCTGCAAACCACGGGATATCCGGAACAATTTGCAATAATAACCAGCAGGAATAAATACGAAACCACGAAATAAAAGTATTGCAAAGAGATTAAAAAATTATCTGAAAAATATACAACAACAAAAGTCACATCGTCGTTCGGCCTGAAAAGTCCGCTATGTATTGAAGATATACTGACCCGCAGCACATATCTCATAATGAGAATTCTTAGAGGATCGTTGGTCAGTTTTAAACCTTAGATGACAGATATGTCAGATCCTTCTAAGTTCTAAGCGAAAATATTTTCACATTGCGGTTTTCACAGCCGGAAAAACAGATTGCCAAATTTCCACACTGCAACACAGTCTTCAAACCGAAAACCTGTCCCTGAAGAAATCACAATTGTTTAGTAGATATACAACGAACATCAACAAGAAATTAGTATTACCGAAGAAACGGTTCAAGATGTAACGAAGTTTGAAAGCTCACGAGGCCAGCTTTCCACCGTCTGAGCCACACAACCAGGCTATTACACTTTTATCCAAGAAATTTTACAGAATTTTTCATTTTTTTATCATGTCACGTATGATTGTCCAGAGGGCAGTATTTGGTCATCAATCATGTGCAAAATTGTATTAGATTTCGTAGGGAATACTGAACATTGATCATAGTTTTCTTTCCATTCCCCATTGTCAGTAAAATATGTAGGCCTACTTCTGCCTGAAAAGCTACTGAAAATATAATTTTAATTTTGCATCAAATTATTAAATTACTAAGGCTACACGGTCAAATTCATTGCATTATTTTCACATTGTCTAAATTAGAAACAAGGATATATTATTTCTTTACTTACAAAAATAGCAACAAATGAAAGTAAAATATAAATCTAATTAAAACCTTAAACTCACTTTATTCTGATATGTGACCTTAAAAGGAGTTACGGAAATCAGGTCACTAAATTCAAATGTTCTACCTTCAGAAGTCTGAGAAACAGGGAGACATTCATATTCTTCTTGTTCCTCTCCAATTGCTATGTATGGACGCTCAGACGTTGGCGATCACTCTGGAGTACGTACTCTTTTCATCTGGTTATCACAAGAGTTGTTCAGTGTTATGGACGTCAGTCCGATTTGTGATGATTTAGAGCCATGACAAAGCTTCTAACTTCCATAATACTTTTCCCTGTAATATCATATGTAGTAGCTTCTACTTTTCCACCGGTATAAAATGGCTTAAATACGCTCCATTCCCGCATTTGATTATGTTTGTCAGCTCCCATTTTAACATTCCATTATTTGTCACAAGATTCGCCTAGGATATTCTAATCAATCTGTTTTGTAACCATATTTGAAAGTCCTCTAATCTCTTCATTGAGGAAATGTTGAAAGTCTAGATCTCTATTTAGGCTCGCCTCAGCTGCTGTTCTGCATTCATTGAATGAACCTGTAGAACTCACACAGTCAATCACGACGTGCCAAGTCACCGGAGAGCACAGCTAGAGTAAAATTTTTAGATAATTTTAGTACCTGAACATGGTAGTGCTATTACGTCGTCCAAAGACGTCATACCACTGTCGGGGACTTGTTGCTAGGTACTCTAGTACTACGAAAGTTTTCGTTTCATACTCTAAAGGTGTAAGGTGGGCTTCTTAGAGAGAAACGCACTCTCTCGGGCCAGTGAGATTTGTGGCGCTGATTCGTGGTCCAGACAAGGTGGCGGTGGTGGCGGCTGTGGTATGTAAAATTATCTGTCCCGGCATTCGCCTTTTTGAGGAGAATGGAAGGACACGGGAAACCATTCCCATGGCAGCCGGCGGTGAGGACCAGATACCGAGCACTCTCATTGACACAATATCTGGAGATTATATTAGATTCTGTTATAGCTGGGGTCATATGAAAATTAGAGTTACGGAAGTTAGCAAGTCCCAAGTTTAACCCTGGCTAACGTGCAGGTTGTGATGTAAAGTATACATGGATGGCCAGACAATGTTACCTAGCAACCATGCTGGTTGTGATGTAAAGTATACATTGATGGCCAGACAATGTTACCTAGCAACCATGCTGGCTGTGATGTAAAGTATACATGGATGGCCAGACAATGTTTACCTAGCAACCGTGCAGGCTGTGATGTAAAGTATACATGGATGGCCAGACAATGTTTACCTAGCAACCGTGCAGGCTGTGATGTAAAGTATACATGGATGGCCAGACAATGTTTACCTAGCAACCGTGCAGGTTATGATGAAAAGTATACATTGATAGCCAGACAATGTTACCTAGCGACCATGCAGGTTATGATGAAAAGTATACATTGATAGCCAGACAATGTTACCTAGCAACCGTGCAGGTTATGATGAAAAGTATACATTGATGGCCAGACAATGTTACCTAGCAACCGTGCAGGTTATGATGAAACGTATACATGGATGGCCAGACAATGTTACCTAGCAACCGTGCAGGTTATGATGTAAAGTATACATTGATAGCCAGACAATGTTACCTAGCAGCCATGCTGGCTGTGATGTAAAGTATACATGGATGGCCAGACAATGTTACCTAGCGACCATGCAGGTTATGATGAAAAGTATACATTGATAGCCAGACAATGTTACCTAGCAACCGTGCAGGTTATGATGAAACGTATACATGGATGGCCAGACAATGTTACCTAGCAACCGTGCAGGTTATGATGAAAAGTATACATTGATGGCCAGACAATGTTACCTAGCAACCGTGCAGGTTATGATGAAACGTATACATGGATGGCCAGACAATGTTACCTAGCAACCGTGCAGGTTATGATGTAAAGTATACATTGATAGCCAGACAATGTTACCTAGCAGCCATGCTGGCTGTGATGTAAAGTATACATGGATGGCCAGACAATGTTACCTAGCGACCATGCAGGTTATGATGAAAAGTATACATTGATAGCCAGACAATGTTACCTAGCAACCGTGCAGGTTATGATGAAACGTATACATGGATGGCCAGACAATGTTACCTAGCAACCGTGCAGGTTATGATGAAAAGTATACATTGATGGCCAGACAATGTTACCTAGCAACCGTGCAGGTTATGATGAAACGTATACATGGATGGCCAGACAATGTTACCTAGCAACCGTGCAGGTTATGATGAAAAGTATACATTGATAGCCAGACAATGTTACCTAGCAGCCATGCTGGCTGTGATGTAAAGTATACATGGATGGCCAGACAATGTTACCTAGCGACCATGCAGGTTATGATGAAACGTATACATGGATGGCCAGACAATGTTACCTAGCAACCGTGCAGGTTATGATGAAACGTATACATGGATGGCCAGACAATGTTACCTAGCAACCGTGCAGGTTATGATGAAAAGTATACATTGATAGCCAGACAATGTTACCTAGCAGCCATGCTGGCTGTGATGTAAAGTATACATGGATGGCCAGACAATGTTTACCTAGCAACCGTGCAGGTTGTGATGTAAAGTATACATGGACGGCCAGACAATGTTACCTAGCGACCATGCAGGTTATGATGAAACGTATACATGGATGGCCAGACAATGTTACCTAGCGACCATGCAGGTTATGATGAAACGTATACATGGATGGCCAGACAATGTTACCTAGCAACCGTGCAGGTTATGATGAAAAGTATACATTGATAGCCAGACAATGTTACCTAGCAGCCATGCTGGCTGTGATGTAAAGTATACATGGATGGCCAGACAATGTTTACCTAGCAACCGTGCAGGCTGTGATGTAAAGTATACATGGACGGCCAGACAATGTTACCTAGCGACCATGCAGGTTATGATGTAAAGTATACATGGATGGTCAGACGATGTTACCTAGCAACCGTGCAGGTTATGATGAAAAGTATACATGGATGGCCAGACAATGTTACCTAGCAACCGTGCAGGTTATGATGAAAAGTATACATGGATGGCCAGACAATGTTACCTAGCAACCGTGCAGGTTATGATGAAAAGTATACATGGATGGCCAGACAATGTTACCTAGCAACCGTGCAGGTTATGATGAAAAGTATACATGGATGGCCAGACAATGTTACCTAGCAACCGTGCAGGTTATGATGAAAAGTATACATGGATGGCCAGACAATGTTACCTAGCAACCGTGCAGGTTATGATGAAAAGTATACATTGATAGCCAGACAATGTTACCTAGCAGCCATGCTGGCTGTGATGTAAAGTATACATGGATGGCCAGACAATGTTTACCTAGCAACCATGCTGGCTGTGATGTAAAGTATACATGGATGGCCAGACAATGTTACCTAGCAACCGTGCAGGCTGTGATGTAAAGTATACATGGATGGCCAGACAATGTTACCTAGTAAGCATGCAGGCTGTGATATAAAGTATACATGGATGGTCAGACAATGTTACCTAGCAAACGTGCAGGCTCTGGTATAAAGTATACATGGATAGCTGGACAATGTTACCTAGCAAACGTGCAAGCTGTGATGTAAAGTGTACATGGATGGCCGGACAATGTTACCTAGCAATCGTGCAGGCTGCGATGTAAAGTGTGGATGGATAGCCAGACAATGTTACCTAGCAAACGTGCAAGCTTTGATGTAAAGTATAAATGGATAGCCAGACAATGTTATCTTGCAACCGTGCAGGCTGCGATGTAAAGTGTGGATGGATAGCCAGACAATGTTACCTAGCAATAGTGCAGGCTGTGATGTAAGGTGTGGATGGATGGCCGGACAATGTTGCCTAGCAACCGTCCAGGTTGTGATGTAAGGTGTGGATGGATGGCCAGACAATGTTACCTAGCAACCGTGCAGGCTGTGGTGTAAGGTGTGTGTGGATGGCCAGACTATATTATCTAGCAACCGTGCAGGCTGTGATGTAAAGTATACATGGATGGCCAGACAATGTTACCTAGCAACCGTGGAGGCTGTGATGTAAAATATACATGGATGGCAGACAATTGTACCTAGCAACCGTGCAAGCTGTGATGTGAAGTATACGTGGATGGCTAGACAATGTTACCTAGCAACTGTGGCGAGACAATGTTACCTAGCAACCGTGCAGGCTGGTGGTCATCTGTAATTAGCTGTAGTGTTGGCTATTGAATGTATGATTCGAAGCAGTGTATCGATTCATTCAAGTGTCCGAGTGAATCGATTCACAGGAACGGCGAGCTCACGGCACATGATTCAGCTTACTCCCAGCGGACAGTGCTGAGTGGCGCACTCGCTGGACGTTGACGGGGAGCCGAGCTTCCGCTGCAGCGAGACAGTGAATCAGTGAATCATGGTACATCGCGGCTCAGTGAGACACATGATACACACGGCTCCTTATCGGCTCACTGGACACGCGGAGAGCCGAGCTTCCGCTGCAGCGAGACATACAGTGAGCCATGGCCATCGAAAGAATCGTGAACGAGCGCGGCTCAGTGAGACACAAGATACACACGGCTCCTTATCGGCTCACTGCAGCGAGACATACAGTGAGCCATGCTACACTGAGAGAATCGTATGCTATAATGGACTCTCGACCTCAGCTCATTTGAAAATAATACCCATTTGCATTCACTGTCCTGTTCTTACAGGGAGGTTTAAATAATAGATGGATTTATTTGCAGTGTTAAAAAGGTAGTCACAACATAATTCTGAAGTAGCTAGTAAGTAGGTAGGCTATTAGGTTATACTATTTATTAGTTTAATGAATCTTAGTATTATAACTTAGTTGACATTTGACAATTAAACTCGACTCTAGCCTGCCCTATGACTATGAGTCATGCTCATGACCACTCAAAAGTACCTGTTTTATATTGGGGAGAACGGCTCAGTATTCTCTCAGTTCATATGTCACATCGTTGCACAAGACTTCAATCATAATTATGTGGACAGACGCAATAACAGTATGTTGAATCAGAAAACCAGCGGGCTACTGTACATCTCGGGTAGCCTATACAAAATATGACTATTAAAAAAATCCTCAGCTGATAGAAAAATACTTTTTAAAAAAATGACTGAGCGAGTTGTCGTGCGGTTAATATCGCGTGGCTATGCGCTTGCATTCGGGGGATGGTGGGTTCGAATCCCACCGTCGGCAGCCGTTAAGATGGTTTTTCCGTAGTTTCCCCATTTTCACACCAGGAAATGCTGGGACTGTACCTTAATTCAGGTCATGGCTGCTACCTTCCTAATCCTAACCTTTCCCACCCTGCTTCACCGGAAACCTTCGATGTATTAGAGTAACTAGCATTTTTTCTAAGAAAGGAGTTCATAGTATGAAGACCAGATGGCAGCTGCGAGCACTGAATGCTGTTGCTGCTGTCTTACCAGTACATACTACACAGATGCAGTAGGAGCGGTGACCAATGAGCCGTGAATCGCATCACTGTATCGATTCAGTAACGTGAACGGAATCAAATGAATCGATTCAGTAAAATGAATGGAATGTCCCATCACTAATTAGCTGCCCTTGGTGGATGGCCTTGGCCGTGAGACATTTTTATCATCATGTGTATTCTTTCATGTAGCGCTCATTTTCTCAAGTTTGCTTTACTAATTAGTAACATATTCTACGAAAAATATACCGATATCTTTTCTTTAATTTGAGGGAACTTTACTTAGTAACCCACTCATTTGCATAGCTTGGAATTCTAAATTTCCGTCGATAAGAACGTAGAATACTATTGCCTTGAACGACACTAAGTACTGTTAGTAAAATCAATCATAAACTTTCTAATCTGTCCGATGAATGGCATTTAAAGATAGAGCGGTTTCGTGTGAATTCTGTAAACTTTGACCGAGTTTGTGTCATGGAAATAACGACTGTAATATACGACCACTAAGAACATATATAGTCTACTCTATATTTGATTGCACGTGGAAATTTATTCACCATACATATACATAGAACACAATGTGTTGAATATAAATTATACGCGACGCCCTGTTTGTTTAAAATGCTTGAATAATCAAAAACTGAACAATGTATATTCATGTTCGTTTAAATTAATTTATAAATATACATTGAGGTTTGGAGAACAACACAGTTCAGTGAAAAAAGATTTTAACGACATATAATAAACAGAACGTTTGTAATGTCGGACTGTACTATGCACAAACAAGAACTAATCTGCCGTAAAATGTTATAGCTAGCCAATAAATAAGCACAAAATACGTGTTTTTAAAATACCCAGTTTCTTTCTCTATGTATGGTGTGTGTTTCTGTTTTGTGCCTAACATTTTGCGATCCGAATTTCTTCCGAAGGATAGGTCTTCAAACAACGCAGGATAAACAATATTCTTAAGGAAAATACGTCTTTAGCAAATGAGGCAATGACTGAGAGAGTGCGCTATGCCAGAATTGAGATACCGTTCCTGTTAACATATATTTTAATGTTTACCATCTCAAAGTATACACGGCAGCCTGTTGACCTGGATGAGAAAAACAGATGATATATTCACCAACCATTCCATATTACCTACCTGGCACACTAGCAAAGTCAACAGTAACTTAGAAGTAACTTAGAAGACAAAATACTGTGTAGTCGACATACTTTGTCCTTGTGGCAGCCTCCGCATGGGGGAAGTTGTAATAATAATAAAAATACAACCTTGAGGACATCGAGGTCATAGGACTCATGCTGGGTGCAAGGGGCACCACTCCTAAACTACTGATCACCTACTTACGACGCATTGGTTTGCCGAATGAGACCATTGTGAGCTGCGGCATACCAACATTGCCAGCCTCGATAGCGATCTTTAGGCATCACCTCTACGCTACATCTACTTAATTACATCAATTAAAGTAATTTATCTGCTACATCTTCGTTTTCTGTGCGTTAGCAATAGAATTATTGTTTTTTTTAAATGCTATTTGTTCGGGGCGTCGACCTATAGAGATATTTTGCCCCAAATGATTGTTTTTTACTCTGTACAAAATTTATATTTTATTCAATACTTTGTCGGCTTGGCAGCCAAAGATATTTGAGGAAGTATAAATATTATTAGGAAAATTATTTATAAGATGTATTTTCA
Source organism: Anabrus simplex (assembly GCF_040414725.1). NCBI lineage: Eukaryota > Metazoa > Arthropoda > Insecta > Orthoptera > Tettigoniidae > Anabrus > Anabrus simplex. Next base: position 501,989,437 of record NC_090267.1, read on the forward strand.
ACATTTAATCGTCTACTTAGTCCCTTTTCACCTGCAACCAAACAAAATAACCGTGCATTGCAATTGATTAATCTCCTCTGTAATGTTAGCTTACGTTTTTGTCACAAAGTTTTCTTTACTCCACCTAATAACGATATCACATGGAAAAAGAATCACCCTACCCTTTCAACCGGTTATCGGCATTCTCGACAGTCTAACACAGTATTTACCTAAAAATTACCTTCGTTAACCCGTTACTAATGATCTTCTGTTCCTTCACAAAAGGCATTTAGATCTTCAGTTCTTTAATTAAATCAAATATTGAACTAACTTAAAGGCAAACAAAATATTTCAGTACATTCAGATATCGGCTGTTCCCTGACATCCTCAGATGTTTTCTAGCAATTTGGTTGGCGCGCATGGTAATTTTGCGGCACCTTCAGTAGAAGAGACATTAAAACTTTGTATTTAGCCTTATAGATTTTTCTTTCTGTAGCTCGGAAATTTTTCCGTGTGAGAAAATGCGACTTTTCCTTTAATTATCATTAAATATTTCACTTCAGTAAATGCCACTGATTTCTTGCCGATTTACCAGTTCAAATAAAAAAGTATTCTGTGCATGATAGTCACCAGTTTTATAGAACACACTGAATAATTGTTGGCAAATCAATAAATATCTCCAATTTTACTCTGATTTTCTTTAGGTTGGCTCTATGGTATTGAGTGCTCACCAGTCGCTAGATGAAACCATTGTCTAAATCTGTGATAGGTTTCAGTGTTATCAGATCAGTACAGCTTGCAATGGCCGCACTACTCTCTGTTTGCACCTGGGAAGAACAGCGTTCCGTATTCCATTTATTGTTGTATGAGGTTTTACCGAGAGCGGAAATTGATAGAAGACTGTCGGCACAATACAGTAGTGTTGGCTACTAAATGCATGATTCGAAGCAGTGTATCGATTCATTCAAGTGTGCGAGTGAATCGATTCACAGGAAAGGCGAGCTCACGGCACACGATTCAGCTTACTCCCAGAGGACAGTGCTGAGTGGCGCACTCACTGGACGTTGACGGGGAGCCGAGCTTCCGCTGCAGAGAGACAGTGTATCATGGCACATCGAAAGAATCGTGAACGAGCGCGGCTCAGTGAGACACATGATACACACAGCTCCTTATCGGCTCACTGGACACGCGGAGAGCCGAGCTTCCGCTGCAGCGAGGTATACAGTGAATCATGGCACATCGAAAGAATCGTGAACGAGCGCGGCTCAGTGAAACTCCATGTTACACACGGCTCCTTATCGGCTCACTGGACACGCGGAGGGCCGAGCTTTCGCTGCAGCGAGACATACAGTGAGCCATGCTAGACTGAAAGAATCGTATGCTATAATGGACTCTCGAGCTCAGCTCATTTGAAAATAATACCCATTTGCATTCACTGTCCTCTTCTTACAGGGAGGTTTAAATAATAGATGGATTTATTTGCAGTGTTTAAAAGGTAGTCACAACATAATTCTGAAGTAGCTAGTAAGTAGGTAGGCTATTAGGTCATACTATTTATTAGTTTAATGAATCTTAGTATTATAACTTAGTTGACATTTGACAGTTAAACTCGACTCTAGCCTGCCCTACGACTATGAGTCATGCTCAGGAGTCATGGCCACTCAAAAGTACCTGTTTTATATTGGGAAGAACGGCTCAGTATTCTCTCAGTTCATATGTCACATCGTTGCACAAGACTTCAATCATATGTGGACAGACGCAATAACAGTATGTTGAATCAGAAAACCAGCGGGCCACTGTACATCTCGGGTAGCCTATACAAAATATGAAAATTTAAAAAAATCCTCAGCTGATAGAAAAATACTCTGTTCTAAAAGACTGAGCGAGTTGTCGTGCGGTTAATATCGCGTGGCTATGCTCTTGCATTTTCGGGGGATGGTGGGTTCGAATCCCACCGTCGGCAGCCGTTAAGATGGTTTTTCCGTAGTTTCCCCATTTTCACACCAGGAAATGCTGGGACTGTACCTTAATTCAGGTCATGGCTGCTACCTTCCTAATCCTAACCTTTCCCACCCTGCTTCACCGGAAACCTTCGATGTATTAGAGTAACTAGCATTTTTTCTAAGAAAGGAGTTCATAGTATGAAGACCAGATGGCAGCTGCGAGCACTGAATGCTGTTTCTGATGTCTTACCAGCACATACTACACAGATGCAGTAGGAGCGGTGACCAATGAGCGTGAATCGGATCACTGTATCGATTCAGTAACGTGAACGGAATCAAATGAATCGATTCAGTAAAATGAATCGAATGTCCCATCACTACAATACAGAGACACTGTTTAGCCACAGTGAAGTTTTTACCAGTGGACTGAACAGTTCAAAAGAGGTGGTCGCACGAGCGTGAAGGATGAGGAATGATCCGGGCGTCCATCTGCATCCATAACTTTCGCCAGTGTTGAACAATGATCCTGGATAACAGACGAGTGACTGTTCACAGATAAAGAACTCTGCTGTGTAGACACTACAGACTTCCGGTAGAGGAAAAGGAAACCCGTTATTGTCAACAACGAACGCACAGCCTGCTCCCTCTTCTGCCCTCGAACTATCCGTGCAAACAACGACCGAACCGGGGTATCGGCCAGCAACGGACAGGAAAAGTCTCCGTAAATGGAGGAGTTCGCGTTTTCCTTCGGGCCGGTGTGCAGATCTAGAATGATTTCAGCTCGTCGTATTATCTAAAGAGGTTCCCTACTTGGTCGTCTATTACGACAAGGAACCGCAGGTAATTTGCAGCATGGGACAGTAGCATTCCCCGGCGCCTCATGGGTAAAGGCGGCACACCAAATTCAGCGAACAGGCTAGCAATGGTGCTTGTACGAAAAGTTCCCGTTGTCAACCTAACTCCGCTGTAGTGAATGTGATTCAGTTTGGCTACGACGCTTTGCCTTGCTGATGCATATCCTGTACTGTGGTAGTGTAATGTAACATAAAATATATGGATATAGTAGGTGCCCTACAAAATCGTAGAAGCACAGTGCGGACTGTCCTCCAGGTAGTGCCACTAAGAAACTTCAAGATAAAGCTCAGGATGTGAGTGAAGTGTGCGCTTCCGGCAAAAGTGCACAACAAAGGTATTTGCGGTTGAAAACCGAAATCCATGTTCTAAGGTCCATTGTTCGAATCTCCCAATCTGTAATTTTCGCTCGGCGACGGCCATATTTTGCGAACCATAATGCAACGAAAAGTCGTCTACACGTTATAGCGACGGTATTACTGCTCAACCAGCAGCAGCGACAATACCGTTCATGACAATCGCGAACAGAGTGACGCTGAGAACCGATCCCTGTGGAACTCCATTTTCCTGAACATGGTATTGGGAATATACCTTCCCTATTCGGACACGGAATAGACGGAGGGACAAAAACTTAACAATAAATACCGGCAAGTTACCTCGGAAATTCCATTGGTGCAGGACTGATAGGATGCCATGTGGTGTCTTAGGCTTTTTCTAAGCCAGAAAAAAAAGCCACCAAATGCTCTTTGCGGAGAAAAGTGACCTGGATAGAACTCTCCAGGCGTACCAAGCAGTCAGTAGTCGAGCGAGCGGCTGAGAAACCACATTGGTACTCGGACAAAAGTCCCCTATTCTCCAGGCACCACACAAGTCGGCGATACACCACACTCTCAGAAAGCTTACACAGAGAGTTATTTAGGCAAATAGGTCTGTATCTTCCTGCATATTTAGGATTTTTGTCAGGCTTGAGGAGAGGAATTAGGACGGTGCATCTGCCACGATGAGGCCTGCAATGGAAATTCTCGATATTGAGGATGGTCCTTGATTTCCGGAAATACGTCGAAGTTTAGTCCACGCTTGAGATGACGGTGTATGTGACGTCATAGACAACGCATACCTTTCCCTGGAAGCTTTCTTACTCTTTAGACTAAGAACTCGCACCTTAGGGTAGAGTTTTCCTTAATGTTACCAGTTTGGCCAGAATGGGCTGCCTACGGTACAGTTTATGAGCGTGACGTCGTTCTCTTATAGCTTCTGCAATTTCTTCGTTCCACCATACAACGAGATATCGTCGAGGAGTCCCTGAAAGAATGGAATGGACTTCTCAGCAGCAGCAAGAATAACTTGTGTTATATGTTATATCGTACTCTACGCTTCGGCTGTTCGCATCATTAAAGACAGCTAATGATGTAAACTTTGGCCAATCAGCACGTTTAAGAATCTATCGAGAAAGAACCACGATTGATTTCTGTTTAAAAAAGTAAGAATAATAGGGAAATAATCACTCACATAGATCATCATGCGTATTCCACTGAATCAGGGGAATGAGGGTTCGGATGCAGAGACTAACGCCAATGCGGGAATAAGTTCCATACACCGCCCTGACATGCGTTGCTTCCCCTGAATTCAAAATGCATAAACTTGTATAATCTCCCTATAAATTGCTTCCTATGGGGCAAGGCTTTGTAGAGCCCCATAAAGGATTGTGGGCGTTAACCCTTTATAGGGCAGAAGTCCGGGGGTATTTCAAAACCTCTCTACCGAACTTGAAACACAATTCAATAAAAAAAATCAGAAAAAATGTTACGTGTAGGTAGGGTTAATGGGGTGGTAAATTAATATACCACTGCCCGTTTAGATCAACCGACAACACAGGGTGGGCAGTGGTGTAATAATTTACCACCACACATACATTTTGTTACATCCAAAATACCGTGTGCTAACGCATAAAGTAGATCAGATTTGATCATAAAATCATCAAAATAAAAAATTCTGCACACTGGCAATATCAATATAACAAAATGCATGTAATTAAAATACAGCGAAATAAAATATAGCAGTAATTCTAATATCTTACTGACTCTCGTGGAAACGTCTAAATCAACCTTATCACATGTTTTGCAAATCAGATGGCTACGCTTTTGCCTTTTCTTTGTGCTGCAATATACACATCTGCGGTAAATCCCAATCTCATGTTCTGGGCGTCCTGCCTTGGAGAAAATCTCTTAGTAGACGACGTAGCTGCCGCTACCTTGCTGCACGAGTAAAATGTCCTCAGCCCCCAAATTACCCTCTAGATCCGACTGGAAATCAATTTCGTCAGTGACTGATACTAGTTGCTCGATTTCCAGTTCCGTCAAGCATTTTCCCTCCATCTACAAAAATAATTTATTATTATTATTATTATTATTATTATTATTATTATTATTATTATTATTATTATTATTATATTTTCCCTGTTACCGATAATTTACATGATGGTGTATAAAAAAGCAAGCCGGACCCGTGGTGTAGGGTTAACGTGACTGCCTCTTACCCGGAGGCCCCGGGTTCGATTCCCGGCCAGGTTAGGTAATTTTACTTGGTACCTGAGGGCTAGTTCGAGGTCCACTCAGCCTACGTGATTAGAATTGAAGAGCTATCTGACGATGAGATAGCTGTCCCGATCTAGAAAGCCATAACGGCCGAGAGGATTCGTCGTGCTGACCACACAACACCTCGTAATCTGCAGGCCTTTGGGCTGAGCAGCGGTCGGTTAGAAGGCCAAGGCCCTTCAAGGGCTGTAGTGCCATGGGATTTGGTTTTTGTTATAAGAAAGCAACCCCATACAAAAAGTGTTTACGTGTCTCCATCCCCGATTGAGGTTATGTGATTAATACGGCAGCTATAACAATATAACATGTTAGGCAAATTTAATTGCTAATATTCAACTCGTCTTATTATTCTTCTTCTTCTTCTTCGTTTTGTCTCATGACTGAGGCGTCGTGACTATCATAATTCTTCCATACCTAAAGCTTTCAATGTGGTTACTCTGAGAGAACACTGTAGGGGCGGTTCACCATGTCAATCCATCGCGTTGGTATTCGTCCTCGTTGTCTGGTTCCCTGGACTTTGCCCTCAACAATCAGCTTTTGAAGACTACCATCTCGGCGCATTATATGTCCAAAGTAGCGTACAATCCGCTGAGAGACCCTACACGATAGACGAGCTTTTATCTGAAGTTTGTTCAGGATTGATGTGTTCGTGCGATGAGCTGTCCAAGGAATCCTTAACATTTTCCTCCAGCACCACATCTCAAAGCTTTCTATCCGTTCACGATCACGATTGAGGATGGTCCACGTCTCTGCGCTATACAAGAAGACTGAGAAGACTAGAGATTCAACGAGCTTCTTTTTTGTCTTAATGATGATGTTGTTATCGTTCCAGATCTTCCGCAGACGGATCATTGCTACCTTTGCTATTTCAATTCTTCGCTTTATTTCATCTTTGGAACCACCAGAATTGGATAGTAAGGAGCCTAGGTATACATACTGATGTACAAATTCACACCCTCCAATCTGTTTGATATGTGGACTGTTGTTGTTCTTACGATCAACAATCATGACTTTGGTTTTCTGTCGATTTAGGCGTAATCCCATTTCTAGGCTTGCTTCCTCTACTCTCTTGATCAGCTCTGTCAACTCCTCTTCAGATGATGCTATCAAAGGTGGTGTCATCATCAAATCTCAAGTTGTTGATCTTGCATCCCTCAATGGAAAACCCTTCGTCCAGCCATCTAATGCAGTTCTCATTGCATATTCACCATAGATATTGAAAAGTAACGGTGACAGGATACATCCCTGGCGAGCTCCAGCCCTTGTACGAAACTGCTGAGACTGTTTGTTTTGAATCTTCACAGTGGCTCTATTTTCCTTATACAAGGACTTGAGGAGATCAATCAAATAGAGTGGCAAACCCATGTCATCCAAAAATTTTCAAAGATGGTTCCATTTGACAGTATGGAAGGCCTTTTGGTAGTCAATAAAGCACAGATATACCGGAACATTGAATTCTCTAGCCTTTTCTATGATTTGTCTTAGGCTTAAGATCTGTTCCCGGGTACCTTTTCCTTTCATAAATCCAGTCTGGACTTCAGGAATTTGATACTCTAGGAATGCCCGGAGTCTCTTGTGCAGGATATGAAGTATAAATTTACTGGCATGTGAAATCAAAGCAATTAAGCTATAATTTCCACATTTTTCCTCGATGCTTTCTTGTGGATTGGGACAAAGATTGACTGTATCCATTCCTCGGGCAATCTTCTAGAATTCCATATTGCTTGGCAGATTTTCAACAGCATTTCAATTCCAGCACCGTCTGTAGCTTTCAAGACTTCTGCACTTATTCCATCAGATCCACACGCTTTTCCAGTTCTCAGCAATGCAATACTACTAACGTAATATTTGAAGCTCCTGTAATAATGTTTTACACCGTCCCAGTTTGTATATCTCATAAATGTTTTACAAAGCTGCTGTACACAGTAGCCTACAGACTGCCCTTGGTTAGAAATCTCATGCATGCTTTCAGGTATCTGATTATTTTATCAAAAGTTGAAAACAATAGAACTGTATGAAAACGTAATTCTGAAAGTAAAATATATCAGAATTCTTTGTAAACATGCCTCAGACTTCTGAATTTAGTATATGACTTCGTAATTCGGTATCAACTTCGCACAAACATATGCAGCCTCAATGTGTTTCCACCACACGGGCAGTGGTATACTATTTTACCACCTGTGGCGTTTTCTTTTTGTTCTGTTCCATTGTGAAGGAAGAACAAACTAAATAGTGTGTATATATTGGTCCCAATTTTTACTCCAAATACACATTGGTAGAAATAAGCAGTACTGCAATTACTTTAGGAGATAATGGTGGTGGTAAATTATTATACCACTGCCCTATAAAGGGTTAAAATAACCCATGAAGAGTAATGGAGATGGGAGCTGATCTGTAAGATCAATTACGTCATTGACGCTAAGCAGCTGACCTGGTGGGAAAAAAACATTAGACACTGCTGCTATGACAGACATCAGTAATCGTAATGCAACTGCTTCCAGTAGGGTTCTTAGGGGGATCTCTTCGCTGTAGGTGTCAGAGCAAACAAAACTACCAACTCCACCGGAAACCCGGTGGGCATAATGTCGTTCTGTCTAGTATAGTCGAAAATTTCTCAAGATCGTATGATGACCTGGTCTGAGACACTAGCTGCGAACTGACCAATTGACAAGCGAAGCTATGTAAGATGCCTGTTATAACCGTTACAATTCCGCTGTAGCAGTACCATAGTATGGACGTCTGAGGTTTAGATTAGAAGCAGCGAGATGCTACACTCACATCCCCATCCGAAGGTGGAGATAAATGCTCCATGTGTATCACCTCGTCACCTTGAACTTCTTCGACGTATTCCGGGGGGTGGGGTTTCTTCATACGAGGGAAGCGCGTAGGTTTCCCAAGAGGAAAATCTTCTGGCGCAGACTCAAGCCCTCCGGGAGGAGGGCGTGAGACGCCATTTGTAGGAGAGTTGGAAGAACACCTTGTAAGTACATTCTTCTGGTCTGGCACTGGCACTGCTGTAGCTCAAATCCAGTGCCAGACCTGTAGCTCAGATCCTTTCAAACAGAACAAAGATGACCTAGGCCACCATAGCTCAATTGGTAGAGCAACCGACGCAAAATCGGGAGGTTGTGCGTTTGGATCCCACTGGTGACCGGCTGGCCATTTTTGTTCTGTACTTAACATCTCTTCAACACGTACTACATGTACGTAACACGACCTAATACGTTGAAAGTCTGTTTCGATTACAATGAGGTCATGAAAATTCAATATTCATTGACATGCCCCACAACGGGCGACTTAAACGCACTCTACAGTGTGCTAGCAGCAGTGCCAGACCTGTAGCTCAGATCCTTTCAAACAGAACAAAGATGGCCTAGGCCACCATAGCTCAATTGGTAGAACAACCGACGCGAAATCGGGAGGTTATGGGTTCGGATCCCACTGGTGACCGGCTGGCAATTATTGTTCTGTACTTAACATCTCTTCAATACGTACGTAACACGACCTAATACGTTGAAAGTCTGTTTCGATTACAATGAGGTCGTGAAAATTCAATATTCATTGACATGCCCCACAACGGGCGACTTAAACGCACTCTGCAGTGTGCTAGCAGCAGTGCCAGACCTGTAGCTCAGATCCTTTCAAACAGAACAAAGATGCCCTAGGCCACAATAGCTCAATTGGTAGAGCAACCGACGCGAAATCGGGAGGTTGTGGGTTCGGATCCCACTGGTGTCCGGCTGGCCATTTTTGTTCTGTACTTAACATCTCTTCAACACGTACTACATGTAACACGTAACACGACCTAATACGTTGAAAGTCTGTTTCGCTTCCTGAAAGTGCTTTAGAGAAAATGGCAGAATGCCTTGCAGAAACTTGCATAATTTCAAACGTATAGATGTACTGGAAATTCAAACTCTAATTGGCCTCCACATTGCAGCTGAATCCGTTAAGTTTCCACAGGTTCAGCTCATCTGAAATCAATCTCTTAGAATGAATTTATTTCTACATTATATGTCTCGAGATAGGTTTTTCAACTGCTGACAAACCTACACATTGTCAATTACCTTGATCAAACTGACTCATGTCAGGATAAGTTGTTCAAGGTGAGACCTTATGTGACTCAATCAGGGACCTTGCTTTCAGTTTTCCCTAAAAGAAAACTTGTTCGTGGATGAACAGGTAGTACATATTTGGGGGTATGTCATCAATCAAACAATATGTGAAAACATTTTTCTATTGTGTGGCAAATCATGTTAGTCATATGACCTTCGAATATAACAAGGCTCAACAACCGAACTTGATGAGGAATATTTGAAACAATTTATGTTAGGAACTTCGGTTGTGCTAAATTTGTCAAAAAGGATTGATGGTATAGATCATAAACCCTTTTATGACAACTACGTTTCTTCGAACAATTTAATACAAGTGCTGAAAAACAACATTTTTTTTGCAATTCGTACCGCAACACTGAACAGATTTTCTGGTCCTCCTCTCCTGTGCGAGAAAGGCTTGAAAAAGAAGGGACAGAGGAATCATAATCAAGTCTCTAGTCTTGATGGGGATGTGGTTATCGTAAAGTGGATGGACAATCGCTCAGTTGTGCTTGCTTCAAATTTTGTGGGAGTAGGAAAGTTGGATGAGGTTGAAAGATGGGTCAGAATCGCTAAGAAGTATGTGAAAGCCCGACGTGACCTGAGATTGTTAGATTGTAGAATCATACAGTGAGAGGACTTGATCTTTAGGATCACCCGATATCTCTCTATCGCGTTTACATACTATCAGAAAAGTGGACGCTAAAGAATGCGAGTTCACCATAAAATCAAGAGAACTGAGGGGGAGGACAAGGAAAAAAATATTCTAAGAAGAAATTGCGTACCACTGAAGACAAAAAAGGAAGAGTTTAGGCACCGAAAGAAGAAAGCGAAAATATGTCGGATACATCCTGCTCCATGGTGAAATGGTACAGGGGGTCACGGGTTTGATTCCCGGCCGGGCTGTGGATTTTAACCATGTCGTCGTTGTCGTCTTGTTCCACAGGTAATCGAATAAATGTTTGGTAGGTCTGGCTTTGTCCATTCTGTAAAAATGTCCGAGAAATGATAACCTCCTATTTTCATGGTCTCTGAAATTTTCTCCACGTTTTGTAGACTTAATATTTGTTTCGAAGTTTCCAGCCGATTTCAGTCTGGATTGCGCCAAAGATTTCCTGAATTATTCTTCTTTCTCCAGGTTCTCCAGCATTCGCTGTCATACAGACATTCTGTTTAACTACAGTGCTGTAATGCCGTATTTTGGCATTCCATGAGGTGCATTTCTTGTTGTAGATATAAGCTCTCTCCGTTTTTGAGATACGACCTTCTACAGCAGCTTTCCCTAGTACGTTCTCTCGTACGATTTCACCAAGGTATGTGAACTGAATCCGTGAAATCTCTGTTTGAAAGAATTGTGGTCCATGTTTGTCGTTCATAATGAACTTCGGCTTCTCCTAAATCCATTCTTGCTAGCTATCTTTTCTTGGAGGTTAATCTGTATGGCCGCTTCTTCTAGGTTTTCTGAAAGTATCGCAAAGTCATCAGCGAAAGCCAAGCAGTTGACTTTGATTCCTCCCGATTTTTTTTGTAAGCAGATCGGAGTTATCCCTTCTTTTTCAAGTTCGTAATTCCAAATTCTCACAATCTTTGTCAGTACACAGTTGAATAACAGTGGTGATAATACATCACCCTGTAGCAAAGCTGTATTAATTTCAAATTTCTAATTATTATTGTTGTACCGGGCGGTACACCTCTACACCGTTTATTTAAAAGTTGCGCCAGTTGAAACTCCTCTTCTGGAGGAAGGTTGAACTTTATCTATTCTATTAATTCTCTACTTTCTCAGAAGATGTCACCATGTGGAAAATTTTGAGTTTTTGAACTGTGTCACTTTTGATGTGTTTTTGTTTCGCTTGAAGTAAGAAGTGTGAACTTTCTCTTCTAGAGGACACTACTGAAGAATTACAATAGTGCGACCTAGTGCGAAATCAAAGAACTATTTTGTTGGAGAAATTTTTATTTCAAAAGTTTGTTCTTTGTTAAATTTCTTTCTGTCATGGTTTAAGTTGGCTGTATACCCCTCCTTTTCCCCTTATTTTGGATCTAGCCAATCCCGAATTTCTTTAATTAATTTTCCACCAATAATGTGTTTCTTTTCCTCTATGTAGGGGTTTCTTTTCCCGAACCAATAAAAACTTTGAGGGAGGGTGTTTTATTTCCCCTAACGCCTAGAATCTTCCGCGAGAGGTTATAAACTGCTGATTTTGGGGTCTCCGGGCCACTTCTGTTCCATCTTTCAGTGTATTAAGTACATAGCAGGAGGCGGGAAGCGCCTCTTTCCTCGGCAGCGATCTACTACCAGGTAATGGCCTATTAATATCTTCTTTTCTTGCTAGGTCGGCAGTTTAACTCTCGCGGCGGGTTCGAAGCGTTTTCCATCATGTAACCTTTTCCTAAAATGTAACTACTCTTTTCTTCTATTCTCTTGTAAAGATACATTATGGGATAGAGAGTGCTAACCCTCTCGAGTTCCCACTCACATCGTCTTGAGGTGAACTTATTTTTCTCAACCAATTCTCCCGTAATGTAATGTAAATTGCCATTAAGTCACCTCTGTAGTATGGGATTAGCCCTTGTATTAACGGCCTAGTGCCAAGTAGGTCTTAAGCAAAGTGTATTAGGAGTGCGAGTTCGCCTCCTCTCAAGTTGTATTTTGAGGTCATGTATTAATCTTTTCTCACCTAATAGACCTCAGTAGGTTGGGTATTTTACCCCTGTGTATATGTCCTTTGAGGACGACTTGAAAGTTGAGTTTGGTGTGGCCTGGGAGAGGCTTAACTTTAAGAGCGAGTGGCTCTTTTCTAAAACTGAGAGTTGTATGCCTCGAGGAGGCTTTGCTGTGTAATTTGGAGCAAGGGCTCCAGGGTTTGAGTGGGGTCTTCTGCCCCTTTTGTTGAAATTGGTATATCGTAAGGTTGAGCTAGTTGCTCAAGAATTGTGTTTTCAGGGCTCGAAGCCCAAATTCTTTAATCCCTGTAATTGTACATTTCAAGTTGTATTTCGGCTACTAAGTACCTGTTCTATTTGTTGTTACCTAATTTTGAAAAGAAAATATAACCTTGTTAAATTTTAAAATTTAATTTCTCTTTAGTAGCTTGAGACCTATTCACCACCCAGCACCTTCTTTCATGCTTAACTACCACAAAAACTCGGTAACAAGTGGTAGCAGAGCGTGGTTGAATGGGTCTCAATTTAGCCCCTTTTGACGGCTAAACATTGCTTTGATTCGAACTCTAATAATTGTCTCAGTTGCTGGAATTTTTTGAGTTTTCAAAATTGTTCTGTCATCATGCCCGGCCCTCGCGATGTTCTCCTACTTAACTATTTGCGCAAAGAGGAGTTGATATACGAGTTAACTATCAGAAATGTGCAATCTGGAGGCACGGTTGCAATCGACACCAACAAGCTTAGAGAATCCCTTGATTTGCCCATTTCCATCCCCAATTTGGGAGAGAAAGAAATTGATGATTCTCTTTCCACGATCGTCGAGAATATTACTGGGCTAGCATCTGTAGTCAGCTTTTTTGATGAAAACGATCCGTCTCCTAATCAAATTAAGCGTGTGCAAGGCAGGCTATATCACTTTTCAAATAGAGTTAATGATCTGTTGTCTCTGAAGGTGAATGACGTTCAGAGGAAGCAAGCTAATACGCTCCTTGAAACTATCTCTGAATTGTCTAGTAAAGTCACTCAATTGTTAACTGGGGAAGTTCCTCCCAAATCTGATCAGCCCACCGTTGTGAATGTAAGTAGTGAGGAAGATCCTGCTAAGGGAGAAGGCAATAGGATAACCGTTGCTGCTCAAACTATCTCTGCCCCATTGGACAACGAGTCTGAACGCCGCACATCGTTGAACAATGTACGTGCTGAATTAACTTCCTTGCCATTGAAACCTTTACCTACTATGTCGCCCGGGTTTAGCAGCTTGCCTCATCCATTGGCAATGTTGCTCAGAGGTATATCCAAGTTTTCCGTTAATACCACCAGTGACGTAATTTCATTTTTAAGATTTCTAGTGGAATTTCAGGATCATGCTCTTGTTTTTTCTCTTTCGCCATGTCAAATTTTGCAAATTATCTATCCGTATGCTATTGGTATTCTCTCTGATAAAATCGTAAGAGCCATTGCCGAGCAATCATCTATTGAGGATTTCCATGCCCATTTGCTAGCTAACTTCATCCCGGCTAGGGCCAGGTCCTCCCTGATTCAGAAGTACTATTACCGTGTACAGCGCTTGGATGAAAACTTGGCTGACTTCATCCAAGACATTAAGTTTTATACTAGGGTGTTTGCTCTTCACTTCCCTGAGGATCAAATTGTACAAGCTATTGTGGAAGGTATTTCACCATCCTATAGGTCATATTTGTGTTTCGCGGCGTGCCCGCAAACGTTCTCGGAACTTGAAGCATTGGCAGTCTCAGCTGAAGGAGTTAGATACGCCGATTCTTTGCGTGTCGCGAAAGAACCCCCGCCTTCCTTTAGTAACACTCGGCCTCCACCTCGCCGACCAGTCAATCCCCGTAAATGTTATGCTTGCGGGTCGCCTGACCATCTGCGGAATAAGTGTCCTCTGATCAAGTCAAGTGGGACAAGGAATGGAGCAGGGTCATCACAAGGCTGTTTTAAGTGTGGGGCCTTCTCACATATCGCCAAGAATTGCCCAAATTCAAATAGCACCCCCTCCTGCTCAACTTCTGGTGCAAATTCCAGCTATGCCAATAATAAAAAGTGACTAGTGGCGTCGGCTGAGCCGACTAATCCATCTTCCCGAGACTTAGCCCCTAGTAAACAGGTTGTAAATGCAGAGAACGACCAGCCTTCAAATTCATCTTTTGAATGCCCTAAAGAGTGTCTTAGGATTGCGGCGGATACCCCCGCACCTGTTCCTTTTCTTAAGATTGAGTTAAATAACGAGCCTATAACAGCTCTCTTAGATTCAGGCAGTGTTTGTTCCATTATTTCGGCTGATTGGTATTCTAAATTGAAATCTGTTTGTAAACTCCCTGACTATGTCTCTTCTCCTGTTCAATATGTTTCGGCTAATTCATCTCCATTAGAAATTCTAGGTTCCATACATGTCAAAATTCGGGTTTTTAAGTTTACATGGAAGATCAAATTGTTTGTGGCCAAGCGTTTGTCTTGCCCCATCATATTGGGAGCGGACTTCATTTCTCACACTGGTCTTGTGCTCGATCTCCAGTGTAGGTCGTGCATATTCAAATTTGCGTCCAATTGTAGAATTCCCTTGTTAAAGTGTAATTCTGTATCATGTTCATCTATTTCGCCTACCCAGGATGAGATGTTGTTAGACCTTAGACATCTACCTGAGGAGCAGGCTGATAGTATTCGGAAACTGTGTCAGTCGTTTCCCGAGGTGTTCTCTGATACTCTTGGTGTTACTGACCTTATTGAATACAAAATTGAGGTCACGGATTCTATTCCTGTCCGTTTTCCTCCGTATAGGCTATCTCCACCTAAAATGAAGGCTCTGAAAGAAATCATCGATCAGATGTTGAAGGATGGTATTATTAGGCCCTCTAAGTCAGCGTATTCTTCGCCTATTTTTCTAGTACCGAAACCTCAAGGAGGCTTCAGGCCTGTCATTGATTACAGGGCTCTCAATCGGAAGGTGGTGTTGCAATCTGTGCCCCTTCCCGACCTTCATTCTTGCTTTTCATGGTTTCGTAAGGCCAAGTTCTTCACCATCTTGGACTTGAATCAGGCCTATAATCAAATTCCCCTTGCCGAAGAGTCTAAACATCTTACAGCGTTTGCCACGGACTGGAATTTATATGAATACAACCGCGTGCCTTTCGGGCTCCCCACGGGGGCAGCTGTGCTCACTAGGCTACTAGATAGGGTCTTCTCCGACATCAAATTTGAGTACTTATATCACTACTTGGATGATGTCGTCGTATTTTCCGAAACCTTTGAAGAACATCTAGATCATTTGCGAGAAGTTCTCAATCGCCTTCGTAAGGCTGGGTTAACTGTTAAGTTGTCCAAGGTTGCCTTTGCTAAGCCCTCTATGTCATTCCTAGGGCATATTGTGTCACCTGATGGTGTAGCAGTCGATCATTCTAGAACACAGGCCATCCGTGATTTTAAACCTCCCAAGGACATTAAAGGTATCGCCAGGTTCATTGGCATGGTGAATTTCTTCAGGAAGTTCATTCCTAATTTTGCTAATAGAGCGGCGCCCTTAAACCTTCTTCGTAGGAAAGGCATCAAATTCGAGTGGGGACCTTCTCAACAAGCCGCTTTCGAAGATCTTAAATTAGCTCTCTGTAATGCCCCTGTACTTGCTATGCCTGATTTCTCGAAGAAATTCATCGTCCAAACGGACGCGTCGTCGTCAGCTGTAGCTGCAGTCCTTCTTCAAGAGACTGAACTAGGGAGGCGTCCCATCGCCTATGCATCTAGGACTCTATCGGTTCAAGAAGCCAAGTATTCCATCTATGAGCTCGAAGGGTTGGCAGTCTTATTCGCCTTAGAAAAGTTCCGTCTCTATCTGGAACATGTCAAATTCGACCTGGAGACAGATAATCAAGCCTTAAGCTGGGTCTTAGGTAGGCCGCGTCGTACAGGTCGTATAGCCCGTTGGGCCATCCGTATTTCTGCCTTCCAATTCGATGTACGGCATATCAGAGGTACTGAAAATGTGGTTGCTGATGGACTCAGCCGTATGTTTTCAAACGACGTTGAGAACCATGAACCGGTCGACCGTTCATCTCCTCCCGAGTCCACACTATTTGATGTTAATGCCATTTTAACTGATGCCCCCATGCTCTTTAGGGATATCGAGAAATACCAACGTGAAGATCCGACGCTGGCTCCGATAATGGAAACCCTTTCTTCTGGGGAGCATGTCGTCCCTTATGTTCTGAGGAATGGTGTTTTATGTTGCCCTTCGAGGCATGACAAGATGATGAAAGTTGTCGTTCCAGCTGTTCTCGTGCCTATGATCTTCAAATACTATCATGAGACCCCATTGGGGGGGCATCTGGGTATCTTTAAAACTCGTGAAAAGATTCGTGAAATGTTCATCTGGAAAGGTATGGACGGTGAAATTCGGGAACTTGTAAAAGCTTGTAAATCTTGTTTGATCAGTAAACCCACCATGTCCACTAAAGTAGGCCTTTTGTCTTCTCATCAAGCGTCGCGCCCCATGGAACGCCTGTATATCGATTATGTGGGACCCTTCCCCCAGTCAAAGGGTAATGCCAACAAGTTTATCTTTGTATGTGTAGATGGTTTTACTAGATTTTCCTGGTTATTTCCGACTAAGCTGGCTACCGCTCAGTCCACCATTACCTGCTTAAATTCTATTTTTGCTTCTTTTGGTCCGTGTCAATATATCGTATCTGATAATGCTAAGGCTTTTACATCTAATTTATTTCGTAAATTCTGTTTTGACTTATCAATATCTCATGTAACTACTTCTGCTTATTACCCGCAACCATCTCTGGCTGAACGAGTTAACCGTAATCTCAGGTCCGCACTCATTGCCTATCATCATGAAGATCCTTCCAGGTGGGACACGTCCCTGCATTGGATAGCTTTTGCTTTGAATTCGGCGGTTCATGAATCTCACAAGTTTACTCCAGCTTCCTTGATGTTCAAGTTTGTTCCCAACTCGCCGCTCTCTAACCTCTGGTCTTTGAATGACATTCTACCCGAGACAATAGATCCGGATAACATTAAAGATCTTTGGAAGAAGGCTAAAGCCAATCTTAAAGTGTCTCATGAAAAGGTTAGGGAAAGGTATGATCGTGGACGGAGACCCACCACTTTGAAGGTAGGTGACCAGGTGATGGTCAAAAATTTTGTTCCCGCGGGCAAGCTTGCCCCCAGATTTCATGGGCCTTGTATCATTCTCGATTTTCTTACGCCGGTTACCTTATTGTTAAGTAATCCAGCCACCGAGAGGATATTTAGAGTTCACCTGTCCCAGGTGAAACCGGTGTAATTTCTGTGTTAACTTGCTTCATAGTATTTTGAAAGGATATGAAGGTTATATTTTTTTTTTTGAGTTTCACTTTTAAGGCATTCTGCCCCTTCTGTAATATTTTGGTTTTAGATGTAAGCCTTATGTAAAACCTGCCCCGACCCGTTAAACTGCCATCCTGTTCTTGCCACGGCCATTACCACGCTCCCGTCTCCTGCTCCACCTTACACTGTGGCTTCATAATAGTAAATGCCATAGATATCTACACGCCGCTGGCCCCTCAACCTCTCCACAAGCCTGTACCCTCAAAGAAGATGATTGTCCAACACAATTCTGCCGCCTAGTTTTAATGTTTCAGCGCCCCCGCAGCCGCGCAGCGCCGTGCAGCGACTGGGGAGGGGGATGGGCCCCCTCCTCTCCAGCGAGGACGACATGTGCACGGCGAGCCGGAGCTCACCTCCCGGCCAAGGCTGATGTGCGGCGCACGACCTGCTACATGCCCGCAGCCTGTATCTGTTCACCGCGGGCGCGGCGTACTTCAACACCTCTGCTCCCCTCATAGTGCGGGCGAGCGGTATCTCAGGGTACTTGAGGGGTCCGAGCGGCCCCCGTTGGACGCAAGCTGCAATGGCCGGTCCGGCCATTCGACTCAATCTACATCAACTACATGGACAGTCACCTTAAGCGATAACTACATATGGGAATTTAACAACAATATTTGGTGGACATTGCAAAACTTTTCTTCACTTTTAAGCATTAAAGGTTTATCTTCAGAAATTCAACTTCTACAAACATAAAAACTTTACTGCACCGGCAACAACAAAATTTTGAAATTGCAACCAACCAAATTACTAAAATCTTATAAATGCTTCCGCAATTAATCTTAATATACACATCAAAACTTGGACCTTATTTTGGAAACAAAGCTTATGTTCTTCTGTGTTACCCCTTGGAGGAACTTTTGGGGGGGGAGGTCTGTACCGGGCGGTACACCTCTACACCGTTTATTTAAAAGTTGCGCCAGTTGAAACTCCTCTTCTGGAGGAAGGTTGAACTTTATCTATTCTATTAATTCTCTACTTTCTCAGAAGATGTCACCATGTGGAAAATTTTGAGTTTTTGAACTGTGTCACTTTTGATGTGTTTTTGTTTCGCTTGAAGTAAGAAGTGTGAACTTTCTCTTCTAGAGGACACTACTGAAGAATTACAATAGTGCGACCTAGTGCGAAATCAAAGAACTATTTTGTTGGAGAAATTTTTATTTCAAAAGTTTGTTCTTTGTTAAATTTCTTTCTGTCATGGTTTAAGTTGGCTGTATACCCCTCCTTTTCCCCTTATTTTGGATCTAGCCAATCCCGAATTTCTTTAATTAATTTTCCACCAATAATGTGTTTCTTTTCCTCTATGTAGGGGTTTCTTTTCCCGAACCAATAAAAACTTTGAGGGAGGGTGTTTTATTTCCCCTAACGCCTAGAATCTTCCGCGAGAGGTTATAAACTGCTGATTTTGGGGTCTCCGGGCCACTTCTGTTCCATCTTTCAGTGTATTAAGTACATAGCAGGAGGCGGGAAGCGCCTCTTTCCTCGGCAGCGATCTACTACCAGGTAATGGCCTATTAATATCTTCTTTTCTTGCTAGGTCGGCAGTTTAACTCTCGCGGCGGGTTCGAAGCGTTTTCCATCATGTAACCTTTTCCTAAAATGTAACTACTCTTTTCTTCTATTCTCTTGTAAAGATACATTATGGGATAGAGAGTGCTAACCCTCTCGAGTTCCCACTCACATCGTCTTGAGGTGAACTTATTTTTCTCAACCAATTCTCCCGTAATGTAATGTAAATTGCCATTAAGTCACCTCTGTAGTATGGGATTAGCCCTTGTATTAACGGCCTAGTGCCAAGTAGGTCTTAAGCAAAGTGTATTAGGAGTGCGAGTTCGCCTCCTCTCAAGTTGTATTTTGAGGTCATGTATTAATCTTTTCTCACCTAATAGACCTCAGTAGGTTGGGTATTTTACCCCTGTGTATATGTCCTTTGAGGACGACTTGAAAGTTGAGTTTGGTGTGGCCTGGGAGAGGCTTAACTTTAAGAGCGAGTGGCTCTTTTCTAAAACTGAGAGTTGTATGCCTCGAGGAGGCTTTGCTGTGTAATTTGGAGCAAGGGCTCCAGGGTTTGAGTGGGGTCTTCTGCCCCTTTTGTTGAAATTGGTATATCGTAAGGTTGAGCTAGTTGCTCAAGAATTGTGTTTTCAGGGCTCGAAGCCCAAATTCTTTAATCCCTGTAATTGTACATTTCAAGTTGTATTTCGGCTACTAAGTACCTGTTCTATTTGTTGTTACCTAATTTTGAAAAGAAAATATAACCTTGTTAAATTTTAAAATTTAATTTCTCTTTAGTAGCTTGAGACCTATTCACCACCCAGCACCTTCTTTCATGCTTAACTACCACAAAAACTCGGTAACAATTGTTATTATTATTATTATCGGACGCAATCATAAAGTGTAGTGTTAAATATTCTGGCAACATAATAAGGGTCCCGGGTTCGATTCTCAGCCGGGTTTGTGATTGTAATGGTGTCTGAATAATTCTTCTGGCTCGGGGACTGTATGTTTGTGTTTGGCCCAACACTATCCTTTTCATACTGAGACAACGCACTACACTACCAACCACCTTACAAGCATGCAAGTGATTACATCCCTCCATATAGGGCTGTCGTCAGGAAGGGCATTTAGTCGTAAAACAGGGTCAAATCCATATGTGTCTGACACAGTTCACACCCGCGACCCACATGTGTGGAGAAAAGTGGTAAAAGGAGAATGGAGTTGGACAAAGACAGATTAACCAAACTAATCGTTAAACCTCTATAGGAGTAATAACGCCAGTCAGTTAATTTAAGTGATAGAGAACGACATGGAAGAAAATGGGATAATTAAAGACATAAAACAGGACAGAATAACTTTTAGAAAGTTAACACAAGATTGTTAGGGTTTCCAAGAGGAAAACAACAAGGAAAGAAGCGCGAATTAAATATCGCAAATAAGTTCAATGGTCTGGTTTATGTGATCTTTCTGTGACATATTCGAAATTTGAATAAAATAACAATAATTATATTTGAATGAAAACAGTCACAAATGTCATTCAAACAAACACTGTGTTATTGTAAACTTGAGGAAATATTCTGAAAAAGCAGTGAACACTTTTTTAATTTCAGTATTTCACACTGTGCGCTCTCCTCCTCCAACATTACACATTTCATTATGAAGAACAGTCCGAACAATTATTAAAGGCGTAGAATATTAAAACGTTCGCCTTCATCTTTTATAGCATCTAAAATGAAGAACTGGAGGACCTATCTTCATAATTTCTCGTCTTTCTCTATCTATATCAAACCAGTAACGAGTTTGTCATAGTTTGGAGAGATCTGATCGGGAGAAGTTCCTAGAGAGTCTCTGCTACTATTTTGTTAAAGCCTGGGGTTGTTGGAACAGACGGACTGCTCCGGACACGAGAATTTCCGAGCGCTGTAGATGTTTGCACTAAGCAAATGGCAGAAGGACTCCAGTGAAGCTTACTGCGACTCAATCAACATTCATAGCCTGTGGTCAACGTGGGGAAGTGAAATGCTAGCTAACTATTTCATAATTAAATAAATAATGCCCCTTACAAGACACGAAGTCACTGTCAAGGCATTCATATAACAACAAATATTATTACGCTGCTTTAACCCAATTGATTATATATACTCATTGAGCCTATTAAAACTACTATATGATAATATATCAGCTTAGAACTCTGACCACAAAGGTACTGTCATCTAAGGTTCAGTATTCCATACAATTTTGTGAGTTTGTATATTAGACTAATATCAGGAACTAGACAACTGATTTTAGTAATTATTTCACCATGAAACCACCGTTCTTTCTCAGGTTACAATTTTTGTGCGTTAAACATTTTTGGTGGAAATGTTCACACTTTTTAAAATTGTAAATTTGGCGTGACTTAAATGTGGCTGTACGGTTTCATACTAGATCAGGGATTTTTCGAGATTTACAGAACTGTTTCGAGTTGGTGAGGCAGGGAAGATTATACAACTACTTCAATCAGGAAATTTAACAAACATAGAACTGAGTGGTGATGAAAATGGCATAGACATTTATGTGCAGCCAACAACTTCATACAACTGAGAAGGAGCAGACAGATTACGGCCTGGAGACATGCAAGTGGAAGAAAACGTTGAAAATGCTAACTGGCATCAAGATGACGGAAATTACACCAATGATCATGAAACATGAGGTGCTGGTCAGTATTCCTTCCCTCAAAATAAGTCGCAACGGCGATTTGGTATTTCTACTCCAGGACGAATTGAACCTAACTGAACTGAAACATGTGAAAACACTGCAGTGGATTTACATTCATGAGAATAACTTTTCCATAGATACTTCTCAAGGCCAAATTTGAACTCAACCATGGTGCACTTTCTAGTCCTACGTTCCTGGTGTTTTAAGCACATTTAGAATAGCGTACTCAGGAAGGTATGTTTGTACAGTATATTAGTATATTGACTCTAATGTTCAGTTTCCTCTCTTCCACAGCGGATTTTTCCACAGTTTTCTTGAATTGTTTCTCCCAAATATCTGAGTATCCCTTAGGCGACCAATTCCTTTTATTAGAAATTCTGGAGCGTTTTTAATATTTTGTCGTAAATTCGTT
The DNA here is from genome assembly GCF_040414725.1 of Anabrus simplex. NCBI lineage: Eukaryota > Metazoa > Arthropoda > Insecta > Orthoptera > Tettigoniidae > Anabrus > Anabrus simplex. The sequence continues at coordinate 502,011,554 of NC_090267.1, forward strand.
TGTTTCTACAGAAATTCTGAAAACTGATCTTTTGGCTATCCAAGATATTGACTTATACCGCTGTATTTGTCAGGATCTGAAAGTATGGTGAAAACATATGCAAATGCTAGACAGCTTATTTCAACACCTCTGTTATTTCTTGCCAGCTTGTGTTCTTTCAGTTTTTCATTCCAAATTCTTACTACTTTCTCCAGGACGCAATTTAATACGTGTGGAAATAAACCATCACCTTGTCTTACACTTGTATTTATACGAATGCTTCAGATATTTCACTCATAAATTTTACTTTTGATATGGTGTCTGCGAGAGTTTCAAGGATTAGGCTTGCAAATTTGGTTTTAGCTCTGAATTGTGGATTATTTTATCTAGAGTTTACCTTTTTTTTTTTTTTTTTTTTTTTGTTAGGGGCTTTACGTCGCACCGACACAGATAGGTCTTATGGCGACGATGGAATAGGAAAGGCCTAGGAGTTGGAAGGAAGCGGCCGTGGCCTTAATTAAGGTACAGCCCCAGCATTTGCCTGGTGTGAAAATGGGAAACCACGGAAAACCATCTTCAGGGCTGCCGATAGTGGGAGAGTTTACCTAATAATATTTGTATTCATATAAAGATTTATTGACTATCAATATTGTATCTATGTCAGCATCCCTTAAGAGTAAACTTACGAATAGATGTGCTAGAGAAAGTGCCTCGCCCCCTTTCTATATTCCTAAATCTGCTCTCTGTGTGTACCTCAAAAATCACTCTTATAACACCAAAAATGTAACTCTAGTGTGTTCATATTATTTACCAACACACTTCATGGAACTGCAATAGTAACATGCTATCTGAGTTTGTGTGGAGCAGATGGCACGACGGGCAAGAGGGCATCGAGGATGCGTCCATCAGCGTATTGATCATGATGTTGGGTGAAGGGGCAGCTTGACGTAATCCATCACACAACTCTAATGAGCTATGGTATGTGACCTTGAACAGCTACCTGGCATGTAATATTATTGGGCTATACAATACACATATTAACATCGATTATTGAAGTTTGGGAAGCAGCTGAGGAGGAGACTAACAACTTACGTCACTATTGTAAATACTGCGTGCCTATCGTCTCTGTAGTTCCACCAAGCGATCGCGGTTTATATTATGACCAATGCATTTGGGATTTTTGAATTGAGGCGGTCGACGTAAACAGCATACACATGTTTGTCTACTATTTTCTATAGTTAATAATGGCGAAAGATTCAGCAGGATATGTTGAAAACTAATTTTGTTACACCTGTGTAAAATTAGCCGTGCAAGTTTTCCCAGTTCGCGGTCACAGCTTCTAGGAACAGGTGATGGGAACCTCGGACTTATCAGATAGTACATTAACCAGAATGAAATGATTGGGAATGCCGAGTACAATTATTGTATGTGCTGCAGAAAACCTTCTCCATTCTTTAAGTTACAATGGATATAAACAAACTGCCAGCCTGGGATAAGTTTCTATCTCCATTGTTTCAGGACAAGCCAGTATCCAAAAACAATGTCCCAGTCACAATAATACAGATTATGATCATAAACACAATGAGAGGAGGTCCTGTTTTGTGTTATCACACCTTCACTGATAATTTCAACCTTTTCCGCATTTAGAAATATCCTTACATACGAGAAAACTTCACCATTGAAAGGACCTCTCCCCGGACATCAACCGAAGGAAAGCACAATTTTTTGTCTGAAGACAATGTTGCGTTTATTGAGGAGATGATGAAGCAAGACTGAACAGAAAATTCTATGCTCTGATATTGAAGACACTTATTTTTTCCGCAAACTCAATCTTCAGTATTATAATTGGATTTAATTTTATTTAAAACACTGTATTTAAGTATTTTTTATTGAATTTTACAACCAAAAATGATGTCTGCTAAAGAGGGCTCATAATATTGATTTCTTCTTCTTCTTAAGACGCCGTCTCCGGGCAGAGGTTGGCGATCCACGTAACTGTTCCTGATCTTGACAGTGCAGAATGGAATGCTACTTCTGAAGTACAGCAGTGCCATCTTCGAAGGCCTTTCAGCAATGAATTTCTTCTTCTCCCAACAGGTCTCTTCCCCTGTATCTTTCCTTCGATAATAAGCTGTAATAAGTGATATATCTCTCCTCTGATGATATGTCCAAGGTATTGTGTTTTCCTCTGTTTTATGGTGAGCACTAGTTATTTTCGCTTTTTCAACCGAGGAATGATTTTCATTGCCCAGGATATCCGCAGGAGACGGCGATACAGGAACATTTAGAAGGCATCAACACGTTTTTTCTATGATTGGATTCAGAGTCCAGCTTTCACATCCTTATAGGAGAACAGAAAATACAGTATTTAGCAGCGGATCATACGCATTCGTAGTTGGAGACTGAGATCTGACCTCACAAAAAATTTCTTCATGGAATATTGATTTAAAAGTTCTTATTTATTTACTTCATGAGCCATTTAAGTCATATTTTACATGAATTATTCATATCTAATTTCACTATCACTATCACTATCAGCCATATTCAATCGTTTTTACGATGTGGCCTCTTTAAGTCCGAAGCAAGGTAGGTTTTCATGAGGTCTCTCCATCTGGGACGGTCTTGAGCGATGTTCTGCCAATTGATCCCAGTAATCTTCCGGATGTCTTTATCCCATCTGTCCGGTGGTCTTCCCCTTGGTCTGAGATGATCTTTCGGACACCACTCAAGCACAAGCTTTGTCCACCTACCATCAGTTCTCCGAGCAACATGGCCTGCCCACTGCCATTTTAGGGTAAATACCCTTTCTAAAATGTCACTGACCTTTGTGACTGACCTGATGTAATCTGCTCTCTTCCTGTCTTTCTTCGTCAAGCCTAGCATGAACCGTTCCATAGCTCTTTGGGTTGTTCTGAGTTTTTGCTTAACAAACTCGCTCAATGTCCAGGTTTCACAACCGTAAGTCAGTACGGGGAGAACACTCTGGTCAAAGACTATCTTCTTTAGGTGGGGTGGCATGTTGGATTTGAAGACTGAAGAATTTCTTCCGTAGGCTTGCCATCCTAGTTTGATACGTCGGAAGATTTCCGGTCTTAAGTCCCCTTTCATGTTTACAAGTTGCCCAAGATAGACAAATTCATTGACCTGTTGTAATGTGGTGTTTCCCACATGCAGCTTTCCTGCTGGGGCCCATTTGTTAAGCATTACTTTGGTTTTAGAAAGGTTCATGGATAGTCCCACTTTTTGACAGGCTGAGACAAGATCTTGTATTACAGTTTGTAGTTCAATGATGTCGTTGGCCAAAAGTGTAATGTCGTCATATCTAATTTAAATAATTCTAAATAATAACAACCAATACAGTAATGAAAAGAAATAAACACCGAAGAGAAACCAAGACAAATATTTCATTTCCTTTTTCTTCCAAAATGAGTTTTCAGCTATGTGCCATTTTTATGCCTCATCTGAAAATGCATGTCCTTGTAGTTAAGTTTCAACTTATAACTCCTGTGGCTATGATTTCCTATCAAGAGTCACGAAAAAATACAAGCTTTGTTTCTAAGAAGTTCGGGAAAAATGCGCGAGACATGACAATGACTGCTCTCTCCTATCTTTGTTTAGTAAAGTATACACATATTCACTGTTCTGCGTGGCTTGTCAAAGAAAGGTCCCTTTATTGTCCTTCAAAATAATCGCCTTGTGTTATTATACGCCTACACGTATCACAACGTCCATACAGCTATACTTCCTTTCTAGCCCTTACGGAACTTGGTCTTCCACTGGCTTGCGGTGTATCTGTCTAGGATAGAGTGTTTATGTAGAGCAAATCCGTAGGTACAGCGAGACAAGGGCACGTATTCTTTGAAACATTACGCTCACCATCAAACAAAAAATATAATTGAATACTCCGACTACGTGGTAGTGGTGGTAATAACTGTTTCAAGGGGAAGTATAACTAGGCACCCATCCTCTATTAACACTAATCAGAGGGAAACATAGAAGTGGTACGACACTTCCAAAAATGAAGGTAACGGCCAATGAAAGTCACGGGCACGAAAGCCGTGGTAATGAAATACGCCCTAGACCTCGAATGCTCTGATATCTTCGAGGTCAGAAAAGAACAAAAGTTGACCCATGGAGGTCGAATAGGATAGATGAAAGTGAGTAGCCTGGCACAAGTAAGTGGAAGCAATGTCAGGACTCACGTAAGGGCCCCATGGTTGCCAAAACACACTCCCAAGTTAATAGCAGTTCGGGCCCCTTTTAGTCACATTTTACGACAGAAAGGGTTTACTGTGGGTGTTATTCTACAGTCGCAGCCCAGTGGGAGGGCAAGGAAGCAAATATGAAGAAATGAATGACGTGTTGGACTATTGCAGGATGGCAGAGGGTGATTTTTTTGCTATTGGTTTTACGTCGCACCGACACAGATAGGTCTTATGGCGACGATGGTATACGAAAGGGCTAGGAGTGGGAAGGAAGCGGCCGTGGCCTTAATAAAGGTATAGCCACATCATTTGCCTGGTGTGAAAATAGGAAACCACGGAAAAACATCTTCGGGGCTGCCGACAGTGGGGCTCCAACCCATTAACTCCCAGATGCAAGCTCACAGCTGCGCGCCCCTAACCGCACGGCTAACTCGCCCGGTGGCAGAGGTTGAAACCCGGTGCCGGCAGATAGGCTACTCCTGTAGATTAGCACCAAGAGGTCTGATGGAGGCTTAACGTCACAGTCTGACAGACGAATCACCGGCAACAGCGTCATATATCCTCACTCCATTTAAAAACTGCGGAAAAGTTTAAAATTGAAACCAGGATTTTGGAACGCAATGTAGTGATTGGACATAGTATACCAAGACTTCTCCTACCCTGCCGGCCAATATTCTAATTGTTTTAGACGATTAGGACTCCAACCAGCTCACCGTAGAGGCTTGACCTATTAACGATCATGGCCACCAGGCGAGATAGTGGACACTATTTGAGGGAAAAAAAGTAATTTAATGGGAAGTTGGAGTCAGCCAAACGAGTTCTGAAGTAAAATTTTGTTTCGAATCAAGTTAATACATTCAGTGGCTTCCAGAAAGAACTTACCAAGGCCAAAAGTAATTGGAAAAATGCAAGAAGGAGGAACCTCAGTGGAAGAAGGAATATATTTTGGATGAAGAAGGAAAACTAACCAGAAAATCTCGTCGTACACCGTACGACAAACTCGAATAAATATACGTAGGCAAACCAATAAGTATCTGAAATTTCACTATGATTGTCTTTAGGTTGGCTCTATGGCGTAGTGTGCTCGCCAGCCGCTAGATGGCACCGTTGTCTACGCCTGTGGTAGGTTTCAGCGTTATCAGATCAGTGCGAAGTAAAGATACCCGCGCCACTCTCTCTTTGCGTTCCGTAATGTGGTCTGAGGGTTTACCAAGAGCGGAAATTCATAGAAGACTTGTAACACAATAAGGGGACAATATTTTACCAGTGGCTTGAACAGTTCAAAAGAAGTCGCACGAGCATGAATAATGAGAAGAGATCAGCGCGTCCACCTGTAGCCATAACTGATGTCAATATTGAACAAGTGCGTGACAGATGACGTGACAAACCATATCCAAATTAGCCATGGTTCTGCATATGAAATCGTGTATATCAGTCTTAACTTTCACAAAGTCTGTTCGAGATAAGTTCCAGAACAACTCAATGAAGATAAGCACAATCCTGTGAGCGCCTGTCAGAACCTACTGCACCGTCCTGCTAACGAAGGTGAAACATTTCTGAAACGGATCTTCACTGGAGTCCACCACTTCGAACCAGAGTGCAAACATCATAGCATTGAGTGGAAGCATGCCGCATCCCCAGTAAAAAAAAAGATTAACGTACGTTTGGTGCACTAAAAAATGCACTAAGAGGTCTCCGATTTAGCTCCGATCAACCGGTGAAGGAAGCGGTGCGTAACCAAAAACCTTTCTTTTCCGAGGGTAAAGCTTGTGAAACGGTGGACCATGTGCACTGAAAAGGAGGATGAGTCTGTTGGAAAAAGATATCAATAAAAATGTGTGTACTCTTTTTGTAATATATTATAAAAATTGATTATCGACTTACCCTCGTATAAACATTCACAATTGTTACTTGATTTTCTATACTAATATTATAAAGAGGAAAAATTTGTTTGTTTGTAACGAATAGACTCAAAAACTACTGAACCGATTTTTAAAATTTAAAATTTCTTCACCTATAGAAAGCTACATTGCCAGTGAGTAACATGGGCTGTATTTTATTTTCAAAACAATTCGAGGTGGGGGGCACGGAGGGGAGAGATATAAAAATCATAGGCTAATATAGGCAAAATATCGAATTCGTCGTATAATGACGAGACAAAGCTCAATTTAATCCTCTAGACGCAAAGAACAGAACTCGGTAGGGCCCGAAAACTATGTTCTAAGGCCCTAAAACCAACCTTTACGGAGATATTGGCACCCCACTGCCCCTGCTCTAGGAATCGGATAAAATAATGAACTGCCGTAAGAATGGCAACGTCAGCTCCAGGATTCTACAGCAACGAAATTATCTACAGTACATCACAAAAACCTACGGACATGAAAATTGGTATTTGGAATCCCCTTTAAAAATAAAAGAACGCAAATGTTCGTTATAAGAAAATCCACTTAAGGGGATGGGTGAAAAGAAGTGAGGAAGGAGATGAATTATTTATATGAGGATACATATATCTCAAAAATGAAGATTTACAGACGTTAAAATTGATATTTGGAACCTTTTTTTAAAAACACAATTTTTTGGAAAATCCGCTTAGGGGGTGAAAAGAATAAAAAAGCGGGTGAATTTTTAAAATGATTATCTTCTTCTTCTACCGCTTTACCCATACCTGTGGCGTTGCGTGTGCGAACTGTCGCACATGTGAATTTGACCCTGTTTTACGGCTGGATGCGCTTCCTGACGGCAACCGTATGTGTAGGGACGTTAGGGATGTTATTACTATTGCGTGTTCCTGTTGTGGTTGGTAATGTGGTGTGTTGAGTGAATATGAAGAGGAGAGTGTTGGGACAAACACAAACAAACTGTCCCCGAGCCAGGAGAATTAATCACGCGCGATTTAAAACCCCGACCTAACTCGGACTCCGTAGTACTGCGACCAGCGGTTGCCGACGGGTCTCCGTTTTTACGTACTGGCTTAGGTTTCAGCATTTTGCTGACTCTGTTACCTACAGTTTGATCTATTTGCTATCAAATCATGCAGTAGTAGGGTCACTGATGTTATTAGTGCCGATATTTTGGTCCACTTTTACGATCATTGTAACCGTGAAAACAGCCTATATACGGTACACAATTGTCAAAATGGCGCGGCCATGACTTGACAAAATATTTCAACATTTATACTCAGATTGTGTGACATGAGTGGCAAGCCCTGAGAATTATAATTCTCGATCATTATAGTAGTTATTTTTATGCATCGCGTATTTCCTTGATCATTCATGAATGAGGTTGTGAGTTCCAAACGGTGTAGTCATGGAACATAAACTATCGCTGCATCTTTCTTTCTTTCTTTCTTTCTTTCTTCCCTTCTTTCTTTCTTTTAACCTTCATGTGTTAAACAAAATAACATCGAATATGTACAGCTATCGCAATTGTGGTAAAAAAATTCATTAACACTCATAAATTGTGGATAATACTGTTGTGAAGTGTTTAATTCTTAAAAGTATTTGAACTGGGTGTCAAAATCCAAGCCCATTCAACTATCCAGAAGAAGAACATTCCGTTGCTGACGGGGCGAACACTAAACGGGGATAACCTTAAAGAGACTACTAAGCAACACAGTCAGTACATGTTACAAGTTTGAGGTCATACTTTACTTGAGGGCATTGCGGTGTTTTTGTAACATATCAATACCCTTTGAAGTACTGCGAAATGCCTAGAAGAGCAAGGTCTCAATTTCCTAAACACAATTCACCGGCGAGGGCAGCTAAAATACGCCGTATTGGAGAATCTTCATCAGAAAATGAAGAACGGCTTGCTAAGTCAGAGAGAATTCGCGCCGCGATCGCGTGCTAGAGTATCGAGCGCCGAACGTTCACAACGTCTAGGTGAACAAAATCTGAGAACATCACAGGTACGCGCAAGAGAGTCGAGTGTCGAGCGTTCCCAACGACTTAGAGCACAGAGAGAGACAGCAGGCGTCAACAAGTAGAGTTCGCGATCGATTTCTATCTCACAGTAATAGATTAGCATTCAGACACGATCCACAGATTGATTATGCTCGACAGACTTCCGACCAAATCGGGCCCATGAACAAGATCTACTCTAGGTGCTCTGCCAAGAAATGGACTGATGAACCTAATGGTATGTGCTGTGTTTCTCGAAAAGTTAGTCTCCCAAATATTCAGGAGCCACCACAACTAAATAAAAAAATCTTTTGACAAATAATCATTCACTATCTGGACATTGTTTAACAAATATACCTAGGTACAATAGCCTCTTTCAAATGACTTCGTTTAGCGCGAAAGAAATTAGGGAAGGAAATTTTATGCCCACTTTTAAAGGAGAAGGACAAGTGTATCATCTCATAGGTAGCCTTTTACCACCATCAGGTCAAAGCCCACAATACTTGCAGATATATTTAATTTCAGATGCAGATCAGTTATCGTTGCGCTCAAATATTGCCCCAACGCTAAACATTGATTTAATTAGCGAGTTACAGACCGCTTTGAATAGTCACAGCGTATACATACGAAGTTTTAAGCAAAATATAGAACTTAACCTCTTCACATAATTTGAAGTTAATTATTCACTCAGACCGCGTACCACAAACAGAACACAGAGGCAGATATCCGACTGTAAACGAGGTAGCCGTTCTATTGGTCCCAGGGATATAGTGCTGCACGATATGGACGGCCAGCTAAAAAGGGTCTCTGAATTCCACCGCTCCTATGATCCATTACAGTATCCTATAATGTTTGTAACGGGAGAAGACGGTTATTATTTGACCATCCCTCAGCAAGGTTCAGCGCGTAATAAAACGTTTCGTGTATGCAATTTTATGCATTTAGTTTGATGGTTAGAGTTGACCCATTTAATCCGTTACATTATTACAGAGACTTATTTAGTCAATATTGTGTCGATATGATGGCTAAAATGATATCAGAAACATTAAGTTACATATCTCGAAATCAACACCGACTGAGGGCTGATGACTACATCCATCTCAGAGATGCTTTAAATCAAGACGCCAATGTTGACCCATCAAATATCGGTCAAAATGTAATCTTGCCATCTTCATTCACATGTTCTCCGCGTTATCTGCACGGAAAAACTCAGGACGCAATGACTTACATTCGAAATTATGGGAGACCCGACTTATTTGTCACGTTTACATGTAATCCGGAATGGGCTGAAATTAAAGCGGAACTGTTACCTGGTCAACGGTCATTCCACCGTCATGACATACTTTCAAGGATATTTCATTTAAAGATGAAGAAATTCGTAAAATTATTCACCAAAAATCAAATATACGGCAAAGTGAAATGTTACATGGGAAGTGTGGAGTGGCAGAAGCGCGGTCATATGCTGTTCTGGTTAGAAAGAAAAATCCAGCTAGGCGAAATTGATAGTGTTATAGTAGCTGAAATACCTGACCAACAAAACGATCCGGTATTGTACGATATTGTAACTAAAAATATGGTGCACGGACCACGTGGAGAGTACAACTTAGCAGCCCCATGTATGAAGAACGGTATCTGTACAAAAAAATACCCTCGACGTTTCGTCAACGATACCCAGACCTGAGACGAGGGGTATCCAGTTTACCGTCGCCGTGACGCCGAAAATGGAGGTCATAGCGCTACGTTGAATATCAGAGGAAGTAGGTTCACTATAGATAATAGGTGGATTGTTCCTTTTTCCCCGATATTATGTAGAACGTTTAACGCTCACATAAATGTGGAGTACTGCCACTCCGTTCAAGCTATCAAATATATTTGTACATATATCAGTAAAGGATCAGACCAAGCTGCTTTCAGCGTAAGAAATCCAATTGACGAAGTGGAAACCTATTTAAATGGCCGGTACATGAGTACATCCGAAGCTGGCTGGCGAATCCTAGAATTTCCGATCCATGAACGGTATCCTACAGTCGTGCATTTGGTCGTTCCCTTAGAGAACGGCCAAGGGGTGTATTTTACAGCAGAGACGGCGCAACAAGTTACAGAAAACCCACGTAACACGACATTGCTGACGTTTTTAGAGCTGTGTAATGAAGATGAATTCGCAAAGACTCTTAAGTCCCGCAATATTATACATGAGCGAATAACAAATTTACAAGAAGGAGGCGTGGAGAGGACGTAGTTGGTCATCCAGGCATAAGAAAAAAATCCGCTTTAGGAAGAGTCTACGGTATATATCCTTCTCAATCAGAGTGTGTCTATCTCAGAATGTTGCTACATCACGTACGCGGTCCGACCTCATTCGAGTACTTAAAAACGTTAAACGGGGTTGTCAAAGAGATCTATCTAGCAGCTTGCCGTGACAGAGGTTTGCTCGAAAACGATGGCCATTGGGAAAACACTGAGAGATGCTGCGTTTTCGCAATGTTCACCAAAATTCAGAGAATTGTTTGTAGTCATACTTTCATTTTGTCAGCCATCGGAACCATTGAAATTGTCGCATAATTTCAAAGATTATTTATGTGAAGATATTAGACAAAAAATCAGACAGCAAAATCAAGACTTTACTTTACCTTTCAGTGAAGACATTTATAACGGTTTAATACAAATTGAAAATAATCTATTGGAATTACATGAGAAAAGTTTAAGTGATTTTGGATTACCTTCTCCTCTTCGTACACATAATAATACTACAGACGCAATGGTTCGTCAGTATAATACCAATGAATTGACAGCGTTTGTCAATGAGAATGTGCGAAAATTAGTCCCAGATCAAAGACATGATTTTGAGACTATTGTAGATAGCGTGAATAATAACAAAGGACAATTGCTTTTTTTGGACGCGCCGGGAGGCAGGGGAAAGACGTTTCTCGCAAATGTAATACTTGCTAAGATAAGACAATAAGGGAAAATAGCGATAGCAGTTGCTCCGTCAGGAATTTCTGCAACACTCTTACGCGATGGAAAAACTGCTCACTCTACTTTTAAACTTCCACTATCTGTATCTCTACAGCAACGATCCACATGTTCTATCCGTAAAAGCGGGCCTCTTGGCAAATTACTACAAGACGCGTCATTGATTATATGGGATGAATGCACCATGAGCCATAGAGCACATGTAGAGGCTGTGGACAGAACCTTAAAGGATCTCAGAAACTCCGCTGCCATCATAGGTGGCATTACTTTTGTATTTGCTGGAGATTTCCGACAGACACTCCCCGTTCTTAACAGAGGGACGCGTGCAGATATTATTGAAGCCTGCTTGAAATCGTTTCCCCTATAGACATCGATTAAAATTTTAAACTTACGAACGAATATGAGAGCTCATCTTGGTGGAAACACGCATAACAATTTCCCACAACAATTGCTAAAAATTGGAGAAGGAATTTTTCCTCTCCAAATGTAAGCAATAATTATGACGTTCTTCTGGATGAGTCTCTGGGTCGAACAGTCTATAATTTAGAAAGTTTAATAGATGCAGTATACCCTGACATCGAAAGGTTACACGAAAGGGACTTTCATTGGCTGTGTTCTAGAGCAATAGTGTCACCTACGAATGATAATGTAAACGAAATAAACAATTTGATTATACAAAATGTACCCGGCCAGATCAAAAAGTATACATCGATGGACACAGTAACTAATATCGAAGACGCAGTACATTACCCACAGGAATTTTGAAATGCACTTAACCCCTATGGACTGCCACCTCATGAATTAACATTCAAAATCGGAACGCCAATCATGCTTTTGAGAAATTTAACCCCTCCTAGCATGTGCAATGGGACGAGGCCACTTATTAGATAGATAGATAAATGTCTTTATTGGCGTAGTTAAGGCCATTGGGCCTTCTCTTACACTAAACCAATTAGTATACATTAAAGTCATAAGTAATACTACAGTAATTAATACTAGAAGACACAATTAAAACACAATCAAAATACAACTGCAATAAAATTCCACCACAGTAGGACATACATACAACAGCAATAATAATAATAATAATAATAATAATAATAGCTAGTAATGATATTGTAGTAGCACGATCACTGAAAGGCCAGAAATTCCCAGGTCACTCGCATCCTGTTGCACCTCTTAACGCTCTCTTAAATGACACTGTAGTTGTTATTCCCCTGACGTCGTCCGGTAAACGATTCCATTCTCGTGCGGCAAACACCGAGAATGAGCTGTTATATGCGGCAGTTCGATGGTGAGGGATGATGAGCAGGTTGGATGTTTGAGCCCTTGTATGTCTGTCATGAACATTTGAGAAGTAATGGAAACGTGAAGAAAGGTAGGATGGGGATGATGTAGTAAGAACTCGATGGAGAAGAGATAAAGTATGATGGTTACGACGAACATGGAGTCGCGACCACTCTAATTTTAGGAAAGATGGTGACACGTGGTCATATTTTCTTAAACTGCATATATATCTCACACACGCATTTTGAGCGCGCTGTAGCCTTAGGGAAAATTGTGGCCTGACGTCATTGAAGACAACATCACAATAGTCAAAATGTGGCATTACAAGGGCTTCAATTAATCTCTTTTTAAGCTTTATCGGAAATATATGTTTGTATTTATATAAAGAATGTAAAGATGAGTAAACTTTTTGACAGTTATGTAAGACATGTGCAGACCAAGTCATGCGTTCGTCCATGATAACACCGAGATTCTTCACTTGTGATACAAAAGGAATTGGAACATCCTGCAGGATTACTCCTGGCAACGGACGTTTAGTTATACTTGTTATTTGACTTTGATGGCCAAGAAGGATTACTTGCGACTTTGTAGGGTTCAATTTCAGGCCGTGCGCAGCAGACCAATCACTAACAGACCGTAAATCAATATTTAGTAAGTCGATATTTTCCTGGAGGTCACGTGATGTAGAGTCGGTGTAGAGTTGAAGATCGTCAGCGTACATATGGTATTTGCAGTGTCTTAAATTGGATGATATGTCATTCACAAAGAGTGCGAAAAGAAGAGGACCAAGTACAGAGCCTTGAGGGACTCCTCTCTTCACGTGGCGCCACGAGGAAACGATTCCATTATTACCTTTCACACATTGTTGACGTCCGTGAAGATAAGAATGCATCCAAGCAAGCGTACTCTGAGAAAAATGTAGAGCCTTCAGTTTTACAAGTAAAATGTCAATGTCTACGCTGTCGAAAGCTTTACTGTAATCTAGTAGTACCAGAACTGTGAATCGTCCTCTGTCTATTGCTTGCCTAACATCCTCAGTCACTTTAAGTAAGGCTGTAGTTGTACTATGTCCTTGTCGGAAACCGGACTGGAGAGGATTAAGGAGATTGTGCGTTCGAAGGTACTCAGACATTTGTGTATGAACTACATATTCTAAGATTTTTGATAAAGCTGATAAAATACAGATTGGACGATAGTCTCCCTCGTTCGAGGGCGTTTTACTTTTCGGAAGGGGTAGCACAATAGCCTTCTTCCAGAGAGTTGGATATGTGGAGTATAGAAGAGAGAAATTGATTATATGAGTTAAGGTTGGTAATATACAATCAAGAATTAGTTTGACCATGTCAGTCCCTATGTCATCAATTCCTTTTGCTTTAGTACTTATTCTGAGGACTGCTTTTCTGACTTGGAGGGGCGTCACGTGACTGAAGTAGAATTTCTCTCTGTCAGGAGTAGGGTGTGTACCATAATAATTCATAAGTCTCTGTTTGTCGTCATGTCGTACTGCGGAGCAGTTAGCAGTAAAGTACTTGTTAAGAGTCTCGAGAGGTACTGTAATTTCCTCTCTGGTCTTGTTCTTCGTAAGTCCAAGCTTATTAATAGATTTCCAAAATGTCGCCGCTGTTCTACCATCAGGCGTAATTAAACTGTAAGCGTGTCGCAATTTAGCATTTCGTATTTGTTGTGTTGTCTTATTTCGTAACTTCCTATATTCGTCAAAGTTTTGTACGGTAGGGTCATTTTTGTACTGTCTGTGAGCGCAGTCTCTTTGTTTCATAAGTTGTCTAATTTTGTCATTTAACCACGGGGAGGGTCCTTTCGATATTCTCGCTCGCCGCTTTGGGGCATGCTTGTCAAATAGTTCCGTTACTTTGCTATTAAAGAAGTCAACTTTGTCATCTAGATTGTTATATTTAATTTAATTTCCGGGCTGAACCGTGTTGTACTTGTACGCATATCACGTACAGTTTGCCGACGTTTCGAATACATTGCAGTATTCATTGTCAAGGCGACTGAAATACCCCTACTCGATCCGAGGTAATCAGTCTCCCAGGCAGAGTTACACTACTAGAGTGGCCTTGATCTTGGCCTTTTATATCCTAGCCTATCTGGCTGGCGTAAGCCCTGGCTGTCTCGCGAGGCTTCTGGAAAGTTTATGTCACAGCCAGGTAGTGGGGGCTTGCCCGTGCTGTTATGTAATGGGGTTGCGGCCCGTGTGTTTATGTTGTGGTCTGTATGTCTTAAACTATGAATGATGGGCATCCAAGAATTACTGATTTTGTATCCTTCTTCTAAATTTATGTTATTCGGATGTTTCTTGATTTCGATAGCCTCGCGGATTTTTTTTTTCCAGATTCCAAGGGATAGCTGCTAGGATCTTGGTCTTGTCAAATGATATTCCGTGCCTAGTTTTCGTAATTCGTAATTCCTACGAAACTAGGCACGGAATATCATTTGGCAAGACCAAGATCCTAGCAGCTATCCCTTGGAATCTGGAAAAAAAAAATCCGCGAGGCTATCGAAATCAAGAAACATCCGAATAACATAAATTTAGAAGAAGGATACAAAATCAGTAATTCTTGGATGCCCATCATTCATAGTTTAAGACATACAGACCACAACATAAACACACGGGCCGCAACCCCATTACATAACAGCGCGGGCAAGCCCCCACTACCTGGCTGTGACATAAACTTTCCAGAAGCCTCGCGAGACAGCCAGGGCTTACGCCAGCCAGATAGGCTAGGATATAAAAGGCCAAGATCAAGGCCACTCTAGTAGTGTAACTCTGCCTGGGAGACTGATTACCTCGGATCGAGTAGGGGTATTTCAGTCGCCTTGACAATGAATACTGCAATGTATTCGAAACGTCGGCAAACTGTACGTGATATGCGTACAAGTACAACACGGTTCAACCCGGAAAATAAATTAAATAATTCTTCACACCGCGGAAGCTTCACTTCTAGATTGTTATAGTTCGTTATGTCATGCCAGGGTATTTTGCCTGCGTCCTCTAAGAGTCTATATTTATTTATATTTTTCAATGGTCGATAGGTGATAAATTTCTGGGAGGGTTTCGGTGGCCGGAGGTTATACGAGATGTATATTGCGTCATGTGCAGATATACCAGGTACGGAGGTTTGACCAACATTGAGGACTCTGTCTGAGTTGCTGGTAACTATAAGATCTAATAGTGTGTGCGAATGAGATGTATGGTGAGTCGGAGAGAGAGGTAAGATTTCCATATTATAGGCTTGAAATAATGTTTTGAGTCGTGTGGATTCGGAAGAAGTTGCGTCAGTTAGATCCGTATTGAAATCCCCCATAATTATTGTGTGAGGGTAGTCTGGCAGTAATTTAGTCAAGTCAGCTTCAAAATCCTCTAAGTGACCTGTATTCGGAGGTTTGTAAACTACTCCTACAAGCGCTTTAATCCCGTTCGTTGTTGTTTCTACGAGCATGTATTCCGGTTTTCTCTCATACCTGCCTGGTGAATGACCGACCAGCTTAGGTTTGAGGCTAGTTAGGAAATAGCCACATACCCCTCCACCCCGTTTGTGAGTGCGGTCATTTCTCAGAAGCGAGTAGCCTTCAAGATGACACAAAGAAGACTGGCTATTGTCTGTTAACCATGACTCAGACACTAGCAGGACATGGAAAACAGGTGGAGTGAATATTTCAGCAATCTCGTCCATTCGGTTGGCTGCTAATATACTTTGCGCGTTTATATGACAGACGTGCAGGGCTCTGGGGTGTTGCGAGACGAAAGTCTTGAGGATACTAGCGGTACTTTGGTCAAGATTTGCGCTAAAGGGTGAGGGGAGTGGGGACAGCGGAAGGACGGGAGAGGGTAGCTGGTCTGAGGCGACATACGGTGGCTGTTGAAATCGACTAGTGACGTCAGAGGAATTTGTTTTGTTACTTGTAACTCTTGCCAACTTGGAACGATGAAAGTTAACAAAATGTACGGATAAACACAAAGAGCTAGGAGGAATTTAACGTTAATTGAAGTAGTGAGGTGCAGGAATATAGTCAACTGTGCCTAGAATTACCTATTATTTTAAAGCGCGACTAAATTAAGGGTGTTGTGTCTAAATTAATAAAATAAAATTTAAAAGTATTTAAAATTGAAAGTTATTAAATTAATCATAAGGAAATAAGAAAGTAAATGCAATTATTTAGTAAAATATATAGATAAATAGTTGCAAAAAAAGAAATTTTAACTAAGCTAAACGAAAATAAATGATAATTCACTAAACTATTCTAAGATAGAATTTAACGATCTTGAGATAAGTAAATATGGACTAATCTAGGAATATAAACACTCAGTTCGGTGCACTCAGTTCAGTGAATTGTTACATTTAACTGCTGTCACTGTCCTTAGGAATGTCACTCAGCCGGTTAATTCTAATTTTACTGCCATCTGGTTTCTTAATAATGATGTCTCCACTCGAGGTCCAACAATTGCTCTGATGAAAGCGGAGAATAGCTGCTTTAAGAATTGACAACCTGGTGGAGGTTAGATCCTCGCGAATAGTTACTGGAGTACCTTTCAATTTTCGCTTATTGCGAAACACTTCCTGCCTTGTTCGATATGATGTGAATTTGACAATGATTGGCCGAGGTTTCCCTGGAGATTTAGGTCCGACTCGGTGACTCCTATCAATGTCTTGCAAATTCACATTCACACCTATCTCCCTAAAAACATTTATCGCAAGTTCGTCCGTATTTTCACTTACACTTTCCTGTACCCCAAAAATTCTAACGTTAGCTCTTCTACTGTATTGTTCCAGTGAGTCACATCTTGCAGCAAAGTCTTCCCTCATTTCACGGATTTCTTTATCCCTGCTTTCGAGTTTTGCGTTCAATTCTGCCACAATTTCAGAATTGAACTGGAGAGATTTTTCTAATTCCTTTATGACGAGTTCTGTCACACGCTCCGATATGGCGGCTACTATCTTTTCAAGGAACTTACCAGAGCTGATGGTTTCGTTTAGTATCCTGGTGACTGCCTCTCCAACAGGGTTGGCACTGCTGCGGTTGGCACTACTGCTTTGGTCACTGGTGTTGCGCTTGCTACGGCCCATATTGCCTGAGAAATCACTACTTAATACTGGTGAACTGATTGTTATAATGACTGATACTCGCTGGTTTGATTCAACACTGTATCACACACTCGTGTACCACTTATTATATAGCTCCCTTAGAATAACACCTTCTAATTCACTGAAACTGTGGAGCCGATCTTACGCACGTCCGTCACCCATGAGCGTTGTAACAGTAACTGAAGGACAATTTAATTTTAGCCACCATTATCACCGGCCCTGCAGCCGGTCAGTTAGCTCATATCCCTACCGATTTGCCAATTCCGTTTAAACGACTTCAATTTCCGGTGAAAATATCTTTCGCTTTAACAATCAACAAGTCCCAGGGCCAAACCTTCGATTTAGTAGGAATTGACCTACGAAAAGAATGCTTTACTCATGGTCGACTATATGTTGGCCTATCACGGGTCGGAGCTCCCGAAAATTAATGTATTTTACTACCACAAAATAAAACGACAAAAAGTATTGTTTATAGGGAAGCTATAATAGATAAAATGTGAAACTACTGAACCTATTTTATAAAATCTTTCACTAATAGAAAGGTACATTATTAAAAATTAACATACAATATGTATAAACGCACAATAAAGTATTTTCCACAAATAGTGTATTTTTAGTACTATAAGAGAAAGTAGTTTATGTAATGGTCAATCACACAATAACTACTGCAGCACTTGATATAAAACTTTGCATGAATGTATCTAGATTGCACGTCAATAATATAGACCTAATCTTACTCTTATATATGTAATAGTTACGAAATGTCGGATCAAACAAAAACATTCAATAATATTTATATTTGTGGTACTCTCTAGCGGCAGTAAGTATACTTACACTATAATTTCAAACATGACAAATAATTTCTACGTACTTAAGTAAATACACCAGTGATATGAAGTCAGTCACATCGATAGTATGAGTAACTAACGCCAGTTTCTAATAACCCGTACGAAGAACGGGTACTTCTGCTAGTATTCAATAAACTGAAGTTAGGGGAGAGATCAATTTTAATCCATCTCAGTAGTACAACTAAGGTATTTAGCCTTTCAGGTTGCCTCAAGATATTTTCAGGCTCCTCTTTTACCTTCCTCCTTTATCCGGGTTTGGGACCGGCAACACCAAGTGTTGAGCTACTCAATCCACCCAAGAGCTGCTGCAATCTCAAAGCCATCCTACAGGTACGTAAAACAAGACTGTGACTGTTTATGTAGAATTATGTTCGAGAGCCATTTTATATCAATGCCAATGTTAAGAAGGGCTACGTGACCGCCACATAGCCACTGTTATGCAGCTAGTCTAGGACATTCTTCCTCCAGGAGTACAGATAACATATAGACTGGATGGAACACAGTTTAATTTGAACCGTCTACTCGTACACTTTCTATAGCATTAGTCGAGTATGCAGATGACAATGCAGTTGTAACTCAGTCTGAATATGAACTAGTCTTAATCCTGAATAGCTATTCAACTGCATACAGAAAGATTGGTCTCCAACTGAATACTAGTAAGACACAGATTCTCTATCAACCAGCCCCTGGAGAAAGACGTTGAGAGATGAGTCTCCCCTTCGACGGCATGAGCCTTCGAGTAGTAAACACCTGTCCTTACCTTGACAGCACCCTCTCATCAAGCGCAAATATATACTCGGAAATTCAATTTAGAATCTATCGTGCTGGAGCATCCTCTGCCAAACTATTTGACAATCATTATGTCAATGTTGCAACAAAGATCCTCGTATACAATTCAGTTGTAATTTCCAGCATACACTATGGATCTGAATCCTGGACATGCTATGGATGGCATATTAAAACGTTGGAACAATATCACCACCGATATTTAAGGAGAATTTTTCATATAACCTGGCAAGATAGACGCACAAATATCAGCGTACTTGAAGAGCCACAGACCACCAGTATAGAAGCCATGGTGTTAAGACGTCAGATACGATGGACAGGGAATGTAATACGCATGACCGATAATCGCACTCCCAAGCAAGTGTTTCACTGTGAGTTAAATGCGGGTAGACATTGTTCGGGAGGTCAGAGGAAGCTATTTAAGGATGTAATTAAGGCCAACAAGAAGATATGCCACATTGTTGTTAACAAGTTGGAGACCTTAGCCTTTATCCGTTCATCCTGAAGATCATTAGTCCATCGTATCACATTACGTTTTGAAGAAAACCGTAGGCGAATAGCGAACGGAAAAAGGACACGTAGAAAGGAAAAATAGTGAAATAGAACAGTGGCTGCTTCACCTGGGCCTAACTGCTTGTCTAGGGCAAATTGTGTGCCTCCCCTCCTGGACCGTTCAGGCATCTATTGACTCACAGATTAAGAGGAGTTCTGTTTGGAAGACCAACCTTTTCGTTTACGATTGTTTTCTATTGTATTTTATTGTATTGAATTGTATATTTCAAGAAAGCTTATAATTCTTTAGATAGACAAAAACTCTTGGTTGTGCTAGAAGCGTTTTGAGTACATAAGAAAACAAGAAATTTCATCAAACTGTCATCACCTCGAATGTTAAGTTCTTAGGTGGAATTTCTGAACCTTGTGATCTTAAGACAAGAATCAAACAAGGAGGTGGCTTACCTCAATTACTGTTCAATCTCGTGCTAAAGAAAGTAATCCGAACCTGGAAAATGTAAACACCAATATCAGGATACCAGTTGAGGATAACATTTACATAAAATATTTGGCCTTCGCACCTGATCTGGTAATTCTATCCATCAACAGGCTCGAGCAATTCCCTCCCTGGAAAAAGTTCATGAAATTGCATCTAAAACTCGACTTCAAATCTTATATGAGAAAACCTGATACATGAATGGATCTGCTCGATATTCAGTTTAGCAAACTCCCTCAGGAATATAATGTCAAGTACTTAGGGGAACCAGCCGAAATAAATCGTGAAGCAAACAAAGAGAGAATTTTTAAATGACAAAAAAGCCTACAGAATGACATGAAACAGGTGCAACAAAATATCAATATCTCGGTACGTTAAATTAAAACCAAACAGAACTTCAGTACAATCCACAGCCCTAGCCCTTCAGGGAAGCCACTCAACGTTGGAAACATCCTAGAGATATGAGCTACGTATTTTAGGAAAATATAATAAAATATATAATAAAAATAATAAAATATTTATTTCTAAAAATTACAATCGTTTTCTTGATCATCGTTATCGGCTCGATTAGATTAGCAGTTTGCCTTTTTCTACCACTAAGAGTGCTAATGCGAATCAATGCATTGTTTCTCTTAAGCACCACTACGAGCACTGATGTGAATCATTGCAGAGTTTCACTTAAGCATCACTACGAGCGCTGATGTGAGTCAATGCATTGTTTCTCTTAAGCACCACTACGAGCGCTGATGTGAGTCAATGCATTGTTTCTCTTAAGCACCTACGAGCGCTGATGTGAGTCATGGCAGTGTTTCACTTAAGCCCTTATAACAACAATCGGTGCGGAGATTTTTCAAAAATCAAACAACGCCTGAGGGTATTGAACCAAGGAAAACATTATAGACACAACAGAAAGAAAGAATTGAAAAAAACGAGTAAGGAAACAAGCTACATTAGGCTGTTTTTGCGGCGAGTTGGCCGTGTTGTTAGAGGCGCGCGGCTGTGAGCTTGCATCCGGGAGATAGTGGGTTAGAATCCGGCTCTCGGTAGCCCTGAAGATGGTTTCCGTGGTTTCCCATTTTCACACCAAACAAATGCTGGGGCTGTACCGGTACCTTAATTAAGGCCACAGCCGCTTCCTTCCAACTCCTACGATTTTCCTACCCCATCGTCGCCATAAGACCTATCTGTATCGGTGCGACGTGAAGCCACTAGCAAAAAAGGCTGTTTTTGTGCAACTGCATTTAGGCCGGAAGTGTTTTTCGAAATTTTTATTTTTTAGTTATATAGAACTATTCAAGACCCATAATTTGAAACCTTCTGGGGCCCTTTCCCTCTTTAACTTTCCGAAAAATTGAGGAAATTGCTTAATTTTACGTTTTTCATAGTTTGGGGACCCCTAATTTGTCTGGTAAGAATGTTTCCAGGATTTGAGGACAACTGAAATTCTATGCACGTATTAAAGAACTGGACAAAAAAGACTTACTAAAAAGAAATTTAATATACGCCTCTTCACTAAAAGTCAATGATAATTGGATAATTGAAATTGAAGAAGACCTTCAAGAAAACACATAACACGTAAAATTTTATGTGACATGCCTAGCTTTATAAGATTGGAGAACAAACATCATTTTTATGAGAAACCTAAGATGAGAACGGCCACTGCATGAACAGAAGAAAAAACACAGCGAAAGGATGAAGATGTTCTGGGGAGAGAAGGGAGCAAATTCTTCAGGTAAGTAAGGTCAATCACGCTCGATGGTTGGGGAAAAAAATTTCGTATCAACTCGAATCTGAGAAAACTCACGAAATAAATATAATGAGAAAACCCGAAAAGCTAACCTTGTCATTGGGGCGAAGAGCGTCTCCTCTTGGCATTAAGGCTGCTCCGTGCCGAAGGAAGTCACTTCTCTATTTGTGCGTTCAGGGTGTGGCCCCTTTCCTTCCGCAACACGCCATCTGCCAGGTGTTACTTGACGCCGTATGATTAAAATCTTTCGAGACTTTACTTATGAACTTGAGGCATTTCAAAATGGTTTTACGTCAACGCCGTAGTTGAATATTAAAGCAAGAGTTCAAGATACAAACATTCCTCTAATATGTCATGTTTCCATCAATCACAACTTTGGGTTTGAAGCCGCCGCATAATAATGGACTTCCTTGATGTAGTACGATTATTCTTATATATTTCTATCTACTGATGAAAAAGATAACCTATTTATTTACAGTCTTACTAATAAAAATTCGTTATACAGTTGTTTAACCCTTGCATAGTTATACATTGAGTAAACCTCGTGTAAGCGTTGAATATTTTTGTTACTAATAAGCGTAGTATACGTACTATATTACTATCCTGTACATATACACTGTTTGCGAGCCATAGGAATATTTTTCTACTGTTCACTGGCATATTTCTTCACGTTCACCGGCTTTATGATCACTTTTGCTGGTTATCTAGGAGCAAAACCTTCCCAGAAGCCGCGTGGTAGCACGAGTACAATAGAATGCTCGAATAAACAAGGAAGGAACAGTAACACAGCGGTGTATTATTCTCACTAGTAATAATTATGTCACTGATAATAATTACTAATCTCATTCCGCGCTCATGTCCGTACATGAAGTACGCGCGATAAATAGCCACCTCTTGGATCTTTCATTAAGTCACTTCTATCCGTGGTAATGACAATACGAGCCTACTCCTTCGCAAATATATATTTTATTTTAAAGATTGCGTCATCTAGGAGAAATGGATCACTCCCTTGTCTTAAAGTGTTTTATTTTACGAACATGTCCATAACTTCTAAATATTCTATGCCTCTTCTGTTACACATATCGTGGAGATCATCAACGTTATTTTCCGTTCTTGAAAAGTGTACTTAATGGAGAAATCGATATTTTAACAGGATTATAGACAGTAAAAACCACTAAAATAAACTGATCGCTCTTTGTTTCTTTTTCTTCACTCGCTGCTGTACAACGCTTATACTGGGGTCTTGGTCTGTGTATAACTATAACAGATGAACACGCGCCTTATTAGTAACAAATTGCACATAAACTGTGTATAAACCTTGTATAAAATTTATACACCGTTTATTTGTAGGACTGTTAGTATATAAGTACATTTGATTTCCAATCAAAAAAACTGATTAATTCAAAATAAATAATCTGAATCATATTCATTGTTACAAAATTCACAATATGAATTGTAATAGCCCTAGCTACCATTCTATCTAAAAACACTATTGACGACCGGAGTAAATTTCATATTTTGAATGCGGATTTGGCCCTAAAAGCTCTGTACGGCTTCCTTTTCCCCCACGATTTTTCTTGCTCATCTGTTTCTACAGCCTATTTGTTCAAACACCGAAAATGTCATCTTAAACTTAAAAATTTCACAGCCTGCTTCCAGTCATTCGACCGTGTGACAAATGGAATGAATTCGCCATCTAGCAGCGAGTATAGGAATTGTGCCGGCTGTCGAAGCCTGTCGTACTCGTCTAATGACTGGTGATGAAAAGAAATGGTACTGGAGGGTGTTGCTGGAATGAAAGATGACAGGGAAAACCGCAGTACTCGAGGAAATACCTGTCTCGCTTCCGCTGTGTCCAGCACAAGTCTCACATGGTGTGGGCAGGATTTGAGGTACGGTATCCAGCCGTGAGAGGCCAGCGCGTTGGTGTTGTAGGTCATACTGATGAACAATTGCAAAATATAGTTATATATCTCTTGATGAGAGAATGGTATAAAGAAAATAACAAAAATATAAATATTGGGTACACTGAAGATGAAATTAGCCGAAATTGCTTAGGACTTGCAGATGATCTCGGAATCAAATCACAAGTCTCCAAACTATTGCTGGAAAAATATGATTAACAACTTCGTTTGAAAAAATAAAATAACGCCATAGACCCCCTTTTAATAAGCAGTGTTCTTATATGTGGAATGAAATAGAAATTGTGAAACAATTTCAATACCTTGGAGAAAGTATAACACACAATTAAAAAGAAAACATTTCTTGGACAGAGAGAGATCCAACAAATTATCCAGGGCCAAAAATGTAACCAGAAATACAGCACATACAACAAGAAACTTTATAAGACTGTAGACCAACCTGAAATACCTTATGGAAGTGAAACATTGTTTAAACTAAGGCAAAGGAATAACAGACAAAATTTTAAAAACAGAAACAATAATAGTAGGAGCATGCATTAATAAGAAGTACCATAAAGAAGGAGAATGGCGTATCGTCCCGAATGCAGCAGTATATTCGGAAATACAACCTGTAACGTATTTCATAAGAAAGAAGAGAATATCATTCTTTGGTCATCTGTTGAGAACACCTCATGATAGGTTAATACGCAGAATTTTGGAGAAGCATTGGAAACAAAAACAACAACCTGTCTGCATAAAAGAAATATCATATAGAATGAAGAAATACTCGAAGAGCAGAAAGGAAAAACCATAAAACATCATAGAAGACTAGACAGTGCTCCAATGCACAATAGTAATAATCTCGCCCAGCTGTCATTTTAGCAGCCAATTAGATCACTTCGTGGACGAGTACAGATCGACTTTGCGAGGCGGTGTTGCTAAATCTGCACTTGGCTTGTGACCGGCTTCAAAGCGTCAATAGAGGGGAGGTACGTGAATAAGGACCTACCTGCTGGTAGGCACGCAAGCACGCTACCGTGGCATTGGCTGAAACCCGCGATGTGTTAGTGTTTGATACTCATTTCTCGGCATGGCTCTCAAGCCCGACCATGACACGTGCAGCCCATTTGAATTCGCTCACGAAGCGATCTAATTGGTTAATTTCAGCATCTGATAAAAAGGCAATGGCGCCAGGAATCGACCTAATTTCTTCAAATTATCTATCAGCACGCTCTAACGCACATATACTCGGTTCACGTCGTTCCTTACCACTCTGTATAGTCGAGAACAAATTTGTAAATAATACATTAACATAGTTACATGTAAGAGGAGGCCACTTAATCTCTCCCTGATAAATCAATCAATCAATCAATCAATCAATCAATCAATCAATCAATCAATCAATCAATCAATCAATCAATCAATCAATCAATCAATCAATCAATCAATCAATCAATCAATCAATCAATCAATCAATCAATCAATCAATCAATCAATCAAGGACCGTGTTAATTAATTACGAAAGAAGAGTTTCCTTAATAAACAACGAAGTTTACAAGCTGAAACCATACATCAGGCCCTTATAATACAAGACATAGAATTAGAAAAATGACGTCATCTCTTCAACTGTATCATAGAGAAAAATTTTAAGAATCTGATATGATATTAGATTAACATAAAATTTCGCCAATAACGCTGGGAAGAAAATCAATCAATCAATCAATCAATCAATCAATCAATCAATCAATCAATCAATCAATCAATCAATCAATCAATCAATCAATCAATCAATCAATCAATCAATCAATCAATCAATCAATCAATCAATCAATCAATCAATCAATCAATCAATCAATCAATCAATCAATCAATCAATCAATCAATCAATCAATCAATCAATCCATCCATCAATCAATCAATCAATCAATCAATCAATCAATCAATCAATCAATCAATCAATCAATCAATCAATCAATCAATCAATCAATCAATCAATCAATCAATCAATCAATTTATCTTAGTTTATTTGTGTCTGGTGCCTGAAATGACATCCCATTTACCTTTTTCGTTAAATATTATTATTATTATTTTTATTATTATTATTATTATTATTATTATTATTATTATTATTACTGTATTTTTATTTCTATATTTGATGTTCAACCCTAGTGTCTCAACTACCGGTGCTTATATTTACGATCATTTCCTTCATCACTGTATTTATTTATTTATTTATTTATTTATTTATTTATTTATTTATTTATTTATTTATTTATTTATTTATTTATTTATTTATTTATTTATTTTTAAAAATTTTGATCAAGTTTTCTATGCGGATTGTCATTTAAAACGGCCTCGTCCGAGCCTGTGACCTACCACATCTTAATCCTACACCTCCCGAACTGTTACACGTCTGATCCACTTTGTCACCACCAATGATTGTCCTGTGTCATTTTTACCGCATCTTCTATATCACTTGCTATACGAGGAACTCCCATTAGGCCATGTGGTGACTTACTTTACTATTCATTACTGAAGGGAATCTGGGGGAAGTAACAATTTTTTGCTTCATAAAAAGTTGATCAAGTCATCAAGGACCGTGTTACTTAATTACGAAAGAAGAGTTTCCTTAATAAACAACGAAGTTTACAAGCTGAAACCATACATCAGGCCCTTATAATACAAGACATAGAATTAGAAAAATGACGTCCTCTGTTCAACTGTACCATAGAGAAAAATTTTAAGAATCTGATATGATATTAGATTAACATAAAATTTCGCCAATAACGCTGGGAAGAAAAATGAAATTAATAGTCTGCCATTAGCAGACAATTTTGCTATACTTTCAGAGAGACTGACAGATGCAACAGAACAAATCAATCTAATGGAAATATATAGCCAACAAAACATGTACAGAAACTCTGTAAAAAGTTACAAACATAATTAACGCTCCAAAAAATTTTACGACACATATTGGTCGAATAGAGGAAGAAAGTAATACAAATACCTGGAAGAAATAATTCAAGAAAATCGTTTATAAATATCTGCCGCAGAACAAAAAAGGGAATATATCATGGAGAAACTTAATAACAAAGAATGCTTATCTAAACATCTTAAAATAAAGCACGACAACACAGCGGTGAAACCAAGAAAGTCTTAATGCAAGTGAATGTCTAGTTTTAACTATAGTTTAGAAAAACTGGGAATTCTAGAAAAAAGGATGAGAAAATACTTAGGACTGAACCGTGTAAACTGTGATCCCCCTCCCAGACTATCTTTCTCCAGTGTTTTTACAGTGTATGTGCTTGCAAGCTGTACTATGTATTGTGTAATTTGATGTATTTACATGTATTTTATTTCCTATCCTTGCCCCTCTTATGGAATAAATGTATTTTTGCCCGTTCCGCATGTCTTCAGGGAAATGTAGAAGTATTCTCGCCCTGAAGAGTCCTCCCTCCCTTCGGAGCTCTCTCTATCTCTCTTGCTTCGCGCCCCTTTGCAACTCCCTTCTCTTCTAGAGGGGAGTTTCGGTCCACGTGACCGCTGCTCGGCTCGCGGTCGTTCTCCTCGGCCGGCCGGGCGATTCGGCTGTTGGCACTCTGAGCAGTCTGTTATCTCCTGGGCTTGCCTTCTAGCCCCTCGAACCCGGCACGCTAGCGCGGAGGTAAGAGAGAAAGAGGGATCTTGCTATTGTACTGTCCCCTTAAGATGTCGAAATTTAAGGTGCCTGAGGTAAAAACGAGGCTTGTCACTGTGTAATGATAGGAACTTTGTGCTTTGGATTCGATCTTTATTTAAGATTTCTAGTTGATGTGTTTGATTCAGTTTAAAGAAAGTATTTTCATGGCCGAAACATTCCATTGTGGGGTTAAGTAGGTGTTGCTTTTCTACGTTATTGTAATCCACTACGGATTCTCTATGTGCCTTCGGGCGTTGCGTTGGTTAAGAATTCGGAAGGCCATGCTTAATTTATTCTCAACCTTATTGTAATATTAGAAGGTCTTTCATATTATGTTCGGAAAGTTGCAAAGCGAAACCCTTCACGTATGCATGTGAACTTGTACCTGGTAGAGAGGGCTGGCTCCCTCATTAGTGTTTTGTAATAATTCTGAATGTATATACGGGTATTATCCTCTTAATTGTAAATTGTTGTTACTTG
This sequence comes from Anabrus simplex, assembly GCF_040414725.1. NCBI lineage: Eukaryota > Metazoa > Arthropoda > Insecta > Orthoptera > Tettigoniidae > Anabrus > Anabrus simplex. The sequence goes on from NC_090267.1 coordinate 502,039,431, forward strand.
ATGTTTTTAAAGCAGTTAAAGTTTCCGAACTTGTAATTAAAGAAGCTTGGCGAGATATCGTTGTTAATTGGTGTTGGTATCTTTCGCTTAATGCGACCTTCATCCAGCCCCTTCGGGCCGCCGCTTTTCCTAGCCCGTACCTGCCGTTCCAGCTGGTAGCAGAGCGTGGTTGTATGGGGCTGGTGTCGTATTAGTAAATGTACTTGATCGCTTGGGAGGGGGTCTCTCGGTGTCCCTCCGCCACGTTGCGCCTCATTTTGTCCCTTAAGTTATCAAAATGTCTACTCGAGATGTAGCTTATCCGGGCTCACTCCGAAAGGAAGAATTACTGTATGAGTTGACCATTCGGAATCTTGAATCTCGAGGTACGGTCAAGAACGATGAAGCATTATTACGAACCAACTTAGATAAGCCAGTCGTTGTACCCTGTTATACCGATGGCGAGGTGGGCAGTGCCGCGTCCTTGATTGATACTAATTTAACTGATATTGCTTCAATTATGGAATTTTTGGAAAGCGACGTAGTGTCTAGTCATCAGTTGAGGAGAGTTCAAGGTCGCCTCACGCATTATGTTCAGCGTATTAGGGACCTTTTGTCATTGGAGTTAAAGGATGAATTGAGGACCCAAATCAAGGACTTGGAAGGTAGAGCGCTTAGCTCGTTGGAGAAAACTGACTTATGGTTGACGAAATTGGCAGGCAAAACCAAACCTGTTTTGGTCTCCGTGGTAGGTGGAGATGATTCGGATAAACCTATAGGGAATAGAGAGGTTGGAGAACAGCAAGAACAGCAACCTTTGCAATCTATCCCACCGTCAAATGTGTCTATATTCTCCAATATTCCTCATCCATTAACGCTAATGTTGAAGGGGGCCCCATACTACTCTGTCAATTCGGCGAGCGACACTGTAGCCTTCCTTCGTTTCTTGGTCGAATTCCTGGACCATGCCCTGGTTTTTGGAATTTCTCATAGTCATATATTGCAGATTTTCTATCCCTCCGCGAGTGGTGAGTTGTCGTATAGGATTGTTAAGGCCATTAAGGAACAGGAAACTATTCAGCAATTCCACGCGCACTTATTGACGCATTTTATTCCAGCTAGGGCGTTAAATTCGTTTGTGCAGAAATTTTACTTCAGAGTCCAGCGTAATGATGAGTCGTTGGCTGATTTCATTTTGGATATTAAACATTACGCCAGGGTCTTCGCGCTCCATTTTTCAGAAGAGCAAATCGTCTCGACTATTGTTGAGGGCATAAACCCCTTGTATCGTTCTTGTTTGTGTTTCGCGGCCCATCCCCGCAATTTTTCGGAGTTGGAGGCAATGGTCGTCGCCGCGGAAGGAGTTCGTCATGCGGACACCTTGCGTACGGGAAGTAGTCCTTCATCGCCCTATGTATCCGGCGCTCCCGCTTCCAGAAAGCCTGCAGACCTGAGAAGGTGTTATGAGTGTGGATCACGCGATCATTTGCGGAACCGTTGTCCCACTAGGACTCCTGGTCGTCGCCCGGTGGGCACGTCGGCTAATGCCAGTGTTCCTAATAGGAGTAGCAATTTGGCTTGTTTTAAGTGTGGGCGTCCGGGGCATTTTGCTAAGAACTGTGCTGGAACTTCAGCGTCAAGCTGACTAGGTAAGGGGGCTTCCGTCCCTCACGGTCCCCCAGTTGATGACAGCCCTCGTTGTGCTTCTGTTCAGCCTTTATGTGATACGTTTCCGCCCGAGTGTTTACGGATTTCTGCGGATTTGAAAGGCAGTGCTCCCTTCATTAAGGTTGAAATGGGGAACGAGCCTGTATCGGCCTTGCTGGACTCGGGGAGTGTAGTTTCCTTGGTCAGCGAGAAATGGTATATCGCACATAAAGCTATATGTAAGTTTTCGGACTTGCTTCCTGTCTCTGTTTCCTGTGTATCAGCCAATTCTTCTATGGTCGATATTATAGGTAGCTTCACTAGTAAAATTAGAGTGTCTAACTTTTCTTGGAAGTTCTCCTTTTATGTAGCCAAGGATTTGTCATGTCCCGTAATCCTTGGGACAAATTTCTTTTCTTACTCCGGATTGGTTCTGGACCTACAAAAGGGGGTTTGTTGGTTCAGATTCTCTCAATCGGTAAAGATTCCCCTTGGTTCATTTAATTCTGTCTCTTTCCGGTCGGTTACGTCCCCTCAAGAGGAGATGGTATGTGATCTTAGCCATCTCCCTGAGGATCAGGCGCGGAGTGTGAGGGAGTTGTGCGACACTTTTTCGGACGTATTTTCTGAGGAATTGGGCGTGACCAATCTTTTGGAGTATAAAATCGAACTCTCTGATTCAACTCCAGTAAGGATTCCACCTTACCGTTTGTCCCCGCCTAAGATGAAGGCGCTCAAGGAGACCATCGATAAGATGCTTGACCAGGGGATTATTCAACCATCTACGTCCGCTTATTCCTCGCCCATCTTCCTAGTCCCTAAACCTCAGGGCGGGTTCAGGCCTGTCCTGGATTATAGGGTCCTCAATAAGAAAATTGTGTTGCAGTCCGTGCCGCTCCCCGATTTACACTCCTGTTTCTCCTGGTTTAGGAAGGCTCGATATTTTACTATCTTGGATTTAAATCAAGCCTACTACCAGATCCCCTTGGCTCCTGAGTCGCGGCATGTGACGGCATTTGCCACAGACTGGAATTTATATGAATTTTTGCGCGTCCCTTTTGGCATATCGACGGGCGCCGCCGTTCTTACTAGGCTTCTGGATAAGCTGTTTTCGGACATTAAATTTAACTACCTATATCACTATCTGGATGACCTTGTGGTCTATTCTGAAACTTTCGAGGAGCACCTGTTGCACCTTAAGGAAGTGTTGATGCGCCTTCGGGAGGCGGGCCTTACCGTCAAGCTTTCTAAGGTCTCCTTTGCGAGGCCCCAGATGTCTTTTCTTGGGCATGTGGTTTCGCCTGACGGTGTTTCCGTGGACCTCTCTCGTACCCAGTCCATTCGTGAATTTCCCCCCCCCCCCTAAGGATGTGAAAGGCGTAGCACGGTTTATCGGCATGATAAATTTTTTTCGCAAGTTCATTCCGGACTTCGCTAAGCGTGCCAGCCCGCTTAACTCCTTGCGTCGGAAGGGGGTTAAATTTGATTGGGGACCCTCTCAGCAGGCCGCCTTTGAAGATCTTAAGTTGGCCATCTCCAACGCGCCTATTCTTGCCATGCCCTTTTTTTCTAAACCGTTTATAGTCCAAACCGATGCTTCTGCATCCGCTGTCGCCGCGGTGTTGTTGCAGGAGTCAGAATTTGGCAGACGCCCGATTGCCTATGCATCCAGGACCTTGTCCGCCCAGGAATCTAAATACTCGGTGTACGAGCTTGAAGGTTTAGCCGTGTTGTTTGCCCTCGAGAAGTTCCGGATGTATTTAGAGCACGTTAAATTCCAACTTGAAACGGACAACCAGGCGTTGAGCTGGGTTCTGGGTCGTCCTCGTAGAACTGGCCGTTTGGCCCGGTGGGCGATCAGGATCTCTGCCTTTCAGTTCGAAGTGCGCCACATCCGGGGGTCGGATAATATTTTGGCTGATTCTTTAAGCCGTATGTACTCTCCCGAGGGGGTTCAAGATGATCAACCCTTTGCTGTTGAGTCCCTTGCCCTGCCGATTTCTGCGGCGTTTCTGTCAGATACCCCCATATTGTATCATGACATTGGAAAAATTCAAAGAGAAGACCCTTACTTGGGACCCATCATCCAAGATTTAGAGCTAGGTAAACCGGTTGCTCCCTACGAGTTACGGAACGGAGTTCTGTGTTGTACGGCTCGCCATGATAAAAGGATGAAGGTGGTGGTACCTGCCGTTCTCGTGCCCATGATTTTTAAATATTTTCATGAGTCTCCCCTTGCGGGCCATCTCGGGGTCTTTAAAACAAGAGAGAAAATCCGTGAGAATTTCATTTGGAAGGGATTGGATGGTGAAGTGCGCGAATTGGTTAGAGCTTGCAAGCTTTGTAAAATTAGCAAGCCACCGCTGAATACTAAGGTCGGATTTCTATCTTCTTCTCAAGCTACTCGCCCTATGCAGCGTATGTTTATAGACTACGTTGGGCCCCTCCCCAAATCGAAAGGGGATGGTAATAGGTTCATTCTTGTTTGTGTTGATGCTTTCACTCGCTTTACCTGGATGTTTCCTACCAAGCTTGCTACTGCTGACACCACGGTAAGGTGTTTGAAAAACATTTTTTCTTCGTTTGGGCCTTGTCAAGTTTTAGTTTCCGATAATGCGAGGGCTTTTACGTCCAATTGCTTTAAAAAATTCTGTTTCGGCCTTTCTATCTCTCACGTTACGACCTCTGCTTACTATCCTCAGCCGTCGTACGCGGAGAGGGTAAACCGTAATTTGCGCTCTGCGCTTATCGCCTTCCATCATGAAGATATTTGGAGGTGGGATAAGACTGTTCCTTGGTTAACCTATGCTTTCAATACTGCTGTTCATGAGGCGCATAAGTCCTCCCCGTTTTCTCTCATGTTTGGTTTCATACCTAACTCACCCTTGTCAAATTTGTGGAATATAAATGATCTGTTGCCGGAGAATATCGATCCTCCTAATGTTAGGGCTACGTGGAAACGTGCTATGGCTAACCTTAAGGTCTTTAATTTAAGGAAGCAGCAACGTTACAATCAGGGGCGAAAACCTGTCAGCCTGGCCGTCGGTGATAAGGTTTTTGTGAAGAATTTTGTACCTTCGAGTAAGCTCTCCCCCCGCTTTTGGGGGCCTTGTACTGTCATTAAATTTTTGACTCCTGTCACATTGCTCCTGAGGGACCCCGTGGCGGAGAGGGTGTTTAGAGTCCACCTCTCTCAAGTCAAGCCTGCCTAAATTGTCGGTGCCATTTGCACCAAGTTCGCCTCGCTTCGAATCACTTGTGGAGGGTTTCCTTAGTTAAGGATGATATCTTGTTGTATTTTAAAATGTTTTCCATTGTTAAACGGTATCTTTTGATTAATTGTTCTTGTATTTCCTTTTACCTCACGCCCCTTCCGGCCTTTCTCTCCCTCCCTTCTTGATTTCCCGCCTTACCTCCGCGCTGCTGCCGGGTCCTTATGCGGCCTGGCGTTGTCGACCTACCCCCGGTCCTTCCTTGAAAAGTGCAAAAGGACAGACTTCTGTTGGCTCTGTTATTTTTCCAGTCATTTGGTGCATCCTGTTGCCGAGCTCTCTGAGAGGGCCCCTCGGTGGAGCTGTTGGTACGTCTTGCCCTGGCTGTGACCTGTTTTTCGGCTCCTCATGGACCATGTTACGCCTTCGGAGCCCCTATCTTCGTGCCTATCTGTTCTTATGGCGCACAACTCTTTCTGGTTGCTCACCTGCTGCGACCTAGCTATGTGAAGGACCGAGTGGGAAATTCGTCGCTGTAACTTATTCGCCAAGTTCCTGTGCCGCTTATGAACTTTTGGTGTGGCTCAAATTCCTTCTTCCGAGTCCACTTGTTATTCTACAAAAGTCTGCTCCTAGTAACAGGAAATTTTTAAGGCACAGAACCTCTTTATGTGCATTTCTATTCAAATTTGAATTTGAAGTTTTGAAGTGATTTTGGGAATGTGTTCTCCTTGAACTGGGAGTATTTTCCAACTGCATGGAACTCTTTTTAGAAGAACTGCACTTATATTATATTTTTAAGGTCTACTCTCATCTTCTCCGGCGTCGGCTTTTAGGCGGGGAGGATCTGAACCGTGTAAACTGTGATCCCCCTCCCAGACTATCTTTCTCCAGTGTTTTTACAGTGTATGTGCTTGCAAGCTGTACTATGTATTGTGTAATTTGATGTATTTACATGTATTTTATTTCCTATCCTTGCCCCTCTTATGGAATAAATGTATTTTTGCCCGTTCCGCATGTCTTCAGGGAAATGTAGAAGTATTCTCGCCCTGAAGAGTCCTCCCTCCCTTCCGAGCTCTCTCTATCTCTCTTGCTTCGCGCCCCTTTGCAACTCCCTTCTCTTCTAGAGGGGAGTTTCGGTCCACGTGACCGCTGCTCGGCTCGCGGTCGTTCTCCTCGGCCGGCCGGGCGATTCGGCTGTTGGCACTCTGAGCAGTCTGTTATCTCCTGGGCTTGCCTTCTAGCCCCTCGAACCCGGCACGCTAGCGCGGAGGTAAGAGAGAAAGAGGGATCTTGCTATTGTACTGTCCCCTTAAGATGTCGAAATTTAAGGTGCCTGAGGTAAAAACGAGGCTTGTCACTGTGTAATGATAGGAACTTTGTGCTTTGGATTCGATCTTTATTTAAGATTTCTAGTTGATGTGTTTGATTCAGTTTAAAGAAAGTATTTTCATGGCCGAAACATTCCATTGTGGGGTTAAGTAGGTGTTGCTTTTCTACGTTATTGTAATCCACTACGGATTCTCTATGTGCCTTCGGGCGTTGCGTTGGTTAAGAATTCGGAAGGCCATGCTTAATTTATTCTCAACCTTATTGTAATATTAGAAGGTCTTTCATATTATGTTCGGAAAGTTGCAAAGCGAAACCCTTCACGTATGCATGTGAACTTGTACCTGGTAGAGAGGGCTGGCTCCCTCATTAGTGTTTTGTAATAATTCTGAATGTATATACGGGTATTATCCTCTTAATTGTAAATTGTTGTTACTTGATGTTTTTAAAGCAGTTAAAGTTTCCGAACTTGTAATTAAAGAAGCTTGGTGAGATATCGTTGTTAATTGGTGTTGGTATCTTTCGCTTAATGCGACCTTCATCCAGCCCCTTCGGGCCGCCGCTTTTCCTAGCCCGTACCTGCCGTTCCAAGGACCATTGAAAAATAGAATAATGAGAAATAAGAAGTAACAATGAAATATAGCAGAACAAAAAAAATATAACAGAAACAATAATTAAAAAAAAGGAGATTGCTCTCTATGTATATATCTATAGAATGGATGATAAGAGATTGAGAAAACTGATATTCAAACACCTTTGGGAGGAAAAGTCAACTACAAGCTGGATTCAAGAGCTCAATAAAGATTTAGAAAGAAATAAAACAAGAGACGTGGAAACTATTGAAACAGAGATTTTAAGAAATAAAATTTGAAGAATGGAAGGAGTCCAGGGATGGCAGCAATGGATAGAACACGATGGAGGAGGGGGTCAGTCGTGGCGTGCAGTCCGTTCAGCCTCATCGCGTAATTTAAAAATAACGAATAGATGAAAAAACAAATCACATTACACTTTGCGAAAATCAAAAGTGATCATAAATATGTCTCCCGGTTATGACCATCCATCAACAACTGCTAATTTCAGATGACAACCAGCCTCCACGGTTGCTAGGCCATCCTCACTTTACGTCACTGCCTGCACCGTTGCTATGGTTACATATCCGTCACGTCACGTTACACCATTTTCGTATGACCCCCAGCCATAAGACATACTATTGTCAAACTCCAGAACTTCAGAGTTCTTTTGGAAAACGAAATGGTAATCGTTTCTTAGGCATAGACGTCTTCAGTTTACACGATTATTCTAAGTTAGTTACCTTGAAGTATCATTGAATCATTTGAAAACTAAAGCATCATGTCATAAAGTGTGACACCGTATAATCTAGTTTTACGACTAGCTGGCAAATTTCACTTAACAAAATCTTGTCTTGCCTCTGGCTGGATACTTAATTCAGTCGTCATGGACGCGTATGGAGTTGCGAAGCGTGTGAGGCTCGTGTAGTGGTAATGGTGGTGGTAGTGGTGGTGATTATTGTTTTAAGAGAAAGTACATCTCGGGAACCATACTCCATCAGTACTAATCAGAGAGAAAAATCGCAGGGGTCCGACACTTGGGGAAATGAAGGGACAAGGGAGATAGGATAGGTGAAAGTGAGAAGGCGGGCACACGCAATTGGAAGCAATATCAGGGCTCAGATAAGCGTCTCGTAGTCGCAACCCATGTTCCCAAGTTAAGGGGACCTGGGGGCGCAGTTCTGTGCATGTTCGACAAAACGGAATTATAAACATGTACAAACACGTTTCAGAATAGAGTATCGGAAAGCTCTGCCCTATCAAGGCACGGAATGAACGATTCTTGCAAACAAGTTGTGTGGCCCACCAAGGAAAGGACAGGGGTGCCCTACGTGTAGCAGACCACATTGTGGAAGCTACACGTTGACGACGTTCACAGATGTCTACACATAGAAAAAGACTGCGGGTCACAGCATACTTCATCATACGGTCCATAGGCAAGAAGTTACAACAGGCTCACACGTTGAATGATGATGACTAGCAGATACTGTAAGAGTTCTGTATGGACATGTCGAACATGATGAGTTTGTGTTCAGCGATGAGACAAACTTCCAACCAACCAACCAACCAACCAACCAACCAACCAACCAACCAACCAACCAACCAACCAACCAACCAACCAACCAACCAACCAACCAACCAACCAACCAACCAACCAACCAACCAACCAACCAACCAACCAACCAACCAACCAACCAACCAACCAACCAACCAACCAACCAACCAACCAACCAACCAACCAACCAACCAACCAACCAACCAACCAACCAACCAACCAACCAACCAACCAACCAACCAACCAACCAACCAACCAACCAACCAACCAACCAACCAACCAACCAACCAACCAACCAACCAACCAACCAGCCAGACAGACAGCCAGCCAACCAGCCAGCCAACCAACCAACCAACCAACCATGACCTAACAAGTGACCGCTGCTTAACCCGAAAGCCTGCATATTACGAGGTGTCGTATGGTCAGCATGACGAATCCTCTCGGCCGTTATTATTGGGTGCCTAGATCGGGGCCGCCACCTCATCGTGAGGTAGCTCCTCAGTTATTGTAATCACGTATGCTGAATGTAACTCATATCAGCCGTCAGATCCAGATAAAAATCCCTGACTTGGCCCGGAATCGAGCCCGACGCCTCTCGGTAAGAGGCTGACACACTACGCCTACACCACGGGACCAGCGAGGCAACCTTCCACTCAGCCCCATTGTGAGAGTATGGGGCACACAGATACCAAAGGACATCAATCAGTCACTACTGATCTGCATTTAGGGCAGTCGCCCACGTGTCACATTTCCTATCTCTCTTTTACCTAGTCCTTTCTTAAATAATTGCAAGGAATTTCGAAATTTATTTAACATCACACTTGGTAAATGACTCCAAACCCTAGTTCCTCTTCCTATAAAGGATTATTTACCCCGGTTTGTCCTCTGGAATTCCAACTTTATCTTCATATTGTGATTTTCTTACTTTTAGAAACACCCCTCAAACTCATTTGTCTACTAATGCCACTCCACACCATCACTCCATTGACAGCTAGGAGCATATCACTTAGTCGAGCAGCTCGTCTCCTTGCTTCCAAGTCTTAACCGCACAAAATTTTCAATATTTTCGTACCGCTACTCTTTTGTTGGAAATCACCCCGAGCAAATGGAGCTGCTTTTCTTTAGATTTTTCCCGTTTCTCGAATCAAGTAATCCTGTTGAGGGTCCCACACACTGGAGCATACACGAAATGCACTTAAACGGAATGGCCTTGTGTATGGAATTTTGTTTTTGATGATAGAGTGGAGACTTGGCATCTCGTGTCTAAATATCTTGTAAAATTATCTGATGCCTCAGATGCAATAGAATATGGGGGAACATTTCATGTTCCGCATTACTAACGCGAGGTCACAGGGTACCTGTTGGACGTAGTGGGAGCGCAATTTGTCCATCACGATCTCCTGACCTTACTCCATTGGACAAAGCGCGCATGTCTGTACTTTCTATAATTCTCCACGATATTTGTCAACGGCTCAAGAATACTCTGGATCAGGTAGATACCGACACGTTGGCGCGAAACTCTGATGACCTTCCGTACAAGTAGGATCTCTGCAGAGTGATAAATGGAAGCCAATTTGAATGTCTGTAAGCAATTTGTAAACAAATTTTGAGGCTCTGTCAATTTGTGTTTCGGAAATAAATTACGCAAAATTAATATTTATGCGGAGATTGTTAATGTTACTCGCACTTCACTAATTTGGAATGAGTCTGTATATGCATTCACCATCTGAACTAAGCAACACCCAGAATTAAATGATAAAAAGTAAAAGGTGGAACATAATTGAAACCATTCTTTCTTCAAGAAGGGAGTGGAAAGTGGAAGACAGATACAAGAAGCTTTCAAAGCAGATGTTTCAGTCAGTGGAATCTATATTCAACAAGAAAACTGACGGAACGACCCCATCGAAATCAGCTTCCCACAGGGAAAGGCCGGTATTACGTTTGCATGAAAGGTGCTAAAAGCAATCACAATTTGAGCAAGAAAGAGAAGTACTGTCTACAATATCACAGACATGTATGCAACATACACTCGTAAATAGTTGTAAAATGAGTTAGTCCCCTTGAAACAGATTCCTCGAAGTAATTTATGTATCGTAAAATTTACCATATTTCCACTAATTCTTCGGATGGTATATCGTTTAATATTTCACGATAACAGAAGTAATTGTTTCCTGAGAACAATTAAAAATATGATAAAACATACTTTAAATGAATTAGAAATGATTGAGACGTTCCTCATCTCACCTTAACATTGTTTAATATCGTGGGTTCGAAGAAATTCCCTCTTTAGTCTTCATGAAGAGTCAGTGTAATTAGCCCCTTAACTGGGTATGACGTCTTTAGACGTTTTCGTGCTAGGCTTCTACAGTGGGTATGACAGCGCTAGTCGATCGTAAAATGTATCGCGTATTTATCTTGAGTTTGAAGGCATATGGCGTTGCCATGGAATCTATCGCATTAGTTGATATGTTTTCCACGAGATCACGCTGTGTATTGTTTTTAGAGCTGTCACAGCTTCGTGAAATGTACTTGTTTTGACGCCTTGCACAAAGTTCCCGCGCAGCCATTTATGAACCGAAGCATGGCTTCCAAACAAAAAGTAGATCGGCTTGATTGTGCGTGTATTTCGACAGTTTTAGAAATGGAGATTGATGATGAGGTATCTTCTTTATCTGATGATCATGAGTGTATTCATACTGATGAAGAAGACAGTGAAGGTGATCCTGAGAGTGAAAGTGAAGTTGTTCCAGACGAACCAAATGACGCGGACGACGTTCAAAATGTAACTAAGCCTGCACACTTTGTTGCGAATGGTGCCACAAGACCAAGGTTTTCTTTTACAGGTGTCAATAAGATAAATATAGATTTTAGTGACGTGCACAATATCGCAGAATAATTCAGCGCGTTCGTAGGTGATGATATATTCCAGTTATTAGCTGAACAGACTACCTTTATCGCGTATTTATCTTGAGGGTGAAGGCATATGGCGTTGCTAGGGAATCTATCGCATTAGCTGATATGTTTCCTACGAGATCACGCTGTGTATTGTTTTTCAGAGCTGTCACAGTTTCCTGAAATGTATTTATTTTGGCGCCTTGCACGAAGTTCCCGCGCAGCCATTTATGTCGCGAAGCATGGCTTCCAAACGCAAAGTAGATCGGCTTGATTGTGCGGGTATTTCGACAGTTTCATAATGTTAGTATCACGTTATTGAAGACTAACAATTACTATCTTATTAGATTAAACTGCCGGCCCCGTGCTGTATGGGTAGCGTGCCTGCCTCTCGCCCGGAGGCCCCGGGTTCGATTCCCGGCCAGGTCAGGGATATTTCTCTCGATCTGAAGGCTGGTTCGAGGGCCAGTCAGCCTACGTGATTAGAATTGAGGAGCTATCTGACGGTGAGATGGAGGCCCCGGTCTCGAAAGCCCAGAATAACGACCGAGAGGATGCGTCGTGCTGACCACACGGCCCCTCGTAATCTGCAGGCCTCGGGCTGAGCAGAGGCCGCTGGGCAGGCCAAAGCTATTTCAAGGGCGTAAGTGCCGTGGGGTATTAGATTAAAGTAATTGCGTACACCTTTATGAAGGAAATATTCAAATATCACGAAGAGGGGAAAAAGTACTCAAGGCAGGTTACGCATGTGGAGAATTTAGTACCCAGTTAAGGGGTTAGGCAGTGATAGAAGTTAGGTGGTGTCGGCCAGCCCGCTCCTCTGTAAAGTAAGGAGGGTAGTATAACTTATAATGGTTCTAACAGGCCTGGCCCCTAAGGGTTATGCAAAGTTCATAGCAGAACTCTTGTCTGGCCTAGCATACCGTCGGCTTACTTCTAAAACCTCGTATGTTACAATGTTCTTCCTACCCATTATATTCATTAAGACTGGTCACGCCTCCAAGCCACATATTTATATGCAATCAATCAGTACCTTTTTCACAGTGTTCATTTTCCTGTGCAAATGTGTAAAGGAAAATGGACCTATTGTAGGGAAGTTGTTTTCATGGCGAATTTAAGCACTCCTACAGTTTAATGTATTTAAGGTTCATTTTCCTTTACACGCTACCATAGGAAAATGAACACAACGAAACTTGTTCTGATGGACTGTGTACATCCATATGTGGCTGGGAGGCGTGACCAGTCTTAAGGAAGAAATTTGATAGGAAGTGCACTTCCTTCAGTAAATTTGCATTCTAACTAACGTATAAATAAATGCCTAACATCTAGTCCCTATTTATGACAGAGAAATGAACTTCCGAGTTTTAAGGATAATGAATGCTCTAAGCCAAGAAGGCTATAGAAAGAAGTCTATTTCGCTACCGGGACGCACAAGTCAAGTATCTCAAATGGTGGAATATTGGAAAAAAGAACAAGGGAATATATACCCACCCATCGATTGGATGATCTATATACGTATCTTCAGAAACAACGATAACGATATTTCAGTCTCACTTTGACAATTTGTTTAACGAAGTAAAATTAATAGCCTCTTTCTTCCTCTTTATGAAGAAGTTATCGGCTCATCAAGAAACTTATTAATTAAATGTAAAAGATGGAGTTTCTTTAATAAATTACTAAGTTTGAAATGTCTTTTAAATGAATCGTTACAAGGGCGAGTCCATGAACGAAGGAAAGAAGGAAAGATAGAAAGACATCCAAGTTATTACCCTATTCAAAACAAAAGAAGGTGGTCACAAGGAAAAAGTTCTCCTGTCACAAACTGGGGTACTGCAAAGTGTTCATATCACTCGACTACCCACTTCTTGCTAGCCAGTTAATTTATTATGCCCACTTTGAGTCTATAATGGAATAGTGTCGAATTACGACACATAAAGTTCGCGGAGAGAAAGAAAGACACGACAGTAAAACTTTTATCTGAATTTTATTTCTGCTACGAAATTTCTCGTAAGGAAAAGGATAACAATTCTCATTTGATGCTACGTTTAAGAGCCCAGACACCAGTCTTCCTTGAGAAGATACCAAGGTCAAATAATATTAAATATTCTTATATCATAGGACAGTTTAAAGCAGGAACTAACAAGCATCAACTTCTTGACTTTTTCCAATTTAATGCGGTCGGCAATCTTTGAGGATTTGCCGAAGTTTTACGACCGAATGTCCTTTACTACACCATTATATGTGGAAGATGTTTTCGCAATTGCATGTTTTTAGTGGTTTATTGAGTGGTGTTCAGACGAAAACAACAGTATTAATACAAATCCGAATAAAACGAATTAACCATACGGAGATATAACCACCGGCCTGACCAGGAACAAACCTGAGACTGTGTTAACAGACGGCCACTACGTTGATCATTCAACAAACGAGCGGGACTCCTCATCAGCTTCAAACTATTTAAATAACCACTAACACAGGTTGGATGATGATAACAACTTAAAGCAGATGGTATTACATTCATTCAGGGAATTCCAGGACCATGAGCAAAATCCTTTATCGAGTTTTCTATATCGTCTATGTGATCGAATGTCTGTTTAATACTCTTCTAGTCCACCATGGACTTTTTATAGAGGGACAGAAGGAATCTATGCCAGATTGACCTACGTGGGTAAAAATCAATATCTATTTGGAATTTGCATTGGGTGGGCTTATAAATCGATATTTTAGCATTTCTTTCTTTCTTTTCTTTCTTTCTTTCTATCTGTATTTATTTATTTATTTATATATTTATTTATTTATTTATTTATTTATTTATTTATTTATTTATTTATTTATTTATTTATTTATTTATTTATTTATTTATTTATTTATTTATTTATTTATTTATTTATTTATGTCTTAATCTGTTTACCCTCCAGGGTTGTATTTTCCCCTAGGACTCAGTGAGGGATCCCATCTCTACCGCCTCAAGGTCAGTGTCCTGGAGCGGAAGATTTTGGGCAGTGAGTACAACTGGAGAAGATGACCAGGACCTCGCCCAGACGAGGTACTGGTCGGGGGGAGGGAGGATGGGAAGATTGTCTGGGATAGACAAGGGTGATGAAAGGAAGCGGTCGCGGCTTTAAGTTGAGGTACCATCCCGACATTTGTTTGGAGGAGAAGTTGGAAACCACGGAAAACTACTTGGTGGGTGACAGAAATGGGAATCGACACCCCCCGCCCCCGCTCTCCACTCAGTTGACCTCCAGAGGCTGAATGGATCCTGTTGCAGCTCTCTTACCACTTCGCATTCCGACTCGCTGGCCGAATGGTCAGCGCACTGTCCTTCAGTTCAGAGAGTCCCGGGTTTGATTCCCAGCCGGCTCGGGGATTTTAACCTTCATTGGTTAATTCCAATGGCTCGGGGGCTGGGTGTTTGTGCTGTCCCCAACATCCGTGCAACTCACGTACCACACATAACACTATCCTCCACCACAATAACACGCAGTTACCTACACATGGCAGATGGCGCACACCCTCATCGGAGGGTCTGCCTTACTTGGGCTTCACTCGGCTAGAAACAGCCACACGAAATTATTATTACCACTTTGAAAGTTTCGTGGCACAGCTGGGAATCGAACCTGGGTTTACGAGGATGGCAATTATCACACTAACCACCGTATCGCAGAGGCAGCATTTTTAGCCTTTCAAATTTTTTACAGTTTGATTTACGTCGCAGCGAAACAGCTAGGTCTTATGGCGACAATGGGATAGGAAAGGGGATGAGCAGAAAGGAAGTGACCGTGGACTTAATTAACTTACAGCCCCAGCATTTGCCTGGTGTGAAAATGGAGAAACTCCGGAAAACCATCCTCAAAGCTGCCGACAGTGGGTGTTCGAAACCACTATGTCCCGAACGCAACCTCACAACTGCGTAACCAGGTCGGCATTCGGGCAAGCGTTTTCATAGCATAGTGGCTAAGGTCCTGGTTTCGTAAGAAAATATTAATAATATGCTGATAAATGATGTGATATATAGTCTCGGGCGAGGCCTGCCTCTTACCAGGAGACCTAGGGTTCGATTGCCGGCCACGCCAAGAATTTTTATCTGGACCTGAGGGCTGGTTCGAGATCCACTCAGCCTACGTGAATACAATTGAGGGGCTATATGACAGTGAGATAGCGGTCCCGGTCTAGAGAGATAATAATAATGGCCAAGAGGATTCGGCGTGCTGACCACACGACACCTTGAAATCAGTAGGCTGAGCGGCGGTCGCTTGATAGGACATGGCCCTTCGTGTCTGTTGCGGCATAGGATTTGGTTTGTGTAGTCTCCGTAGAGGCCTTTGAGCAGGTTTATTAACGTGACGACCATGGATGACCTGCATGTCTGGTCTCGGTGCGTGATAATGCTGTTAGCATGCAGCCTACTCCTGTCGAATTACAACAAAGAGTCTGCTCAAAGCTTAACCTCCCCATCCGACGGACGAATAACCATCAACAATGAACAATAAGGAGGGGTTTGGAACTGAATCAAGGTTTTTGGCAAGCGATCTAGTGATTAGGAATTTTATACCACCAGGTCTCCTAACCTGCCGGTCATCATAATGATTGTGCTAATCTTTTTCATCAACGGGACTTGAACCAGTTAACCACTGTGACAGACTATAAATACTGGACACCTTAATAATTACGTTCAGCAGGCGGGCTATAATAATAATAATAATAATAATAATAATAATAATAATAATAATAATAATAATAATAATAATAATAATAATAATAAATGGAGAGAGCACATGGCTTGACAAAAAACATCTACAATAAGAAGTGCTTATCTTGGAATTCCAAATTAAAACATTACAACACCGTGGTCAAAACAGAATGCCTGTATGCCAGTGAATGCCTGTCCATGAATTGGAGCTGTCCAAATGGAAAGCGGATGGAAACTTCGGAGTAACAAAGAAGTTTACCAGAAGGTGGAAAGAATCTCAGAGACCGTGAAGAAAAGGAGGCGGGCGTTTCTTGGACATCTATACAGAATGAACGCAAACAGACTTACCAAACAGATGTTTGATTACTTCTGGAGAAAAAAGACCACTACAGCATGGATTAAGGAAACGAAGAAGGATATCGAAAGGTTAAGCATCTTGGAAGATCAGCTGTTAGAAAGGAATACGTTTAGGAACACACTGAAGAATTTGGAAGGTGTTCAAATCGCAGGAAGAACTAGGAAGACCGGAAGAGCCTGGACAGATGAACAACGGAAGCAGGCGAGCGAACGAATGAAGGAGCATTGGACACAGAGAAAACTCCGCACGAAGAGAAAGAAATGAAGTTGTAGCGTGATCCCTAGTGGTCCATTCCCTTGTAAATAATAATAATAATAATAATAATAATAATAATAATAATAATAATAATAATAATAATAATAATAATAATAAATGACTGAGCTCGATAGCTGCAGTCGCTTAAGTGCGGCCAGTATCCAGTAATCGGGAGATAGTGGGTTCGAGCCCCACTGTCGGCAGCCCTGAAGATGGTTTTCCGTGGTTTCCCATTTTCACACCAGGCAAATGCCGGGGCTGTACCTTAATTAAGGCCACGGCCGCTTCCTTCCAATTCCTAGGCCTTTCCTAACCCATCGTCACCATAAGATATATCTGTGTCGGTGCGACGTAAAGCAAATAGAAAAAAAATGAACTGAGAGGGAAAGATTTCGCGGTGTTTCAATCCCATTTCATTGAAATTTTCATGTTGAAAGCTGAGCTAGACCAAAATTCAAAAATGTGAAAACCATTTAAACCCTGACGAAATTAAGATTTATAACTGTTTTAAACAGTTGAGTGTTATGAATAACACAGGCAACATCGAACGCTGACGTATTAACTAAACGGAAATTGAAAATATGCAGGTTTATCGCAGAGTTCGTAGAGTCGAGAACACAATGTGTTTATAAATGTAAACACGTGTGCTGAGCTGCCAGATATCATCATTAATATTATTCATTTCGACTGTCACTCTACGTTACCAGTACACACTGTGCTACTCTCATGGTCCAATGTATGACGGTGACTCAACCTTCTGAATGTGAGCACGGTGCATTCTGACAACGTTCAACGTTATAAAAACTATTAAATATTAACTCATTGGCAGCGACTTGGGAACCGTTCCGTACGCTGGCGTTTTGGACTGAAGGGCGATATACGGTACTGTTGTTTACTAAATTATGAACGCTAGTATTTCAAGTTATCCCCAAGAGATGGGTCTTGCTGCAGATACGAGGGCTCTTAATACAGTACTGGCGATTTAGTCCGAACACTCGCAGAAGATTGGGCATAGGCAAATAGGATTTGGGAGCGGTAAGGTGGGTATGTTATCGATGTGTAGTGTTGTTGCTGTGTGGCGTTGAAGTGAAGAGTGTTGATTTCATCACTAAAAAGCATGTTTTGAAAAGATGATCAGAGTTCGTGAATTAAAATCGAAGCTGTCAGTGGCAAAAATACATCAGAATGTTATCTAGGATTACGTGAAGCCTGTTTCGAGAATGCATTACGGCATAGGACGGCTGCACGATGGGTCAAGCTGTTTCGTCCGGGTATGAATGCGCCGTCCATTCCTCAAGATCAGATTGACATAGTGAGCGGTCTCGATGGACTGTCCGGTAATTATCTGTAGAGGCTGGTCTCAGTCATAAAATGGTGTGGCACATACTGATGAAATGTCTTAACATGAGGAAAATTTTGTCCCATTCGGTTCCATATCGACTCACCGACGTACAGAAATGGTACCGGCGTCCACCTGGACAGACACCACAACGAAAGAGACACGTTTCTGCAGCGTATTATCGCCATTGATGGAACGTAGGCACGAGCCTATCAGCCTGAGTTAATGCGTCAGTCGAATGAATGGCGTCATCGTGGTTTCGACAGGAACCCAGCCGGGTGAATCTTATGCTGATTGTGGCATACGATTACGTGGGTGTTACTCCTACGCATGCTGTGCCGTACAGAAATACCGTCAAAAGTCACTAATATTGCCGATTTCTGGAGCGCCATCTGCGTCCGTCCATGCGGCACAAGCCTCCACGTTTATCGCTTTGCTTGACAACGCACGGTGTCATGCGAAGCTCATAATACAACATTGGAACTGGGAGGTCTTGGAACACCCTCCGTACTCACAAGACATAGGTTCTTGTGACTTTGACCTCTTTCCGAAGTTGAAGGAACCCCTCCGAGCCCGATGATTTCCTGATGTGTTACCTGTACTCCTTGCAGTAGGGCGCTCCATCGCCTTCATCAACAGAGAACGCCCTGCCGACGGTCATCCGCCAAAAAGGTAATCGAACTTGCGGTTGACTACACTGAAGGAGGTAATGCTAGTTCATTAAATATTGCTTCTATCAATATTGCCATTACTTTACTTACAACCCTCGTACATATACTTCAGGGAGTCTTCTAAATGAAATCCCCCCTGCGAATTTCATGAAATGTTGTATAAAAAGGATAATGCGATCCCGCTGCACTTGTTAGTAAACAAGCTTGGCCGGTAATGACGAAGATATCGTAAAGTGGCTAGAAAGTGATACTGATGACTATTTTTCGTCCGTGTGACGGGTAGATTGTTTGATTGATATTAATATCATTATTAATACTTTACGAAAGATAGAATGGAAGCGACATGAGCACAGTGTGCTGGATAACGGGACGCAAACTGTGGATGGTACAAAGGGGGAAGTTTTAAATAGCAAAGGGCACTAGGTGATGAACAAGAATTGCCAACTTCGGATGAACAAAATTTATGTATACAAACACAAGCCACAAGTTAAGAATAATACAGCAAGGAAATATTGGAAGATCAGAACATATTACTCAATAGATTTTACAGATGTCAGTTACATAAATATAACTTGGATTTTATCCGATTGGATTAAACAAACAGATACATGAAACAATACAGATGTTTCGCAACCAACTGTACATCGAGTAGTAAGGAACATAAGAAAATAGGAAGAACAATTGGATAGGACAGTGAACCAAAGAGCAACATTTTAAATTACCAAGTCCAGGCATACAGTAAGACTTGGCCTGAATAGAGAATAGTGAGTTATAGCAAATAATGTGTTCTAGAAAACAGTCGAGAAGCAGTCCATGTGAGATTTGTGCTGTACAAAGCGGAGGCAGGACAGGTTTTTCTCCGGGTACTCCGGTTTTCTCTGTCATATTTTTCATTCCAGCAATACTCTCCATTAACATTTCATCTATCAGTAATTTATCATTGCCCCAGAGGAATGCGACAGGCTTCGGCAGCCCGCACATTTCCTATCCTCGCCGCTAGATGGGGGCTTCATTCATTCCATTCCCGGTCCGGTCGAATGACTGGAAACAGGCTGTGGATTTTCATTTTCATAATGAAGTTACCAGTCCAGGAGTTGAATACAAGAGATCATCAAAGTAAAAAAAAAATCTAAAGAACAGAATTACGAAAGATATTTGAGCGTACTGACAAAATAAATTTCATCCGCACATTAATTCAAACAGCGTATAAATTAAAGGAACTAGAGAGCTACTTCTCTCTTATCGATAATGATCGAGTGTAACTACATGGCCATGCGAAGTTTACAATACCTCATGATGAGTAATAACTCCCATACAGAGGTGAAAAGTTACACCAGCATAGAACAAAGATATTTCCCTCTCTCCAACAGCCATTGAACGCCTCTAATGGTAGAAAGGAGAGCTGCTTATATATGGAGAAGGGGGGTACAGAGGAAATCATGACACACGGCCCTAGAAACGCCGAGAACGTCCACGAAGAGGGAAGAGTGTAGAATCGATGACGTCATCCACGTTTACGTAGCTAATCGGCTGACATTAGTCCAGTAGCTGTGGCTGTGTGCGAATGTCAAACGCCGAAAAGAAAGCAGCGGAAAATGACGAATGTAGTGGAAAAAGTAGGAAATGTTTCATCAGAAGACAGTAATAAATCTGATAGCAGTGATAGTAATGTTGATATTGATACTTTCAGGCCCTGCAAATTGTTCAAGTCACATACAATAAGGTCAGAAGTTAGGTAGCTGTATGGAATATATGACGTGCCACTTAATCTGGTGAGCTTCTTGAAACAATATAGCTCGTTGATTCACTACTGAATAATGGAAAAGTTAAGGAAAATTGAAGCATTGCTATGTGATGAATACAGCCTTTTAAATTATAAATTTTTATTTGGTTCTCAATAGGCCAAGTTACTGTACGATTCACGAAATTTTTAGGACATATTTATCTCCCTGCAGTGAAACCATTATTTAGGTTCCAATGGGTTAATCTGGTCACATTCGGTTTTTAGTTTTAGAACGTAGCCCTACACTGGCTAATCTACCCGCCTGCAGACTTGGATTGCAACACCTCGGGATTTCCCTTGTGGATTTCAATTCCTGTATTCAATCACCAAGCGTTACACAATTTTTATTAGAAGTGTCGTTGCTTCATAACCTTCCCCTGTTATAACCTATAGATGAATACTTCAAATGATTGTGCTTCGTACTGACGATTGTGAACTTCCCACGTTCAGAAATATTTTTTTCTCGCAAAACACTTCAGCTTTCTCAGCACGTACATGAGTTCAGGAGGAGACGTTATCTGTATTGTAGGTAGGAAAGTTTCTCAAAAAATTAAAGGAGTAAATTCAGAAGTGTAGTTCCAATTATGATAATTATTAGTTCAAGCAGTGTGCAGTGCATATTAACCACGCGCACTATTGAAGCTCGCATCAGCTACACAGAAGTGCTTGTAGAGCGAATTGTTTTCTTAATCAAATCTCGTTCCTTGAATTACGTTGAATAGAAGCGCACCTCGCTAACACAAAAGACAAAGGGAATCAGCTCAGTAACACAATCACCAGTGCTGGATGCATAATTAAGTTCATTAAGCATACAGAAGCCGTATAATTCGTGTAAAGTGACTTTAAATATTTATCAACAGGATGACAATATCAGAGAGATCCAATGTTTTATATTTAATGACTCACTCATCAGGACGAAATACAGAGCAAAATTAAGGTCATTAGTGGAGTCAGAATGTTAAAGTTTGCACACTTACTGAAGAGAATAACAAGTATATACAAGCCCGGACAACAGTTCTGCTTTGACATTTGCATAATGATTAGGGACTCGGCCTATTAGAACCTATACAAGTTACTGTACGTTACTCACACGACACTACGCAAGAACGGGCTAAACGACACTTCCTACTAGTCAGATTGGTATGCGTTCACACCTAATACCACCCGAACATCCGGACTTTAGTCATTTGTTTCTGTAAGGAAAACAACTGAGAACCTCGGTGCACTAACCGGTCAAGCCCAAACAGTATAATTGCACAGGAGACAAGAAAGTCATTCCGATACTTCCAAATGTGCATGAATATCAACCCGAACGTTTTTGTACTTTTCGCTTTATGAATAGACACTTTGTAGGATGAAGGACTTAACTGTTTCTTGACCTGAGAAGATCCAGTGCCGTTTGTTAACTACTTGAAAACAAAACCATAAAACCCATTTTCCTCTCAGTTTATTTTCGAAATAAGATAACTGGGTTCTTAGTCATTGCAAATATGAAAGTCTTACACGTATTTGTATACACATATACAGGGTTATTCACCTAACATGTCACACGCAAATAACTTCTAAACCATTAACGATATCAGCATTCTGTTTTCATATTCGTAAATGGTACGCACGGTCTTGTAAAATAACGTGCTACTTAGTCCATGGGGTGATTAACAACCGAGATACTGATACTAACTCCATATTTTTAAATGAAACTGCACAAATTTATACATCTGATTTAAAAGTCCATCTGCGTACAAGTTCAATTATGTAACTATTTTCAAAATCGGACAATTACTTTTTGAGATATAAATAAGAACAGCATGCGCTATTTTGCATGCCGCATCAGACGGCGTGAAGTCGGGCAAGGACATATTGAGGCACAAGCAGTTTCCTGGGAGTGAGTTCAGCCACAGAATGGGTACTAGGCATGTAAGCACCTCGTACACATGTGATGGGTTTGCAAAGTGTGTATGACAGGTGAACACATGACAAGACACAAAGGGTTAATGTGTTTAAAACGAATAAAATAAGTACTTTGCCTTGAAAAGAACATAACGAAAGCTATAATTGTCACTGGTTTTTGTGTACAGTTCATACTACTCTCTGAGTTGAGAAATAAACATAACACAAAACACCGGAAGAGCTCCTTCTAGAAAAGCAAATGTTCAGAGCTGATCGTAGTGAGATGGCAGCAACACTATTATTTATGTTTTATTTTACACGCATTAATCTCCGCAGAGCTCCAGCGCGACTGTAGTAGTGTGCATTCGGGAGAGCGTAGGTTCTAGCCCTGCCTCGCCCAACCTGACATTGATTTTCATGGTGTCCCATGTTCAAAACCAGGCAAATACCGGAGACAGGTACCTTTGTGATAGGCCACGGCCGACTTTCTTTCCAAATCCTTCCCATTCCCACCCGTCAGAGAAAACGCTAAACTGAGCGCATCCTATTACATGTCAAAACAAAACAACTTTCATCTCCCTTCCCCGTGGTGTGTTCGCCAGTCATACAATAACGTTGCACACCCAGGGTATGTTACGGTACATCACATTATGTTTACAGTACATGCCTGGTATCCGTTCTGTGGCTGGAATCAAGGCCAGGAAGTAGCTTGCGCCTCAATATGTCCTTGCCCGACTTCACGTCGTCTGATGCGGCATGCAAAACCGCGCATGCTGTTTTTACTTATATCTCAAAAATTAATTGTTCAATTTTGAAAATACTTACATATTTGATCTTGTACGCAGATGAACTTTTAAATCACTGTACAAATTTGTGCCCTTCCATTTAAAAATATGGAGTTAGTATCAATATCTCGGTTGTTAATCACCCCGTGAGACTAAGTAGCACGTTATTTTACAAGACTCTGCGTACCATTTGCGAATATGAAAACAGAATGCTGATATCTTTAATGATTTAGAAGTTTTTGCGTGTAAAATGTTAGGTGAATAACCCTGTATATACACATTCTTATTTCCATGTTTAAATAAAACAAACTAAATTCTGATTGATTGATTGATTGATTGATTGATTGATTGATTGATTGATTGATTGATTGATTGATTGATTGATTGATTGATTGATTGATTGATTGATTGATTGATTGATTGATTGATTGATTGATTGATTGATTGATTTAATCCGCTTACCCTCCAGGTATTGTTTTTCCGCCGGACTCAGCGAGGGGACGCCACCTCTAGCGCCTCAATGGCAGTCTCCAGGAGTGTGAGACATTTGGTTGAAAATGAAGCTGGCGAAGAGAACTAGAACGTGGACAAGACGGCCTCACCTGCTATACTGAACAGGGGCCTTGTGGGAAGATTGGAAGATTTGAAGGGATAGGCAAAGAAGCGGGGCGGATGTGACCGTGGATTTACATTGTGTACAATTCTAGCATTTACCTGGAGAAGAAGTGGTAAACCACGGAAAACCACTTCGAGGATGGATGAGATGGAAACCGAACTGCCCTCTACTCAGTTGACCTCACGGTAGAGCCGGGAATCGAACCCGGGGGTTGCAGTTATCCACACTAACAACTAAACCACAGAAACAGACATGGTAGCAATTCACATGTGAATACACAACACGTGCAACGTGGAGTTGTATTCATACGGTCCCTCATCACAGCTGACAGTAAGTAATGTTACTGTCATTTAGCAAGAGGGTTTCGGAGCAAGATTCAGTCGAGTCCGAACTTGGACGTTCTTTTAAGTGCAAATTTGTGATGCAGTCGATTCATTACTTTAGAGGTGAACATATATGATTATGTTATCAAATGTGTGGTATCTATTTCTCTACCTAGAATACATAAAATGTCATTTTTCGAAAGAAGTTGGACTTGGCCGGTTTTTGCTACGAGTTTGGAGTAGAATATGTACATCGTGATGGTTATTGTCGAAATAAAGTGTGTCTGTAAGTCATCAGCCGGAGTGTTACTTGGATCTTCAAATAACAGCACTAAAGCTTATACAGCTATACGAAAAACACAAAAAACTAATGGCGACGCAAAAATAGCCATACTAGACAAATTTAAGCGTGAAAAGTTCGCCACTCCTCTCCTCACTGGTCCAGAAAGTGCTACTGCAGGAAGGCTACTCAGACGCCCTGGTCGTGCTCTGTCATTACTCAGCACCATCATATCTGTAGCTTCCATATTGTCACAGCCAGACTTCGGTGGAAGCTACATAGCAATCTGACCTTGATTATAAATAATATCTATTTATGGTCATTTATCAACGATCGTTAATTTCAGATCAGATAAGACATAGCCTGAACGGTTGCTAGGGTTACACTTCCGTCACTACATCTTGTGACGCAAATTTGTACATGAACCCAGCCGTAAGAAATACTTACGTCAAATGAAAGTCGTCAGTTATGATAGACGATATTCAATTCCTTGTGTCATTCTGAACGAATTTTCAGACCTATGATGGCCACAATGTTATGGTGATGGTTCATGCCGTACAGCTACAGTGTTCAGCCAGCTCCAGGTTTGTGTCTACGCTGTCAGTCCAATGGGTTGGCGGCCTGCTTCGAGTAGGACTTCTCCTGGACCTTCAGCTTCCTCATGTGGGGGCTGTGATATGCTCCAAAAATGTAAAGATCCCCTTTTGATCGGGATACACAACATTTGTGGCGGTTGAACTTGGCCGGCGGTTTAGAACTGAATACACCTCTTATCACCTTGTGCTGGATGTTCTAAAAGTTCTACCTGAATCCACCGGTCTCCGAAGCAAGGACACTCGGAGTGGGAGTAGAGTGGCTAGACTATTGCTCCAACAGATATCCTCACATTAATTCAAATAATGTATTACAGATTTTTCCCGTCCAATCTGCAGTTATCTAGACTTTCCAATTCCATAATTGAATCTACAAGGGCAAACCTTCCTGTCCAGTAATCCCTGCATTCGTATGCAATGTCAAATTTTGCACCACAATTAGAAGAATATGAAGTTATAACCTTGTTCGTGATTTAGAAACCCACGTTGGATATTAATGAGACTATACTCATCTTGCTGAAGTAGTTTCTCACGTATATCGCTACCAAACTGAGCAACGTTCTTCCACTACCTTATAATAGTAACTCAATGTCAGTGCGATGTCAGTAGATCGTCTTTAATCGCGTCATATTCCCCGGGAGGTTTTTCATCCCGACAGCCTTCTCTGTTCGAGGGAAAGAGAACAAGTTCACACATTTCTGTCACAACTGACACATTTACAACAGATTTAGTATTGCTAGATATTTTGGCACATCCAGCACTAAGGGTACGACCACGCTGCGTCAAAAGAAACGAAGCAAAACCGTTTCAGGCTGCCTCAGTCAGGTGGTAGTCTTGCTGAGGCTACTGCATTGCAGCAATAATTCGTGGTAAGCCTCCTCTTCTACACTCTGTATTGTCGCAGAGACCTTAAAAGCAAACTACACCTGATAAGTTTGCAGAAACCTTGTTAGCCTTTCTACACGCGAGAACAAAATAACTGTCAAAATGGGAGACAACAAAAAATCCAACTCTTCTTTGTTTGAAAAGTTTAGTTGAAGATATAGATAAATTATCTGACGGAAGAAGGTGGCGATTTAAAATAGAACCACTAATTGGAGGAGCAAGAACTGTCATCGAATCGTCCACTATCAGAACCTTCCCCTTCCCATCCCGTTCCTCCTGCTACCTATATACTATTCGGCAATTAATCAAATGACACTGAACTGTACAATCTTGTGTAACAATATGAACTCATATTAAAAAGGACTAATAAACTAAAGATATTTACACCGTCACATGCTCTACTATTTTATTTCGCTCACTCCAATGTCACAAGTAGTTTTTTCCTGTGGGGCTATGGTTTTAAGAAAATTCGTGTTTTATTTTGTAGTCTCGTTCCCAATCAAACTTAATAAAAGATCGAACGTTGCAAGCGTCATCCCGTGTAATTAAGAAACTTATCTTCATAGTACCGTAGTTCATTTATCATGGACACTAGTCTATTACTTTCAATTCATTTAACATTTAAAGGATGAACTCTACATTTTCGTGATGGTTTTGAATTAAAGAGCAACCACTACCACAATACTGGTAAGCATTCACCCACATCCTCTTCTGCAGACGGCATCTTGACAGCTGCTTCATTTTGTGCGCAGAGTTGTTTGCCTGAGGCGGTTTTTGTTTCGCGCAGTACTTGTTCTACACTTACACGATGTACATTTCACTAAGAGTTTAACAATTTCTTTATCCCTAGGCATGTATTTGTTGAAAGTCCTTCTAACTACTACAGATTTTAAAATACACTTATATTTCGCAAAACCACAGACGGGATGGAGTCAACTAGCTCGGTATAGGAGGACATTGAATGGCTGACTGCGCACTGTGTACAGGATGTAGTCAAAATTGTGTCCAATAATAATAGGCCGTAGAAAAACTGAATCGGGCCAGTTAAATTTAGAACAGAAATTGATTTTCTTCTTCTTCACCTTCTTTTCCCTCGCCTTGGCCTGTTGTACGAGGTAGGCATTCTTTGTACTGAGGCACCATCTACTCTTTGTAGTGCGTATTCTTCGGCGAGACCCTAGATTGTGAATTGTCCATGTACAGTTGTTAGTCGTGTGCTTATTTGTAGGCAAAAAGACCGGAGCTGGCGCAGGGGCTAATGCGTAAGATGGCGGCTGTACACGGGCTCTTATGGGACTAAGTCCTGGGAGCTGGCCCAGGGGCTTATGCGCAAGATGGCCGCCATGCGAAATCCACCTGTAGCTACGCGTTACGACCTCTGACACCTTCAGACAATAGGATGTGTCATCTTATGGAATACTGTCGAAAGAGGTAACTAAAAGGGGCGCCTGACGTGAGAGAGCATGGGTTAGCCAACTCAGGGTTATTAGCTGAGTCTACGCATGATGTATTGTAAGTTGTTGTCTATCTAACCTCCCTTGGCCTACTCTTGTAGGACACTTCATTCCAAGGTGGTTGGGGTCGATCAGAGTTAAGCTCCTCCAGCGGACACCCCTGCCTGAAGTAGGAGCCGAACAACCTGTGCTGTTGTTGTGTCTGCATTGGCGAACTAGGGGTCTTTAGCTGAGACTAGGCATGTTGTGTGCTAATCTGTCGTCTATTTAACCTCCTTGGCCAACTCTTGTAGAACACTTCATTCTGATGTGGTGGGGTTCTAGCAGAGTAAAGTTCCTCCAGGGGCACCTTTGCCTTAGTTAGGAGCCGGGCAACCTGTGCTGTTGTTGCGTCTGCATTGGCGCTTTACTCTGATCGACCCCAACGATCTCGAAATTAAGTGTCCTACAAGAGTTGGCCAAGAGAGGTTAGATAGACAACAACTTAGAATACATCATGCCTAGACTCACCTAAAGACCCTGAGTTAGCTAACTCATGCTCTCTCAAGTCAGGCTCCCCTTTTAGTTACCTCTTTCGACAGTATTCCATAAGATGACACATCCTATTGTCTGAAGGTGTCAGAGGTCGTAACGCGTAGCTAGAGGTGGATTGCGCGTGGCGGCCATCTTGCGCATTAGCCCCTGCGCCAGCTCCGGCCTTTTTCCCTATTCTTATTTATGTATGTATTTATTTATTTACTCTGCTTCAGACAAGTACAAAACCAATGATGTAAACATCTTCTATTATATTAATTAACATTATGAAAGACCGTGTAAAATTGAATAAGGTAAAGTAGTCTGTACTAATATTATAAAGAGGAAAAATTTGTATATTTGTTTGTAACGGATAGACTCAAAAACTACTGAACCGCTTTTAAAAGCCACTTCACCTGTAGAGCTAACGGCCGAAGCTGTGTTGAAACACCGGATTCCGTGAGATCTCCGAAGTTAAGCAACATTGGGCGTGGTCAGGAGTTGGATGGGTTGCCACGCGCTGTTGGTGGGGGGTAAGGGAATGGAGGAGCGGAAAGGTACTGGCCACTCTACCGCACGTAAACTCCGGCTCAGGAACGCCTCTGCGGAGGTTCGGACCTGCCTTCGGTTCAACTGTAGAAAGCTACATTGCCATTGAGTAATATGGGCTGTATTTTATTTTCAAAATAATTCGAGGTGGGGGTCACGGGGGGAGGGAGATATAAAAATAATAGGCTAATATAGGCAAAATATTGAATTAGTCGTACAAGGACGAGACAAGGTCAAGTTTAATCCCCTTGACGCAAAAGAAAAATCTCGGTTAGCCCTTGGGGCCCGAAAACCATGTTTCAAGGCCCTAAAATCAACCGTTATGGAGATATTGGCACCACACTACTCCTGCTCTAGGAATCGGATAAAGAAATGAACTGCCGTAACTATGGCAACGTCAGTTCCAGGATTCTACAGCAGCGAATTATCTACAATATATCACAAAAACTCATATGTTACAGACATGAAAATTGGTATTTGCAATCCCCTTTAAAATTAAAAGCACAAATGTTCGTTTTCAGAAAATCTACTTAGGGCGAGGAGGTCAAAGGAAGTGAGGAGTGAGTTGAATTATTTATATGAGGCTATATATATCTCAGAAAATGAAGATGTTACAGACGTTCAAATTGGTACTTGGAATCCCTTTTAATAATTAACACACTTTTCTTTCGGGAAATCTACTTAAGGGGTGAAAAGAATAAAAAAAGGCGAGTGAATGTTTAAAATGAGTATCTTCTTCTACTACCGCTTTACCCACACCTGGTTCTAACTGTGTCGCACATGTTGATTTGACCCGTTTTACGGCTGGATGCCCTTCCTGTCAACAACCGTATGTGTAGGGATGTAATTACTATTGCGTGTTCCTGTTGTGGTTGGTAATGTGATGTGCTGATTGAATATGAAGAGGAGAATATTGGGACAAACACAAACAACCTGTCACCGAGCCAGAATAATTAAGAACTCCAAACTAGCCTGGAATCGAAGCCGGAACCCTGTGAACGGAAGACCTCAACGCTGACCACTCAGCCAAGGTGACCACTCAGTTTTTATAATGAGTGTATCTAGAGTATATGTCATGTTATACAGACGTGAAGTTTGGTATTTGTAATCTCCTTTAAAAATAACGAAACACGTACTTTTTGTTTTCGAAAAATCAACTTAAACTGGAGATCGAAAATAAGTGAAGAAATAGTTGAATTATCTTTTTGAGGATACTTATATCTCAAAAACTAAGATGTTAGAGACGTGAAATTTGGTATTTGGAATCCTCTTTAGAAATAAAGAAAACTTATTTTTCGACATAAAAGAGGACTGTTTCTCACCCATAGAGTTCCATGTCCCGTGTTCTAGATTTAGGTTTGCCATTAGCCTGGTCATCTTAGCCCCCAAAGGCAACGCCAAAACGTGGTTTACAAAGACGTTCTGGGGTAAATGAAATGCAATATTTCGGTGAGTTTTTATACTTTGGGGATTTAGAGATAATATCGTAGTACAGTATCGAGGAACAAGTACGACATCCTCGCGAGCTAGTTTCAAATAACATAATAAATCACTTTTCTTCATTCTGGAAAATAATAACTCGGCGACCGGAATGTACAGCTAATTGTGGGGTTAGAAGATACAAGTATACAGGCAGGTATATATTAAAAGGATAATAAAATATTAGTTAGGATTTAAGAATGGGAAATGTTGAATTTAGCATACCTACATTAGACGAAAAATGTACAGATGTTTGTATATGTATTGGGATAATACCCGTCAAGAGGAACGTATTTTATACCAAACCTTACAACTGCAACCTAGAAGCAGCCCCAATCGAGAATTTTCACATCCTTTTCATGTTCGATTGTATACTCTCATTCGGCTATGCAGGAAAGATAGTTGAAATATTATCAAAACTGGCACATCTATGCAGTAAGGAATATAAAGCGTCCTTTTCCGTGTGCCACAAACTTGGATGTAAATTATATCTCGTAAAAGTCAATCCTATAACCTTGTGGAGAAGCTAGTATATAAAAGAATACATTCCACGTTGAAAGGGATCCCAAGGGAGTGATCTGAGATTACCTCGTATGTTCTCCATTTCAAGGAGAAAAGAGTTGGGCTGAAGTAATTTCCGGCGTGTTCGTACACTCGATAAACTCCAGGTCTCGAGCGTGAGCCAACAAAAGTTCTCCATAACACAAGCCAAACACTTTACAAGGACTCAGATGGAATTACTTCCCTTAATGTTTATATTCGAGATCACAACTGCGTCATGTATAACTCAAGCTTCGCAGGAGTATCTTCGATGTTGTGATATATCAAAAGTGTATATAACAATATCTACGAAGAAAAACGTTAATTCATTGATAAGTATGTCTGCCTTGTTCCCTGAATGGTCAGCGTTGAGATGAAAATTTGGATGAGCCTGGGTTCGATTCCCTCTGGTCTTTGGGATTGTAAATGAGTATGGACGATTCCTCTCACTCGGAGACAGGCATTTTGTACTTGTAACAACACATCATATCCACACAACAGAGCTAACTATCGATCCCCGCAGTTAAAACACTCAGCGACCAATATGTCGCTCTACATAAGTTTGGCGTTAAGAAGGGCATTTGGTCGCAAAACAGCGTCATCTGAACATATGCGATAAAATTCCTACCTTGATCAGAGTAGTATATTGGCAAAGTGGAATAATAATAGTAATAATTATTATTATTACTATTAATAATAATAATAATAATAATTACTATTTCTTAATATCTTTACACTCCAGGGTTTGTCTTTCCCTCAGACTCAGCGAGGGATCTCACCCCTACCACCTCAAGGACAGTGTCCTGGAGCGTGAGACTTTCGGTCGGGGATACAACTGGGGACGAGGACCAGCGCCTCGCCCAGGAGGCCTCGTATGCTGTGCTGACAGGGGCCTTGTACGGGGATAGGGCGAATGGAAGGCACAGACAAGGAAGGGGAAGGAAGCAGCCGCGGCTTTAAGGTAGGAACCATCCCGGCATTTGTCTGGTGAAAAATGGGACACCACGGAAAATCACTTCGACCATGGCTGAGGTGGGAATCGAACCCCTCTACTCAGTTGACTTCCCAATGCTGGGCGGACTCCGTTCCAGCCCTTGTACCACTTTTCAAATTTCTTGGCAGAGCCGGGAATCCGACCCGGGTCTCCGGGAGTGGCAGCTAATTACAGTAACCACTTCACCGCAGAGGCGGAAATAATAATAATAATAATAATAATAATAATAATAATAATAATAATAATAATAATAATAGACCGCCCTGTGGAGAACTGATTAGTGTGATTAGCTGCCATCCCCTAAGGCCTGAGTTCGAATCCAGACTCATCAACGAAATTTGAAAAGTGGTGCGAGGACCGCAACGGGGTCCACTCAGCCTCGAGAAGTCAACTGAGTAGAGTTGTTTTGATTCCCACCTCGGCCGTCCTGGAAGTAGTTTTCCATGCTTTCCCACTTGTTCTCCAGGCAAATGCCGATGGTAGCTAACTTAAGGCCAAAGCCGCTTCCTTCCCTCTTCGTTGTTTATCCCTTCCATTCGTACCATCCCCTAAAAGGCCCCTGTTCAGCATAGCAGATGGGGCCGCCTGTGCGACATACTGGTGCTTCTCCCAATTGTATTCCGACAAAATGTCTTCCGCTCCAGGACACTGTCCTTGAGGCGGTAGAGATAGGATCCCTCGGTGAGTCCGAGGGAGAAACCAACCCTGGCGGGTAAATAGATTTAATAATAATAATAAATAATAATAATAATAGTAATAATAATAATATAATGACATGTTTGTTTAACAAAATTGACGCTTGTACGCTAATTAAATGCGACGTTACTGTATCAGTATGACGTACACTGAAGTACTGTTGTTATTCCAATTATGAATTTCCAACTAGACATATCCGATATGGATTAATATCGTACGCAGGAAAATCCTGAATCTTTGATATCAAGAATCGCAGCAATCTAAGAATGCAAGAACGAGTTTTGGAAGTGACGCTGATTTTACATCACTAACACCACAGGAAATTGTGCTGAAAGGTGTTAATTTATCTATAGATTTATTGCCGCAATAGTCTGCGAAAATTCTAACAGAATTTCATGGACTGGTGAAAATTTGAGTTCACTTGCAATGCTTTAACATGTTTAGCTTCGAGGTCAAAATATCGAAACCACGGTCCTTCACCGTGTGTGACTATCTGTTGAACTAGTCGGGAACGCTCATTGTCAATATATATCATACCAATACGGTGGTCTCCTAATCTTGTCGTCATTGAGCCCGAGCAAGGGGAAATTTTCCCATAGTTACTTGACGGGAGAATGCGCTCGAACTGAATTGACATCCTAAATGAGTAGGTCACAGCATTTCTGTGGCTAGTACGACGAGCTCGGTGCTTTGTTGGAGTACACGGTGGTAAAAGTTTTCCTGTTTTAAAACTTGCTTTTAAGTGGGGACAGTATTCGGGAGATAGATGGTTCGAACCCCACTGTCGGCAGCCCTGAAGATGGTGTGTAAATTGGAAACAACGGAAAACCATTTTCAGAGCTGTTGACAGTGGGGTTCGAACCAACTCTCTCCCGAATGAAAGCTGAAAGCCGCGCGGCCAGTTCCTCGGTAAGTTTTAATTTTGAAATATCACATGGCCCATAATTAAAGGAGACATTTCTCTTCATTCACAAGCAGTACAAGTTCAAGGATTCATCCTTAAGATGAGATCGTCAAGTGGAAGAATACTTTTCAAACAGGGTGTAACATACTTGGAAGTCTCTCACTTTCTGCAGTTCAGATTGCGAAATCGCATCAAGTTACATAAAAGCAGCGTTTTTAACCGTATCCTCTGTGGAACACTGAGAGTGTAAACATCACGCGGCTCACTCATACAAGCTTATGCATTGTTCTCAAGTGAAAGTGACATAACATAATTTAAATATAAGATAGGAATTTAATGTACATCAAAAAAGCTATATAAACGCAATTTTTATTTGATAATGTTTGTGTAGGTGTAGCGGTAGACTACCTGCCTCTTCGATTCCAGGCCAGATCAGCAATTTTAACCAGAATTTGAGGTATGCTCCGAGGTCCACTCAGCCTAAGAGATTACAATTGAGGAGATTTCTGACGGTGAAATAGTGTCTCCGGTCTAGAAAACCGAGAACACCGGCAGAATAGGATTCGCATTGACGACCACACGACGCCTCGTAATATGCAAGCCTTCGGGCTGAGCAGAGGTCGCTTGGTGACCGTGACTCTTCAGGGGAAGAAGCCAAACCATACGAAGATTACTGTTAAATTTTTTTCAAATAATAGTGGAGGGATAAGGAGCAAAATGAATGTGCGGCTTGCGTTAGGTGCTTTTCTGTCCAGACGATGTAACCGCAGCTACTGTGTTCGGAGCTGATTAATTCAAACTGGTCACAGCCTATATTTTCAAAAGAGCGTCATGTTGCCATGGATACTGAGTGAAGGGGCTAATAGAAGAACAGTTGATATCATCGTTGGGGCCCATCATCATTAATATCTGGAGTAGGGAGAGACGTGTCACCTGATTGGACCACGTGTTTTGACCATTAATTAGGGCCAGTAAAGCTTACTTAAGGGCGTGTTGGAACTCTTGGCATCATTATTCTATCACGTATTTCGCTTTAGGTCTGATAACTTGTCTTATGACTGTTGTACCATAGTGGACTAGTGTGATAGTTTATCACTTCTACATTCATTACTTCGTTACCACGACGTGGTACTTAGGAATTTCTGAATGATGGGTGTATAGCCACTCTCATCAGGAAGTACGAACAGCTCTGTATTAGACCAGTTTGTACCAGTCTAAGACAATAGGTAGCATTAAACTAGATAGAAATGAAACTTCGGTGCACATTTTCAGTAAAGTTGGAAGGATTGTTGATTGAGTATCCTCTCCACACAACCCAAGGAGGTTTTTCTAACTATGATTTAGGGCTCATCTCCAATATATGGGATAGAGCATAATAGGGAGTGTTAGTGACGAAGCCATCTTCCAATTAGTGGTCGGTGCACTTGGCAAGGCAGGAATGGTACCTGGCGGCAGATGGAAAGACCTCAAAGACGACCGGCAGTTTTCCAGCTACAAGGACGGAGGCGTTCTCAGGACAAGCAGAACAAGACTACATGGTGAGCAAGCGAGTTAAAAATATTGCAAGTTTTCGCGAAGTAGAGTCATTCAATTTTTTTTGTTAAATTCATTTCCTATTTTAAATTCAGTTCTCGTCAAACCGTCGTCATTTATATTCAATATAATAAATACTATTTTCCTAGTTCACTTTAATCAGTCTGCCTTAATTAGTCTTTTGATTTCTAATTCTCCTGCTTAATGATTAGTGCACTATCACCCCATCCCTGTGATGAGAGTCCGTCCAAGCTTTATTATACATTTGTGTTTTTAAGACATCAACTTAAAGACTGGCGGCCTTAGCTTGCATAGTTGCATTTCTTGTTCAATTATTGTTCTCTAAAAGGGGCAAGTCACATTGTTAATCAGTTTTATAAGCTTTCGATACTGTAGGCTTTCACATTTAGTTTTTCTCCGACTCCGTGATATTAGGGCATCTAATTTAAAGAGATTATTTCCTTGTTTTACGTCACCCTTTGTTCTTATTCTTCAACCTATCGTTCCCTTGCGTACTTTCTCGTTTTTTATAATCATCTTCACAATTTTGCTTCTCGACATGAACCGATGACAAAAACTGTCGCCAGTTAACACGTTTCAACAATATTTTCATGTTAGCAATGTTAGCAATGCTCGGCTTTTATATGGACTAAGCAGCAAAAGTTTAAAATCATCAGTTCTGTTTCGTAATAGGCTCGGTAAAACTTCATAAGACAGAAATGATCAGAAATTTTATTCTGTATAACATTTTATGTAGTACTTTTCGATAGGACCAATAACATAGGTATTTAAATGTTAAATTTTAGGCGCCATCCCCTAAACTACCAAGTTATGTATACCTTATAGTGCCTTATTATATGAATTTACATACCGACTTTCATTAAATTCTGTTCAACCTATTTTCTCGTGTTTCGGCGTTGATATGGACTTAGCAACAAAAGTCGAAATTCACGAATATCTCCGTTATCATAACCGGTACGGTAAAAAATTTGTGGGACATAAATGATCGGACATGTAATTCTGTATTTTTTTATGTAGTATGTCTCGATAGGACCACCAAGAACATAATTATATATTTAAGAATTAAATTTTAGGCCTACCTCTAAACTAACATTTCACTTAGCGTGAATAAAATCATTTATAGCTTAGATCAGGGCCTTTCAAACGCCCAAAAACTCACGCGTGCAAACTGAGGCGCAGATGACCTGTGCACAGTGCATCGGTCCCACTCGGCTCGCCTCGGACCAGCGTGTCGGTTCGGGGCGACTCGGCTAAGCTCGGCTCAACTCGGCTCAGATTTGGAGCGCTACGGAGCAAGTGAGGAAGAGGGAGACAGACAGAGCGAGCGAGACCGGTATGAGGAAAGAGAGAGACAGCGCTATTGCTCCAAATCGAGGAGTGGAGTTCTGCACTCTGGTCAACCAAGCAAAGTCGTCTTTTGCACCTTGCACCGCGCAATGCATTGGTGCATGCACCCTGAGACGCCCTGGCCTAGATTCTAGTGCCTCGTTCCCCGATTTTACGTACCGATTTTGATTCAATTTTCTTCAGCCATTTTCTCATGCGCGTGCGTACGTACATACGTACATATATACATACCTACACAGACTTATAGACAGACAGCCAAACAGACAGACTTAGATTACGGAGAATTAAAAAGTGCATTTCCCTGTTACTGTGGACGCGACCAATCCAGAAATGCCGTTCTGTTTAAATTGTGAGCAATGGACAGACAAAATTAGTATCTTGAATATTTTCGTTATGCCTCGAAATACCGCTAAGTGACAAAGTTGAGGGGAGTACATATACCACTTAGAACAAAAAATTCATTGATATTTTTCGTGCAATACTGAAACTTAGATGACAGAACTTTTCTGGTCAGAGTTCTAAGCTGAAGCATAGCAGTTTTTATAAGGGCAACGGCGATATATAGATGTTAATGTTTCAACGTCCCACTAACTGTTACAGTTTTCGGAGGGGCCGGTGTACCGCTATTTTATCCCTCAGGATTTCATTAACATGGCTGCAAATCCATCGACATGAGGCTGATGTATTTGAGTACCTTCAAATACCACCGGCCTGAGCTGGAAAACCAGCGTTTGCTCAGAAGGACAGTTCTTTACCGTTTAAGCTACTCATCCCAGACATTATTTACTTAAATATCTGTTAAGTTACAGCCTAGAACTAACAATAGATGAAGGAATGTGAGGGCAGCGAGAAGCCAATGTTGAGCGGACGAGCCGGACCTCAAAAATAATTTGTGACTTCCCAGCCCCGCTGTAATTTACAAGTCTAATTGAATCTCTATGCAAATATTTCTCCAGTATTAGAAACGAAAGAGAAAATGAATTTATAATTCCAGTCATCACAACATGGAAACTGAAAATGAAAACTTGAAACTCCTGGGGTTACACAGTGCAGAACTATCTGCTCTTGCGGATCATAGTACACTCTTTTAAATACAAGAAAAAAGTTATACGTACACAGAATGTTATTGCATACCTGCGTAATTCATCTGTTGTTCAGTTTACTGTAGGCCTGAGTTTTAACGATCGCATGCCTCTAAGCTTGATATAAAGAGCGCAAATGTTAGACTTCACGTAATACCCGTGATTTTATAAACTCTCAGATCAGGTACCAGAATGTGGGAAAGAAAATATATTTTTTAAATTAATGGCATTCCTAAAATGGTCCCATAATTTAATTTAGTCGATTCGGAAATTGTTTAGGTCTTTTGAATTGTGAAATCACCAGCACATCACCGCAGTGTGGCAGCAGCTTCGTGATGTCTTATTGCCTCACCTTTCCAACATATTGGCGACTAGTCCGAGGCTGAGACAACTACTTTATGATTTCCTGGTAAATCATGCCTAGAAATGCGTAAAAATCGCTAGTAAATTAACAGTTCTATTTCTTCACATTTAACCTCCTGAAGCCTAGCGTCCTTTTAAAAGGACACTGTTTAAAATCGGAACCGTAAAGGAAGTATTTCAAAAATAAAATTAATAAAAATTGACCTTTTGTTTGTGCTCAATTATTTTGCGAATTCATTTACCTCGGTGTGATATGCTTCTAACATCACTGTCTCCCACCAGTACACCGTTAAAGAAGTGTACACTTTTATGACATATGACCAAAAGAGAAATGTTCTGGGCCTCAGGAGGTTAAAATAGTCTACCGTAAATTATTCTTCCAGAGAAAATTTTCATAGTCTATAATTTATATTTGTTGAAACGCGAAATTTAACACTACGTAAAACACTAGGTTAAAGTTTGTTTAGGAGCATGAAGTTAACACTGGGACTTACCGGGTTGTTGTACTGGAGCAATAGTACAGAGGGTGAGGTCCTAACTGCTCTTGTGAACCGAATTTATTGCAATTCTGGCAAAAGAAAATGTTCATATCACCTCGTGTACAGTTTATATGATGTCTTCAAGGCCTGTTAGCTGGGTTTTCAGGCGCCGTCGTCTACCACGGAACCGTGATCCAACGTAGGCGGCGTTCCCCATAGAACCACTATCTAAAATACGCGGACACGATACCTCGTCTGTCGGATGTTCTTGACTTTCTAACAGCGGGGTCACTTCGCTTGTGATTTATTTTGTACGACTGTCCGCATTATAGAGTCCCCCGAATCGATAATAACATGTACACTTGGTAATTGTAAGCCCTATCAGCACTGTGTTATATTTCAGTCTAATGGCACACTTGGCTGAAGTGGAGGGGCTAATTTTAATGAAATAAATTGCTGGTGTTTTCTTATCACCTATAAGTAAAGAATAAAGTTTGAAAAGTTCTGGAAATAGACAATGTTTGTAATAGAAAATTACTATAGGAAATAAGGGTAAATCTTTCCACATAAACATTGCTTACTATTTTTAATTAAATGAGTTTATTCGCGTAATTTGACACTGCTCAGTCACTGACTTACACAGTTTTACTATAAATGTTTGATAGAAATGTTTGATCAAAGTTCTAACTCTACAGAAATTGTTTAAATCATTCAAAAATATTAAAATCACTCCAGTAATATGTAAAAGTTAAGCAAGGATGCTGTGTCTTGAAAGTTCGTGAACACATACTCAATGTTTCTAAAAAGCTTGTCCATTCTCTTACTGTTCTTTATCAATATTTGCAAAGTTATGTTGTCACTAAATCATGTAAGAAATTCTGAAGATACATTGGAAAACGTCTATTAGGTTTGTAATACTCGAAAGAGCAAAAGTTAAACTTAATTAATCACTTACAGTTTGGGAAATATTTAAAGTTTCATTTGAGGAATGTCTATTACACTTAAGACACTCGAAGTAAGAAATTACAAAGAAATTATCCACCAAGGCACATGAAATGTTCGAAGTTCGTATCGAAGAGGTTCCTATTGCATCCTAGCCTTTAGATCAGACAAAGGCGGGGAATGCCCCGGATAGACACGATCCTTCAAATATACCCACAACTAGAAGTCACATGGATTTACCTCCGGGGATATTGAAGGTCACGCATCTGGAAAATGCTCAGAGTTGATGCGTTCGTTACTGCAGGTTTCCCGCAAGTTGCTTTACGTCGCACCGACAGAGATAGGTTTTCTGGCGACGGTGGGAGAAGAAAGGGCTAGGAGTGAGAAGGAATCGGCCTTGGACTTAATTAAGGTACAGCCCAAGCATTTGCTTGGTGTGAAAAAGGGAAATCACGGAAAACCATCTTCAGCACTGCCGACAGTGGGGTTCGAACCCACTATCTCCAGAATACTGGATACTGGCCGCACTTAAGCGACTGCAGCTATCGAGCTCGGTGTTCTGATTGCTTGCAGCGCCATATTTTTGCCTGGTAGCAACAATTAGAACTAATTATTGTTTTTCGCGTAATTCGTGAGCGCATTGTTTAGTTACCGTATCTGCAAAATTTCAGACTGCTACGAGCATTACAGCCCGTGCAACTTCAGTTGTGGACACCCGTTATATCGTTTCACTATCCTGTTCCTTTCAAATCTCTGTCACAGAATGTATGTACGGACAGATATAGGAGTCTTATTATGCCTAAAATACTAAAAAGGCCACTCATACAGTATCAATTATTGTTCTGTGAAGCGTGAGTATGCCATTAAATATTTTCCAAACCAGAGACCAAAAGCGAATTATAGAAGTGATCAATATGCTGTGATTGCTCTCTAGCGGTCTAGCTAGTCCGTCAGCCTCCATTGTGCAGCCCTGGCTATTATGTTCCTCACTTCTGGTCGACAACTTGGCGAGAGCTCTACGAAACAATGGAGCAAGCATATTACTGTTGTCAGAATGTCTTAATCTTATAGGACAACAGCAACGTAGCTGACACTTTAACATTAAACCAAACCGGAGTTGGAGCCTTTCTGGGATATGTCCCCCCTCTCATTCATTAAATTCGTGTGATTAATTCAGGAGGAACAATCCTGTCATTACCCGAGTTGAAGTCCTTTTGTTCATTCATATTTGATTATCACCATATTTTACCTCCAGCCTTGTCTTTTATAGGACAATATTCTCTCCATTTCCATCACGGTCCCAACTCGTGACGGCTCGAGATTTTGTCACCTAGTGACTGAAAATGTACACGCAGCAAACCAGAAAAGAGTGGGGAAAGGCTGCGGATTGGTCCGTCTCCTTTTCAATGCCTAACGTGCGGTATAGCAAATTAAACAGGAATTTGGAAAAGGAATCACAAACCAATGAAAGGAAATCAAAACTCTGATATTTGCCGGTCGCAATGTTATTTCATCTGAGTCTTCAGAAGATCTGGAAAAATTGCTGAATGGTATGGACAGAGTCTTTGGGAACGACTACAGGATGAAAATAAATAAGTCCAAAACAAGGAATGTAGTCAAATAAAGTCAAGTGATGCAGGAAATATTAGATTACAAAATGAAACCTTAAAGAAAGTAGATAAATTTTGTTACTTGGGTAGTAAAATAACTAATAATGGAAGAAGTAAGCAGGACATAAAATGCAGACTAGCGCCAGGAAGGAAGATCTTTCTTAAGAAAATAAATGTACTCACTTCAAAAATTGATATAGGAATTAGAAAGATGTACTTTGGAGACTTTTGTCTGCACCATGGAATTGCATGGAAGTGAAACATGGACGGTAACTAGCTCAGTATAAAAGAGAATAGAAGATGTTGAAATGTGGTGTTGCAGAAGAATGCTGAAGGTGAGTTCGGTAGATTAAATCAGGAATGAAGAGATACTGAATCAAATTGGTGAGAGGAGAATTATTGGGGGAAATTTGAACAGAGGAAGAGACGCATAGATAAGACAAATTTTAAGGCACCCAGGACTTGTTGATTTGGGTTTCGAAATGAAAGGGATAGACCAAGGTATGAATGCGAGAAGCAGCTTAGGGTAGATGTTGGATTTAGTAGTTACGTAGAAATTAAAAGATTAGTACAGGGTGGAGTAGCGTGGAGGGCTGCATCAAACCAGTCCAAGAACAGATGATTTATACAACATGATTTAGTTACGTTCTGTAATATCCGTGGGACTGGGACTTAGATATAAACTACGGCTTAACCCTGCGATGGTCGCACCCCCCCCCCACCCCCCACCCCACAACCCCGAAACACATAGTAAATCTTCAGTTCATTGTGTATCGGGTACGGTCTACCCGGTGGGTGCGACCACTTTTGCTGGCCATTGTTGTCAAAAAACTCATCGACCGTCTTTTTACAACGGATGAAGCTGATACCGCCTAGGTGTAGATGAAGGTGATAACTGTAGTGATGTGACCGATGAAGTAAAGATAGAGAGACATCGTTCGTCTGTTCCAAGTGCCAATACTGCATTTGTGGAGAACATGGACAACGTGTTTGCATAGCAGTTCAATGAAGTGACGTTATCATGCCCTTGAATGAGTTTCAACAAGAATTTAATTTTTGTTATATATATTCTTATTGCTCTGGATGGTACTGCATTAAAAATATAGGTATACAGCCTACAGATTATGGAAGAAGTTCCCGGTAGACATTAAAAACGCTTCTTCCTCTAGCAAGTTTTCAAATACGTCTTTTCTCTAACCTTCTTCTTAGTTGCATAATTGCATAACGAAAATACTCTGAAAAAATTATTAATCAAATTAGTGTTAATATTAACTGAATAGGGCCTAAGTAAAAATTATTTCCAAAAATGTTTTAAGGTAAATGTGTTGATGGATGGAGAAACACTAGATCAAGTAAAGGAATTCAGAGATCTGGGAAGTCTGATCACATCTGATGGAAAATGTACGAGAGAGGATAGAACAGACGAAAGGATCTTCATCAAAATAGAAGATCATCATCAACATGAAAATATGAAAGCTACTGCTCAGAAACGTGTAGCCTGTGAAAATCTGAAGTGCTAAAACTCAATGCCTTTGAGATGTGGTAATGGCGTGGACTAACAGAGTCAGAGACGATAACGTTCTCCAAAGAGCACATGAGACACGTACCTTCCTTGAAACCTTAAACAGGAGAAGAAATAGCTTTGTACAGCACTTGCTTCGTCATTCTGACTGGTGCACTACCCTGTTTGAAGGTAAACTGGAAGGGTGAAGTGTCAAAAGGCGACCTAAGGTGCAATTATTAGAAGTTGTTGGCAAAAGAAAAAAATCTCCTGGAAGACATGCACGTTATCCACCAACTTTAGGGTTGAGGAGAAGGAGAAGAAGAATGAAAGAAGTCCATAATTGAACGAACGATAGATAGGTGGCGTTGTTCGCCGGACTCAACTGGTAGATGAGGGTCATTTGGTAAATTTTTCACTTCTCGTTTGTTGTCCACGAAACAAAGTATGGTGTATTGAAGATCTGAGACAATCTTGGCACTGAATATTTTCCATCTAACCTCGTAACACTTATTATGTCTTGGATTTTTCTCTTTCTTATAGAATGTCTCTCTCCTCCACCATTGAGAGTGATCTATTTTGCCCTCTGACCTCCCGCGGTGCGTTGTGAAGTGGCATTCAATAAAAAATATTGCAGAAAATACAGAAGGCTAACCCATGAGTGAACGAAATAGGTCCTCTTTTACGCGAGATTTCTCTCTTTCTTATGTGAATCATACTAGAGATTGTTTATCTCACTGATTTCTTGTTCGTACTAAATAAATAATTTTGAGAGAATGTATATTTTTTTCTTCCTACATATCTACTTCACGCCATAAAGGAATAAATAAGGTACCGTACCGGCCGTAGCTCTTTAGCCAATCACAACAAATTAGCGAACCAACCTGCAGAGAGAGTTTGTCTGAACGTACCTGTGCGGTATTTACAAGTGCTGTAAAGACACCGTTCTGAATAATAGTTTCACTGTGTGTGCTAACGTTTTGTTTCACAATCAGGCGGCATTGCTACAACTCACCGAACTGGTAGCTCTTGAGTGCTGTATAACTTTAAGGGGATGCCTCCAACCGATCATGAAAAAAACTTGATGGAGGTTGAAAAATACGGCATTAGGGGTAGAAAGATTACGCATATCATCGAGTGAACATAGAAGTTGTACAAAGTGACCAATAGCAATGAAAACAAAGCAACATTGTGAGACTTTTGTGCAACATGAAATGTCGACGGGAGCTGGTAAACAAGTTGGTAATATACCCTATAAATATATCGTTATTCACTGGCTTAACGACTACATGGTAATATAGTTAAGTGTTTAGACTGATAAATATTTACAGTTTCGTTCATAGAATACCAACGTAAGTGATCCGAGGATATCATGATTACACTTTGAAGGAACAACAGTTGAACATTCGTCTTCTACAGCCACACTGCCTGAGGGCAGGGGGAGGGGGGCGGGGAGGAAACGAAATGAAACTTCAAGTGTTGAGAGAGATTCAGTGTTTATAAAATCGAGTCAAATTTACGAAGAACTTGGCAGTATGAGGCCACGTATTATATATGACGTTGCGCCCACTCTGGCCTGGATAGGTGCTCTGATTCTGTTGGGAACGGTGTCATAAAGTCGTTGTAACCTCTTCTAATGTAAGCTGGCCCACAACTGTTGTAACTGATCCTTGATATCTTGGATACTGCCACAGTCCCAGTGGGGACACGTTTTTATCCTCTTTCCACCACATTTTAGGCCTGGTTGTCTCGCCATTGAAATTTGTATCACTTAGGAATTTTATTCCAACTCGCTTCTAATTTTATTTCCTGTACGACTTATGTCGCTAATTTTAATTTCATCTTCTCCGTTCCCTGAGTTATATTCCATCATTATCTTCTGGTCCGGTGTTGGGCCGCTCACTTTCCTGATAGCCTGTACTTCGCGTTGCTTGCTGGCGGAGTCTTAGTCTAATGTCCCCAGCCATTAACTTGGGTCGCTTGACTAAGATGCGACGAAGGCGTGCTTGGTGTCTTCTCTGGGGATGGAGTTTAGCCCAAACCATGGATGTGGGATAAATTCCCATTGAAAAGGGTGCCTTCTCACTCTTACATCTTCTGGCTCTCTGTAATCGTCCTCTTTATTAGGATTTTACTTGCATCCTTCTGATAACACAACGGCGTGAGTATTGTATTCGGGAGCTAACGCGTCCCGATCAGTTTCCTGGAAAATGTAAGTTCCTAACCATTTCTTTTGGAAGTGACCTTCAACGTCTGGACTCTTAACTTCGGAAATCATATTATTATGGATTTTGGTGCAAGCTATTACTCTCAAGTTGACGTCCGAGCTGGTCCCACACATGTTCTGGGGATTTTGGTGGCCACGGGAGTACCTCAACAACATGCAGCATTGTCCCGTTGAAAAATAGCACCACGATACTGTCGCATGAGAGGTAACATATGAGGACATACGATGTCTGTGACGTACCGTTTTGCCGTCAGAGTTCCGTCACTCACTACCGGAC
The DNA here is from genome assembly GCF_040414725.1 of Anabrus simplex. Taxonomy (NCBI): domain Eukaryota; kingdom Metazoa; phylum Arthropoda; class Insecta; order Orthoptera; family Tettigoniidae; genus Anabrus; species Anabrus simplex. The sequence goes on from NC_090267.1 coordinate 502,083,596, forward strand.
GCGACCTTAAGTCAAACCCGATGGCTCCTCACACCATGATACCAGGAGTAACACCGCTGTGCCTCTCTAAAACATTGGAAGAATGGGACCTCTCTCCAGGTCGCCGCCATACTCGCAGAAGCGCGATTCATCGCTGAACACAATATGACACCATTCATCAGCTGTACATGCTTACCGGTCACGGCAACACTCCAAAAGCAGGGCAGGGTACGCTTGGGACGGCAGTTCCCTAGTCCGGCTGCTGCTAGTCTCCGATAAATGGTGCGAGATGACACGGAATATTGCAGAGAGTCCATTACTTGTCCTCGGATGGCAGGCGCAGATGTGAAGGAGTTACCATGTGCTTGATGCACATGACAAAATGAAGATTTTCTGCAAAATGGATAAATTATAATTCTCTTAAAAAGTAGAAAAATGCTTAACTTATAAAGTAAAAAGGCGATGTTAACTTGCCTACATGCCAACCTGTCATACGCCACCAGCCACACGAGACAGTCGGCGGTATCCAGTTCTCAATCTCTGCATGCTGTCTTAAATCTTGAGATTGTCTGCTTGTGTGGATTACAATTTTTGTCGTAATGGAGAATCACTTCCCCTTTAGCACATCAGCAATATTTACTTGCTAATTCGGTGCTACTGTGGTGGCAGTCCCCTGGTAGTTCACCTTAACAGCCACCTTCAAGCTCTACACTCGGTAGGTGAAGGCTTTCCTAAGACTGGCTTCCCGTCGTTTTCCATTTTCCTGCACTGAGGCGAATTCCGGGACATTTCCTAATACTGCACGGCCGCACCCACCTCGCCCTCCCCACAAATCTCATCATTGATACAAATCTGCCTGGCTTGAAAGATAGCGTTAAAATCAATCAATCAATCAATCAATCAATCAATCAATCAATCAATCAATCAATCAATCAATCAATCAATCAATCAATCAATCAATCAATCAATCAATCAATCAATCTGTACCGGGAGGTACACCTCAACGCCGCGCATTCAAAATTAGCGCCTTGATGAACTCCTCTATCGAACTAAAGTGGAAACTAATACAACTGAAACTTAGAAATTTAGTCAGAAGATGTCACCACCGAAATATTATGTAATTTTGTTATTGTGCAGTTTCAAAACCTGAGTGAATTTCTCTTTGTTTTGTTTGCCATTCATCAAGAAGTTCGGACATTCTTCCATAGATGACACTACCAAAAACTATGATCATGCACCCTGGTGCAAGGCGTAAGAAGTTATAATTTAAAGAAATTTTGTATTTCTAGGTTTTTGTAAGTGATTGAGTTTCATTTATTTTTGGGATGGCAATATTTCTTTTTTCTTTCCACCAGTTTTAAATCTAGCCAATCACTAATTTCTGTAATTAATTTTCTACCTATCACAGCCTTCTTGTTCGATTTTGAGTGTTACTTTTGAATTTAACCAATAAAATTAAGAGGATGTGTCCTGATTAATCTTGAATGATCTCGAACCTTCCCTGAGGGTTTATAAACTGCGGCTTTTCACGTTTCTTGGCCAATTGATCGACGTTTATCTGAGTGTGTGTGTGTCAAGCAGGAGGCGGGCAGCCTCTTTCGTCGGCAACCAGAACATCAATAAGGTAATGGCCACATCACTTTATTCTTTCTTGCAGCCGCCGCAGTTTAACCCGAGGGAAAGGTCCGACTCTTTAATTATGTAACAAATTTTTCTAAAATGTAAATCTTCTTTCGGCTAATGTAAAAACTTCGTAAACCCTTTAATTGAGAATCGGCGATAGAGAGCGATGTACCCACTCGAGCTCCCCTTCATCTTGGTTTTGGGTGACTACATTTTTCTCTAACTGTTTTTCCTACTGTAATGTGTTAATGTAATTTCTATACGAGTCACCTCAGTAGTTTGGGAATAGCCCGTTCCATCGGCCGAGAGGCCTTTAAGTGTTTTAAGTGTTCATCATCTTGGAGCGCAGTATGCCTCCATTCAGTCTGTGTGTCGGGCCATTTACTTAACCTGTTCGTTTCCGCATAGGCCCTATAGGTTGGGTACGAGATACCCCTGTTTCAAATTGTAACTTGGGCCATGGAAGGCCAGAGAGTGTAAAATTTTTGAGGTTGCCTCGAGGAAGCTGAAAGGAACGGAGAGCCGGTTGGCTCATTTTCTAGTTTTGTAATTGTAAAGAGTGCCCCTGCAAGGCTAGATGTCGTAATCTTAGGAGCAAGTGCTCTTTGAATTAGGGGATTTCTGCTCTTAATTAAATTATTCTTCTCCCATTTGTAAACTTGTAAAACTAGGGGCTTAAAGCCCAAAGTGTTCTGAATGATGGATTTTACCTAATCTGGTTTCAAGATTGGCATTGTACCTGATTGTTATTTTCCTTTGTGGAAATTTGTTAAGTTTTTTTTATAATGAAAGAAATATAACCTTTGTTAAAGTTTTAATTCAATTCTTGATATTGTAGTTAGACCCATTCAAGCCCGCACCTTCTTTCACCTCTGCGTTCCACAGATAACCCCGGAACACAATCAATCAATAATCTGCACTTTGCGATGTCGCCCAGATGGCAGATTCCCAATGAATTGTTTACCTAGCTTTTTCTTAAACTTTTCCTTAACAATTTGAAATTTATCGAACATTTCTCTTGTTAATTTATTCCATTCGCTAACTCCTCGTGCTATAAATGAATATTTGTCGCAATTTTTCTCCTTGAATTCCAACTTTATCTTCATATTATGATCATTCCTACTTTTGAAAGCTCCCCTCAAAGTTATCAGTCTACTATCATACAATGACTGACAACTCGGAGCATACCACTTAGTCCAGCATCTCGTCTCCTTACTCCCAAGTCCTCCCAGCCCAAAGCTTGCAACATTTTAGTAACACTACTCCTTTGTCGGAAATCACCCAGAACGAATCGTGCTTCTTTCCTTTGGATATTTTCCATTTCTCGTATCAAGTAGTCCTGGGCTGGGTCCCATTCACTGGAACCATACCCTGACTTTGGTCTTACCAGAGACTTATACGCCTTCTCCTTTACACTACAACCCCTAAAAGCCCTCATAACCATGGGTTAACAACATCGTTTATATGATTACTCCAATGAAGATCATTCCTTACATTAAAAGCTAGGCAGTTACAGTGTTAGACATGAGGCAGTCTAACCCCACCAAGACAACTGAGAGTACTCTTCATCCTAGTGAAACATACAACCTGACATTTCATCCCATTTGCCATCATACCATTGTCTGCTGTCCATCTTACAACACTGTCTAGGTCCTCTGAAGTCGTTCACAAGATCTAATCTAAGATCTAATTGGCTGATGATGACACTTGAAATGTGTTGAAACCGGTCCCAATAAACAGGTTGTAACTACTTTTTAGTTCAACTTACTACGGAATATTGAAAGGTGGATCCTTCCCTATAATATTGTACATCTTCTTATTTCTCTATTCAATACGGAACAATCATGAAGTTTTTAACTTTAAATTTCTGGACTGTTCACAATTATTCAAATCCAATTTTTAATTCTCAGTGCAATGCGGCTAGGATGACGAATACTGCTAGTATATTCTAAAGAAATTAAATCAACTTCCGTTGACAAAGCAGTGAAATCTGTTTCTTATATTCTATCACTGGCCTTACACTCACACCGCTCTAAATTACAATAGAATTTGTTACACTGTAAACATACTTCGTCATGATTACACAACAGTACTTCTCTTTACTTACTGCTATCAGTGAAATCTCAGCATTATTTATGCAGTGGAGGTAGAATATAACATTTGTCTTAATTCTCGTTAGTAAAATATTGTCGTTCGTAATGGCAGACAGACCACAAACACAAGTTTGTATAATACTAATGTTAATATAGATGAGCCTTTTAATAACAAATTATGTTGTTCATTATCATAATGCAACGTACTATTTGTGTTTGTTCTTGTTTCTGCTGGACCATACACTCGGTTTAAAACCAGATCTAATATTAATATATGCACCGTAGTTGCTTCAGAGGTCCTGCAAATATTTTATGATACGACTCGCATTTGTGCTTTGTTTCAAGTTGGACAAATGTAAAATAAGGCACACAAGAGATTTCATAAACAAAATCTTTATCATAGCAGGCTTTAAATTAGAGCATATACTACGAATAATCACAGATCATCATCATCATCATCATCTCTGCTTAAGTAAATCAATCATTTGAATGATTTCCCATCAACAATAAAATCTCTAGTAAAATTCAGGGTGTGATCGTTAAATATAAAGAGATTTTCTTGTTGCTCATTTAGAGAATAAAACTAACGTTGAACACAAGTTTACAAATTTGAACTTTTACCTGAGTTTTGATATAAATAGTGTTATGGCTTCGGGTCATCTGAAAATTTCCGTCAAGAAATGAGCGACACAAAATTTCTGACGTGATATTACCTAGCAACCGTGCGGGCTGTGGTGTGAAGTAATGATGGATTTCCATAATTGAGAGACGTATTATCAAAGAAGTGTGTTCGAGTAGAGTTTATCGATATGAAGTATTGGTAGATGGTCATGGCTCTCAGAGATATATAGAAGGTTCTTTTATCAAAGAGGCTTCATCTCATCTTTTGCGACCGATGAACCAACACACAAGCTCATGTTTCCATAGGCGCAAATACTATGTTAATTTAGTGGAGCAGAGTGCGCTGCACGGACACAAAACACGTCGCACGTCTTATGGCGACGATGGGATAGGAAATAGCTAGGAGTGGGAAGGAAGAGGCCGTAGCCTGGTGTGAAAATGGGAAACCACGGAAAACCATTTTCAGGTTTGCTGACAGTGGGGTTCGAACCTACTATCTCCCGATTACTGGATACTGGCCGCACTCGAGCTCGGTATACACAAACACAGCACTCACTGACATGATTAAAGGCATTTATTCCATACTAGCAAATGTACCTGTGCTTCGCTGCGGTATTCTACGTTGTATGCGGATTTCTAAGTAAATTACTACACATGCAGTGACAAAGAATATATTAATTTGCATGATCCTTAAAATTATCCGAAAAAGCCACGTTGTTGCCTTGGGAATTTTTCTTGATAATGGCAGAGAACCTTTCCTACTACAATTCGCAGTCGAGTTCGGGAATTTCTAGTATATAGGCAAGCTCACTTGCCTAATATTCAAAACGGTGAAGGGAGTCTTGATTATGAAGACAGAAAACCACCACAGAACGGCAAATTGGCATCTCTCTTGCCTCCTTCTACCCAACAAACAATGACGAGTTTACAGGAATGACGACGTAAAAGGAATTATGTTACTTCCCTCTTTGTGCAGGTCAGCGCATAAAGATGACATCTAGCGGCGTATTTTGAAACTCTTTGCGATCCCATCAGCTGGTCAGCATTTCAGGACCTTTTGTATCACGTATAGTTCCGTTTCTATAAGTTTCGACTTGACAGTTAACCGGAAGTCAGACATTGGTGCCAAATTATAACGAGCACAAACAGCTGATTCCCAAGACACAACACGAACGGAAGTGTATATACTCGAATATAAGCCCACAATTGCGTAACTCACATAACACATTACATATTTAGAATAAGGCTATGCGATAAAAAAGATCAATGCTCGAACAGATAAAACGTTAGAAAAAGAAATGAAATCTCTACTCACCATCTAGAAGAGCTCGCCTTACTGATAGATTCAATTTCTCCTAATGAAGGAAAAGTCCCACAAGGGTAACACACCACTCATTTCTGAGTCACTATCGGTACTGTCATCGTCTGCTGAGGTTTCACTCTCTTGGTTATTTCATCCACCACGTAAACTGGCTACTAGGGCTCTTTGCTTCACAAGATACACGAGTTTCCCCCTTCTTTATGTTATCGCGAACCGAAATATTGTGCTCCTTCAACCGCTCAATTAACTCATTATTTCTAACCGCCAGTGTTGGTGCTTTGTCAAGAATGACCGAGTGAACTGACAAAGACCGCGGAAAGAACTGGGCACAATAAAACACACAGCTGTTACCACGTATTTATAGTAAACAACAGATCGACAACACTGGTAACCTCAACTAGAGTCTAACGCGCTCTATCAGAGCGATCGGCTGCTTATCATTTGCTGTTTATTAATTCACTTAGCTTTCGCCAAAAAATTCGGGTTTGCTTTGAAAATATTGCGATCTATATATAGTATTGCTTTCGTTTATCTTCCTTGGCGTTTCTCAAGTGAGTAATGATGATTGGCGGTTGTTGATCTGCGATTGACTAGAGATATCGTTGGAGTGAAGTTGTGTCTGGAATAGGAAAACCGTGAACAGCAAATCGCGTCATTACGTGTCTAAGTTCATATCTGGGCTTTTTCCAATCGTCAATATATTTATAACCTCTCAGTTGCTGCTTGTATAGTGTGTGCGGTTGCGAATAACGTACGGTCGAGTGTAGTGTAGTGCAGTGTGTGCTACACAGCGTATTACTACCTTTTACCTCTTCGTGTAGTGTGTGTGATATGGCAGAGCATAGTGGGGGTGACGAATCGCCTGATCCGTCACAGCTACAGGCTGAACGGGAAATAGAACCCCGTATGGAAGATGATAACTCACTACTTGATTCCGCTCAATTACTCAATTCTTCTTCTCAGAATATGGAAGGATCTATTGATCCACCCCACAAAAACACTTACTGAATCTGAAATTCTTAAAAACTTAAAAACTTAGAACTTAAACTGAAATTCTTAAAAACTTAAAATCCACGATCCCAGTTAAATCTGTTAAACGCCTTAACCGTCGAGTCACGCAACAAGGTAGTACAGAATATTCTATCCACGGGCTATGTTAAAGTAGTCTTTCGTGGTCAGGTGCTACCTCAACATGTTTCCCTATACAGTGTTTATATGGAGGTTGAACCTTTTATTTTTGTTCCTATTCTTTGCCGCAAGTGCCAAAGTTATGGCCATAGAGACAAGAATTGTAAGGTAAATACTACCAGATGTGGTCGCTGTTCCCTTTCCCATTCTACTGAAGACTGTCTCAAAACATTCCTTAAATGTGTTCACTGTGAAGGACCCCACCTGACTGGTTCTGCCTCCTGTCCCGAACAACACTAGCTCCAAATTAAGAAAATCATGAGCGCTGAATATATCTCCTTTAATGACGCCTTGTTTAAGTTTCATCCCCCAGTTTATTCCCCTGATCGGCATCAGCAACAATTTCCCCCTCTACCTCATATGCCTGCCGAACAATCATGAAAACGCAAATTCACCCAAATTGTTACTCATCAACCTCGGCCTGTACCTGTACCAGATTATGACCGTGCTCCTCCGGCACCAGTTTCTCAACCCCTTTCATTGCCATCGACTTCCCATTCAACCGCCCCATCTGTACCTCCCGCTTTGGGAGCTCGTCCTGTATCCGGAAGTGTGCCACACCCACCGTTGGTAGACAATATCCAACGCCAACGTGTACACCTACGACATGATATTACCAATAAACTTGCACAATTAATCCAAATTCTGGGAGATAATCATCAAGTGTCTCATGCTCTTCACATGTTAAAAAGCAGTGTATACTCTATGTTTTCTTTTTATGATCAATCTCACGCAATGGAACGCCAGGAGCATCCTAACTAAACAACATGAACTAAAATTACTTTTCCAACAAACACACCCTCAGATTGTAGGTTTACAAGAAACATGGTTTTTGCCGAGTCATTCTTTTCTCTGTCCAGGTTATAATATTTAAGGATATGATGGGCGAGGATTTGGTGGCGCGGCACTTCTCGTTCAAAATAATATGTCATATCAACCATTACACATTACTACTTAACTTCCTTCCACCTTCAGTATCGGTTTACTTTATCGTGATATATACATTATCAACATCTATTGCCCCCCGGATATTTATCTTTCAGAATAACAATGGTCGAACTATTTCGCTCAATTTGATCATGCCTCAAACATTCTTATTCTCGGAGATATGAATTGTCACCATACAGTGTGGGATAGTGACTCTGACTCTTCAAAAGGTACCCATCTCTTGGATGCGGCATATCAACATAATCTGATAATACTCAACGATGGCTCTCCTACAAGATTGACTCCCCCAGGCTCCCACCCAGCGTGGTAGATCTTACTCTATGTCGTAGTTCTATGGCACCACTCACAACCTGGCACACTTTGGTAGATACCTTTACGACCGATCGCTATAATGGTCTTCAGTTGCATTGGTGTGTTCACAGTACAAATTATAGAAGATGGTTGCCCAGTTGTACTTCCCCTTAAAACAATAATAGCCACAAACTCACAGTGAAAACTTTCTTCACTGTCACAAGAAAAAATTCGTGTTGTATCTTCAATGTCATTGAACAGGCTTTTGAAAAACCGGTAACGTTCATCTTCAGCCGAATTCTCACCCGAGTGAGTAGCCAGTAAGATGTTGATGTCCGTAACATTTGCTGGATTCAGTAGCACTCCTCTTGGCACAACTTCAGGGGCTCAGTCACCAAACCGTTTCCCCCACTTCATCACAAACTTGCCCTCTCCTATATTTGTATTATAGTGGGGTTCCCCAATGGCAGTTATCCTGCCTGATGATGTCTTTTCAATACCGTGTCATTCTTGTAATATGTGATGAGACGGAGAACTACTACCATGGTTAATATAATTTTAAATTTTTTTATTTAACGTGTCTGAAGGATGTCATTTTTGTTTGTAACTTCAAGATGTATTGAACTGGAAATGAACATTGCAAGATACGAGCATTGTTTTGAATTGATTTTTTGTATGTAAATTTCATGTAATTGATAATTTAATGTCTGCAAGCATGAGAAAAAGACACTTGGAACGTTTTAACTTGAAGAATTATTTGAAAATTAATTTTTGTAATTCTGTATGTCAAAATAGAAATCTGATGAAAATGTAAAGGTGCTTTAGTTGTTAAACATCCTATACCGCATGTGAGGTTATTGCTGTCGAAACAGGTGTCGCAATAGGAAATCTCCAGAAGTTGCTATTATCTTATGGTCATGCAATTTCATTCGCTAGAGTAACGAGATTTCCTATTGGCGAAAAGATAGGGAACCTAGTGGAAATTGTTTCTTATTGGTTAATTGTGATCGGGCTATTTCCGGTCTTCTGCCGGCTTCGGAAAAATAATGCGTATGCTCGGCGTCATATACATCCGACCCGCCCTAGCGAGCGCGTGCGTCGGGGCCTCCCCTCGGGAACTCCACTTTTTATTGGTAAGTGTTATTTCAATGTTATTCTTAATGTTTTCTCGTTTCGTTTGATTTAATTTAATTACTTTTGTATTTCGGTATTTCCTTGCTTAATGTCATTTTCAAAGTTTTAAATTTAACGTGTCCGAGTTTGCCCTAGGTTCCCGTTGCCGTAATTTCAGTTCTATCACTTACTTGCGTTTTAAACTATACTTTGTAATGTAGCATCACTCTTCCATTGTTAAATCAAATTTTCTCTAAGTTACATAAGTACGTCTTGATTCCGTGTCGTGGAACTGTATTTTGTTAAAGTCTATTAAACACCCTTCATTTGTGCATAAGTATCAGTTGCTATGTCATGATCTTGTTTCTTGCAATATTGGTTTTGATTATGTTAATATGATGAGTTTCGAGGTGGTGATTGTAAGTCTTTTCTCCCCCATAACGCCATACCTTCCCATGGACCTCATAGGGCCCTCGCACCTTCCACTCTCCTCTCTTAGTTGTCATTTTTAGGCCTGTAATGTTCCCTTGTATTTGATTTAATATTGCGTATCGAAAGATACTCGTCACGTTTCCATGTTCTGATGTCAATTCACCGCCACTGCGTCATTTTACTATTTCCTTATATATATTATTATATATATAAACGTCGTGAAGATGTCATGCAACCTGACCGTAGTGAGATCGGTTCTCGGTAGGTCATCGAACATAACCCGTTGCCACCCAAATGACTGCAACGAGACAGAAACCCTTGGACATATGCTGGAGCACTGAGGTAAAAGGCAACCATTGCTCAATCCATGGCACAGCGTGATTGGAGGTTCACTGCATCTCTACCGATGACGCACACAGAAAGGTGAGTATAGCAACGCTCTCTTTCAAAGAGACTCAAATCAGGCTGGGGATGTGGACCTTGAAAAGCAAGCTATTTATGTTCCGTGTTTGCCTTACCTGTGAGCTCGATCGACGGATAGTCGGAGGCCTGATATTCGGAGCAAGAGGCACCCTCTCTAGTTAGACATCGACCTTCGTACAAAATTTGAAAGTTATATTCTGCGAAATAGGAAAATATTGATACAGGCACTGACGGGCTCTCTAAAAATAGTTCACTTCCATCTCTAGCTGACATTCGCTTACATTCCTCCCCCACTAACACTGGGGAAACGAAGTAATAACAGCATTAACAATTAAATTTCCAATTTTTTATGTTTTTAAACTCCACTTAAATTGTAACCTGACTGTACTCCGGGACCTAAACGGTCACCCTCACTGAGGACGGACGATTTATTTCTTTAATAAATATTTTTCTCTCTCTGGATTGGGAGGCCTCAATGCAGATCACTGATGACTGATGGTTGACTGATATCTCCGCTAGATGATAGTGATAACCCGTCAACGAGTGGTCCTGGATGACAAATAATGAGACAAAAACTGAAGAGTAGAAACACAATATCTCTGTACGTGGATTGTGTGTATGGCTCACTTCAAGCAGGCTATTGGCAATGTGGGTGTGTCGCCAGCCTTTGTTCGAGCGAGCGAACGAGCGACTTCTTTTTACTTTCCCAGCAACCTTCCATTCTGAAAATTGAGGCCTCCGCTGCCATTGTATGTTAGCTAACATCGCTTCAACTACACCGTGAGCAAACATTGGACGTTCGTTGGTTTGATACGTTCTGTGTAGTGCGGATGATGTGTCTATATAGCTCCCGGTATTCACGACTCTTTCCCTTCATTTACTTCGTCCTCGTAATAAAGAGCGATTCAATGAAAATATCATTCGGAGAGAAACTTTGAAATCAATGTACAGTTTTTGCTGTTGAAGATATATTTTTCTTTCTAATTTAAATTGTGTTACCCCATACAAATTTTTATTTTAATCTACAGATTGCTTCGTATTTTATCACGTTTAAAACACACTAAAAATTAAGTGAGAGACATATGTTTCCTGTTTAAATTTTCACAAATAAATTTGATTTATGTCTCCATTGTGTATAGCGTTTTTTAGTAATTTGTGTGTCCAAATTCTTTTTTTTCTTTGTTTGTTTCTTTCTTTTTTCTTTCTTTTTATCTTTCTATCTGTCTTTCTTTCTTAATCTGTTGGCTTTTCCCTCGGACTCAGTGAGGGATCCCACATCTACCGTCTCAACTGCAGTGCCCTTGACCGTGAAACTTTGGGTCGGGGGATCCAATGGAGGAGAAGGAGTGCGGTCGTACAAAGTCAGATTATACAGGAAATATTATATTATGAAATTGAGTCTTAAAGGAAGTAGATACATATTGTTACTTGGTTAGTAAATTAACGAATGATGGTAGAAGTAAGGAGGACATAAAATGTAGCCTAGCACAAGCGAGGAAGGCCTTTCTTCGCTTACTTCGAACGTGAAAAGTTTTTGAAGAGTTTCGTCTGGAGCGTGACATTGTAGGGAAATGAAACGTGGACGATAATTAGCTCAGAAAGGAAGATAATAGAAGCTTTTTAAATGTGGTATTACAGAAAAATACTGAAGGTGAGATGGGTAATTAGAATCACGAATGAAGAGATACTGAATCGAGATGGTGAGCGGCAATCGATTTGACTAAATTTGACCTGAAGAAGGGATATAATGATAGCGCACATCTTAAGACACCCAGGACTCGTGCAGTTGGATTTTGTGGGAAGTGTAGGTGGTAAGAACGGTAGGGGTAGACCAAGCAGATTAGAGCAGATGTAGGATGTAGTAGTTATACAGAAATGAAATGTTTAGCACATGATAGGCTGTCACTTAATGTCACAACTTTGCATCAGTGTTCTATCTCTCCTTAATAAATGTGACTCCTGAATTCGATGCGCGGCTACCTTGGTGAGCAGCCTGTGACGATACAATTCGCCTGACAGGTCTTTGCCTACAACATCCTCCTCCAATCTACGTGGTTATAAAAAATAACCTACGTGGCTGGACTTAGACACCCACCAATCTCGCTGTGTGAAAATAAAATACGTCTTTCAATACATGAAACTCAAATTGATAACGATTAATTTATTTGCAGCTAACGAATCGTCTCCGAGAGACAAGTAAAGGAGTCAGTGCACGGAAACTCACTCGGAGCCTTTCGGACCACCACGAATGAAGGAATCAGTTCAGTGGAGTGTGATGATGTTGACAACTCTGCGCTTAATAAATTCGACATTGAGCACTTGCCAGCGTACTGCTGCAACTTGGTTATAGACTAGAGAAAGACCAGCTGCAGCGGATGTACTTCTTGTGCCTCTTAGGCTTCCCTTTTATACTAGTGTATATTGTTTACATATTTATACATCTATCTGTATAAATAAAGTTGTAGGGGTCAGCTGTCTGTAATTTCGTTTATTTTGATAATTTTTTCAGATATATATATCCGTTTTAGGTCATCTGATGATCATATCAGTGGCTTTGAGCTTTCGTGTCTGTTTGTCCGTCTGTTAATCAGTCTGTTCCACCATTACGGCCGAACGGCTAGATAGATTTCGACCAAAGTTCATATTTAGAGTATACTCATGCGGGAGCAGATTTCGATATGCATATGATTTAAAAATCACTGAATAAAATGGGGGTTTATAAGAAGAACAGAACAGTATTTTCTTTTACTTTTCTCTTATACTATACATTTTCTGTAAAATCCGTAGACCGTATATGAAACTTCTCTTCATTTTAAACAACTTTTGTTATGTCCATAATTTCGCTTACACTTAAAGTGACGAAGAAAATTACTATTTTCTTCGGGTTCTGTTCTCTGCATTGAGTGGCCGACAACGAACCTACCAGTTACCATGGCAACGTCTCTGGCTGCTCTTAAATAGGAAGGAATACAGGTATATTGATATTCACCTGGTAAACTCATAAAAAATGCTACAAGAAAGGGAAAAATTTACAAAACTATATCGGTTTAAATCATATAATACTTATTCCGCACCTGTCAGTCTATTATATTTTGAAGAATCGTTTAAATTTCCAAGATGTTCCAGTCTCTCCATCAGTGTCGCCAAAGAAACTTTTTAATGCATTCCTGTGTAGTACTTTCAGCTGCTTTACTATGCCACAAAACAGTTTTCTTTCAAAGTAGTCTCACCAAATTTGTTTTTTTCTTTCCGTACGGCTCTAGCTGATCTATTTTCTTCTGTAATTTTGTTGTTTTCACCTTCTTCTCAGATTTTAATTATTTCACTTCTGTCGAAGCTTATGAATGTCTTTCTTATCTCTATCAATTGACTTCCTCAGCAAGATAGGTTTCCTTCTGTTTCTATTGTACTTAGATCTTCGAGATACTTTGGCAGTTGGTATATATACTAGAATTGCTACTTTGGTCATATGTGGTTGAGGATGTTTTCCCGTAGGTGAAGCTGCCACTGACTGAATTCTTTCTGGCTTAGACATATCTAAACTGGGGTAGGATCACTTCTGAGTTTGGCACATAATTGTTTATGAATGGGGTAAGCACTAAATGTGGATGACTGGGCGAGTTGGCCGTGCAGCTGTGAGCTTGCATAGTGATAGTGGGTTCGAACCCCACTGTCGGCAGCCCTGAAGATGGTTTTCCGTGGTTTCCCATTTTTGCACCAGGCAAATGCTGGGGCTGTACCTTAATTGAGGCCACGACCGCTCCCTTCCCATTCCTAGGCCTTTACTCTCCCATCGTCGCCGTAATACCTATCTGTGTCGGTGCGGCGTAAAGCAAATAGCAAAAAAAAATAAAAAATATGGATTATATTTTATTTAGAAGGAGCCTCTTCTTTGTGGGGCTAACACTGAAATCAGATTCAAGAAAATGCTTTCTATACACTATCGACGACCGAGCTCGATAGTTGCAGTCGCTTAAGTGCAGCCAGTATCCAGTATTCCGGAGACAGTGAGTTCGAGCCCCACTGTCGGCAGTCCTGAAGATGGTATTCCGTGGTTTCCCATTTTCACACCAGGCAAATGCCGGGGCTGTACCTTAATTAGGGCCACGGCCGTTTCCTTCCAATTCCTAGGCCTTTCCTATCCCATCGTCGCCATAAGACATATCTGTGTCGGTGCGACGTAAAGAAGAAACACTATGGACGGTCTTGTTGGTAACAGCAAAATACCTAGTTTTTTGCCTTACCTCGAAACGGCCTTTTTCTACTTCTCTAGTAAGATTGGATCAGTAAGAAACAGATGGAACGCCACATTTCTTTCTTTCTTTGCACTATTTGAAGTAAATCTTGGAACAAAGCAATGCACCATTTTTAATACTTTACTCAAATTGTGCACGAAATGTACATTACTTGATTTGGCCCTACAACCTGTACATTGTTACTACTATTAAACGTTTCCATTCTGTACCCTGATGGAATTACGCACTTCCTAGGGACAATGAGATTCGTGGAGACCACGAGTGGGTGGCACCCGTGCCCTGTAAAAAGATGTGTCGCAAAATTTGCCTTAGTGCAGGAGAATGGAAAACCACTGAACACCATTCTCAGGTTAGCTGACGGTCGGAACCTCCCGAAAGCGGAGCCACTCTGCTCAGTCAATAAAAATCATATGATAAAAACACAAAAAATGGGGGCCGATGACCTAGGTGTTAGGCCCCTACTAGCATTATCTTCACCAAACTACAAAATAACCAAGCGGATCGAAACTATTGTATAGACGGAATAAGACGTAACATTATTAAAGCTGTAATTAATGAAGGAAAGGCGATGAAATGAAATGGCGTATGGCTTTCAGTTCCGGGAGTGTCCGAGGACAAGTTCGGCTCGCCAGATGCAGGTCTTTTGATTCGACTCCCGTAGGCGACCTGCGCGTCGTGATGAGGATGAAATGATGAAGACGACACATACACCCAGCCCCCGTGCCAGAGAAATTAACCAATTAAGGTTAAAATTCCCGACCCTGCCGGGAATCGAACCCGGGATCCCTGTGGGCAAAGGCCAGCACGCTAACCATTTAGCCATGGAGCCGGTCAAGGAAAGGCGATAATAACATGCATCTATACGGTTTCTATAATTCGTACAGCTATAGATACCATGAAAACCATTAATAAACTGCAAACTTATCACACATGTAATGCGAATCTTATACAAAGTTACGGCTCTATTTCACTGACAACAGCCCATAGCCCTGACATCTACCGGTAAGACTACAAACCTAAAGTGTCCCGCTCACCGCCGTCTCAATCTCTATATACTGCCTGCTCTGTGCCGCGAGAATTGCGTTTACAGCGACATTGCGTGTGACAGCACTTACCGCACCCAGAGCACATGTCGGTTAAATGAGAGTTTGCTCGTAACACCAATATAAAATGAAAAATAATCCTTAACATGTTACTAAGTGAGAAGATAATGCACATAAATAAACATACATTACACATTTGAACTTGGCTTAATATATAGAAACGTCAAATACATAAAATTTTACCAGTTACAGTAGATACATTAGGATCATCCCACTTGTGCATGGTACATACAAATTTGAGAATTTTCTCGACCCGAGTAACGGAGCACTTTTTCAGTCCTTTTCTTACTGTTATTTACCAGCAGTGGACGCAAAAATATTTCTTTCACTATTTCGCTGACCCTTTGTTCATGACCAGTTTTCAGGATACGTTTTATAGCACATAATGCAGTGCGTGCGTTCGTCATGTCATTAAATCCACCACCCAATCTCATTGAACTAAATAGAGCTTCTATTGCGTCTCCACAAAATAATCTAGTGAGGACATAAAATAACCGATTTTGTAACAGATAAGACACATATTCCACTATAGATTTCACAGTTAGTGAGACAGCATCTGCCGTCTCATTAGTCAGACACTTCAGTTTTTCACGTTTTGATTCCAACCGAATTATTTTAACGTACTCGATGAAATCATCATTCAACCATTGTAAGTATTTTATCTGCTGATGAATAGAAATGTACACAAGTTGGATTGTTTTGCCGAAAGGCATTACAGTAATCATTTCTGAACTGAAAGGGATAGATCGGAGACTTCTAGGCCTTTAACGGGAAAGTAGGCAGCAGGACTAGGGAACTTCTTTGAAAGTCGGATTACAAGAAAACACAACAGTGTATTCGCGAGAGCAAGAGGTTTTACAAGATCTGTGCCGCATATACCTTCAACATTGACGACGCAAACGAACTTGTCACTGGTTCGGTCGTAGAGGAGCCGTACCTAATTAGCCATATAATCGGCGATCACTCTCTGTTGGTCTAAGAGTTTTCTGTACGTTCAGCTCTAAGTCTTTCCTTAATTGGGAAATCTCGACAAACACTATCAAAATTTTCCATTTAGGCTACCTGTCCAGAGTACTTTGTGACGAAGCTGACACTAGACCAGGAGTCCTTCCATATTCGTAACTGTTTGGGATACTATTCCCTACGCCACATAGTACCGCGTGATTTGTTCTGACTGCCCGGATTTGGTCTTGCGAAAATTTTGGATTTGATTTTTAAAAACGGTCGTTTTCCTTTATATTTGGCTGCTTCCTTCACTTTATTCAGACGATCAATTTCTGGGTTGTCTTCGAATTGTCTCTGTAGTCTTAACTTCATTATGGTTAGTCATCAGCTGTTATCGCAGTCACAAAATTCTTGATCGGAACCTCTAATGACTGATTTTCTGATCACAGCTGTCGTTCTTACTCATTGGAATGTTGACTTGGACTGAACTTACAGCGTTGTTCAAATGAATTTCCAACTCATCATGCAATGTATTTCCTTCGGTTGAAGAGCATGTTTCATTCCAGATTTCTTCCGAAGAAATATTTTGTCGCTGTCTGATCTTTCGTGGAGCTATTTTTCTGGTTTGAAGGTAATGGGGATATTTCGAAGACCGACTAGGCACGCTCTCTGGCTTCAATATATTTTTGTTTTAGTTTTATCATTCATCTCCATCTCTAAAATTCAGGCTACAAACACGAGAATAATCGGATTGATTACCCTTGGTTGATCTTTGCCTTGATATGGCGTTAAGCCAATTTTCCCAAAGTTCTTTACTTAGGGGGATAACAGGAAACCTCACACTTGAAGAATTTGGATTTCCTGCTTTGATATACAGAGAGGATTTGCATTAAGGAGTGAGGGTATTTGTTTGCACCTATTCAATACTACAATAGGTGGGAACAATTACCCTCACTCCTTAATGTAAATCTGGATTCAATAGGACTAAAAATGAAGTTTTTGACATTAAATACAGAGAGGAACACAACAATCATTTTACAACCAGGGACACACACATAAATGCTCGATGCAAACGCACTGGAACACAGCATCGCCGTCTACGCAGTCATTGTAGAGGGCGATCAACACAGTAACGTAGGTACGGAGATAAGTTGGATGCGTTAGCTGGCGCCCCTAGCGGAAGTTCGTGACACTAAGAGCTCATGCTGAGAAGCATGTTAACCGCATAGCATAGAGCAGGCAGTATATAGGATTGAGATGGCGGTGGTCCCGCTATTCTGGCGGAAAATCGCCCGTGCTTCCAGACCTTGTATATTGCGTAGGCAATGATTAGTGACATCATCGCCCTCTACTATGGCTGCGCTAGTAGAGGGTGATGGTGGCATAGATCAGACCGTTGCCTACAGTATAATACAAGGCCTTAAAATGCACTCGTGGAAACGGGTTGCTTCCTAGTTCACCATTCAGCCGCTAGGATCGCGGTCTTGCCCCCTTGTATTCGCATGGCCGTATATGTCAGTAAGTAAAGTATACCCTAAATAAAAAGAACTGAATGTTTTTGCGAGTATTGACAATACTTTATTTATAGAGCGGTGCTGCATTGGCTTGGATATGTCATTGAAGTTTCAAAACTTTCCTTCTGAGGGGCTCCTTATCAAGTTTCAAAACTTTCTCTCTTCTACTTGAGTGGCTCAACGCAATGTTGTCTAACAGAGCTCTCAGAAATTTTCATAGTAGAAAACGAGGTGGTTTGTCGCCTTTACACTTTCCACACTTAATTTCACTGTTGAACATGTCTTTCGAAAAAATAAACGTACACCTTTTAGTAACTCTCTTCGGGACAAGTACTGCGTAGCGGAAGTGACAAATTCCATCGTTCACTGCAGAAGTGCCACAGACGATTTTTGGTATCTGAGATCTCCTCGATCTTGAAAACGAATAAGACACAATGTTGGACTTTGAGTAGCTGGAGAACAGATATGTTCTAAACAGCCTTTACAGTCTGTTTTTTCTTTTGCAACACGAACCATAATGTCATTGTATTCCTCTTGGCGTCTTAGGTAGCTGAAAAAGAACTCGATGTCATAGCTCGTTAGGTTCCTCATCAATGCATAATGCAAATATATACTTATGAGGTATTTTACGCAGGCCACAGTGGACTGGGTAGTCAAGATCTATGCCTGACACATTTCTCTCATGATTCATTTTTACTTTCTCTGAATGCATTTTTAAGTTTCTTAATATATGACAGGATATCATTAATTAACCAACTGAGGAGTTCATCTTCAGTACTAAAAGATGCTTTTCTTTGCTAGTGACTTTACATCGCACCGACACAGATAGGTATTATGGCGACGATGGGATAGGAAAGGCCTAGGAGTTGGAAGGAAGCGGCCGTGGCCTTAATTAAGGTACAGCCCCAGCATTTTCCTGGAGTCAAAATGGGAAACCACGGAAAACCATCTTCAGGGCTGCCGACAGTGGGATTCGAACCCACTATCTCTCGGATGCAAGCTCACAGCCGCGCGCCCCTAACCGTACGACCAACTCGCCCGGTTAAAAGATGCTCGTTTGTTCTCGTTCCTGAATATGTCCCGTATGAGGTGTTCCAGACGTTATGCGCATTGAACAATTTAATAAAATGCTCCATAAAACAATAATGGCGTATTTTAAACTGTATTTTATGCTCTCGGGACAAAACTACCTCCATACTTTACAAACCAGAGATTGTTTCACGGGAAAATACAATATTTTTAGCTCTTGCTACATTCATTTTCGTGAAATTTTTTGGGCAAATTATTTTCCTCGTTGGTTTCCTAATTTAAGATTTCTGAGTTTGAAGATGCCTCTCAAATGATTGCCGGTCACGGTAGCATTGTTTAAAAAAAGTCCAGTGACAAATTTTGGGATCGCCCGATTCTCATGACGTAACTCGGATCAAAACTTAGGAACAGAGGCCTACTTCAATCAGCTTGAAGTCGTATCTCATGCGTAATACTTCCTCTGTATAATGTTTCGAACATTGAACATTCACTGGAAACTTGTGAAACGAAATTCCACTACCTTTAATTTCTGGTGAATAAACCATGACTGGAACTGCGAATGCTTAACATCTGACAAATACATAATACATTCACAACCAACTCGGTTAATGAACACGTTTAAAGGCGCGAGCCTGGTAGACAGGGGGCAAGATAGCGATCCTAGCGGCCCGGCATTGAACTTCAGTGTAACCACTTCCATAGCTTTTTACGGGCTCTATTTCCAGGCCTTGTATTATAACGTAGGCAACGGACCAGACCGTTGTCGCGGCCGACTGGATCCCACGCTGCGCTCCGAGCTAGCTAGAGCGACGCATCAAGTCGGCCGTGCCGTTGCCTACGTGATTAGTAAGGCCTCCGCACTCCGCATGGCCAACACCACCTATAGAGACGGCCTAGCAATACAAATACGATCCTCGGGTGATGTCATGCTGCTACGCCCTATCCCAACTGTAAACAGCTGGCAGCGTGTTTTCAATGCTACTTTTGTTGCATGTGTGAAAAATTGAGTTTTCGACTAGTTCTTGTGAATTTATGTTCTTTACTTGGTGGTAGGCCTAATGCCTCATAATTGCAGTGTGCCAAACTGAAAAGGCAATTATTTAAACGGACCAAAAGTGTGTTCTCTTTCCCTGCTAATGAAGAACTGAGGTTAAATGGATAAGAACTATTCATCAGGAGGATTTTATTCCTACGAAAAACTCTAGAGTATGTATAGTTTTGGTTTACTAAATCCTTTTGACACGGAAACCACATTAAGAAATTACAAACAGCATAGTTTACGAACATGTGCATTCACGTTTCAATGTCATTGTCTTTTAAATATGCGAACTTCATTTTAAAGATGAGATTGTAAGATCCACGAGTATGCTCAATGAAAAGAACAGGAGGTTACTCACTGCTCCTTTGTCAAACCCCAGATTGGTAAAAGATTAGTTCATCCTTCTTACACAGAGCACAATGATGTTTTAGACATATTCTTTGTTTCTTAATAGAATGTCAGTTTCATTACAACTGTGTAACAACTAATTTTAAACATTTTAGATGCTGTTCCATCACAGTTTCCAAACTGCCCTCAATATCTCTCTGGAACCACTTCTGCCTCCCGTGAAGATCCAGAAAACAGGCGGGGCAGAGTGGAAAACCAGTGTTTAGAAAATGCTATTAAGGACCGTTTACGTACATATAGTGAACATGCTGAGGCAATAGCATTTAAAGACTTTGAGGAATTAAAGCTGAAAGTGAATGACATTACATTTAAAACGGAATGGGACTTGCTCAAGAAAGAATCAGGTTTATATTTAATTTTAATGAAAGAGGAACCTAAGCCCCATATATCTTGTTGTGTTAAAATAACACAAGATTTACATGCATCATTATTTGTCAATAATGTAGAAGTTAAACACTGTAAAGGGGTGTCACTGCCCAAGCATGTTAAGAATCTGACAGAAACTGAAACATTGATACAAAATGCACATTCTCTGTATGTATCTTCCACTACGAATAGCAGCCAGGATATAGAAGAAACTTTGACTGTTCTTGATTATTTTTTGCAACACTTAGAAAATAACGTTTCTGAAAATAACAATATGTTGAATTTCTTAAAAGAACAGTTATCCTTCCTACCTAAGAAGAGGGTGAAGAATTATTCCTGGGGGTTAATGGTATTTTCTTCATTGGCTCATTCAGTTTCACCCCATTGTTACAAATTTGTTCGAGGATCTGGTAACTTAACTCTTACTGCTCCACGTACGTCGCAAATAATATTCTCAAAGCTTGTAACAAACCCTCTGCAGGAAAAGAATGACAATTATATGTCCGATATGAAGAGTAAATTTCCATTACTGTCTCCAGAATACAAATTAGTACTATTGTCAATGGATGAGATTCATATCAAAATCCTAGTTAGATTTCCGACAAAAGAGTAGCGTTACAAAAATGTTTGCAATGTTTGGGTTGGGAAGAATTGAGAGAAAGAAGAAGAGCTGCTCGACTAAGTGGTATGTTCCGAGCTGTCAGCGGAGAGATGGCGTGGAATGACATTAGTAGACGAATAGGTTTGAATGGCGTTTATAAAAGTAGGAAAGATCACAATATGAAGATAAAGTTGGA
Organism: Anabrus simplex; assembly: GCF_040414725.1. NCBI lineage: Eukaryota > Metazoa > Arthropoda > Insecta > Orthoptera > Tettigoniidae > Anabrus > Anabrus simplex. The sequence goes on from NC_090267.1 coordinate 502,105,085, forward strand.
ATTCAAGAGGACAAACTGGGGCAAATATTCATTTATAGGAAGGGGAGTTAGGGATTGGAATAACTTACCAAGGGAGATGTTCAATAAATTTCCAATTTCTTTGAAATCATTTCGGAAAGGGCTAGGAAAGCAACAGATAGGGAATCTGATCTGCCACCTGGGCGACTGCCCTAAATGCAGATCAGTATTGATTGATTGATTGATAGATAGATTGAAAACAGGGTAGGGTAGTAGGTACTGCACTGAACAGTGATGAATGCGCCACTAGTGCATAATTTTTCATGGTCCATGGTGTACTTTCACATTATAAAGTTGTTGCTCATATTGTACCTGTCACTAATATTCATGGTAAGGGATTATTTAACACTATGAAAATAACAGTCCTTGGTTTGGAAGAAAAAGGCTTTGAAGTAGTAGCAGTAATTGCAGAAAACAGTGCTCTGAACAGGGAAGCAATGTCTCTTCTTAGTGACCCGCCTGAATTGAAGCATGTTTACAGCCATCCCAAAGACAAGAACAGAAAGATCTTCTTTGTCATAGACACCGTCCACATTTAAAAATGTGTTAAAATTAACTTGTTAAATGTAAAGGACCAGCAACTCTATTTCCCAGTCGGATTTTTGAAGGGCGGAAAAAAGTCCATTCGACACTCCATGTCGTACGATGTCGGCATATAAAAGATCTCTGGTGATACATTTGGTATTTACCCGACAATTAATTAAATCTCAGCCATAGACGCCCAAGAGAGATCCGGTTTACTCTGTCTGCCATCTAGCGGACCTAGAGTAAAACGGAACGTCGAAATTGACGAGCAGACAGCCAGATGGCATCAAATCGAAATGTCTGCACACGGTAGCTGAGGCCATACGATTATTATTATTATTATTATTATTATTATTATTATTATTATTATTATTATTATTATTGTTATTATTATTGGCCTATGTTACATTACATCAGTATATACTGCTCCTATAGTATAATGAAACGACACAGCTGCGATTACTGTGAAGTTTTTATCTGAAATAAAATAGGTGATAGTGCTGCTGCCCATTCTAGCTTAATACAAATGACAGGGGAGAATTGTGTCATCCACACAGTGATGTGGAACTGTGCACATTATACTGTTTCATAATTATGAATAAACTGTTACAGAATGATTACAAAACACAGCTTTTTCATCATTCCAGTCAGTTGAATGTGTTGTTAGAAGTAACTATGAAATGTATGCCCTCTGGCATTTTTATGGGCCACAAGTGCCCCAGTCATACAACAGATCTCATTCAACGGAACATTCCTCATACAGCTAGCAATATAGTGATTAATAATTTTGTACTGGACTTCAATGATGATGCTAAATCTAAAACTCTCTCCCAGCATAAAAGAACAACACTAATGCAGTGAATTATTGTGTTTAGTGCTGATTATGGCGATCATTTTGTAAAGTATAGACTGCTTTTAGTCTAAGAACTATGACTAAACTTAAAATCAGACAACTAGTTTGTAAATTAAAATATCTGATATGTTTCTGTAAATGCTCTACACAACTGTCAGTAATTGGTATTTTAAACCTCTATATTGATGTCTAAGCCATGTAGGCCCCTACTGGATTTCATTCATTTATAGGGTAATTCTAGTATGATTGAGTGTACATGCCAGTTTTTAGACGTGTGTTATAAGTTGTACTAGTTTTAGTGGTAAGCTTGTGTGTCATATACTGTATTGTCCGACTCGTTGGCTGAATGGTCAGCGTACTGGCCTTCGGTTCAGAGGGTCCCGGGTTCGATTTCCGGCCGGGTCGGGGATTTTAACCTTCATTGGTTAATTCCAATGGCTCGGGGACTGGGTGTTTGTGCTGTCCCCAACATTCCTGCAACTCACACACCACACATAACACTATCCTCTACCACAATAACACGCAGTTACCTACACATGGCAGATACCGCCCACCCTCATTGGAGGGTCTGCCTTACAAGGGCTGCACCCGGCTAGAAATAGCCACACGAAATTAAAAAAAATAATGTACTGTATTGAACCCATGACCTTTGTGCCCTAAGAACATTATGCATAATGTAACAATTAAGCTAAAAGTTGGATTCTTGATAGCATGGATTTGACACGTGACGAGGGGGTGATTACCTTCGGTCCCACGCTCTGGGGTACGTGACGTCAACCACACGTGTCGATGGCGGAAGAATCTCAAGTCATTTTTATGAACTATTTCAAAGCGCGTGTACATGGCGTGACCACGCCAAGTCAAAAAAATATAGTGCCTATCAAAGGAGGTCAATCATCTCACAAATCGAACCCGTAAAAATTTTAAATGTCCGTGAACACTACCGCCAGAAATGTAGCAAGCATGTAGTCACTTTCAAAACTCTTGAAATTGCAGTTTAGGTAAGTCAGAAAATTTATAGAAATTTTCTTGGCGGCAAAGGGAGAGATCCGAAGAGAGGGGGTAACTGCTATAAATATGAAGGGACGCCATGACGAAGTCTCCTTCTCCGGCATTTGTGATACAAAGCGGACGAAAAATTGTTGAGCTGCTCTGCGAAATCAAACCAACGAAAGTAGACTGAGTTCAACTGCAGATTTTAGCCATTGCGGCTAAGTCTTGACTCCATGAGGAGATAGTTTTCTTGAGTGATATAATTGTACCAGATAGGACGGTCAAAGTACTGAATAAATTCTAATGTGATTAAGTAATTCGTGTGCGTAAATAACTATAGTCCATCGTGTGCACTCAACAAACAAGTGAAGGGTATTTTCTTTTTTTTTAATGCTTTATTCCAGGAAACCTGAAGAAAATTAATAATGAACTGTGAAGCCATGAATGTAAAAATGGCTAAATAAAATGCCAGGGTCACAGGTGAGCCCTATGACGAATACTGGCGTGACGACATGAGGTAGGTGACTTTCTATCTTACTACCTCTTATATCTTGTCTCCTAATTTCTTGTATGTGAATGGGGATATACGACGCAGTGGTCACCCCTACTAAGTTTTGTAAATGTGAGAGTACGACTAAAAGAGTCATTTGTTTTATTTTCCACTTGGATAAAAGTTTGAAGTCTTGCGAGTGCCGTATAATGTTGTAAAAAGTTATTGCATAGGGTTTCGAAGTGATATCACGTCCAATGTAGATCGTCATCCGTGTGAGTGTACTGCCGGTATTTTGTGATGTCAAATTAAGATGTTCATTCGACGTAAAATTCTTCTGTCTGCAATTTGACGTTAACAATAATAATCCATGGTCACTCATTTTCAATCGAGTGGAAGCGCGCTGTCGGGTGAGAACCTAGGGTGATGAATTTGGTCACGGAGAGAAACGGTTTTTTTAATGCCCATTTTAAACTGTGTCTGACTGACAATAGAAGATCTAGTAGAATGTTTCAGTCATTTCTCGTAAAAATCAAGTTATTAAATACGATATCATTTATGCGAAGTTATTCATGATTAATGCATTGTGCGATATTAGACGTCGGGATTTCTAGTGAGGATTTTATTCCAGTTCTTTGTCGATGATAATATTGTGGAGCTGGGAAACAGAGGTTAGTTTTGTGAATCAGGTTGGACTTGTCATTGAAGCCGGGACACGGAAGCCCGAGGAATGTTTTATATGAGTTGAGATGAGATGTGCGAATCAGGTTAGAGTCCTGTCATTGAAGCCGGGACATGATAGCCCGAGGAATATTTTATGATGTTGAGAATGGAAAGAAATTCATAGAAATCCATAGCGGTATCAATTGGCGACGCGTATAATTAGTGTGGGCATCTTGAAGCATAATCTGTGCATTTTGTTGGTTAGAATATCGTATTTGTTTAATTATGTCGGCAGAGTTTAAAGGGAGCATTTTGAGAAGTCAGTCAACTGTGAATAAACCAGATGTTTCCTGTAACTGCCAAGCGAGCTTGGGGGGGATGAGAGGCCTCAGCTATGATAACGGGAAAGAAGTGGAGTTGAGATTGTACTGTAATTCTCGGCCAGGGGAAACGTTAAAATGCTGGATTTAGTTGAAATTCATAGCCGGTAATGATCTAAGTATTGTGAAATACTGTAATTGGGGACGTAATGAACATTTGAAAACACGAACTTTGAGTATAAGGAACAGAGTAACCTAATTCAGGGTTGTCCAAAATATAGAGCGATGATCGTGATGATCGGTTTGTCTGTGAGGGGTGTGCAAAATTCATAATGGTAAGGACGAGATATGACATCGTAATTATATGGCGAGTTGTTTGGTTTGTACGTAGATTATTAGGATATCCAAGTGTTAATAACGGTTAGGACTAGATTAGATTTTTAAGCGTGATATCACGAGACAGGATATATATAGCTGGACATGAATTATGTAAAATTCTTTTCCAGCCAGATAAACATCGCAATATTGAACTCACATCACAGCTGCGTAGAAATTTGTGAAGAAACCAGAGTCCGCGGAGATAAAATTTGTTGTTCGTTAATATTTCGTTAAATCATTTAAATTTATTTAATTATTAAATTCAGTGAAACCGCATTTGAAATCACTTTCATCAAGCAAATAACATGGAGATGCATTCTGGAAATTTTAGTTTGTTTCTGGGGAATATAAAAAATAAAGTAACGATTAAGGGGACATATCCGAAGGAAATGGATTTTTCTGCCACTACGTTTGTGAGCATTGCTATTGTTGTAATTATTGAACTTTGATTGATTGAGCAGTGAATGTGCTGGGGATAGTAAAATGGAACTTTGGTCATAAACCGATGTAACTTAATTGTGTTTAGCCTTCAGCCTAGAAACTTGGATGGTCAGGGGGTCATCAACCTCAGTGACTTAGATTAGGGCCATATGCCATTGTAGCATCATTTCCTTGCGGTCATCATCCACAATGACTTTAAAGTAACTTAGAAGAGTAGATGTCGGTCCATGACATAGACGCAGGTCACATCGATTCAATAAAGGGTCCATGCCGTAGAACCACTGTGTGGCACACACCGATTGGACGGCCTTAATTATAACCAGAGTCCAGAGTTCGTGTGACGAGAGCTGGACCATAACGAATCACTATGGTGGTACATGTGGTCCCACATGGAAGCCGAATTTAAGGATTTCCAGACTTTCCTTTCTTAAATGATTAATAATTGAGACAATGGTTTCTAGTATGAATGCCCGTCAGGCAGTTATGTTAAAGTCTCACACCAGTGTTCTGACCATTATGTAAAAATGATTGTGGTGTCCAGTGGATACGGTTGACTTCTATGATACCATTGACAGATAGCTTCAGAATTTCCTGAATAAATAGGAATCTTTTAAATAGACCTTTCATTCCAGTAGATAGATTAGAATTAATGAACCCTGCCTTTACCTCAGCAAGTGACGAAGAACCCGAAACGACCCAAGAGACAGATCTCATGAACTTTGCTGATAGGTAAGGAAGGTAGGTATCCCTCAATATGGACCTAAAGGGTTCAGTATTTTGTTATTATGGCAAATATGTGGAGTCATTGATGGTGCATGCTATTATTATAGTCAGTGTGTTTTAAGATGCTGCTGTTCTTGTTTAGAAATCGATTTGTAAAATATCTTAGCCTATGAATTCATCAGTACCTACTGTAAAATCTGTGGGTTACTAATTATTTCACTTTTCTCTTGAACAGAGTATGAACATTTTGGAAACTATCAAACGAAGTATAGGGATAGCCGGGTACCTATTTGTGTAAAATTTCCTTATTTAAATATTGGTTGTTTTTGCCGAATAATCCATACGTTAGAAATGATCAGTAATACACATCTTACATGTCTTGGTACGGTAATTGCTCAGTAAAAATAAAGATTGAACCAATTGGATGTGTGTATGGTAGCTAAATGTAGATTCGAACTGAAATAATCTGCTCTGGTTTCAGTTACGAATGGCACGACGTACGCCCATTGCCTGTTCTCGGCCTTAGCACTGTGACGTCACGAATCGTATTGCGAGGCCTTCTCTATAGGTGGTGTTGGCATGGCAGCTTACACAGCATGAAATATGTTCTAGTTCCAGACTCACCGCTAGACTTCGTGTTACCCCACCACTATTCAACACTGACGTATATGGAAACTGTGAAGCAAAACGTTAATTTAATGAGTTTTAGGTGAGGTAGACCTTAAAAAGAATTATGTAAGGTGCTGATTTGTGTATTCGGCTTGTAGCGAGTATGTAGTTTCTATTTATAGTAACAATAAGATTAACATAATTTTTGGTGCATTTCTTATAAATTTAAAAGGTTCTGTGTATAGTACAGAGAGATTATTTACTGTATACATTCTATTCACAGGATGTTTATTGCGAGTGATAAACGATTGTTTATTGCTGTGTACCATTCTGCAAAACTTCAGAAAGGTAGCGGAATTTCTTTCCACAAGTTCCCAGCAAATGCAGAATTACGAGAAAAATGAGTCAAAATTATATCATGTCGGTGTGACGAGAAAAATAGCATGTGGAAACCTTCCTAGAATTCTGCAGTATGTAATGAACATTTTGAAAGCACGTACTTTAGCATTCCTGCTAAAGCCAGACGCCTTCTTCCAAATTCAGTTCCAACTCTTCTTTCAGGGTATCCGTCGTATTTGTATGACAAGAGTAGGCTTAATAAACTACTCAAGAAACGAAGCTATGAAAATACATTCTCTCAGGCAAATACCTAAATGTTTCAGACGACGTACAAGTAGAGCGAAGAGAGTGGTGGTGGTGGTGGTGGTAGTAGTAGTGGTGGTTGTTTTATGAGGAAGTACAACTAGGCAACCAGAACGATAATTAGGGAAAAAATGGAACGGTCCCGACACTTCGAAAATGAAGGTATCGGTCAAGAAAGACGACGGCCACGAAGGGAGTGAAAATGTAAGACGCCATAGGCCTCGAATACTCTAATAGCGACGAGGTCAAAAAAGAACAAGCGTTGACGAAGGGAGGTCGCATAGGATATATGGAAGTTAGGAGCCTGGCACACGTGAGTGGAAGCAATGCTAGGATTCAGCTAAGATCCTCGTGGTCGCCAACCCACTCTCTCAAGTTCTGACCCCTGGGGCCCCTTTTACTCGCCTCTTAGGACAGGCAGGGGCTACCGTGGCTGCTATTCTACCGCCCCAACCCAGAGGGCGTACTATCCGTGGTGGTGGTGGTGGTGATTATTGTTTTAAGAGGAAGTACAACTAGGCAACCATCCTCTATATAACACTAATCAGAGGGAAAATATGGAACGGGCCCGACACTCCGAAAAATGAAGATATCGGCCAAACGAAGAAAAGGGCCACGAAGGGCGTGAAAATGAAAGACTCCCTAGCCCTCGCAAACCTAATTGCGGTAGTAGTGGTGCTTGTTTTATGAGGAAGTACAACTAGGCAACCAGAACAATAATTAGGGGAAAAAATGGAACGGACCCGACACTTCGAAAATGAAGGTATCGGTCAAAAAAGACGACGGCCACGAAGGGAGTGAAAATGTAAGACGCCGTAGGCCTCGAATACTCTAATAGCGACGAGGTCAAAAAAGAACAAGCGTTGACGAAGGGAGGTCGGATAGGATAGATGAAAGTGAGGAGCCTGGCACACGTAAGTGGAAGCAATGCCAGGACTCAGCCAAGGGCCCCGTGGTCGCCAACCCACGCTCCGAAGTTCAGAGCCCCTGGGGCCCCTTTTAGTCGCATCTTACGACAGGCAGGGGATACCGTGGGTGTTATTCTACCGTCCCCACCCACAGGGGGCTACTATCCGAGGCAGAGAGGTTGGCTAGATAGTAAGAGGAATACAATTTAACAAGGTGGGAATAGAAAGGTAGATACATACATTAAGAAAGAAAGCACAGACACCTCTCAGGGTCACCTTGTTAGTCTGGCTCTACTTTCCGGTCACAATTATACGATCTGACTCGTATGAGCTCTTCTTGAATTACTGTGAGATAGATTTATTTTCCTTTATCAAAGGCCATAGAAATATAACTTTTCTGGTCCAAACGCGTTGTTTTATATTTGTAATGTACTTTTATATGCAAGTTATTCTCGTAATGCCAATTGGAATCTTGCTGAGGAATGGAGGGATAGCCCGGCACCTCGTGGTGCTATTTGAATTGTTGCAACTCTGCCACGGCTGACTTGATGCCTCCTTACCGCCCTTGACCGTTGCCTACGAGATACATAAGGCCGGGAAATACAGCACACTAGACTCGGGTTCGAAATACTTCCGACAAGTGCCGCTAGAGTTGTCTTTACTGAGCTGTCTCGTCCTTCATTGCAACACGTTCCAGTACGAAAACCTATAAAAATTAATTAAAACTAGCAATTTCACAAAACACTAAACAGATGTGAGATAAAAACATAGACCAAGAGCAGTTACATGACTTACATTCTACAAAGTATTTCTTACACTTTGCCTAAACGAAATTAGTAATTTAAGAAAAAAAGCAGAGGAGTCTATTAGCATGTTTTCACTTCCTCCCGTTTTCTCTAATTCTGCCTCAGTGTATCCGATGAACTAATCGAGTTTGCGGTCATAAATAACTTTGGGTTTAATCACCATGTTATAAATTATCAGTTATTACCTTTTTCTCCACACATCTGATGTTGCGACATTCGTACTGAAGCCGCTGTTTGGAGAGCGATTTTATGCCCGTTTCGCCATTAGAAAGTCCTGTATAATTTGCCAGCATCTTCTGATGTGTTACAGTTAGGCAGTGCAAGGATCTCAAATCTGTAGCCGGTAGGTGCTTTCCTATGCAGAGGACGCAAAATTTTACCGTCGCTTCTCTGTATTTCACTCTTTCATCCCGTAAGATTCAGTTTTTTCTAAGAGGAATAAAGCTCCAAAATGATCATTTGTACCATTATTTTCAATTTGGTTTACATTTTGGTCAAGTTCAAATGCCTCAAATAATTTTTCTGATTTCATTACCGTATCCTACTTCTCAATATAAAGATGCCGTAATCTGGCATTTGAAATCTCATCAATTAGATTTAACACAGATACTCGCAGCCTTTCCTTGACATATACACTAGACTTGTAGGTACTTCTGGTGGGTGAAGTAGATCAGTTATATGCTGAAGATATGGTATGTTCATCGTTATCTGAATCAGAAATTTTACTAAATTTTGATGGCAATACGTCATTTCTTGGAGTTGGAGCCTTCCTGCGTTTGACACTTTTCTGTTGTGAACAGGATATACATTAAAAAGAAACGGAACTTCATCGGGGTGAATTCGCTTGATTGATATGCTTACACAGAAATCTGATGTATTAAAATAGCTTTCCTGCATTTCTCTCTTAAACCGGACTTCGAAGGAAAATCATGGAACGTCACATTTTCTTGCTTTTTGGCGGTATCCGAAGTACATAGAGGTATACAACAGTGCACCATGCTTTTCAACCTCATGGACACTCACCGACAGAAATAATGCGCACAATAAATTGCATAAAATCAACACATCACAATTACTCCGTACATCACAATGTTTAAGTCCGCCAAGAGCAGAACAGAAACCTGACATCTAGCGGCCAAACTGTGAACACGGTCGGGCCGTCTTTTCAGCGACAAATTTAGCTATGTCCTGGCCTTATATATCTCGTAGGCAACGCTTTGACAGAGCTTAGCGTACGCTAAGGCGTTGCCTACGAGATATTCAGTTTTTTTCCTAAGAGGAATAAAGCTCCTAAATGATCATTTGTACTATTATTTTCAATTTGGTTTACATTTTGGTCAAGTTTAGATGCCTCAAATCATTTATCTGATTTCATTACCGTATCCTACTTCTCAATATAAAAATGCCGTAACCTGGCATTTGAAATCTCATCAATTTGATTTAACACAGATACTCGCAGCCTTTCCTTGACATACAAACTAGACTTGTAGGTACTTCTTTTTCGTTTGTGGGTGAAGTTGATCAGTTCTATGCTATGTTCATATCTCGTAGGCAACGGCTAAGGACAAAGGGTCCACGCACTGTAATGGGAGTAGTTTCATAGCTCGACACATGGCGCTGGTGACCTAAGTTTTGAGGTAGAAATACATACTCCTCTATGGAAAAGATATTGACTCTGATTGCAAACTTATCGTAATTTAAAGGTATGGACCATGTTACATAGTTTAATACTGTTAAAATGATAAATCTTAAAGGTTACTTTCGTTGATATTTTCCAAAATAATGTCGTGAAATGAAACTGCCGATAGATGGAGTAGTCCAGGTGACGTTCTGATATTGACTTTGATTGCCGATTTATTTTCATTTAGGGAAAGAAGGAGTATGTTACATTGAATAATGCTGTTAAAATGATCAATCTTAAATGGTAATTTCATTGATATTGCAACCTTTCCACCCCACGCCATTTGCCCCATAGAACCAAATGACTGCATGATAATCCCTAAAATATCGGGATACCGCCATATAGCACCATACGCCAAGGCGCTTGATGGAAAGGGACCTTTTTAGTCTAGAGTCAAATGCCACCTCATCAGGAAAGAACGAAAAAGAAAATTTTTCAGAATATTGGGTGAGCAAAAGCTCTTCCGACCGTGCAAGGATCTACTGCACCCTTCCGTTTCATAGAATCGAACCACCGACCTCCCAGGGCCATGGTGCGTTCGCGGCAAAAGATCAAAGAAAATAACACATAGCCTAACTAGCTTAAAGGCATAAATGAACGGAAGGAAACTTGGGATACAATGTTATTCGGCAAAATGACAGGCAAACAAAAGTTTAATTACCTATTTATTAAGCCTTGATAAATCAAATTAATTAAAATTGACCCTGAATACTTATAATATAATCATAATTGAATATGCAATGTCCAATGGACTAAATACAAAATTGTCAAAGTTGATTTCTCCTTTCCCTCTTTCTTCTTCCCGACATGATGATAAATATTGCATTATAATTTGTATAACAAATTTTTTTTAATCAGAAATATTCTTATAAATGCGACGGTTATCATTAAGAACTTTCTTCACTATCAGAAGAAACAATTATTTATACAACAAAAAAATTGAAGATAACTTGAAGTGGTCACCTAGCTAAATTAATTATATTACAAAAAAGTAAACAAAAGAATAAGTGAATGCTAGTCGATAAAATCCTAATCAAAATAACATGACTGATGTCGGGTCCAGAAATCGAACCCACATCCCAATGAATCCATTGACAAGAATAACGAAATAAAACTCGTTTTGTCATCCACATAAAGAGTAAAACACGACTAAAAGAACGTATATAAAAAAGAAAATATGTACACATAATTTAAAAGGACAATAAACAATATACGCATGCAATTGGCCGTATAAAAAAATCATGTGACAACAAAAATCCATGGTTGCCTCAGAACTCGAACCGATGATATCCAGGATAGTATCGACAAACGGGTCTATACAAACTCCATTTCTTAATTAATCATAGGGTCAACAAATAAATAATAATACTGGCGTTCCGGTTATGTTATTTCATTATAAAATTAAACATGAAAAAGTAAAAGAATCCTTTAAACTACAATCGGTTTTGTGGTTTACTTACCTGTCTTCATTCTAAGTAGAATAGCTCGAACAATACAGTATACAGTAATCCTCTACAAGGGGCAAGCTCTCTCTCCCCCTTCAAGTCGTAAATCTTTCGATGTCACACTATAACAAGTAATGGCCTGGTGTGGCAGAAAATATTTTGTTAACTCAAGGCGAGACCAAATCGTCTCGGTTAGAATCCATCATTGTCAAATAATCTCATTTCAATACATATTCTCATATCATATTTCCAAAGCTCCACTGGCTTATTAGTTCACTGCCATATCACAATTCTTTAATACAATATCAAGCCACTGTTCATTTTCTCATATTCACATCCTTCAACTCAGAATGACCAGGTTCGCTTCCATCCGATTACAGTATACAGCCTAGGTTTTTCCTACATTTTAAACTCAAACCAATAAAATCATATATGGATTTTAAACATATCCATAATGTTATACTCATATACAGAAAGGGAAAATATTTTACATTACAGGAAAACACTAATCTCAATAGGAGGGCGTTTGTTCGTTGTCCAGGCTTGTCACAAGTTACGCAAATAATTAATACAGCCATCTGCAAATATTATCATTCAAATTACGTGAAAATAAGAGTGCCTTCCTATCCTGACGTTAACAGCCGATAGTCCATTTTGAAGGCATAATCACCATGCATTATCACAATGAGCTTCGATATCACGTAAATAAATTACACATATTACGGTTTGGGATCAGTACAAATACAAATCTGCATTTTTTTATTTTTTATTTACCTAAGCTAAGCACTCTCAGACTAACTAATACCGTATTTTTCATCAAATCATGTACATGCATTACGTTAGATATATATTTCTAAGCCCATGAAGTAGACTATTAATTCCATGAAGATGAATATAAATGAATATGAAGACCACTCACAAGTTCTCTCTAATTCAAGAATACGTGCAATTTACATTTCTAACCTAACTTATGTGATCTACATTTTAAATAACCGCGCATTTATTTAGAATAAATATTACATTTTAGTACTTATCATCATGTCGTAAAAATCCAAGCTCGGGCCTAGGGAAAGGCCCTCGTTTTTCTTTTTTAAGCTTCCATGGTGCTGACGTTGGTCACGGGTTCATGTCCACTGCTATTCCCGCTGAGCGCGTTCATAATCCATGGTTATCTTCTACACTTATAACAGCTTCGATGATATTAACATCTGTTGCGTCACTTTAACATAAAAATAATACTGTAACACTTTAAAAAAATACAAGAACACCGTTCTTGCGGTCACATAACTTCAACCCTTTTAATACTATCGTTTGTAGATAATTATAATAGTCTCGAAGGTGTAAACTGTATATTTCCAGTCTGAAATACTAAATAAATCAGAACACCAGCAAATCGTGGTTCTGCCTTGGATCCTTCGCGTCAAGTGGATTCTGGTGTCATCACAGCCATCCCTTTTATAAACTTTCCCCTACTCACGCGACAGACAGTGGCTAATCCCAACTACTTTTTTAAATTAATAGTTCAACATGTCGTATGACATTGGTAATGCACTTAAACGTGTAACTCAGATTCTTAAGTAGTCTAGTTATATGCGGAACCTGGATCGTTCGGCCGTTTATTTAAAATTAATTATCAAAATAATGCCTCTACAGCGTACTCCATGATGGTTCTGCGTACATAGTAAGCGTACTGACGCTTATGCTGTTATATAAGCCAGATGATCGCGTATTTTTCCACACGTTAATATATTACAAACAATTGGAATTTTGGCAGATGTCTATAATGAAATCATATAACGTCCCGAGGTTTCCCATACTAATTGTTATCCATATCTCGAAATTTGATCATACAAATGAAGCTGCGCTCGGCCATTTTTTCAACGGCTGGAGGTATCATTATCGATTTTTCTGGCTTGACATTTGTCATCTCTCTCTCTCTCTCTCTATCTGTTGATTCTTTTAGTTAAGACGGAGTGGTGTTTAGCAGGTTAGAAAGGTTGTGTAAGCATGTGCAACCTAATGCAACTTTCTGTAACATGTACGAGGGAGCTTAACAAAGGTTTTTCACTGCCTAAAATTACTATTAAATATGTATATGACCGATACGGTCGCAATATATTCCAAAATAACGTCGTGAAATGAAACTGCAGAGAGATGGAGTAATCCAACTGACGTTCGTTAACTGTGAGGAATAACAGTAATAACTTTGATTATCATAGCGTTTAGATACATAGCAGAACTTACCAAAATATTTTTGTCTTCTGATGTTAATCTTGAGATTAAGAGTCATTGTTCAATTACAGTTTTAAAATTCTTCAAGTGTTGCTGTCAGGAAGGGGGCTGGACGAAACATAAAAGTCTTACCTTTTTCTATATTCGGTGTATGGATAACATAAATATTTTGACTCAAACATGTTTAAAATTTAATTTCAATATACACTGACTGACAGTGACAATGCAACACCAAGGAGGATTGGTTCGAAAGGGATGAAAGTTGGGGAAAAAACAGAGACGGCACGGACGAATAATTGATATGCAGGTTACACAATGCGCACGGCATCGACTCAGTAGGATGTAGGACCACCGCGAGCGGCGATGCACGCAGAAACACGTCGAGGTACAGAGTCAATAAAAGTACGGATGGTGTCCTGAGGGGTGTTTCTCCATTCTCTGTCAACCATTTGCCACAGTTGGTCGTCCGTACGAGGCTGGGGCTGAGTTTGCAAACGGCGTCCAATGAGATCCCACACGTGTTCGATTGGTGAGAGATCCGGAGAGTACGCTGGCCACGGAAGCATCTGTACACCTCGTAGAGCCTGTTGGGAGATGCGAGCAGTGTGTGGGCGGGCATTATCCTGCTGAAACAGAGCATTGGGCAGCCCCTGAAGGTACGGGAGTGCCACCGACCGCAGCACATGCTGCACGTAGCGGTGGGCATTTAACGTGCCTTTAATACGCACTAGAGGTGACGTGGAATCATACGCAATAGCGCCCCAAACCATGATGCCGCGTTGTCTAGCGGTAGGGCGCTCCACAGTTACTGCCGGATTTGACCTTTCTCCACGCCGACGCCACACTCGTCTGCGGTGACTATCACTGACAGAACAGAAGCGTGACTCATCGGAGAACACGACGTTCCGCCATTCCCTCATCCAAGTCGCTCTAGCACCATGCCTGGCGTGCACGTCTATGCTGTGGCGTCAATGGTAGTCGTCTGAGCGGACGCCGGAAGTGCAGGCCTCCTTCAACCAATCGACGGGAAATTGTTCTGGTCGATATTGGAACAGCCAGGGTGTCTTGCACATGCTGAAGAATGGCGGTTGACGTGGCGTGCGGGGCTGCCACCGCTTGGCGGCGGATGCGCCGATCCTCGCGTGCTGACGTCACTCGGGCTGCGCCTGGACCCCTCGCACGTGCCACATGTCCCTGCGCCAACCATCTTCGCCACAGGCGCTGCACCGTGGACACATCCCTATGGGTATCGGCTGCGATTTGACGAAGCGACCAACCTGCCCTTCTCAGCCCGATCACCATACCCCTCGTAAAGTCGTCTGTCTGCTGGAAATGCCTCCGTTGACGGCGGCCTGGCATTCTTAGCTATACACGTGTCCTGTGGCACACGACAACACGTTCTACAATGACTGTCGGCTGAGAAATCACGGTACGAAGTGGGCCATTCGCCAACGCCGTGTCCCATTTATCGTTCGCTATGTGCGCAGCACAGCGGCGCATTTCACATCATGAGCATACCTCAGTGACGTCAGTCTACCCTGCAATTGGCATAAAGTTCTGACCACTCCTTCTTGGTGTTGCATTTGCTCTGTCAGTCAGTGTATATGTATTATCAGATTACAGTTCAATCATACCTTCCACTACAGTTTTAAATTCCGGGCGAATTGGCCGTGTGGTTAGGGGCGCGCAGCTCTGAGCTTGCATCCGGGAGATAGTAGGTTCGAACCCCGCTGCCGGCAGCCCTGAAGATGGTTTTCCTTGGTTTCCCATTTTCACACCAGGGTGTACCTTAATTAAGGCCACGGATGATTCCTTCCCACTCCTAGCCCTTTCCTATCCCACTGTCGTCATAAGACCTATCTGTGTCGGTGCGACGTAAAAGAAATAGCAATAAAAGAAGAAGAATTTTAAATAAGAATTCAGTGGGATAAAAATACTTCCAGTAAATACATTGTAAACTGTTCATTGCACAGGTAACACTTCATAGTTGGCCTTACTGTCATAACAGTAATGGTTCTTACTTGTCAGTGTTTAATTGTTAAAGTTCAGATTATCTTGGATAAAATTGTGTTGTGTTGCTGTCATGTGGCAAATATGACTCCGCCTAAAGGATTATTCAATGAAAGAAAATTTAGGGGTAATAAAGAATAGCGTGATTAGCTGCCACCCTCAGAGGCCCGGGTTCGATTCCCAGGTCTGCCATGAAATTTGAAAAGTGGTACGAGGGCTGGAACGGGGTCCACTCAGCCTCGGGGGGGGGGGGACTGAGTAGAGGGGTGATCGAATCCTACCTCAGCCATCCTCGAAGTGATTTTCCATAGTTTCCCACTTCTCCTCCAGGCAAATGCCGGGATGGTACCTAACTTAAGGCCATGGCCGCTTCCTTCCCTCTTCCTTGTCTATCCCTTCCCATCCCCAACACAAGGTCACCGTTCAGCATGCAGTTACGGCCACCTGGGCAAGGTACTGGTCAGCCTTCCCAGTTGTATCCCCGACCCGAAGTCTCACGCTCCAGGACACTGCCGTTGAGGTGGTAGAGGTGGAATCCCTCGCTTAGTCCGAGGGAAAAGAACCAACCGTGGAGGGGTAAACAGATTAAGAAAGAAAGAAAGGAGATAAATACCCTAAATAGGAAGGGAAATCTAATATGAAAATGCTAACTGCTTTTTTTCTACTGGCTTTACTTAGCACCGACACAGATAGGTCTGATGGCGACTATAGGATAGGAAAGGCCTAGGAGTTGGAAGGAAGCGGCCGTGGCCTTAATTAAGGTATAGCCCCAGTATTTGCCTGGTGTGAAAATGGGAAACCACGTAAAACCATCTTCAGGGCTGACGACAGTGGGGTTCGAACCCACTATCTCCCAGATGCATGCTCATAGCTGCGCGCCCCAAACCATACGGCCAACTCGCCCGGTATTTAAAAATCTAGTGCAAGGTACGAATGAAATTTAATCTGAAACTATATATATATATTGAAATGAAATTAAAAGTAAACTGTTTGAGTCAAAATATTGACGTTATCCATTCACCGAATATAGGAAAAAGTGAGACTTTTCTTCTCCATCCCCCTTCTGACAGCAGCACTTGAAAAACTTTAAAACTTTAATTGAACAATGACTCGTAATGACAAGTTTAACATCAGAAGACAAAAGTATTGTGGTAAGTTCTGCTATGTATCTAAATGCTATGATAATGAAAGTGATTACTATTATTCCTCGCAGTTAAGGAACGTCAGCTGGGCTACTCCAGTTTCATTTCACGGCATTATTATGGCAAATATCAACGAAAGTAACCTTTAGGATTAGTCATTGTAACAGTATTGACCAATGAAATAAAATGGCGTATGGCTTTTTAGTGCCGGGAGTGTCCATGGGCGTGTTCGGCTCGCCAGGTGCAGGTCTTTTGATTTGACTTTCCCGTAGGAGACCTGCGTGTCATGATGAGGATGAAATGATGATGAAGACAACACATACACCCAGCCCCCGTGCCGGCGAAATTAACCAATCAAGGTTAAAATTCCCGACCCTGCCGGGAATCGAACCCGGGAACCCTGTGGCCAAAGGCCAGCACGCTAACCATTTAGCCATGGAGCCGGACAATGTAACATTCTCCACAACTCTAAATTACGATAAATTGGCAATCAAATTCAATATCTTTCCCGTAAAGGAGTAATGCATTTCTATCGCTAAAGAGTGGGTCGCCAGCGCCACATGTCGAGCTTTTAAACGACTCCGATTACAGTGCGTAGACCCGATTGTCAAAGTCGGTATAAGGAGCGCAGCGAGCGATCCAGTTGGCTGGGACTCTGCCACTCTTGAAAAAACCGTGCATGTAGAGGCCTCTACTTATCTCGCAGGCAACCAGCAGGCACTATGAGAGAATGGAGACGGCGGTGGTTGAGGTGCTCTTTGTTTCCTGTCCTTTTACTGATGCCTGCTAGATGGTGGCACCGGTACAAGTACACACAGAGTTAACAAAACTTACCTACCAAATACGGCTACAAAACAGAGAGTATAAAGTAAATACAAAAAAAGAAATATTTTCATTTTCATTTATAGATAGGGTGGATATATTCTGCTGCAGGAACCTGCTATAACTTCAATCACCAACCTGAGGAAGAAGATGGAATTAATTAATATAAAGAATGTTACTGGTCAGTGGAGAAATGAAATCGTAATCAAGTAAGGTGAAAATATTATAGCCGATTCTGAATAATGTTAGGGCAAAGCGTTACTTTACACTTGTGTCTAGCGCCTGACAATGTGAAGCCACTCGGCTGCGCTCGGGTGAGATCTGTCGGCTATACTCGGTCGTGCTCGGGTGAGATCTGTCGGCTATACTCGGTCGTGCTCGGGTGAGATGTGTCGACTGTACTCGGCCGTGCTCGGGTGACATCAGTCGGCTATGTTCTACTGGCGCACATTAAGATAGTTATGGAATATGTGTCCAAATATTAGGCAATAACCTCATTACAATTACTAACTAATATATTTGTTATGGACTTTGTAATATTGAACTTTCCGAAGCAATGGGACACCAGTATTCTAATGTTACTACAATATGATAGAAGCTTGAGACATGTTTCGGGATGACAATTGTCGACAGAGATGCACTGGGCGTTGAAGTTAAACTGGCTAAGAAACTACTGTGTATTCTATTCAAGGGATTGCCAACAGTTTATAGAATAGTCTCCCGGTCTCGTTATATTTCACTTATTCGCTAACTGGAAAGCAGGTGGCAAAATTTACATTAGCTGCCATTGAAGCAGTCAAAGAACATGGTTTTCAAGTTTTTCACTTTACTTCACACCAACACAGATAGGTCAAATGGTGACGACGGGATTGTAAAGGGCTAGAAGTGGGAAGGAAGCGGTCGTGCACTTAATTAAGGTACAGCCCTAACATTTGCTTGGTATGAAAATGGGAAAGCACGGAAAACCACCTTCAGGGCTGCCGACAGTGGGGTCCTAACCACTATCTCCCGAATACAAGCTCACTGCTGCGCGCCCTTAACCGCACGGCCAACTCGCTCGGTAGTTTTCAAGTTCGAATAGTAACAGATAATTACCAGGTTAATATTTCAATGTTTGAAACATTATGTGGGGGACGTGGTACTTTTGAAGTATGAAATAATACATCCATCCGATAATGGAAGGTCACTATTTCTTTGTTATGACTCTAGTCATCTTTTGTACCGCTTCTGACAATTGTGTCTGGTTTTCTTATTGCAGCTCTGCATTACCATCCTAGAAATGAATTACTAAATTGCTCCAGTCTTATGAAGGACAAATTCACGAGAGAAATATAATGTGACACTTGTAATGATGGGCTTCCACAGTTCTTTTTAGAAATATTTTTAAAGCCACTTTTAATTAATATTGTCATAAATTATTTACACAAGTGCGAGAGATTTATACAATTCAATAGAAACCTCTCAACAGGAAGATTTTAAAACTTCAGTGAAATTTATGAAACATACGCAGCGTTAATGTGGTAACCTTTTATTCATTTGCCTACTTTCAAAACCCTTGGCATACTGGAGTTGCATGGTTGATTTAAGAAGGTAGTGTAGAAATTAAAATTTGTAAATATCGGTGTGAGCTATGATGGGATTTAAGATTAAACTTAATTTCTACGAACTGTGTGCATTTGAAAGTTGAGGAAGTAAGGCAATGTGGTGGGTGATTGTCGAACAATCAGCTTGCTGACACGGCTGACTTGATGCGTCGCTCTAGGGTGCAGCGAGGGATCCAGTCGGCCGTGTTGCCGACTACCATCAGCTGCTTATCTGCCGGCCATATTTTATTTCATAGGTGACGGACCGAACTTAGCCGAGTTACTCCGAGTGGCTGCACATTGTCAGGCGCTAGACATAAGTTTACTTTACTGTGGTGATATCAGGAATCGCGTTTAAATAATCAACGCAGTATGTAAAGGTTACAAGTTACGTTTCCTACAATTTTGGGTCCTTTAGAACAGGGCCGAATCGATATGTCGCTCTGTTTAGAAAAAGTTATTCCAGTGAAGTTCAAGATTCCAACATGATATGGCAGATATTTTCGATGCAGGAGGTCAAATATAGGGATGGCAGAACATTTTTAAATACCGATATATTGAAAACTTATTTTCGATAATCGCTATTTATTGCACATAATATATCGGTATATTCAAACGATATCGATATATCGTTAATGGTAACCCAGACCAACAACAATATCATCAGACCTCAATGCATATAATATATCAATATTGTTATTCTGCCTGTGCACGCGACTGGTTGGTTGAGTTTATCTTGCTCCTGGAATTCGCGGTTTAATTATCCATGGAATATATCCATCAACGGCTGCTAATTTCAGATGAGCACCAGCCTGCACGGTTGCTAGGGTTATACTTCCGAAACACAAATTTTCATTGACCCTCAGCCTCAAGATATATTTATGTCAATAGGCGCTAGCAGTTGAGGCATAGATCCTGAATAATTAGCTTTTTGAAAGAACTAGGTACACCTGTGTGAGAGAGTGAAAAAATAGTGTCAGTAATGCTTGACGAAGTTCATATAAACCTCTTAAATTAGTAGGAATGGCTGAAAATAGTTAAGAATATGATGCAGCATCTACCGTGCAAGTATTTATAGCTTTATCATTGCATTCTGGGAATAAAGATGTCATTGGTCTTTTTTCTGGTGAATAACATTAACTCAGACACTTAAGGTGTTAGAATTCATGGTTGAATTAGGTTTTGATGTTTTGTACTTTACTGCTGATACCATTTTACACAAAAGATTTTGGTTATTATATTTTATTCTCTTAATTATCTTGTTTTATAGAACTTCAATATCATTTCAAATCCTTGTATTTTGGAAAAATTTGATATCGAGATATATCGATATTTTGCTTTGATAGTAGGATAATATCGGCATGTCGATATCGACGGAAATATCGATATTTTAGTACGGTATATCGGAACGTCCCTAAGTGTTATCGTCGCCTACAAGGTAAGTAAAGGCCTTTGCATGCACGGTCTCTTCAACACTAAATTCACAGAGTAGCAGAAGTTCAAATAGCGCCGCTGGATGTCAGGTTTTCCCTCCATTCCTCAGCACGATTCCAATCGGCATTACGAGAATAACTTGCACATAAAAAATTACAAATATAAAACATTGCGTTTTGAGTAGGAAAGTGATATTTCTATAAGGTTTAATGAAGAAAAGAATTCAAGATTAGCTCATACGAATCAGGTAGTATCATTGCAACCGGAAAGTTCACGTCCTAATAAAAATGAAAATACTCCATAGTATATTTTAAAACACTGCAGTATTCACATAACCTACGTCGATGAATGCAGAGTGGATCTCGATCCACAAGTGGCCACGGCCACCAACCCCATCACCTCTCCGAGTATCTCCTTCAACGTGACAATTCTCCCCCTGAGAGACGTCACCGTCTAAGAGGCCCGCCTCCTCCTTCAGGTGAGGAATGAGAACATTTTAGTAGTAGTACATAGCCTAGTCTTGCCATAAAAATATGATGGATACCCTGAAAAAACTGTTGGCATTGATTGTGGCTAGTTTTAGTAGAAATTCTAATGCATGTGCTTTTAAAATGTTTACTACATACTACAAACTTCGAGGAAGGTTGCCAAATGCTATTCTTCTCGTCACAACGACATGATATAATTTTGACCCATTTTCTCGTAGTTCTACATTTGCTCGTGGAAAGAAATACCACTACCTTTCTGATGTTTACTTTGGCAGAACGGTACACAGCAATAAACCATTGTTTATCACGCGCAATAAACATCCTGTAAATATAATGTTTACAATAAACTCTATCTCGGCTCTTGTATATTTATTAATATGCACAAAACATTTTCTTAATGTAAATCCTCAGCTTGTTTAGTCGTTTGACCGGGTCAGGAATGGAACGACTGAAGCCCCATCTAGCAGCGAGGATGGGAACCGTGCCGGCTGCCGAAGCCTGTCGCACTTTTCTGGGGCAATGATTAATGACCGACAGATGAAATGAAATGATACTGGAGAGAGTTGCTGGAGTGAAAGATGACAGGGAAAACCGGAGTACCCGGAGAAAAACCTGTCCTGCCTCCGCTTTGTCCAGCACAAATCTCACATGGAGTGTCCGGGATTTGAACCACGAAATCCAGCGGTGAGAGGCTGGCGCGCTGCCACCTGAGTCACGGAGGCTTCTATTTTCTTAATCTTACCTTTAAGTATAAAACATATACTCACCCCAAGCTGAATACACAAATCAACACCACTTGTAACTAATTTTAAGGCTTATCTCACCTAAAAACTCACTAATTTACCTTTTTGCTTCACAGTTTCCTTATACGTCCTTGTTGTAAAACAATGGAGGGCTAACACGAAGTCTAGCGGCGACTCTGGAACTAGAACGTATTTCGCGCTGTGTAAACTGCCATGCGGAGGCCTTATTACTAATCACGTAGGCAACGGTATTACATATTCCACCGTTTGTGTTCGAATTATAGTCCAGCCTATCAGAAGCTCAGAGCAAGGTATTGATTAAATTGGATATTTCCAGGTTGCAATTCCACCTTCACTAGCACCATTTCTTGAAGAATAATCGGCGTTTTCTAGTGCGGATGTTGTTAATGAAAATAATAATTCAAAGAAAAACGATACATTTATGGAAAAACCGATATACAGTATTATACGATAAATTGAATCAAAATTTCGGTATCGATATATCGATAAATCGAAAGGAAAATATCGGTATTTCGTAAAAACCGATATATCGTTGCCATCCCTAGTCAAATGGACTATTGACCTATCCAAAGCTTTTGATAGGGTATTGCACCCATCATATGAGCCTGATTGGCGAATTTAATTCATTATATTTAGTATGGAATAAAAGTATTCAGATATGCTATAATAATTATAATATTGGGAAATACAAGAGACCAGTGCCTATGAACAAAGCATCAGCAGAAGTCTATGTTTCCTTTCTTTTCTGGAATAAATCGTTATCTCTGTTAACCTGGTGTTGCATCACCATTGGAATTGCGCAGTAACAGCGGAAATTTCCGCTGGGATGTGTGACAGAGAAAATGTCAAATGTTACTACCCGAATCCCCTTTGTTTCGAATAGACTCGTCCATAGAAGTGAATAGCGTATATGTGTGCTCCAATCGGATTGCAGTATTCAAATATTTTCAAAAGTAGCGGGACAAAAGGTATTTAACTTGTCTGCAATCTAGGCCAACAATTAAGATGTATTTCATGACAGCAAGATATTAGTATTTACTAAAGAATGTTTGGACTAAGTCAATAGCTTATTGGTAATGAGCAAATAGAATTGCGCGTTGAACTTCTGGGTAGCAACACAAATGTAAAGTCCCCGCCATCATAGAGTTTGTTGGGCAGCGGCTAAGAAGAAACAGTCCAACTAACGCTACGGATATTACATCAAATGTTACGAACAATTATGTGATCACACTGCATCAGCATATTGACATGTATTTCTGGAATTTTGGTGTGTAATGCTTTTCATCTCTTAAACATTTTATTAAGGAGGCGCTTTCCAAAGCCCTCGAACGGGGATTCCTGTGTGGTCCATCCGCTAAAGTGGTAACTTTGCCACCAAACAGCTCCAATCTCGAGCGTCAGTCAGCTTCAGAGGGTCTTGTAGATAACACACGTGTCGCGAATCGCTCTGTCTTTTCGGATCCCCACAGTGAACAATCATATTTGTCTGTACTTTTATATGAAGTCAACTATCAGAGGTGTCGAGTGAATATGAAATTGATTTTAAGTATGTTAGGGAAATAATAGTGGACAAACATACACTCAGAATCAAAGTTACAGATTACTGACATTGAATCATGAGTTACGCAATAATTGCATTACAGTTGTAATGTATATTGAGTACATTAACTAGTGCTGGGAGTTAGACATTTTAATACATTAGCAGATTACTACAGTCTTTGGAAACACTTTTCTCGTTTTATTCTGTGGAGCCAGTTGGAGCATGGCTATTTAGGGTGCAAATTTCACTCGCCAGCCAGAAGTGTGTCAAGGCTGAACGCAAACCCCTGCAGATAACGGTTCTTTTGTTAAGACCGGGGTTTCACAACACCGAGTCGCAGAGTGCGTGTGAGGGAGAGAAATGAGACATCCAGGACGGCGAATGGTATTTAAAATCTTCTGCAGTTCAGCGCAAGATAGGTTGTGTGTATATTAAGTGATAAGTGTTAATATTTTACAGCAGCGATATAGTCAAAATATGATGTGAAAGAGTGTTACGTGTTAGTTATAAGCAGTATTTAAGGAATATGTGTACCTCAAGAATAATGAAGAAACAAAATCGTTGTCAAATGGGTTACTAAATCACCATGGCTGCTTCCTCGGACGGAGATGACTTGTTGCTAATGTAAGTACCATTTTTGTATGGTTAAGTAGAACCTAAAATATCCCTTTAATATAATTTAAATGTAGTTACGCGAGTCGTAGATGTAGATACGGGAACACAGTCAAATTTATTTAGGGTATTGCATTCGTATTCATTGTTCTTAGGAAATATGATTATTATTATTTATTATCTAATTATGGTGTTACTTCAGGCTCTTTGTAATAGTTTCTACGAGTATTTAAAGTATAATCTCATTTTGTGTGATGCCGAAAGCATGTTTATTTGGAGATAATTGGAAGGATCGGCTTAGAAAAGTATTAATATTATTATTATTACTATTGCTAATGAATTAATAATGTTATTTTGTAAGCAGACTAATATACCGAGTGTTGGTGGTAATAATTCAATCAAATGCTATAATCTGAATCTGCGCGACTCATCGCCATAATTTCAGTATCACACACATTTTCCATACTCAAAATATATCTTTTCTTTTTCCCCAACACATATTTCATGATACTACGCACTGCAGTCCTGGCACTGAATCCATGGTCCTTCCATCACGTAATTCTCACAGTTATAATCCAGATGACAAAAGACATATACTGTACTTACCAGATATTGTAATAGGAGTTGAATCATGGCTAAGAAACGATATAATGGATGCAGGAATTTCCTCACGGAACTGGAGTGGGTATCGTAGAGATAGGATAGGAATGGTAGGAGGGGGAGTATTCCTCCTGGTAAAAGAAGAATTTGTAAGCTACGAAAAGGTTTAGGATGACAAAGCTGAAATTCTAGGTGTAAGGCTCATCTCTAAAGATAATAGGCAACTTGATGTATTTGGAGTGTCAAGACCGGCTGATGCTAATTCAGAATTATTTGATAAGATAATCAGCTATGTTGGAAACGTTATGAAAAGGAACGTAATAGTAGCGGGTGTTCTCAATTTACCAAACGTCAGTTGGGAAGGTAATGCGAACGACAGAAAACACGATCAACGAATGGCAAATAAGTTAATATGGGAAGGGCATCTGATTCAGAAAGTGATCGAACCAACTAGAGGGAAGAATAATCAGCATTCGCTGCTGATGAGCTCTATAGAGGAACCGAAGTAATATATGGTATTAGTGATCACGAAGCTGTTTTATTGTAGTTAAAAATAAATTGTGAAAGAAAGGGGGCATTAAAATTAAAACTATTAAGCAGTACCATATGGCTGATAAAACAGGCAAGAGGGAGTTTTTAAAATTTAAATATGATCGGCGGAAAACGGTAAATAAAAATGTAAACAGACTCTGGGTTTGGTTTAAAGTAATTGTTGAAGAATGTGACTATATGTTTGTACCTTTAAAGGTGGTAACGAATGGTCAAGATCTACTATATTATAACAGAGAACTAAAGAAGCGAAGGAGGAGGTGCAGGTTGGAAAGAAATAGAGTTAGAAATGGCTGTGGAAGTAAAGATATATTGAAGCAGCTCACTAGGAAATTGAATCTAGCAAAAAGACAGCTAAGGATAACATGATGGAGAGCATAATGGACGGTCATACAAATTTTAGTGATAAACGGCAGAGTATGTATAGGTACTTTAAAGCAGAAACAAGTTCCAAGAAGGACATTAGAGGAATCATTAATGAACGAGGATAGTGTGTATGCGAGGAGCATCTTCAGAAGGCAGAAGTATTCAATCAGCATTATATAAAGATTGTTGGTTACTAGGATAATATCCAGATAGAGGAGGTCAATAATACTAAGGAAGTATTAAAATTTACCTATAATAATAATGACATATACAGTAAGATACAAAAGTTGAAAAATGGAAACGCGGCTGGAATTGATAAGATTCCCTAGGATATACTAAATACAATGGGTTGGGATATAGTACCATATCTGAATACTTATTTGTTTATTGTTTGCATGAAGGAGCTATATCAAATGAAAGGAGAGTTGCTATAGTAGCCCCTTTGTTTAAAGGAAAGTGTGGTAGACATAAAGCTGAAAATTACAGGCCGGTCAGTTTGACATGCATTGCATGTAAGCTTTTAGAAAGCATTCTTTCTTATTATATTAGACTTGTTTGCGAAATTAATAACTGGTTTGTTAGAAGGAAGTTTGGGTTTAGGAAAGGTTATTCCACTGAAACTCAACTTTTAGGATTCCAGCAAGATATAGCAGATATCCTGGATTCAGAATTTCAAATGAACTGTATCGCGATTGACCTACCTAAGGCATTTGATAGCGTAGATCACGGGAGACTACTGGCAAAAATGAGTGCTATTGGACTAGACAAAAGAGTGACTGAATGAGTGGCTATGTTTCTAGAAAATAGTACTCAGAGAATTAGAGTAGGCAAAGATTTATCTGTCCCTGTAATAATTAAGAGGGTAATTCCTCAAGGCAGTATTATTGGAACTTTATGACTTCTTGTATATATATATCAGTGATATGTGTAAAGAAGTGGAATCAGCGATAAAGGATTTTTGCAGATGATGTTATTCTGTACAGAGTAATAAATAAGTTACAAGATTGTGAGCAACTAAAAAATGACCTCGATATTTTTGTGAGATGGACAGGACGGGTTAAAAGTCAGGTTGTGAATTTCACAAATCGGAAAAGTCCTCTCAGTTGTAATTATTGCGTTGATGGGGTGAAAGTTGCCTTTGGGGGTCATTGTAAGTACCTAGGTGTTAATTAAAGGAAAAAACTTCATTGGGGGTAATCACATAAATATGATTGTAAATAAAGACTACATATCTCTGTACAGGCTTATGAGGGTATATAGGGGTTGTAGTAAGGATGTAAAGGAGAGAGCATATAAACCTCTGGTAAGACACCATCTAGGGTATGGTTCCAATGTATGGAACCCTCACCAGGATTACTTGATTCAAGAACTGGAAAAATAAATAAAAGAAAAGCAGCTCGATGTTCTGAGTGATTTCCGACAAAAGAGAAGCGTTACAAAAATTTTACCAAGTTTGGACTGGGAAGACTTGGGAGAAAGGAGACGAGCAGCTCGACTATGTATCATGTTCCGAGCTGTCAGTGGAGAGATGGCGTGGAATGACATCAGTAGACGAATATGTTTGAGTGGCGCCTTATAAAGAAGGGAAGATCACAATATGAAGATAAAGCTGGAATTCAAGAGGACAAATTTGGGCAAATATCGTCTATAAGAAGGGGAGTTAGGGATTGGAATAACTTACCAAGGGAGATGTTCAGTAATTTTCCAATTTCTTTCCAATCATTTAAGAAAAGGCTGTGAAAACAACATATAGAGAATCTGCCACTTGGGCGACTGCCCTAAATGCAGATCAGTAGTGACTGATGATTGATGTCTTTCGAATGCTCTCGTTGAGATGTATCATCTTGAAGATACTTTGTGCTTGACATGCCGATTATCTTTTGATTTATGTTTTCGCTTTTGTCATTCTTAAAAAGAGATTTTTCTTAAGCTAACTATGTGATAATGCTGAAGTGATATTAAATGGGTTGAAGATAGGACCATTCACACTTTTGGTGTGGATTAATTTGAGGTAATGGTAAGATATTTTTCCCAGATTCGTCGGGTGATACAGGGCTTGTAACATTTAAAGCTGACTTTGAAGCAGTTTCCATAATGGTTGAATTATCTGGTGTTGAATTAGTACTGAATTGCAGTCATTCATTACAGTAGGCGAAAGGATTATCATTCGCTTTGAGTTGACTGTTTGAAGGAGTCTCAGGAATTTTAGGCAATGGTATTATTTATTTGATAACCAAATGACTGAAGGTCAGTGAAGGCCTATAATTGGCCGTTTTATATACAATTTCTTCTCTGACCTGCTGTGCGGCATCTGCAGTGAGAAAGCACCTATGTTATGATCGAAATTGTACCATTCCATCTGATCAAAAATGTACCGAATGTACTTCAACAATGGATCCATCAACTAGTTAAAGAGAAATACAAAAGATAGCGCTTACAGTATCACACTTCCGTCTTGACTTTCGTAGAGATGTTGCGTTATTATAAATGGCACTTTTGAATTCAAGAAAAGGTCCTAGAGCTTCGCTAAGACAGCTTCAACGTTATAACAGCGTGAAATGCAATGAAGCATTGCTCACCTTCCAATGTAAAACGGGCATTTTCTTACAAACTAATAGAAACATGTGTATTACTTTTCACATTCACAAAGGAGATGCTTTACGCTTCCCACAGCCGGTCACACGTAAATAGTACTAACATTGAAGAATGAAATATAGAGGAGTTTCTAAGTCTGATAGGAATTATACCACTCCACCCTAATGAGCCACCGGAGACAACGAGTCCCTCAGAAGGTACCCCTGAACAACCTCCGGAAGTTTGTAGGTGGAGTTATGCTCACACTGCATTTATTGCCATTCATTTGTTTCAACAATTTTAAATATGGCGAGTATAGCTGCTCAGCAGAATTCCTTATAAACAGGTGAGGTAACCCTTCTTGATATGCCTGTAGTAGTCATGTTGTTTTTCTGCCCTTTTCAATAGTTTAATAAACATTTAACAAGAACGCGTTATTGTACGCCGCAGTCCGTAGTCAGAATTCATCCATTCTGACGTCATCATCTTGTAGTTTGGTAAAAATCTATCCGTATATTCTGTTTTCTTAATCCCACAGTTCTTGATGTAAAGCTTGGTATTGCGTCGTATGAGGCAATGGAATTTTAATAGTAATTCTTCTAAATATAATGGTTGTCTTGTGAGCTCTTAGGTTAGTCTCAAAGGAGCGTTTTTTGCCAGACAAATAACTTTTATGGCCTTCACTGATAGGTGTTCCCAGATAATGTCTATGACGCATGTCATGTACGTAGACATTCCTCTCTCAGCAGTATGTAAGTTACTAGGAACGCTCTGCCAACTGTTGAATATATTTGGATGGTGGGAAAGGTTCAGGAATCAAAGAGTATGTAGCAGCGCATAGTATTCTTCTGTGATCAGAAGAAGCATATACTCTCTGGCTTGACAGGTAGTAATCAAACATGGCTGCATGCAATGACATTACTAAGGATGAAAATCAGATATATTAAAATGTATTGTGGGTTATAGCAATCCTTCGCCTGCAATTATTGGAGTGGTCATTTAATGATTTGATTGTATGATTACTCAAAGTTGGCTGAACTTAGAGACCTATGAATGTCTCATAATTCACCGGCAACTAATTCCGGAGAGAATTTTTAAAAAATGAAGCAAATAGTTCCAGTAGAACGGACGGACTGACATGTCAAATCTGTTTTTAATAAACTCCTTTAATACAGAGATAATGTCGACAAGTATTGAGTTGTGTTAACTTCAGCAACAGTTCAATTCATAGTTTTGGAAGCTGGCCGCTGCAGGATGTTTGAAGATCGAAGAACTGAATTTTCTGACAAAGAAGTACACTAACGCATTTATGTACGACAGGCCGTTAGTCTGTAATTGTCAGATTTACATCTTTTAATCACTAAGAGCCTAGTATACATCGAAATAATCCTTTACCAGCATAACCTTGTTTTTACAAAAAAGTGACGTGCGTTCTTACAAGGTACAACCGATTCATATGAATCATGAATCATAAGAAGGCTGCATCAACTTAGGGTGCACATTTCTGCAACGTCCGCGAGTGAGCTGGGCTAATTCATCATGTCAGAGCGTGATCGGAATACCTTGAAGATGTCACGTAGGTGGGCCAGAGAGTAACTCGCGCACGAGTTACGATTCCTGACTACGAGACTCCTTATTTTATTTCCTTCATAAAGCAAGTGCCAAGCGTACATTGACGAAAAGTCTGAGGACATCGTTTGATCAAAACATCGCGAGTCATGCCAGGCGAAAGCTGGGTTTATTCTTCGATTGTATTAACGCATAAGATCAGACAACTGACCTACCACTCAGAAACATTTGGAGTGTCGTCCATTGCATTCCTGGATTACGGGTTTAAACCCGTAAAGGTTGTTGCAGTTCTGAAGTCCGAAAGGAATTCCATTCGTAACTCGGTGTCCTACAGTATAGACATATGCAGATTTCTGGTGACTTATCTGGTTTTACCACATGAAATTAGCTAAAATTCATATTTAGATCCCCCAGCAGATTGCCTGCCCCTCTGCCATCTTTAAGAGTAAATCCGAAACTTGAGAATTGGTACACAGACAGCCAAAATGACGTCAGAAAAAAATATCTGCATACGGTAGTTCAGCCCTTATTATTATTGTGATTATTATGATTAGTAATAATAATGTTATTATTATTCGGTTCGTTTTGGCCTACTAAGGACCACGGGGCTAGTATTAACTATTAGCTGAGGTCTTCTGCTTTTTCTTGGGCCAGTACGCCTTCATTTTCTGGCTGTGGGCCTGCTTCCCTCCATCCGTCCACTTAGGCATTGTGGTCCCTGTACTCTTTTTGCTTGTGAGGGACAGTGTGGAGACATCCTGTATGATGACCTGTCGGTACTGATATCGGTTCTCTGTGCACTCTAATGGGATCTGAAGTTCCTCTAGGTTTGATTTTACAGAGGAGATACACGTGATCTAGGAAGCTACTTGTCACTGTGAGGATTCTGTTGGTGAGCCTGCGGGATTCAAGGCGGGTCATGTGCCCGTAGGTCAGTCAGTCGCGTTCTTCCTCATTCACGTGACTGTGCCTTCCTGATGTTCGGAGAGCTTGGTGTTGTGCCTGATCCTGTAGGTGCCATCCTCCTCTCTTATGGGTCCTAGTATCCTCTTCAAGATCTTCATCTCTTCAAGTTCTGGTCGTTTGAGTAGGCCTTTTCAATTCATCAAGAGGCACTCAGAGGCGTAGTGTACAGAGGCTCTCACTATTTAGTTGTAGTGCTGCAGCTTTAGGTTCTTGGAGAGGTACTTGGAGGTGTAGATGTTTTTACAGAATTGATAGGCGCTCTCTAACTTGATGCATCTGGTGTCTACGGCCAAACTTTCGCTCTCGCTTGCTGAGATCTATTCTCCTAAGTACTTGACTGCAGGAACTTTACTTATGGTGTTGTTTCCTATACGCGTAATATTGAAAGAAGCATTCTGACAGATAGGGCTGGAGGAAGGAGCATTGTACGAGCCAATGCACGGTGTTGCCACATTCTTTCATTCCTTTCTGCTTTCCTTCGCTTTCACCTCACTTGATCGTTCGTTCAGTGCGCTGTGTTCTGTTGTACACAAATCAGAAGTGAGAGGTTTGGCAACTACAATCAACACAGCTTGGCCAGCAGGCTTACCCCCATGGCAACCGCAGTGGACCAGTCCACGTTTCCATAGAAACTATATCACCTTCTCGTTTATTCCCACCCAGGCATGTAGTAAATGGACCTCCCTCTAAGAAATATCAGATCTCTTCTTCTAATATTACGACCTTAGTGGAATTGCAGAAGGAGCTTGCTTTATATTAGTGATAAACTCCGTCTTCTCTGCGTTGACCCTCAAGCCATTTCTTGCTAAAATACTGTGGAGGCTCTGTAGTTCGTGACTAGCCTCCTCTATACTGTGGGCCAGTACGGTGAGATCATTAGAAAAGGCTAGACAGGTTACACCGAGATTATTATTATTATTATTATTATTATTATTATTATTATTATTATTATTATTATTATTATTATTATTATTGTACCGGAGGTACACCCTCTGCATGCATTTAAATTAAGCGCCTTTTAGAAGGCCATCTGCAATTTGTACTTTAAACTTGGTCGTAGAAGAAGTTTGAACGTTTTTCGACGAGGTCCCTACTATCAACCTAGGTACTCCCTCTGATGAAAGGATGGACAATTAAATTTCAATATAAATTTTGTAGTTATTAGCTGGTAAAACTGAATTGTTTGGACATTGTTTTTAGTGTTCTGAAGTTATCAACACTGCTATCTCTTCCCACCAACTTAATATTGTAGCCAATAGGGAATTTTGTACATTTATTTAATTCGCCAATGAGAAAATTTTGATATTTATATGATTGTCCAATGGAAATTGGGGGTGCGCCAGGGCTTCGGCCCAGATAAATCTGGAACCATCACCTCCGCTATAAAAGCTGGGAAATTTCAGGCCATGTTTTCTTTCGATCGCACCAGTCATGGGTTTAGAGTGTGTTGTAGCGGAGGCAGGGGAAGGGCTGCCTCGTCCATCGCCGGGAGGTCCTTCAGCTCAAGGTAATGGCAGACTCTGTGTAATCATGTAACAGCCTCTGAAAGATAGTTCAAGGGGAAGGTTTAAACTTCTTTCGTAATGTAACTTATATTTCTTAATGTAAACAAGTCTAAAAAACTTAAAGTAACTTAAGGAATACAGAGCATTGTATTCCCTTTCAATTTGATATTGAGGTGACCATGATTTTGTAATCTTTAATAGCTACACAAGTACACAAGAACACAAGATAGCGACTAGTGTGCTGAGTGAGTAATATCGCTCCGCAAACATCCTACTCGATTCGCATAATAAGTTGCAGAAAGCGTTTGATCTGTGCGTAGTTGAGGAACATAAATTGATAAGCTTCAGTTTTGCACTCCCGTCATGGCTCTGAAAGATCAACTAAGAAAATAAGTGAATTTCAAGCTCGCTGAAGGGGAGCGGACTTCATCTCACATAGTCCCCCACAAGTGTGAGGAAAAGTATATTAAATGATGCCAGGCCTTTTGGGGACCAAGAAACTGTTGGACTCAGGTCGGGAAAATATGTGTTTTAAAAGATAACACAAAGACTCAAATATGCACGATTGCGCAATTAAATGCCTTACCTGTGTAGGATGAACGAGTGAACTGTTCAATAATATTATGTGTGTTTTCAATAGTTTACGTTTGTGTGTGAGTGTGTGTGTGTTTTTAATAGTCAGTGGATGTGTTCAGTGCTGTTCTCAAGTAAGATCATCTTATTTCATGTACCTACTATTAGATTTCCTGTTATGTTGGTAGACGAATCTGTTCCCCCTGTGGGTGGGGGCGGTAGAATAACACCCACGGTATCCCCTGCCTGTCGTAAGAGGCGACTAAAAGGAGCCCCAGGGACTCTGAACTTTGGGGCGTAGGTTGGCGACCACGGGGTCCTCAGCTGAGTCCTAGTATTGCTTCCACTTACTTGTGCCAGGCTTCTCACTTTCATCTATCCTATCCGACCTCTCTTGGTCAACTGTTGTTCTTTTGCGATCCCGATTCTATTAGGTTTGCGACGGGTAGGGAGTCTTTCATTTTCACGCCCTTCGTGGCCCTTATCTTCCTTTGGCCGATATCTTCATTTTTCGAAGTGTCGGACCCTTTCCATTTTTTCTCTCTGATTAGTGTTATATAGAGGATGGTTGCCCAGTTGTACTTCCTCTTAAAACAATAATCACTACCACCACCACCAGACGAATCTGTCCCTTATGTCAACGACTCACATTCCTTGCCTCCCCTCTTAACTCAACCCTCACCCCTTCCATACCCTGAGGCAACGGGATCCATTTTGAGGCGACAGCTGATGAATCACCCGAGAGCTCTCTCCTGTTTTCACCTAAATTCACTATCCATTGCAGCTCAACTGCAAGGACTACAGGCTATTTTTGAAAATAATAAGGTGCATTGGTGCAGAAAGCTGGTCACGTGGAGATTTGCCGTCTTGTGCTGTACGGATACTCGCTCCTACGACATGACCGCTCTGATTGGTGGAGCAGCCTTTTATTACAGGAATGATTTAAAATGCAAGATTATCTGCACCTCCCCTCCGACCTGAGTATATGTTTCTTGAACTCGACTGTAATAAGAAAATATCAACAGGAATTGTATATAAGCCACCTAACATTAGGCAAATGGAGGACTTCGAAACAGCTTTAACAGGTCTTATCTCGGTCTAGGAAGGTGTCATAGTCCTGGGTGACTTTAATACTGATTTGTTAAAACAAACCAGTGAATCGGATAAATTGTGTCACATATTCCATGCTCTGAGCATGAAAATCCTACCACTTAACGCTACGAATCACGTCTACTGCCCTGACACTCGACTCACACATTAATTGACCTTATAACTGCATATCATCCCCAGAAAGTCATTAAGCACGGACAGATCCCAGCTCCTGGGATTTCAACCCAAGAATTACTGCACTTATGTCACTGCATCCGTGGACCGAAGTATAAAGCACGCTACGTTATTTTAAGAGACATAAAACATATTGAATTAGATGACCTAGATAACGACACATATAACTTATCGTGGGATGACGTACGTAATCTTCATGACATTGATTCAAAGGTTAACAGATTCAACTCACTAGTGCTGAACTTGAATGACAAACATGCTCCGGAAAGGCAGGTAAGATTTATTCACCCCCCTTCCCCCTGGCTGACGCCCGAGATAAGATCTGCTATGGCCATTCGTGACCGTTAGTACAGACAATTCAGACGAACACATGACAAAGATGACTTTGAACAATATACAAAACTGAGAAACAAAGTTTAACAGCTAATTAGAAACAGTAAATGCCACTACTTTCAACAGTTAGCGGGAAATAATAATTTAAACCAAGCCTGGAAGAAGCTACGGTCTTTGGGCATAAGCAAGAGCACATTGCCACCATATCTCTAGATACGTTAAATAATTGCTTTTCTCAGATTAAAGTCGGACCAACTCCATTACCGGCTAATCCCACAAACTCAGCATGCCGTTCTCTTTCCACACCGCTAGCGCAAATGATGTTAAACGTGTGCTGTACTCTCTCACTTCCGATGCGACAGGTAACGACGGTATCTCGATAAAATTATGTAAAAACATCATCGGAGCTGTACTGCCAATACTGACTCACATATTCAACTACTGCCTAACCAATGGAGTATTCCCTAACGTTTGAAATACGCACTAATAAGGCCAATCCCGAAAAACACTACTTTGGGCTCCCCATCAGATTACCGCCCTGTGTCCATCCTACCACCCCTCGCAAAAGCACTCGAACGTCTGATTTATGCACAAATGACTGTACACCTGACACTAAATTCCCTCATTGACCCTTTTCAATCCGGCTTTAAAAAAGGACATGTACTGCGACAGCATTACTGCAAGTTACGGACTATATCAGACATGCAATAGACCAACTATATGTGACTGTAGCAACATGACTAGACCTAAGCAGCAACTTTGATACAGTTAGCCCTGGGTTACTACTGCTGAAACTTCGTAGGCTCAACTTTAATGGGACATCTATTAAATATTTTAGCTCCTACCTCACTGGCCGTCGGCAACGAGTAATCAGTGGGAACAATGTACTCAGGATGGCATAACAAGTCAATAGGTGTCCCGCAGGGGTCGGGTTTTAGCCCCATTTTTATTTCTTGTTAGTGTGAACGACATAGGGGACGCATTGAAATACAAAAAGTACCATATCTATGCAGATGATCTCCAGATTTATTATCACTAATATCCACAAGACATAGATGTAGCCATTGACAGAGTAAATTTCGACTTACGACGACTGAATGACTATGCCTAAAAATAACAGCTTGTTAATAAATCAGACTATTATATTTGGTATCAGAACAAACCTTAACTAGTTAAAAAGTAGACTTGAACCCTCAATTATTTTAAATAATACTGTCGTGCCAGCCGGGTCAGTAAGAAACCTAGGCGTTCTATTGACTGAGACTCTAAATTGGACTGAACAAGTAACAAATACATGCCGGAAGTGCAGAAATCCCATTTTCCTCTCAAACTTTACTCTGCTATATTTCAAAAACATCTTAAAATACAACTTGTAACATCCCTAATCTTACCACTTCTAGACCTACTGCTACGTTGTACTTACGGACATATCTCAAGACAGTAACAAGATGCTCGAACGGAGTTTAAACACCTGTATTCGATTTATATTTAAGCTGCGATATGATTCTCACATTTCACCTTATTAAAGGGAGTTGTCATGGCTTCGTGTTCATGAGCGTCGCAGTCTCCACATGTTGTCTCTTCTGCATGGAGTTCTAATCTCAAGTGTACCGAAATATCTCTCATCAAACTTTAATTACCTCTTCTCCTATCATAACCACGATACACGATCTGGCTCCTGTTTAACAATACCTCTCAGTGACTCCAGGACTTGCAACCACTCCTTTGTAGTCACTGCTGCTAGGCTGTGGAATACCCCACCTGCTACCATTAGGGATTTGCGTTCTCGTAGGAGATTTAAGATGGATAGCCGAAATCACTTGCTGAATACTTATAGCTGACTTGTTCGGTGTGTAATGTGTGAATGAGTGCGTTAATGAGCTTATTTTCATAAAAATTAGAAATGTATTTGCTAGTTATAGGTCCTTACTGTGGTTCCTTCTTTTATTATTACTAGTGTTAGTTTTGTAAATATTATCACGTTCATTCATAATATCATGTTTTATATTATATTGTACCCCTACGCCGCAATTTTAAATCTTGCGCCAATAAATCCTCCTCTACTGGAGAAAATCTGAACCTTAAAAACTGGACCAATTTATAAGATTCTCAGAAGATGTCACTACAGTAAAATTTTGTGATTACGAAGTTGTCAGTTCCGTGTGGAGTTCAACTTGTTTTGTTTTCTATTGATCAAGAAGTGTGGACATTCTCTGATAGATGTCTCTACTAAAAAACTATGTTCATGCACCCTGGTGCGAAGTGAAGGAACTTTTCTTGAAGATATTTTGTACTCATAAGTTTTCCTATAACTAAATTTCGTTCTTTAATTTGTGGGTTGGTAATATTAAGATTTTTCCCCGCCAGTTTTGAAGTTAGCCAATCAAATTTTTCTGTAATTAATTTTTGACCAATCGTGTCTTTCTTCTTCAATTTTGATGTGTAACTTTTAGCTAGCCAATAAAAGCCTGTGGGTGTGGCTGTTTTATTCATGAACGGTCTCAAATCTTCCCCGAGAGTATAAAAACTGCTGATTTTCTTGTCTCTCGGCCATTCGAACAACATCTAGCCTAGTGTAGCAGGAGGCGGGAAGCGCCTCTTTCTTCCGGCAGCAGCTCTTCTACAAGGTAATGGCCACTTAACATCTTTATTTCTCGCTAGCTCAGCAGTCTAAACCGCGGGAAAGGTCCGAAACCTTTACTATGTAATCTATCTTGAAACATGTAATTTGCCGTCGCTTTTGTAAAACTTCACATATCTTTAACTGTAATTCGGGGATAGAGAGTGCTTTACCCTCTCGAGCTCCCCTTCATTTAGATTTGAGGTGACTACGTTTTCGTAACCGATTTTCTACTCTTCCTTAATGTGTAAAAAATTTTCTTATACGGGTCACCTACCTAGGTTGGGAATAGCCCCTGTGTCATCGGCCTAGTGCCTCTTAGGTTTTAAAATGTGTTTTTAGGAGTGCTAATTCACGCCTCCATTCTTTTTGCATTTAGGGCCATTTAAGTTTACCTATTATTTTTCTATTAAGGCCCAGTAGGCTGGGTACAAGATACCCCTGTTTTCTTGTAAGTTGTGCCTTGAGGGCAATTTTTGGTAAAATCTGTTATGGCCTTTAGTAGGCTCAGAAAAATTGAAAGCGGGTCAGCTCGTTATTTGTGGTAAAAGCGCCTCTAGGAGGTCTGATATGGTTAGTGGAGCTAATGCTCCTTGTATGAAGGGGTTTTCTGCCCTTTGAAATAAGGTGTGCGTTGCTAAAGTTCGGCTAGTAGTTCAAGGATTGTAAAATTGGGGCTCGAAGCCCAGAACATGTAAGGATCCCAAGGATCCCAAAAACTATGCTCTCGTGCTCTTATTTGTAAAATTATACCTTGTACCTGATTAGTGGATAGTTGTTGAGTTATTTGTTGAAATTCTATGTGAAATTTGTTAAGTTTTTCTATTTTTGAAAATATAACCTTTATTGAAATTTTAATTTATGCTTCGGCCTTGTAGTTAGACCCATTCCAGCCCGCACCTTCTTTCACCTCTGCAGTCCACGGGTAACCCCGTAACATATATAATTATTTATTTTATTACTATCTCATTATCTGCTATTGGTGCTATATTAGTTTGATGATGATGATGATGATGATGGTGATGATGATGATGATTGTTGTTTTAAGAGGCCTAATATCGAAGGTCATCGGCCCTCTATATTATTAAACAAAAAAGATTTGTTGTATTTAAAAAAATGCCCGAAAATTATTTTAAATATTGTCGTTAAGTGTAAGAGGGGGCCTTCAGCCCTAACTTCGCCACGAATAAAAAAGATTTACTTATTTACTGGTAAATGAAGAATTTCTCTCTTTCTAGTCACCTCCGTAGTATAGGATTAGCCTCTGTAACTTCGGGCCATAAGCCTACACAGGGTTTTATGGATGTTATGGTGAATTCTCAAGGAGTGCAAATGTTCGCTTGCTAAAATTTTGATTTTCGGCCAGTAACCTTAACCTTTTCCTCTTTAGCTAAGGCCAGGTAGAATGGGCACTTATTGCTCCTGTTAAAGTTCACTATTTTCATTATACTTTCCTATGTAATTTGAACCGTTGAGCAAATAAGGCAGTGTCTATTGTTGGTTTTTGTTAAATGTAGATTGTGCCCAAAAGACGGCCTGGAACTTGTAAATGTTCGAGAATAGTCTCATAGTGAGTAATTGTGTGGAACAAGTTGCTCCTGAGCTCAGTCTCCTTGAGTATGTACTGGGGAGCCTCAAGCTCAGGTTGTTAAATCATGTTCTACACATTTCTTGTAGTGTTTCCCGAGCTCCTGATTGTACCTGATTATTTGTTATTTGCTTAGCAAAGTGTAAAGATTGAAAAGAAAGGGAAAAACCGAGGAAAGGAATATATTCCAAAATTTTAAAGTTATAAATTTCTATTTAGTCTGTTCTCTATCCACCCATTCATCATGCCCGCCCCTTCTTTCACCTCTGTCCACGACGGTATCTCCGTAACTATTACTATTATTATTATTATTATTATTATTATTATTATTATTATTATTATTTCAGTATGATAAACAAAGCTGGGTAGAATTTCTATTCAAATCCTAGCGAAATTAACTTATTTATATAATTCTTTAATGTGTTCATTGTTTCAATACCCTGAGGCCTTTTTTTAATTTTTTGAGAAATATCTACACCGAATATAGTTATGTCTGTTGACAGTGTTAATTTGTTCTTCTTTTTAATTATTGTTTTATCCAAACACATAATTTCCTACAAACTTTGCGGGATGGTAAGGGATGGATGGAAGATAATACGTTGTACGGAGGGTAAAATATACGGCGCTGATTACGGAAGATATGACTCAATTGTAATTAAGAGAAAACGAATTATGCCGCAGATAATTTTCAAGATGTATGGTAAGAAGGGGGATGGTGAGGAAATCTTAAATCGTGAGTAAAATAAATCACTCTATCTTAAGCCGTGTATATTCAAGTCAGATGCATGTTGTGTGGCCCGTCGTAATGTCATCTTTAGGCGAGATAGATTTTTAATATTGAAAACGTTATTTCTTAACAGACGAAGTAGGGCTCCCCATAAACAAAACTGTAAATTTAAGCAATTTCCTCAATTGTGCCGAATGTTGTGGGGCTAAAGGGTCCATAAAGATTTCAAATTGTGAGTCTTGGATAGCTCTATCAAACTAAAAATGTTAAAAATAACTTCCGACTTAAATGCAGTTCGTGGAAAAAACAACCTAAACTCGCTTGTTTCTTTACTCGTTTTCGTTTCTATGCAAATCCTAGCGAAATTAACGTATTTCTATAATTCTTTCTTTAATGTGTTCCCTGGTTCAATACCCTCGGACCTTTTTATAATTTTTGAAAAATATCCACACCGAATGTACTTATAAGAGCTTAAGTGAAACAATGCATTGACTCACATTAGCACTCGTAGTGGTGCTTAAGTGAAACAGTGCATTGACTCACATTAGCGCTCGTAGTCGTGCTTCAGCGAAACAATGCCTTGACTCACATTAGCGCTCGTAGTGGTGCTTAATGAAACAATGCATTGACTCACATTGGCACTCGTAGTGGTGCTTAAGTGAAAATCTGTATTGACTCACATTAGAGCTCGTAGTGGTGCTTAAGTGCAACTCTGCATGATTCACATTGGCGCTCGTAGTGGTGCTTAAGTGAAACTCTGCATTGACTCACATTGGCGCTCGTAGTGGTGCTTAAGTGAAACTCTGCATTGACTCACATTAGCGCTCGTAGTGGTAGAAAAAGGCAAACTGCTGCTAAACTAATCAACCGAATAACGATGATTAACGAAGGGATTGCAAATTCATTTGTCCGACTCGTTGGCTGAATGGTCAGCGTAGTGGCCTTCGTTTCAGAGGGTCTCAGATTCGATTCCCGGTCGGGTCGGTTCTGATTAGTTCTGCTGGCTCGGGGAATGGGTGTATGTGTCCGCCCCAACACTCTCCTCATCATATTCAGACAACACACTACACTACCTACCACCACAGAAACACGCAATAGTGATTCCATCCCTCCGTATAGGGTTGGCGTCAGGAAGGGCATCCGGCCATAAAAAATTCCAAATCCACATGTGCGATGCAGTTCCCACTCGCGACCACACAGGTGTGGGAAAAAGCGGTAGCAAAATAATAATAAGAATACTATTATATTTCGTTTACCTAAAATTCGCAGCCCATATAGGATATGAGTTGCTTGTCTGAAGGGCTAGAACTGATACTTTTCGATTTGGGGGAAATAAACGGAGAGTCCCAGGGCGAAAAATATGCCCTCTGACGCAACTGTTTCAGAGAACACAGATAATCTCCCTTGAACTGCAGTGGCTGTGGAGCAATCGATCTGTCATGGAGGCGGTGTTTTCCTCCAAGTCAGAGAAGAAATTCCCTCTTCACTGGGAAAATTTAGAGAAAGTAAAATGAGAGTGATTCACTGATTGGGAGGCGAACATCTCTTCGTAACAAACGGTTAATTATGATATTTATTAGTAGAAATGACGTTTGAAACAAGAAAAAGACCGGAAGAGGTCTTAAACCCGGTCATAAGTGAGCCACACGCCACGATGTTTGTACCGTATGTTCGGTTTCTTGATCCTTATGTTCTATTTAAGAATGGAAATGACCCTGTCGGTTGGCAGAGGTAGGATTATTACAGACTTGGTCATCTTGGCTATCTTGCTTACCTGAATGCTAATAGTCGGGATATGAACTTAGGATCAGATCTTCCTATTCGATCCCAACAACGTCAGACCGCTAGCTCACAAGTGACTGTGTGTCCACTGCCTGCTCGATCTGCATCCAATGACTGCTTATTACAACATTTTAACACAGCACTAACGTAATAGTTTGATTTGGAAAACTTCTAATTTTAAAAGAGGGGCTTTTGAATAAATCTGGCCTCGCAGCCATACAACAGCATGGGCGCAATAGCTGCTAAGGAAATATACCACTTAAGTGAGGTAGACATCGCTCACGTTATTAACAAAGCTGGGAAATGAGCGACAGGAAGTGGGGGACGATGTATATACGAAGGTTGGAACTTAAATAGTGGCAACTACTTATTTACAACAGATACAGAAGAGTTACATGTTAGCAACCTTCACTGTCCTTCAATGTAGTCACCAGCGTTGTGTATAACCTGCTGCCAGCGATGTGGAAGTCGTAGTTTACCTTTAGCAGGGCCTGTAATGTTGATGGTGCAAATGGAGCGGTCCGCTGCTTGTCACATCTCTGAAGCGAATGCGAGCTCACGAATCGTCTGGTTTCGGTCACTGTCCAGTAACGCGGCAGGACGACCTGCCCGATGAATGCCCGCCACAGCTTGCCGACCATCGTTGAAGGCTTTTACCCAACGTGCCACTGTTCTTTAAGGCAATGCAGATTCCCCGCAAGCTTCTTGAAGACCTTGAAGACACTGTCGTGCGGTACAACCTCTGGCACAGTCAATCTTGATCAAACTCAGTTGTTCCTATTTGGAAAACATAGTGACAACGTTACGTCAGACCGCTAGCTCACAAGTGACTGTGTGTCCACTGCCTGCTCGATCTGCATCCAATGGCTGCTTATACTGCCTGCTCATTACAACATTTTACCATAGCACTAAATGAAACAGTTTGTTTACAAATACCCACGGTAGGCGACAGCACCAAACGGCCCCAGTCCGTCGGAATGAAATAGCGGACACGAGGCTAGTACTGCACTTCTTTTTTGTATTGTATTTGTTGGTGAATTGCTTCTCCGAAATATTATGAGTATGCACATAGATTAAAATTAAAACAGTCACTTTCACGTAGTATATTAGATAAGTATCCGGGAGCGATGAAGTTTGGAGCAGGTATTCAACGCTAATAAAGGAAGGATTGCAAGCAGAAGCTACTAATTTGAATGATCTGAAGAAAATTTGCTCTCTTATTTGCGACGAAATGGCAATTAAAGAGCGGTTGCTCTATAATAAATAAGAGGACAGATTATATGGACTTGTCGAAGCTGGGGGATTCTGTAAAGAAGAAATTGCAAAAACCATCAACTCGCCAACGAATTGCTGTGCTTCGTAATTCATGGACTGACGAAAAAATTTACGATTCGGGATGGCAGCATTTCGTCGAAGTCTCCTTTTAAGTGGACTCGGATATTCTCTCACATATCCTATATTTTTGTGCGGCCGGGGTGACGCCTCAACTATACATCTCACCTCGCCGGGCCAAATAGCATAATTGGCTGTCCCTAAATAGGTTGACGGCCTTCCCCAGCAATGTTATCCACTTGCATCATCCAGGACATTGATCCCGATATCCCGGAGGAGGACATCTGTGAAGCCCTTCTCTCGACCGGTGTCTACTTTGTTCACCGCCTCTACCAAGGCACCGATCCAACACCAGAGGTCCTGCTCTACTGCACATCTGCCGCTGCCTGTCTCTCAGTCCAGAAAACCGGCGATCTCATCCATCACCGCCTCTACTCCGTGGTTTCTACACCGGCTCACCTCCAAGCTGAGATTGAAGCAGACGAAGAACTGGCTGCTAGTGCTGACATTACGCCTCCCCAGTCCCCACCACCCCTTTTACCAGTGTCTTCCTGCCCTTACCCTCCTCCTCCTACTACTACCACCACCGTATCTACTCCAGCTTCCCTTACTACTCCTTGTATCGTATCTGTCACCACCACTACTATGACTACCACCACCACTACCACCAATGTCGCTCATATCTCTGCTTCTCTTACAACTCTGAATATGTCTCATCCTTTCCTCGTCTCGCAAGCTTCTCTCCCCCTCCCTCCCATTGCTGCTCAAACATCTCACCCTCCTTCTACGCAGCCATCTGCCGAGGGACATACCATCGCTTCTCCGGAGAACGTGGTACGCCTACCTCAGCACTCACCACCATCTATCTACAGCTGCGTCATCCGAGGGATCGATCCCAGCATAGCGCCTGCCGTTCTTGCCCACGACCTCCGCCAGGCAGACATCCCTGTACAGCGCGCCTTCCGCATCTATAACTCAGACGGACCTACTTTCCTGGTGCGGATTCAACGACCCACTTCAGACGCCGTCCAGCGCCTCATCGCTTCCGGAATTCACATTTATGGTCGCCATCATCGTGTGGAACCTTCGCATTCTCCCCCACAACCCTTACACCGTCCCAACACACCTCGCTGTCGTCCCCGGCCTGACTCACCTCCTATCTCACCTAGTCCACATCTTCGATAACCTACTGTCCCACCCCTGCCACCCTATTCCTCCCCCACTCCACCAACCCCTGATCTACT
Organism: Anabrus simplex; assembly: GCF_040414725.1. Lineage (NCBI taxonomy): Eukaryota > Metazoa > Arthropoda > Insecta > Orthoptera > Tettigoniidae > Anabrus > Anabrus simplex. The sequence continues at coordinate 502,148,819 of NC_090267.1, forward strand.
CCGCCTTCTTCTTACTTCCCTCACCAACTTCTCCTCATTCTACAATACCTTCGCCTTACACCTTTTCCCTAGCCCACTCTCATAAATCATTAGGCTATATCTCTGCTCTGTATCATTCATATTGCATCTCTGCATTTTAATTTAATGGAAACAATAAAAAACTCATCATAATACTAAAGCCCCCTTAGCCACGAAGCCTTTCCTTTTCCATCCAGCATTCTTCACATCGCCTTTTCCCAACTCCCTTCAGGGTGGGGAATGGAAACTTTTCGCACGCACACGCACATTTACGATTCCGCCTGCCTACTTCATGGTGAAGGCATTACAAGGAAATTAATTTTCCTGCTGGTTCACCAGATTTTGAAGGCTGGATTCTATGTTATTCGTCTTGTGACGGACAAGCATAGAACAAATACTTCCATGTTCCAAAAATTGGTGACGGAGAATTTATTTATTTATTTATTTATTTTTGCTAGGGGCTTTACGTCGCACCAACACAGATAGATCTTAAGGCGACGATGGGATAGGAAAGGCCTAGGAGTTGGAAGGAAGCGGCCGTGGCCTTAATTAAGGTTCAGCTCCAGCATTTGCCTGGTGTGAAAATGGGAAACCACGGAAAACCATTTTCAGGGCTGCCGATAGTGGGATTCGAACCTACTATCTCCCTGATGCAAGCTCACAGCCGCGCGCCTCTACACGCACGGCCAACTCGCCCGGTGACGGAGAATTAAGTCATGTGTGGTTCATCCATGCAACTCAATGTGACAGTTTCTGCCAATATGTTGAAGAGATACAAGAAGCGTCCAAAGATCCCAATAACTAAAGACTTGCCAAAGAAACACAGCAAGCTATTATTTCTAACTCTCCGACTCCTTGGTTGAATGGTCGGCGTTGAGGTCTTTGGTTCAGAAGGTCCCGGGTTCGATTGCCGTCCGGGTCGGGGATTTTAATCACGTCTGATTAATTCTCCTGCCTCAGGAGACGGGTGTTTGTGTCTGTCCCAACACTCTTCTCTTAAAATACAGGCAAAACACCGCACTACCAACCATGACAGAAACACGCAAATGTAATTAAGTCCCTCCACATAAGGTTGGCGGTAGGAATGGCATCCGGCCGGAAAACAGGAGACAATCCGCATATGAGTGATATAGTTCGTACCCGGAAACCTACAGGTGTGGGAAAAGCAGTAAAAGAAGATTATCTACTCCCTCTTTCGTTGTTCATCTACAGAAAGAATTTTTAATGTGCTGACACAGGCCTTTCAGAAGATCCATTCGAAGCCATGTTTACGGCTATTAAGAATTGAAAGGGAGCAGTGATATGACTGAATCACCAGCTACTCAGAATTCCGTAAAGATAATTCTGAAATCCGGTATTTTAACTCCACCGATGGTGCTAGCGTTATGCACAAGCAAATTTCACAATTTTCTGCCTCAACATCTTCTTCCAGAGTTGACTAAATAGAATCAGTGGTATTTGACTTACTGGAAGATGTTCGTGAGCCCCGGAATCAATGTGTGCCACTTTGGTAACAGGTTCGCAGGCAGTAGTGTGTGTGGTTATTTGGTGCGTGTAATCCAAGAAGAAACTGAATGCAGTGCGTGCTTGAATAATGTTTACACCTCAGTTAATTCATCCCCATTGATGAACTTGAATCAGTCACTTGGATACGTCTGCGATATCCCCAGCCGCAATTTACTGGCCTAATTACGGGGCCTTATGAATTTATTGAGGTTGCTGTACCGAACTGCAAGAACTCTTCGAGTGTTAGTAATAATAATCACCAGGAACTTGCGTCACAAATCGTGGTGGCCAAAATTATGAAACTTTCGCTCAGTAATGCAGGAAAGTATAATACAGACGATTTTACAGGTTTTCTTGTCTGTCGAAACCTCTTTCTTGAGAATCCCTGAAACTATACATCTCTATAAATCTCTTTATAAGTAAAACTTTTTCCTTTTTCTATTTTATTTTCAGAGTTTAAACTTCGCTTACGGGCTTGTCTACTTGTATTCTCGCGATAACTAAGGTCGTTTGGTGCTGCCATCTAGCCGCGAATTCTTCACGAATCGTGTTACACGTTTGAGTATGAAATGGACAGGCAGTATAAGCAGCCATCGGGTGCATATCGAGCAGGCAGTGGTGTGTCTCTCGCTTGTGCGCACGCAGATGATGTGGAAAGGGCGAGTCCATTTGCTCTGAGGTAAGGTAGGTATGTAACCAACGTGTGCTATCAGCGACAATATTAGGTTCCGTTGCATTAGCTTCTCCACAGCAGTGTTGCCACTGCCCTCGTAGCTAACAGTTGTCCCGCTAGGATCGCGGAGTTTATTATAAATGTTTGTGAATATTCGCTAAGGTAGTGCTAATTATGATACTTACCAAGGACCCACGTGTTCTGGAAGTTTCTGGCCACCAGGCTCCCTTTATTAAATCATTGAGGTCTGACACCTTAATAAGCTGGTTTGAGTCCCGTTGGCGGAAAAAATCCGACGGAATAAGTTTCAACCATTACTCTCGTTACTTTCAAAGACGTAAAATCGTCGAAGACTGCCTCTCTGGTGTAGTGGTTTGTGTGATTAGCTGCCACCCCTGAAGGCCCGGGGGGTTCGATTCCCACCTCATCCATCCTCGAAGTGGTTACCCCACTTCTTCTCCAGGTAAATGCCGGGATGGTACCTTACTTAAGGTCAAGGCAACTTCCTTCCCTTTTCCTTGTCTATCCCTTCCATAATTCCTATCCTCCGCAAGGCCACTGTTCAGCACAGCAGGTGAGGCGGCCTGGGCGAGGTACTGGTCCTCTTCCCCAGTTGTATCTCCTAATGAATTGTCTCACCTTCCAGGACACTGCCCTTGAGGCGGTACAGGTGGAATCTCTCGCTGTGTCCGAGCGAAAACCGATCCTGGAGGGTAAACAGATTAAATAAATATATACAGTCTAAAATCAAATATTTCTATTTCGTCATTTATTTTATTATATCGGTATACCTTTTTTAATTTCTATATACATTAATTTATAATACGTCCGACTCCTTGGCTGAAAAGTCAACGTTGGGTCAGAGGGTCCCGGGTTCGATTACCGGCGGGTTCGGGTATTTAATGGCGTCAGATTAATTATTCTGGCTCGAGGACTGGGAGTTTGCGTTTGTCCAAACACTATCCTCTTAATATTTAGACAGCACACCGCACTATCAACCATCAAAGAAACACGCAGCATGCTGCAGTTCCTTAGGAGCTGCCTGGCCGAGGTGGTGAAGGCGTTGTCAGTTCACCGGCAAGAGTATGGATTCGTTTCCCCGTCAGAATATCGAAAATACTAAAAAACGAGATTTCCACTTAAGGAGGTCTACATGGCCCTATAGCCTACAACAAAAATGAGTACCAGGTTAATTCCTGGGGGGCAAAGGCGGCGGGGCGATAGCTAACCACTCTACCGCACCATGTGTCGAGGTTACGGATAGTGGAAGCCTTTACCTTCCACCCCTCCAAAGGCCTTCATGGCCTCAATGGAGATGACTTTGTTTGTAGTTCTTTAGTGATTATTGGACCAATAACCAATAAAGCAGAGCATTTTGAGAAGAACCTGTACAGCTTTTACAGCTTAAACTTCTTTGCTCTGCTATGACTACGTTAAACACGGAATGTCAACCTCATAGCTCGAAGCCTGTAATGCAATATGAAGTTCCCTCACATTTTATGTTCTAGATATTCCAGAGCTAAAGGGTACAGTCATCACCTTCACACGCGACTGCTTCCTTTCCTCTAACACCGTCTCATTTCTCCAGAGATACAGCCAGCTGTCCGCGCATCCCAGACTTATGGCTTATGAATATTGTATGTGACATCACCCCGGCTTCTGTTAAAATGTAGCGTCTTCGGGTAGGCAAAACCAAATTCCATCCTCTGGAGCAGTGAGACAAGGAGTGCTCGGACCTTGTATTAAAACACGACGGATGGATACTTTGATCAGTTAGATTTTGTACACAACCGTACAACGCTTACAGCCCAGAGGATACTATTTTTAATAAAATAAATGTGGGTTATTTATTTTTCATTCCAAGAAATATAATTTACAAATATAATATCTTAAAAATTACCACAAATTTTTACACAATCCCAGACTAAAAATTAAAAACTATAAAAACCAATTTCAAAAATCTCTTCTGGCTTAAATGCAGTTCCAAAAGAACAGCCTAAAGTTGCTTGTTTCTTTACTCGTTTCCTTTTTGATTCAAATCCTAGCCAAATTAACTTATTTACATAATTATTGAATGTGTTCCCTGGTTCAATACCCTCAGGCGTTATTCCATTCTTTGAAAAATGTCCACATCGGATGTAGTTATAAAGGCTTAAGTGAAACACTAGCGCTCTTAGTGGTAGAAAAAGACAAACTGCTAATCTAATCGACAGAATCGCTGTGATTAAGAAAAAGATTGTAATTTTTAGGAATGAATAAGGAATATATTCTCATAGTTTATTACATTTTATTTACCTAAAATTCCTAGCTCATAACCCAGAGGATTAAGTATATTGCCTGAAGGGCAAAACTGTGGTTTTTCTCCTCTATTTATCTGCCTTTTAAGGGAGGAACTTGCACGAAAATTCATTGATTAATTAAATTCTCTGTTACTCGGACACTATCTGCGGAAGTATCATGAAACTTAAGACATTGATTTAAAATACATTGTTCTTAGTCATAAACATTAATAAGTTAATTTAGATAAACACTGATTGAAAAATGTGTTTTTAAAAAATTGAATTTCTATCATATTTAAGTACATTTTCCTCAGGAACGGTGGGAGCCTGGACCGTATAATTTATTTTACTGGTTTCTAAGACCTTGATTATTTAATGTCTGCGGGCATTATTAATTTCATGCCTGTTTCGGTTTTTTAAAAATAAATTAACTCTTCAATTTGGAAAGTTTACATAAACACACACACACACATATATATAAACTCTGAAGTCCATAAAAATGCATATTTTGCAATTCCTTTGCAGGGAGATGTATGACAGTATTTAGCCTGCCTGTATATCATGTTGCAGATTGACATCTTTAGTAGTTCAAGAGAAAAAGTTACATTTGCCATGGGAAAATAAAGTCCAGGAAATGACAGTTGAATTTCTCAACATGCAACCTTGCAATGTGCCTCTCAAATCAAAACAAACTTTCCTCGGTGATCGCCACGCTTGACCGACCGGAAATGTTGCTTCACGACTTTCTTCAGTACTCCTACTGTGATACCGTAAACATCATGTCCAAACAGACGTAAAGAATTCAGCAATGATGAAAAATGGCAATGCATGAGAAAGGTAGCTTGGCTCCTGACTTGTACGTGTTAGGAATTGACAGTTTTAAGTGCACTTAGGTACTGAATGTAATTAAATACTTTCGGGACTAGATTTCCAAGATAAAAAGCTGTCAATTGCAACAACAACAACAACAACAACAACAAAGCCGTAGTTTTGAAGGATTTCGTGCACGTCTTCCCTTGATATCTGCAACACGCCTAATGGTAACGAAGTGCTACATTCTGAGACAAAAGAAACATTGCGTCGTGATTGTCCTCTTCTGAGTCTCGCCTTCTTGCCACACGGAGAGTCGTTCGCGGACTGGATTGGCAATATTCATACAGAGAGCACAATAAGAAGACCATATTTAACTCTGGTATCATCATAGACAATTGCTTGCGATCTGTTGAAGATGATATTGGCTTAAACTGTGCAGGAATATACATGAGTCCTTGTTCCTGATGACCTGTAGCCTATATGTTGGTGGCCAAACATGTACGAACGTGGCAATGGAGATTAAGTGGGGGGGGGGACCTACACTTTTTAACATAGAAAATTCGGGTGTATTAAGCTTTTTTCTGCAACAATGGAAATGAACATTAAAAGGAAACTTAGTATGATAAACTCTTTATTCCTTAATTATTAATTATTTAAAAGACGGAGGTTCATGGCCACTATTTTGCCGTTTCCCAGATAATTTCCTAACATATGAATATTTTTGATCCTTTTTTACCGTGATTAGTAATGTTATAGCTACAACATTCATGGCCTCTTACGTCCGGCATGCCAACCTTCAGCCACACCACTTCGGTGCTCGGCCGGCCCTCTCTCTCTTCCGCCCGTGTGGTCTGGCGTAAGGAAACTACGTCGCGGATCGAAGGCCCTCCATTCTGGAGATTTCCGTGCAGTTCCAGTCACCAACGTATATTGAACGTTGACCCCATCTACACTGACTGACAGAGCAAATGCAACACCAAGAAGGAGTGGTCAGAACTTTATGCCAATTGCAGGGTAGACTGACGTCACTGAGGTATGCTCATGATGTGAAATGCGCCGCTGTGCTGCGCACGTAGCGAACGATAAATGGGACACGGCGTTGGCGAATGGCCCACTTCGTACCGTGATTTCTCAGCCGACAGTCATTGTAGAACATGTTGTCGTGTGCCACAGGACACGTGTATAGCTAAGAATGCCAGGCCGCCGTCAACGGAGGCTTTTCCAGCAGACAGACGACTTTACGAGGGGTATGGTGATCGGGCTGAGAAGGGCAGGTTGGTCGCTTCGTCAAATCGCAGCCGATACCCATAGGGATGTGTCCACGGTGCAGCGCCTGTGGCGAAGATGGTTGGCGCAGGGACATGTGGCACGTGCGAGGGGTCCAGGCGCAGCCTGAGTGACGTCAGCACGCGAGGATCGGCGCATCCGCCGCCAAGCGGTGGCAGCCCCGCACGCCACGTCAACCGCCATTCTTCAGCATGTGCAAGACACCCTGGCTGTTCCAATATCGACCAGAACAATTTCCCGTCGATTGGTTGAAGGAGGCCTGCATTCCCGGCGTCCGCTCAGAAGACTACCATTGACTCCACAGCATAGACGTGCACGCCTGGCATGGTGCCGGGCTAGAGCGACTTGGATGAGGGAATGGCGGAACGTCGTGTTCTCCGATGAGTCACGCTTCTGTTCTGTCAGTGATAGTCACCGCAGACGAGTGTGGCGTCGGCGTGGAGAAAGGTCAAATCCGTCAGTAACTGTGGGGCGCCCTACCGTTAGACAACGCGGCATCATGGTTTAGGGCGCTATTGCGTATGATTCCACGTCACCTCTAGTGCGTATTCAAGGCACGTTAAATGCCCACCGCTACGTGCAGCATGTGCTGCGGCCGGTGGCACTCCCGTACCTTCAGGGGCTGCCCAATGCTCTGTTTCAGCAGGATAATGCCCGCCCATACACTGCTCGCATCTCCCAACAGGCTCTACGAGGTGTACAGATGCTTCCGTGGCCAGCGTACTCTCCGGATCTCTCACCAATCGAACACGTGTGGGATCTCATTGGACGCCGTTTGCAAACTCTGCCCCAGCCTCGTACGGACGACCAACTGTGGCAAATGGTTGACAGAGAATGGAGAACCATCCCTCAGGACACCATCCGCACTCTTATTGACTCTGTACCTCGACGTGTTTCTGCATGCATCGCCGCTCGCGGTGGTCCTACATCCTACTGAGTCGATGCCGTGCGCATTGTGTAACCTGCATATCGATTTGAAATAAACATCAATTATTCGTCCGTGCCGTCTCTGTTTTTTCCCCAACTTTCATCCGTTTCGAACCACTCCTTCTTGGTGTTGCATTTGCTCTGTCAGTCAGTGTATATAAGGCAAGAGCACCTGTGGAGGAGTGAGTTAGCGAGGAGCTCAGTTGGTGCTCAGGCGAGAGTTCAGTTGGAGTCAGTGAGTTAGGGAAGAGTGCAGTCAGTCTGTTTGGGTATATATCTGTTGGAGCCGAAAATCTGTTCCTTTTCGCCTAACGTCATGTATGTGAGTCTTTTGGGGATGGCTGCTGTAGAAGAACCTTGCATGTTCTGGAGCAGCGAGTGTCGATGTGTGTAGACTGCGAACGGAGTTGTACTGAGTGAGTAGTGTGTAGGCTGTGGACTAGAGACCACGGCAGCGCTAACGAAGTAACTGTGTGACTGAGCGAAACTGTGTGAATTACTGCAAATGAACAGCTTAAGTAAGGGAGAAGGAGATAGTGATAGCAAACTGTGTAATTCAGTGTTACGACTGAAACTTGTGTGGTCGATGATCCTGTGTTTAAATCTAGGTTATAATTTTAGAACGTAGTTATTAAAGTTTAGAAATAAACGATACTAGATTATGCCCCTATTTATTTACCCCGCCAACACTTAACAATAAACTAGAATCATTGAAATCCATCAAGTATAAATCATTTTTTCATAAAGTTACTTGAAGTATCAATTTTTCATTAATTTTCACTTGAATATATTTTTAAAAATTTAACCAATAAAGATAGCTCAATAATTGTAGTATATCTGCACCTTCTCTATGAAATGTATACGTACATACAAAATTTTATTTTAATATTTTATAATTTTCAGAGTTGTTAGGGAACAAGTTGTTACGGGAAGGGCTTGCATGAGTAACAGAGCTTCACGTTTTTTTTGTCGTAACTTGGAATATATGGGAGATATTTAACAAATTGCACTTTTATAGAGGGAAAAGTTCGAATTTGAGTGAAAAGCTCTGCCATTTTCTTCCCATGAGTAACGAGTGCAGTATCGTCTATCTCAAATGATGTAGTCCCTAAAGATATCGATGATCAAGGTTGACAGTATATAGCCCTGCCGGATACCTTGTTGGATCTTGAAATTCCAAGAGAGATTGCCATTTATTTTAAGCTTACCTGAGTTGGCTTAATTCTAATTTCTCATCAGTCAAACCAGATTGGCAGCAATACCCATTTCCAACTAAACTTGCCACATTTTCTCCGACTGAGCACACTCAAAATCCTTTCGGTTGTCTAAAAATCACATTATGGGGGGGGGGGGGGGTAGGTCAAATTCTTTGCTGAACTTAAAATGAAGTTGAGAAATGAGATAGCCTAAACGTATTTATTTACTTGCTCATAATTTAATTACCATATCACAGTCAATTATTTCAGAAAGAACTTGTAGGCTTCCATTGATCTGTATCGTATCCCCTCTGTAATCACTTCTCCTTGCACAATCTGTAATCTCCCACGAGCAGTAAATCAGCACGTGGATGCTTAATGATACAGCCCGAAGGAGAGAAACGGAGAGAGTGGTGTAGCGCTGTACCAGGTCACATGGTAATCAAATTTCTGGTCTGCAGGTATTAGTAGCAAAGCGACAAATGACTGCCCCAATGAGCAAATGAACGTGTACATGACCTTCTTGTACTGTAGCAACGCGTACAATAATATTCCAGGATATCTGCAGCCACACGGAAATTCATTGCAGATAATATCGCTTCACTGAACAAATTACTGTACAAAATCTTTCTTGATACATGTGACAGTATTCTCGCCAAAGGCAACAGAGGAGTTTCTCTATATTTGAACAATAGTACTTTAACTCTCCCTGTTCAGTGGTTCTAGAATAATGGTCATATCTCAACTAACCATGACGAAATCCCTTCAAAGGTTTAGTTTACACTATATTTCATTGATGTCCTTCCAGTCGACAAATTTGCTGAAACTTTAAAAGACACACTAGATATTATGTATTTGGTGAGTGATTGCCAGTGTCAGCGAGGCGAACATCTCGCTATAATCGGAAGCACCAGCAAGTGCGCGATGGAATCTGCCTACTAATGAATTACCTTAGCAATACTATTGCTCTGTTATACATGTGCACTATCTGTAGCCGTTCACAACAGAAACAGTTGCTTCCAGTAACGGTGGATTCAGTAGCATTGGGCTGCTACAAAGGCCCACTCACTTTCACACGTAGTCAGATTATTTCCTGCCACCTGACACTCGGCGTTGTCTAACAAGTTCACAGCTTCAGATATATTGGCTGTTTACGTAATCTCAAGTTGGACTGTTCAATAAAAATGACGTCTTAGATTGAACAGGCAAGAGTTGCATTTAAGAAAATGTCGAAAATATTCGGCAGCAGGGAATTTAATATAAAGTACGTCTCCGTATAGTTCGGTGCTACGTGTTCTCAGGATTTCTCTAAGGTCCTGAGGTCTGGAAACTCGCAGTCAGTTTTGTTGAGGTGTGGTCCTACTGACGCCTTATATTGGTAGAAAAAGTACGCAACACAGATGTACTTCAACGACTACAAGAAAGAAGTAGAGATCATACAAACCATCAGCAAGAAAACATGTGTACTATGGATTCATAATGAGGAAAAACAATTACTAGCTTCTTTAAGCTACCATCCAGCTACCGATCTCCATTCTAGAGATGGTGCGTTCGAATCCCACCGTGGTCCGTGGTTTCCCATCTTCACACCAGGCAAATGCTGGAGCTTTAACTTAAATAAGTTCACGGTCGCTTCCTTTCCAGTTCCCATCAGTGCGTCGCCTAAACCCTTGTATGTGTTAGTGCGGCGTTAATGGAAGTCAGAAGTGAAATGGTGCGAATTTTGAATAAAAGTTGAACTTTCAAATTTCACCTTAAAAATTCCGGATTTCTTTCCCGTTCAAATCACGTTATCGGTTTCCCTAACACCATTTTTAAATATCTAAATGCTGCCATGTACTAGGACTACTCTGTACATAAGATGAGAGACACTGTAACGTTCCAGACGTTACAGTGTAATTATATTAATTTTATTATGTGTAATTAATTAAGGAATTTAACGTCATGATATTTATCTTAGTATGTAATTGTATTATAATTCATGTTTAATCATTTGCTCACTATCATTTCATTACTTTGTAACTACGACTTGTAAACGAGGGCTGAATATCCTCATATTCACTTAGATTCTTGCGACAGTCGGTTAAAATTAACTTGCAGTAGATTTCCTCTATCTTGCCACATCACCGAGGAGGAAGGAAGGACAAATTTAGACATCAAGTTCTGAGAAAAGCGAGCACGTGTTCAAGCGTGGTAACGTAAGCTACCGTATTTCGACCAGAATTATTCAAACTGATCAACGCCTATATTTTCAAAGGAGCGTCATGTTGCCATGGATACTGAGTGAAAGGACGAATAGAAGAACAGTTGATATCTTGGTTATGGCCCGTCAACTCTAATATCTGGAGTGGGGAGAGACGTGTCATCTGATTGGACCACGTGTAGCGACCTGTAATTAGCGCGAGAGAAGGTTATAAAAGGGCGTGTTGGAGCTCGTGGCTTCATCTTATGATCTTATGATCTTATGATCTTATGATCTTATGATCTTCTTCTGATCTTCTACGTATTCATTCGCTACTTGATCTTCTACGTGATAATCTACTTGATTCTTCGTCTCGATACTTAGAAATTCTGAATGAGGGGTGTATAGCCACTCTCATCAGGAATTACGTACAGCACGGCTACAAGACCGGTTTGAACCAGTCTAAGTCAATAGATAGTTTTAATCTAGATAGAAATGAAACTTCAGAGAACATTTTCAGTAAAGTTGGAAGGATTCTTAATTGAGTATCCTCTCCATATAACCCAAGGTGGTTCTTCTAACTATGACTTAGGGCTTATCTCCAATATATGGGATAAAGCATAATAGGGAGTGTTAGTTTTGAAGTCATCTTCCAATTAGTGGTGGGTGCAATTGGCAAGGCAGGAATGGTACTTAGCTGCAGATGAAGAGATCTCAAAGATGACCGGTGATGTTCCAGCTACAAGGATGGAAGCTTTCCAAGGACCAGCAGAACAAGACTACATGGTGAGCAAGCGAGTTAAAGATATTGCAAGTTTTCGCGAAGTAGAGTCATTCAATTTTTTGTTAAATTCATTTTCTATTTTTAATTCAGTTCTCGTTAAACCGTCCTCATTTATATTAAATATAATAAATAGTATTTTTCTAGTTCACTTTAATCAATCTGCCTTAATTAGCCTTTTGATTTTTAATTCTCCTACTTAATGATTAGTGCACTATCACCCCACCCCTGTGATAAGAGTCTGTCCAAGCTTGATTATAAATTTTATCTTTAAGTCCTCAACTTAAAGATTGGCGCCCTTTGCTTGCTTGGTTGCATTTCTCGTTTGATGATTGTTCTCCGAGAGGGGAAGTCACAACACATCTAAAGGAGCAATGTATAGTTCAAGCAGTTTTAAAGTATGTTTCTTAAATCTTTAATCTGCCTTAAAAACTTTTTCAGATCTTTGCCATGGTCCTTGGTACAGAGTTCATATCGGATTCGCTGAAATTACATTTTTACCTGTTTAATGAATAATGAAATATTGAAAAAAATATCTCCAATAGTTTATATCTAACTAAAAACCCTGAGTTGTTGTTAAATATATAACTATTTTAGACAATTATGCTTAATTATACCCCAAAGAAATGAAAACCCTGCCGGAAGGAGCATTCTATGCGACGTATAAAAATAAAATAATTTTCATTAACTTTGCAACTCCAAATTTTGTGTAATTCTACATCTTATTAACATGTGTTTGAGGTTTAAATTTAAACTTGATAAGTGGTAAATTGGAGAATTTGAAAACTTCAACCATGTCTCTCCTTTAACCCTGACTATGGACGTGCGGTCAACATGACCGCGGTGGAAAAGTAAACACGTGCCACACCTCGCTTATCGCCCTGCCAGTATATTTGCTTGCAGTACCTTTCTATTTTAAGATGACCTCTCCACTGTATTTATCTTATCTGTCATAAATAACCGTGCAGCTGCGATAAGAAGCTGATGAGTTTCGTAGCGGCCTGGGTGACCGCACGTCCATGGTTTGAAGCAGTCTTCAGTTGATAGTGCTGTGTGTAGCAATGAGTCAGCGTGCAGGTACTTCGGCGAGTGTCCGAACATTTGATGCAAATTACGAAGGAACAATTACCGAGTGGTTTGAAGAAGACATGAGTGATGTGGACGATGGTGATAGTGAAATAGAGAGTGATCACAATACCGATACTGAGACTGAAGGAGAGGGAGAAGAAGATGAAAGTTCCGCGCTACTGCCTGATGATTCACGTTCTAAGTGTTTTTATGGTAGAAATAGGTACAAATGGTCGTCTGCGGAACCTCCACAGAATGTGCGTGCCCCTCGTCACAATATCGTGATTCACCTTCCCGGTTTGCGCCCTTCAGCTCGAGTTGGAAACAGTGTGGATCCTGTTACTGCATGGACACTGATATTTAGTGAAGAAATGGTGAACTTACTAGTGCGATGGAAAAATGTGAAACTCAGTGCAATTAGAAGTAATTACCGAAAGTCTACCCGACCAGAATTACAAAATGTTAACACAGTTGAAATGAAGGCTTTTCTAGGCCTTCTTATTTATTCGGCGGTTTTCAAATCTAACAAAGAGGACATCGCTTCAGTCTTCGCAGCTGACGGTACGGGCCGTGAAATATTTCGTGTTGTGATGTCAGGTACAAGGTTTTCCATTCTCCTGTGCAGCCTGCGTTTTGACAATCCTGAAGACATAACGCAGCGGAGAGAGACAGATCCTATTGCACCCATATCTGAGCTTCTGAATATGTTGATTCAGAACTCTCAAAGGTGTTACTCCATTGGCACAAATGCAACAGTAGATGAGATGCTAATTGGTTTCAGAGGTCGGTGTAAGTTCAGAATGTATATTCCGAACAAGCCTGAGAAATATGGAGTGAAATTGATGTGCCTAACCGATTCGAAAAATAGTTATTTGTACAATGAATATATTTATGCAGGGAAGGACACTGATGGAATAGGTCTTTCAAGGGAAGACAGAAAATTTTCAAAGCCAACTCAGGCAGTTCTTCGTTTATCGGAACCAATACAGGGTACAAATAGAAATATAACAGCTGACAATTGGTTCACCTCAGTGGAGCTTGTTCAGGAGCTGAGGAAAAGGGGACTCACTTATGTTGGGACAGTAAGAAAGAACAAGAAGGAAATTCCAACTAACTTCTTGCCTTCCAAGCAGAGAAAGGTCGGTTCCTCTGTGTATGGCTTCACGAAAGACATAACTCTTCTCTCACACGTTCCGAAAAGAAACAAAGCTGTTTTGTTAGTATCCTCTATGCACCATGGGAAAGCAACTGATGCGGACACGGGGAAGGAAGAGATGATTCAGTTTGATAATTCTACGAAGTCTGGAGTAGATACTTTGGATCAGATGTCAGCCAACTACTGCAGAGGTAGAAAAACAAGAAGGTGGCCGATGGCAGTCTTGTTCCGTATCGTCGATATTGCAGCTGTGAATGCGAATATCTTGCATCAGTCCTATCGCGAGAGCCCCCAAATGACCAGACAACATTTTCTGAAAGAACTTGCTGCTCAACTCACTAGGCCACACATGATAAGAAGATTATCAGATCCCAGGATCCCAAGAGATATTCGAGGCGCTATCTCTAGAATTTTGAGCATCCCTGCGGAGCGTATCAACATTTCCGAGGAGAAGCTTGAAAAACGGATAACTTGTCGTCTGTGCCCACCAGAAAAGAAGAGAAAAACATATTACAAGTGCTACAGATGTGAAAAACCAGTATGCTTGGAGTGTACAAGGAAGATCTGCTTCGAATGTGTTGAGTAAGTAATAGTAAGTAATATGTTTTATTTATCCTGGCAAAGTTAGGGATGTACTCCCTTTCTTACACTTAACCAGTCTTAACCTAGAACACTTAATAATAACTACTGATGACAATAATATGATAATATGGACAATAGTAACAGTAATACCATTAACAAAAGTAACCACACTTTAAGAAAAAATCATATCATCTATATAATATAAATCGTACGTAAAGTGCAGAATATAATTATGAATAATGAGTACTAAGAGTATAATTATGAATAATGAGTACTAAGAATATAACTATGAATAATGAGTACTAAGAATATAATTATGAATAATGAGTACTAAGAATATCATTATGAATAATGAGTACTATAACAACTACTTAAGAAAAAGTTTAGAAAATATATACATTTCTACAGTACACCGAAATATCGCCTTCAGTTGAGAGGTGAAGAGAAGGATTAGTAAGAAGTAGAAGAAGAGGAAGAAGAAGAATATCTGTGAAAGGAAGAGGGAAATGATGATGAAGAGGCGGTAGGAGTAGGTGTTTTCAGGTCATAATTTGATGATTCATGCAAGTTTACCTAGTATTTCGACACAGGCATGTTTAAAAGCTAAGCTGCTGGACATGCTTCTGACGTCCACTGGTAAGAGATTCCATTGTCGGGCTGCGGTAACGGTGAATGATTTCGTGTAGATTGCTGTTCTGTGTACAGGAAGGGATAAACACATGGTGCTGCAGGATCGGGTATTTTTGTTATGGTCTGTGGAGAGGAGCTTCATTCGATCACGGAGATAGGCTGGTTGAGAACTTTTAAGAATAGTATGCAAGAAGCAAAGAGTATGAAGTGTGCGTCGTTCTTGCAGGCGAAGCCACCCGAGCCGCGTGTAAGACGGTGTGACATGGTCAGCGTAACGAAGTCCACAGATAAATCTTACACAGGCATTCTGAGCGCACTGTAATTTCCTTCCCCAGTCTACTCCTAGGTTGTTGTAAACTATGTCGCAATAATCAAAATGAGGTAATGCGAGTGATTCAACAAGAATTTTCTTTAGTTTAAAAGGGAAAGTTAATTTGAATTTACTGAGACAGCGCAGCGTTCCGTATATTTTCCTACACACAGATATAGTTTGGGCAGACCAGGACAGATGTTCGTCAAATATTATGCCGAGATTTCTTACATTTTGGCTATACTGTATGGGAGTACCACTTATGGACAACTGTGGTAACGCTGTTCGATTGAGCTTGCAAAGTAATTTAGGGTAACCAATAATTATTGCCTGGGATTTTGATGGGTTTAATTTTAAACCGTGATTTCTGGCCCATATATCTATGGTCATCAAGTCTTCATTCAAGTGACGTGTTTCTGAGTGTAGGTTTTCGGGTTTGCTGTGTATATATATCTGTAGGTCATCAGCGTATAAGTGGTATTTACAGTGTTTTAATCCGGAAGATATGCCATTTATATACAAAGAGAAAAATAGGGGGCCCAGTACAGATCCTTGTTGTATTCCTACGTCGACCGTACGCCAATTTGAATATTCATTGTTGATAAGTACACACTGCTGGCGACCGGTGAGATAGGATCTGATCCACTGGAGTGCACTCGCGGAGAAATTTAAACTATTTAATTTGGATATAAGTATGTCCCTGTCAACAGTATCGAAAGCTTTGCTAAAGTCCAATAACGCTAGAACTGTCAGTTGTTTGTTGTCCATAGCTTGCCTTATGTCATCAGTCACATGTGTTAATGCACTGCAGGTGCTGTGTTTCGGTCTAAAACCGGACTGGTGGATATCAAGAAGATTGTGTTGAATAAGATAGTCGGTAATTTGCTTGTGAACTATGAATTCTAAAGCTTTTGACAATATGCATAAGATGCTAATCGGCCGATAGTCACCGAAGTCCTTCGCAAGTCTTATTTTCGGAAGCGGGCGAAGTATGGCCATTTTCCATATTTCCGGATAAATCCCCTGTTGCAGTGAGTAATTAAAAATATTCACCAATGGATAAATGATGTGGTGGAGAATTTTCATGAGCATTTCATGGCCTATATTATCTACGCCCCTAGCCCTGGTCTTGATGCGTTTTATTGAGTCAATCACTTCTTGCGGTGTGACGTGACTGAAGTAAAATTGATCTCTCTGTGGAGATGGCGTATTATCATATGTATTAATAGTTTTCTCCTTTACGACCGGATTAATTCCCGTTGGCGAGATGAAATGGTCGTTTAGTCCATCTACGTTAACATTTAGTTCGTCGTTAGATTTCTGGTTATTGATACCAAAATATTTCATAGATTTCCACATCGTCGCAGGGCGTACGTCAGGTCTAATCAAGTTATGGGCGTATCGTAGTCTAGCGCTTCTAATTTTAGAGGTCGTTTTATTACGCAGTGTTTTATAAGTCTGGTGGTTCACTTCCGTTGGGTAGTGCTTGTATCGTCTATGAGCAGCGTCTCGTTTAGCCATTAAGTGGCGAATTTCGTCATTTATCCACGGCTTAGGAGCTCTGGAACCTTTTCCCGTACGCACGGGGGCGTGCCGATCGTAGAGCTGCGTTACTAGGTTATTAAATGTTGAGACCATTTCCTGTAGATTATTGGCGCGATTTATCTCCATCCACGACACGGAAAGAGCATCTTCTTCTAATTTATCTGCGTCAATTCGTCTGAGGTCCCTGAATGATAATATTTTCGACCTTGGTTTCGGAGTTTGTAATTGGTAGGACAGGTAGATTATGTCATGTCCAGATAGCCCCGGGGCTGATGTCTGTCCATGTTGCAGGACTTTCGCTGAATTGTTTGTTATTATTAGATCGAGAAGGGTGTGACTGCTATTAGTGTGGTGGGTTGGTCCGAGAGGTAAAATTGTCATGTTACATGCTTCGAAAATGTTACGAAACTGTCGAGTTGAAGCTGCGGTACTGTCTAACAAATTTGTGTTGAAGTCGCCCATTACAATAACGTGTTCATAGTCTGGCAGAAGGTTTAGTATTTCAGTCTCAAGGTCGGAGGCTTGTAAACTACTCCTAGCAAGCATTTCGTTCTAGACAGTGTTATCTCTATAAACAAAAACTCTGGTTTACGTTCGTACTGTGAAGGTGAATGGCTAATTACTTGAGGGTTGAGGTCTCTGGCAACATAAGCAGCCACCCCCCCACCGCCTTTCCCCTCGCGGTCATTTCGTAGAAGGACGTACCCTTCTATGTCAACAGCTGAACTGGGGCATTTGCTGCTCAGCCACGTTTCAGACATAAGAATTGCATGGAACTGGCGCGTATAAAACAGGTTATGCATTTCATCCATGCGCGTTTGGGAGAGCAAAGACTACACATTACAGTGGCAAACATTAAGAGCTCTTGGAAATTGCTCCACGGTTTCCTTCAAGATAGTAGCGGCTGAAATAGGACCTGGGTTTGCTGTAGCACCTATGTGAGTGAAGGGAGCGGTTAACGGAAGAGGGGAACAAGGGGATGGAATTAAAGGAATGCGCTTAGACCTGCTGTCGTCAGAAGCATGCCCTTGTTGTTTTAAAAGGTACGCCAACTTCGGAACAAAAAATTAAAACTAAAACAGTGAGAGTAACATTGAGGGCCAAGTTCAGTGCTTGAAATTTCCACCCCAACAAGAGATCAGTCTAATGTGTCGTTAATTTTCAGTGCAGCGGTTATCAAACATCTTTAATACCCAAGTTAGGGTCAATTTTTGTTGATAGTGTAAAGGATATGTGTGGGTTTAAATGGAACAGTGTATTCTGAATAACGAAAATTGCTGCGACTGCAATCTGAAGGTATGAGGGTTATACAAATTAACAAATGGAAAATATTTTTGTGGTTTTGGGTTCAATAAAGTGTAATTATTCAAATAAAAGCAGCTAGCAATTTATCTCATTAACCGTCCCTTCCGTAGTCAAATTAATTTTCGTGCGGTCTCAGTGACCTCACGTCCATGTTGATGTCACTGAAAATGTACGTCAATAGTTAGCACTTGCAAATAAAAATATCCGAGGGAAAGCTGGAAGGAAGAAGAAGTCGTGCACGAAGATGAATATCTGGGTTAAGAGATCTGCGTGATGGGCTTGAACCCGGCACTTCCGCATTCCTCCGAGCTGCAAAAAGTAAGCAGCGAATTAAGCCGATATCCGGTGAGTATATCACATGTGAAGAAGAAGAAATCTCTTCAAAGAAAGCATACAGAATTATGAAAATCTCATCAGCCATAGATCGCTGCAACAAAATGTAATTCTCCTCTGCTAACTGACCCACACGCGTATCTAAATTAACAACTTTGGCATATACTAAAATGATATGCCATAGGCCTACTGTTGATATCCTTAGCGTAACATTGCGTTTTTCGAAATATAATTTCCACTGGCCTGTAAATGGACCTAATATTTCAGCTCTGAGATTACAGTAACATATTTTATTCCATAGCCCAATGATAAGAAGTGTACTCTATCCGATTACACCGCAGTGCGTTGTACTATTTCATGTCCATGAATTACCAAAAAGAGGAAACAGGAGATTTGTATTGAACTCCTTGTCAGCATTCATTCAGCTAATCCCATCGCCAGTACAGAACATTCCACGAAATACTGTCTACCTCGTTCCCCTAAATAAGTGTTATTGTTGTTATTTCATTTCGGCCTCTTGGGGCCTACATTTCGATGGAGAATTCAGTACTTTGCTCTTAAGACCAGCTTCTGAAAGTTCATAAACGTATTTATTTTTTAAATCAGTGTCTTAGAGACATCGGCGAGTTCCTCCTCAACTGAACTTATCCATCGTCGCCAAAAGACCTGTGTGTGTAGGTGCGCCGTGAAACAAATTGTTTGGTATGTCCAATCTCTCATAGCGAAATAAAAGGGGCATGGGACGAGGTATGAATAACAGGAAGGCTTATTGCATCTAGAAAAAAATACGAAAGGAAGACGTACTCAGTAGTTTAAAGATATATAATCATTGTTTCTGAAAAGTTCCTAAATAACCGAAGAGAACTACTTGTTTTACACAAAACAAAAAAGTTATACACTGGATTGCAGTAACTACCGAAAGATTAAGAAGATAAAAAATTCTCCCACACGTTCTGGCGTTAAGGACTACCGTAAAATATGAAACGACGCTTCCTCGTAAAAAGAACTTATCACGTTTAAAACAATTGACCTCTGAGTACATTCGCCCTCCAAATTTTGACGTAGGTGAAGGATCCTCGGTAGGAATTTCTCCTCTTTCCTTTCTCACTGTAGTGAGTGAAGGCCAGTCACTTAGTGGCATACTACTGGAGTGTAAATGGCGGTATTTGGCCTGCCATGAGCTAGACGCGAGCTAATATGTAGGATTATTATTATTATTATTATTATTATTATTATTATTATTATTATTATTATTATTATTATTATTATAGCCCAACTGGTGCCCATGATCATGAAGACGTCACGTCTGCATGATCTGGCACCCAGGCTAGCCAGTTCGAGTCCCGTTGCCTGAAATTATTACCATCAAAATGTGGGACTGAAAGATAGGAGAGATGGTGGTATACAATTGATATTCAGTAGATTGTGTGAAAAGCCCGGAGTGAATTACAGGCCTCTCTGCACTGTTCACATGGGGTGAGAACATGTTATGCTGTTGATGGTCATTTGTCCGTCGGATGGTGACGTTAAGCATTCAGCCGACCCCTTGGTATTATTCGACAGGAGTAGGCTATGTGCCGCAACCGGGGTTTACCCTCTCTCTTCCTACTAAAATACCATATCACGCCATTTAATTAATTTCGTCTCATAATTCGTCAGATGACGTTGACGTCAAGAAGGGCATCCGATCGTAAAATCTCGCTACGAATATACATCTCACTTAATACCGAACCTCGTGGAGGAAAGGAACAAGTGTTTGACATTTTAAATTTTACAATTGCCTTTACGTCTCACCGACACAGATAGGCCTAGGTCTTATGGTGACGATGGGATAGAAAAGGACTAGGAGTGGGAGGAAGCGGCCGTGGCCTTAGTTAAGGTACAGCCATATCACTTTCCTGGTGTGAAATTACGAAACCACGTAAAACCATCTTCAGGGCTGCCGACAGTGGGTTTCGAATGCACTATCTCCTGATTGCCAGCTCACAGCTGCGCCGCTAACCGCACGGCCAAATTGCTCGGTTTACTATTATTATTATATATATATATATATTCGTTTACGGCCATTAGAGACCACGTTAGATAACAATTACATGTTTCTGGAAGCCTTCCTCACAGCCCAGAACTTCAGCATCCTCTCTCTGGCAGCCTGTCTTCTTTCGTCCGTCCACCCACGGTTAAGTTTTGGTTCGTCATGGAATCCCTGAAATCTGTCGATCACTGACCTAAACTTACTATTATTATTATTATTATTATTATTATTATTATTATCCTACCAGTGTGGGTTTGGTACGTCCAATATGTTATGACGAATTCCTGAAGGCATGGGAAGACGTATGAAGAATAGGAAGGCCCCAGGTTCAGATGACCTCCTATTTGAATCTAGGAAAACAGAAGCCTACACAGGATTACAGTAACTATCGATAGATTAAAATACTCTACCATGGTCTGAAATTCTGAAATAACGTCATAGAGAGCAGACCAACATCACTCAAAATGAGTTCGAATTCATTGCCGATAGGTCTACAAAGATACTCTGTTTGGCCTTAAGATGCTCGTGGAAAAATATCGCCTGCACAGGAAAGATCGGAATTTGGTCTCTATAGGTCTGCAAAAGACTTACGTTCCAGTGCCATTGGAAGCATTGAAAGTTTTGCGTTCAAGTGAAAGTGAAGTCGGACATCGAAATTGACATGCAGGTAGCCTAAATGGCGTCTGCGTTGTTGATAATTGAACATTTGCTTCACGAATTTAGCGATATAAAATTTACTATGCGTTGTTTCCTGGTAACCATGCAGGCTGTGATGTGAAGTACTAATGGATGGCCGTGAGTGAGAGACTTATAGAATGCTCTGTAACTACTGTACATTTGTGACTGAAATTGAAAATGCACAGCCTGTTTCCAGTCATTTGACCGGGTCAGGAATGGAAGAATGAAGCCCCCATCTAGCGGCGAACTGTATATTTTTGAAATGATTCAAAAAAATTTATCGTAATCTGTTTGAGTTTCATTTAACGGAAGACGTATTTATGATTAGTTGATCTCAACTGGAAATTGGACACAATCTTTCGAGGAGGAAGTAAAACTGGACAACGGTGAGTAATCAGAAGGAATTAGAGGAGGTCTGACACTTCATTAAAGTAATGTGTCGGTAAAAGAAAGCGAAGGGGAACGAAGGCCGTGAAAAGAAAGACCGTAGAGGTTGGAGGAGAACAAGAGTTGAACAACAGTGTTCGGACAGGAAATAGTTAATTTAGCAGCCAGGCATAAGTGCTAGCAACGTTTGATTCAGCCGAAGATGTTATCTTTCCCATGTTCCCAATATGAGACACCCTCCTTTCTCCCCTTAAGGCAAGCCCTGGCCATGGAGGGATCTGGAGATGGAGATGGTAAAGGTTAGTGAGATACGAATAAAAGTTAAACCATCTTCGAGAAGTAGCCTACTGAAGGGTCGTTTTAACTTACTTTTAGACACATTATAAGAACTAATAAACTCTCGAATCACAATTATTTTCAGAATTAACGTCCAATAAGGGAGGTTAATGAATCAAAATTACAATGGATTTAACGATGAAGATTTGAATTCTCTTAATTAAAATACAGGCTTTAGTAAGGAAGACAACAGCGCGTTCCCGTTTATTACGAAAAGCAGAATTACATTGCACCTACTGTATATGAGTGGGTGAGAATGACATGTTAACGGCGTACTCAAGATCATAAATGTCACGTACCACAATAAAGTGTCTGGGTCAAGCAGCTTAGACGCGCGTCATAGCCAGATATGGGCGCGCAACGCACCCAACTTGTATCTATCACAGACCGACAAAAGAGTTGGAAATACATCCACATCAATCTAAACTATTAATAAAAATGATACCATGTTTATTTATTTGTTTGTTCGTTCCGGACAGGCTCGTAAACTTTTGGACCGACTGAAGTAAAATTTTGTAAGAATTTACGTTTAAATCCAGAACCACGCAAGGGGTAATTTTGATTTTGATATCTTTCACCGTTTCAAACCAACAGGGAATTGTACAGGGGTATGTCCGAAATTTGAACGATTTTCCCCACGTTAATTGCAGTAAAATAACGGGTAAAAGGTTGGCCCGCACTACCTGCCCTTTAAATTAAATGTCATGTGCATTTGCTTCACAACTCCAACGTTTTTCCATAAATTTCATCTTCCTTGCGTTTCTGGATCTTGCCGCCTGCTCTAATGACTGCTTTTTTTTTTAGTCAGTAACTGGTTAGGAAGCGAACTTTGGTAGCAACATAACTAACGATGGCAGAAGAAAGGAGGACATAAAATGCAGACTAGCACAAGCAAGGAAGAGCTTTCTCCAGGAAAGAAATTTGCTCACTTCCAGCGTTGATATAGGAATTAGAAAAAGGTTTCTGAAGGCTTTTATCTGGAGCATAGCATTGTATAAAAGTGAAACATGGAAGATAACTAGCTCAAATAAATATAAGCTTTTGAAATGTGGTGTTATAGAAGAATGCTGAAGGTGTGATGGATAGATCGAATCACGAATGAAGAGATGCCGAATCGAACTGGTGAGAGGAGATCATGCAGATAACCATTATAGTCTACCCTGTACAACGGTTATGTTGTGAGTGTTGCATAAACTTCAGAGGTACGGCCCATCATAACCCCTAGAATGTATTGAACCCTTTGGTCCATACCGAAGGATACCTACCTTTCTGACCTATCAGCAAAGTTCATGAGATCTATCTCTTGGGTCGTATCGGGTTCTTCGTCACTTGCTGAGGTAAAGGTAGGGTTCAGTAATTCTAATCTATCTACTCAAATGAAAGGTTTGTTTTAGAAAACGTTCCTATTTATTCAAGTATTTCATGAAGC
Source organism: Anabrus simplex (assembly GCF_040414725.1). Lineage (NCBI taxonomy): Eukaryota > Metazoa > Arthropoda > Insecta > Orthoptera > Tettigoniidae > Anabrus > Anabrus simplex. Next base: position 502,172,272 of record NC_090267.1, read on the forward strand.
ATTTCTGATTTATCAACGGTATCATTTAACTCAATCGTGTCCACCGGACACCACAATTATTATACATAGAGGGTCAGAACACTGGTGTGAGCCTTTGACGTAACTGCCCGATGGGCATTCTTACTAGAAACCATTGTCTCAGTTATTAATTACAGAAAGGAACGTCTGGAAATCCTTAAATTCGGATTCCATGTGAGACTACATGTACCATCATAGTGATTCTTTATGGTCCAGCCCTCGTAACACGAACTCTGGACTCTGGGTATAATTAGGGCAGTCCAATCGGTGTGTGCCACACAGTGGTTATACGGCATGGACCCTTAATTGAATCGATGTGACCTGCAACTATGTCATGGACCGACATCTAAACTTCTAAGTTACTTTAAAGATATTGTGGATGATGACCGCAAGGCAAATGATGTTACAGTGGCATATGGCCCTAATCTAAGTCACTGAGGTTGATGAGCCCCTGACCATCGAAGTTTCTAAGCTGAAGGATAAACACTTAAGTTACATCGGCTGATGACCAAAGTTTCCACTTTACTATCCCCTGCACATTTCTGCTCAATCAAGAAAGTCAAATAATACAACAATAGCAATGCTCACAATACTTTGTGGCAGTAAAATCCATTACCTTCGGATATGTCCCCTTAATCGTTACGTTAACATTTACACATTCCCCAGAAAACAAACTAAGATTTCCAGAATGCATCTCCAAGTTATTCGCTTGATTTAAAGTTATTTCAAAATACGTTTCTCACTGAATTAAATAATTAAATAAATTTAAATGATTTAATGGAATCTTAATGAACAACAAATTTTATTTCTACGGACGGATGGTTTCTTCACACATTCCTATACAACGCGACGTAAAATTTTTTAATCGTGTGATGTTTATCTGTCGATTCCTATATCTGAAAAAGAACTATTACATCATTCATGTCCAGTTTATATCTTTTTTCATGACCTCACACTTTAAATCTAATCTAACCCTAGCCATTATTAACACTTGGATAACCCTAATAATTACGTACAAACCAAAGTAATTCACCGTATAATGTAAGCCAATTACGATGTCATATCGTCATAACATTCCATAAAGTATGCGCACCCCTCACAGACAAAACAATCATCACTACCATCGCTCTATATTTTGGACAACCCTGAATTTGGATAATCTTGCTCATTATACTCTAAGTTCGGGGTCTCAAATGCACATTACGTTCTCAATTAAACAAATTTACCGTATCTACTAACACACACGTTATTCCCGGATGAAAATTTCAACTAAATCCAACATTTAACGTTATCCTCTGCCGAGAAATGCAATCTCAATTCAGTGCGTAACACACTCTGCATGTTCCGTTATCCGGGCGGCGATCCCCTATCAGCTGACGGCATTTCGCCCCAACCCTCGCTTGGCAGTGATATGAGACATCTGGTTGTTCTACCTGACTGGCCTCTCAATATGCAACCTTTAAACTCTGCCGACATAATTACACAAATACGATATTCTAACCAACAAAATGCACATCAAATGCACTTCAAAATGCCCACAATAATTGTACACATCGCAAATTAAAGCCGTCGTGGATTCTTGTATACTGCTTTCCATTCCCAACATTATAAAATCTTCATCGGGCTTCCACAAGTCCCGGCTTCATTGACAGGTCTCCAACACCTGATACATAAATGTCATCTCGACTCACATGACAAAACTAACGTCTGTTTCCCAAACTCACAACTATCTCTGACAAAAGAACTGGAATAAAATCCTACTAGAATCCACGACGTCTAATAACACACAGTGTTTTCATGATGAATAACTTCGCATAAAATGATATCCTATTTTAATACCTGGATTTTCACGAAAATGACTGAAAAATTATACTAAATCCTTTTTTTATTGCCTAAAAAACGTTTCACTCCGTGACCAAATTCATAATTCTATAGCCTCACCCGACAGCGCGCTTCCACTTGATTGCAAATGGGTAACTATGGATTTCTTATATTATTTACGTCAAAAATTCAGGCCGAAAAATTTTACGTCGAATGAACATCTTAATTTGACATCACAAAATAAAGGCACTAAACACACGGAAATGACGATCTACATTGGACGTGATATCACTTCGAAACCCTATTTAATACCTTTTTACATCATACGGCACTCGCAAGACTTCGAAAATTTATCCAAGTGAAAAATAAAACAAATGACACTTTTTCGTCGTATTCTGACATTTACAAAAACCACAAAGGGACGACCAACTGCGTCGTATATACCCCCTTCAGATACATGTAATTTAGACATCATGAAACAACATATAATAGGTGTGACCCTGGCAGTTTTATTTAGCCATTTTTACATTTTTGGCTGTACAGATCATTTTATTCTTCCGGTTTCCTGGAAATAAAGCATAAAAAAATAAAACGCCCTTCACTTGTTCTTGTTGAGCGCACACGATGGACTGTAATTATTTCCGCACACGAAATACTTTCTTTATCAAATCCAAATTTATTCGGTACCTGGACCGTCCTATTTGGTACAATTGTTTCCACTCAAGAAAACTATCTCCACATGGAGTCGAGACCCCAGCCACAACGGCTAAAATCTGTTGGTTGGACTTAGTCTACTTTTGTCGTTCGATTTTACAGAGCAGCTCAACCCTCTGTCTTCAGCCTCGTGATACAAAATGCAGGGGATTCATCATGGCGTCACTTCTTATTTATAGAAACTTCCCCCTCTCTCCGGGCATCTCCCTTTGCCGCCAAGAAAATTTCTGTAACTTTTCTGACTTAACTAAACTGTAATTACAAGAGTTCTGAAGGTGACTACATACTTGATACATTTCCGGTGGTAGTGTTTATGGATATTTAAAATTTATACATATTCAATTAGCTGGATAAATGACCTCATTTTATAGGCACTATATTTTGTCGACTTGGCTTGGGCACGCCATACGCACGCGCTCTTCTGAAATAGTCCCCAAAATGACTTAAGATTCTTCCGCCGTCGACACGTGCGAATGACGTCACGTATCCCAGAGTGTGGAACAGAAGGTAGCCACTCCCTCTCCACGTGTCAACTCCGTGCTATCAAGAATCGAACTTCTTATTCCAATTGACAATTTAATATATAATATTCTTAGGGCACAAAGGTCATGGACTCAGTATGTTCCTTTCGCTACATAACGGACGAACGGGCTAGTCGACACTTCCTAATTACCAAATTAGTTTGCATTCTAACGTATTACTGCCTAAAAATCTGGAGTCTACAATAAATAGGCTACTCATTTCCCGCGTAAATTGTTGTTCGTTTGTTAAGAGGCCAACTGAAGAGTGAGCGCTCCATTCTACGGAAAACATTCTTCAGGCTACAATTGTATTGTTGGGAATGCTAAGCGTACTAATCCACATTTGGAGACTGCCATAGGCTGTACTTAATTTATTTAGCCATTTGCATTGTTTCATCGTCGTATTATATGTATATTCTGTGTTTCTATCTTTTATAGTACTGTGTACATGTTGTTATTTGAGTCATCAGTCTACAGACTGGTTTGATGAAGCCTTCCATGCCACCCTATCCTGTGCTAATATTTTCATTTCTACGTAAATATTGCATCCTACATTTGCTCTAATCTGCTTGTCATATTCATACCTTGGTCTACCCCTACCGTTCTTACCGCCTACACTTCTCTCAAAAACCAACTGGACAAGTCCTGGGTGTCTTAAGATGTATACTATCATTCTATCTCTTCTTCTCGTCAAATTTAGCCAAATCGATCTCCTTTCACCAATTCGATTCAGTATCTCTTCATTCGTGATTTGATGTATCCATCTCACCTTCAGCATTCTTCTGTAACACCGCATTTCAAAATCTTCTATTCTCTTTCTTTCTGAGTTAGTTATCGTCCGTGTTTCACTTCCATACAATGCCATGCTCTAGACAAAAGTCTTCAGAAATATTTTTATAATTCCCATATCAGTGTTGGAAGTGAGAAAATTTATTTTCTTAAGAAAGCTCTTCATTGTTTGTGCAAGGCTGCATTTTTGCATAATTCGACTGACTGGCTTGGATTCTGCTAACTACGTAATGTTATTCCTGAAGTATATACCTGGGTTGTGGGGAGGGGTTGTTCCAAATTAATTACGCGGATGGAAATAGTTACCCTCTTCATGAAAATCTATATCTTGGTAAGTATAATCTCCTCTTACTCTTTCAATTTCCAGGTTCGTACAGTTTACAATAAGTTGCAACTTATTGTTATTCGTGCAAAAAATGCTCGAAACTTCTTCAAGCGATGATGCACTTCTTGCTACGAGTTACGCTCCCGGTGAATGAGCGACAATGTTGTGGGTTCGAGTACGTGAGTTTTAGGAGGAGGCGTCGTTATCCAGTTTTTAACGCCATCCTTTCCTCTTATGGTGAAGAACCTTTCAGAAAAAGGTAAATAATCAACACTAACATTTACTATTTCTTCATTAGTTCTCTGTCGCGTATCACTGTTAGATTCTACTACTTCTAATTCATCCTCACTCTCACTAAAATTTCTTCATCTTCCACAGACTGTAAAAGACATAACACTCTTGCCGCATACTCTTCATGAATCATTTCAGTGATGAGGGATTGTCTGAATGAATTCTTAACGTGATTACACAAGTAACTTACTAGATACATTCAACACTATTGCTGTTGTACTTCCGGCGAATGGGTCTGGTGGCGGGGTGTCTAACGAGACCTTTTATTGCACCGCTGGACAATAATCCTTATTTCTAAGAACGAACACCATTCTCTACAATATGACTGACCTCAGACAAAAGGCAAAGAATGTGGGGAGAGGTATGTCACAGTCAAGGTCTCTAAGTTTAAACACAAGCTCAATTAAACAAAATAAATTTGCGCCAGGTCACAAAAGACCCCGCGCCACTACTCACAGGTTTTAACTAGAAAGAGAGCTATCGCCGTTCCTACTGAGATATTTTGAGGTTTCGGGTTGTTATATCGTCAATGAAGAAACTAAACTTCGTATGTCACGATGCTCTTCCTATCCATTATTTTCCTTAAGACCGGTCACGACTCCCGCCTAGATATGGATATACAATCCATCAGAACTATGTTCGTGTTGTTCATTTTCCTATGCAAACGTGTGAAGGAAAATAAACCTTGAATAAATTATACTGTAGAATTACCCAATTAAAAGTCACAATTGAACTTGTTGTCTTGGTCTGACGGCTTACCATTCTTCTTCTTCCAAAATCTCTTCATTAATTCGCTGCGACTTTTTTGCGTTATACTGCCCTGTGTCTTCCAGTCGTATTTTCTGCTTTCTCCACGAAAGTACGCTTTGTAACCAGAGTTCCTAAGGCTTTGCGATTATTATGCTATTATTTGCTGCAAATATTTCTTAATTTCTTCCAAACAGTTGATCTTGCCCTATTTTTAATTGATTGTAGTAAACAAATGTATTATCGTCCATTCTACGAACATGATATAATTTCAAGCGTCTCCTACCTACGGAATCAGTAATGTTGCCTGTTGCTGTGGGCAGATCTGTAGTTTTACTTTTGGGCCGATGAACTTAGATGTTAGGCCTCTTTAAACAACAAAAATAATCATCCTAATCATTAGTTTTCTTTTTCATCCATATGCCATTTGCATGAGTGGTACCATAAGTTATATTTTCCTTACAATTTTTTGTTGTTGCTTTCCAGTTTCGTCAATTTTAGAGTCGCCTCCTAGAGATGTAGTTTCTAGATCACATAATGCTTCCGGTAAAACAACTGTCCTGCAAGGACGGAGTATCGCATTACGCGATTCGCTCTTTTATTGTAGTGGTTCCATGTTATACTGTACGCTTTCTACGCTTTCAGGAGTTTGCGGGCGCTTTCTAAATTGAATTTACTCTCCATTCCATATGGTATTTTATTACTATTATTATTGTTATTATTATTAATGAACCTGAGTTTAGAAATGATGCCCGCCTCATACTCCTCGAACAATTAATTTCAGATAATGCACACGTGTGGAATAACTCAAAGCGGTGGCGGATGTTGTCTTGTGGGAGGACACAGCACCCAGCCGGCAGGAAAGATATATGGATGAGAATGGTATGCAATAAAGGAAGAACAGGCGGCAGTACACGAGATGCAAATCATAAATCACTTGAAAATAACCATTATCTGGATGGATGTCGCTGACTACAGCCTTGAAATGTATCACGGAATGTTGGATATATACAGATAAAGTTAAGTACATCCCTGATAAACTAGAATAAACTAAAAAGAAAAATATGTCTTCTAAACAGTTTTAAGTTTGGAAGGAGGACCTTTTGTGGATACTGTGAAATTAACATCATTTTGATGAGTTGCGCGAAAGTTATTTCTAAGCAATTATTTAATTTACTAGAAAACCTCAGAGACTCAGGCGGCAGCTTACCGCTGTTCAAATCCGTGTGAGATTTTTGATGAAAAAGCGGAGGCGGTTCAGGTTTTTGTCGGGGTACTCCGGTTTTCCCTGTCATCTTTCATTCCGGAAACACTTTTCCAATATCACCTCATTTTATCTGTCAGTCATTAATCATTTCCCGAGAGGAGTGCGACAGCCTGCGGCAGTCGGCACTATTTCTATCCTCGCCGCTAGATGTGGCTCATTCATTCCATTCCTGATCCGGTCAATTGACTGGAAACGGGCTGTGGATGATTATGTATTTAATACAGATAAATTCATCATCGTCTATATAAATAAAATTTTAGGGGTCCACTGTCTGCATTTTCGTTCGTTTTGCCATTTTCAGGTATTTATCTGTTTTAGGTCAACTCAAGACCGTATCAGTGGTTTTTATTTTTCGTGTCTCTTTGTTTGTTCCACCATCACGGCGAAACGGCTGGTTAGATCTCGAACAAACTTCATATATAGAGTATACTCACCCCGGGGACAGTTCTTATATGCACATTATTTAAAAATCTCTGAATATACGGGGGTTTATAGGAAAACCACAACAGTTTTCTTCCATTTTCTCTTATACAACTGTGAAATTCCTTGACTATATGTGAAACGTCCCTTCGGTATAAACAACTTATCTTCTGTTCATAATTTCGCTTACTCTTCAAATGACGGAGAAAATTATTGTTTTCTGCTGTTCACATGCTCTGCATTGAGTGACCGACAGATTGACGACGAACCTACAGTTTACCATGGCAACATCTCTGCAATCCCGAAAGCTTATTATTATGTCTACGAATATAGAAGTCCAAAATCGTGACGTAACGAATGATCAGTTTGATTGAGTCTATTGTTTTTATGTCTGACAATGAGCAACTAGGAGATGTAACAGCGCTCTACGCACGTAGTTTGGATCGAGTCCCAAGTTCGGCGAGGCAGAGTAGGGTTGTTCGTGAAGGCCTTGAGGTAGACTAACCTGCATTACAGAGCGGTGCGCCATGCAGTCAAGCAGATGATCGCTCGTACGGTATTCCGAAAGCGCAGCTGACATCTCCAGTGCATTCGATAACCCCTTTCTTTATTCTTCTCACGTGATCATGAAGCAGTCTTACTATGTACTGCTTCTACTATTCCTCCGTACTTATTCAGGAGTTTAAAAAGATATACCAGACAAGAATCTCTACCAATTAAATGTAAACATGGTTTTGCATATTTTCGAACTTAAAAAAATATCTGTTAGGTACTTCAGCCTGCTGAAAGTAATTTCGAATTACCTGAAAGGAAAACTGAATTAAAATAATTGGAGGACAGGTGCTGTTCCATAGCATTCGTTACAAATAGGTCTGATAACTCGCCTTGCTGAGCCATTCGTAGTCATTTTGATTCGCCTGCATTTATCAACGGTTTTTTGAATATTTAATAAGGAGTGAGTTATGGTATGTCGAAGTCCGTAGACAAAATTCATCAATTCTGACGTCATCTTGCCGTCTGTTTGGTAAACATCCACCCATATATTCGCTTCTTTTTATTCTGCACTTCTCGATCTAAAGCTTGGTATTGTGTCCTGGAAGACAATGGTACTTTTAATCGCACTTCTTCTATATAGAATGGTTGTCTTGTGAGCACATAAGTTAGTTTCGAAAGAGATTTTCTGACAGGTAGAGAACTTGTTAAAGATAAGTGACTTTCACTCTTTCTCGTGTAGCTAGGTGTTTCCAGATAAAGTCTAAGGCGGATGGCATAACGGGGTTGCTTGTACGTAGGCTTTCTTTCTCGTAGCAGGATGTAAATTATTAGGAACGCTCTGCCATCTGTTGAATATATTTGGAAGCTGGGAAAAATTAGAGAATCAAAGAGTATCTAGCAGGGAATAGTATCATTCTATGATGAGAGGAAGTATATACTCTCTGGCTTGACAGGTAGTAATCAAACATGGCTGCATGCAGTGAAATTACTAGGGATAAAAGTCACATATATCAGAATATTAATGAAAGTGTTAGTATCCTAGCAACCTGGTAAATACGGAATGTATTTTGAGTGTGACTTAAACAGAAATAAACATTATATAATTATAATTTTAAAATATTTGTGTGTGTGATTTGATAGAATCTGACGATGTTCTTTCTAGAAACACGTCATTATTTTTTAATTAAGTTTTCCTTTTTAAGGTATAATACTGTTATATGTTTTCGTCCATGTAGTTTTGAACTTTGATGTAGTTAACGATTTTATGATTACTCAAATATGGGTGAAGTTAGAGGCCTATCGATGTGTGAAGATTCACCAACAGGTAATTGCGGAGATAATAAAACAAAAATGAAGCAAATCGATCCAATAGAACGGACGGACGGATTTGCCAAATATCGTTTTAGTAAACTTCTTCAGAGATACAAGTATTATACCCTTAAATTAAACAATTTATTTAAAATAGAATGACAGGTTTCTTGAAAGGGTATTACCAGATTCTATGAAATCACACTCAAAAATATTTAGAAATACAGTATATCAACATTTGCGTTCATTTCTGTTTAAAGGCTTAAAATTCCTTGAAATTTATGTTGAAATGGAGAGAATCGAACAGAAGTAAGAACTCAATTAACATACGTTCCAAATGCTACCTTTATTAGGATTTAAACACAAGTGAACGTAAATACTCAAAAATATTTAGAGTATGATTTGATAGAATTTGATGATTTCTTTCTAGAAACACTTCATTCTATTTTAACTAAGTTTTTTTATTTTTAGGTGTAATACTATTGCCAAATGTTTTCTTTCATGCATCCTATAAATTAATTATTCAAAATTATTTTCGGCATAGTTAAAAACCTGACAGTTATAAATGAATTGAGTTGAAACTGTACAGATTTGGATTCAGATATCACAAACAACACTTTTTAAGTATCACTATTACAGTTTTGTAGATATAGAAAACGCTTACGCCATGGTACCAAGGGAAAAGGTGTTAGCCGTGATGGGCGACTACGGGACTAACGTATATTATTACAGATAATCACTGGCATTTAGGTTGACAATTTGTCTTCAGTGAGAATTGATGGTAGAGTGAGTTATTTTTTGAAAGTGATCACAGGTGTTAGACAAGGCTGTAACCATCAACCTTTGTTGTTCATAGCTTACATCTATCATTTACTGCAAGGTGCAACAAAGTGACAAGGCGGGTGGGGTCGTGGGGGGGAGATTCATTTGGTTGGAGACGTAACAAACATTTTCGGCCTATGTCGATGACGTGGTCTTAATTGCGGACTGTTCTGAAAACGTGCAATCTAATATCTTGGAGGTTCAAAAGAGATACAGTGATTCTTCTTCTGTGAACCTGTCTTGAGACAGATATCAACTGGACATCATCACGTCCCACTAACTATGTTTACGGACAACGCCTGAACCGTATGAACCTCTCAGCCCGGCTTGTCCCTAGCCTCTACTTTGCTTCACATCTGTTAACATCCTAAACGTTCCTCTTTTAACATCTATTTTCCCCTCCAATACCCTGCGTAGTGTATGACCCAACCAGGACATATTTCTCTCTTCCTTATCTTTGTAATCGGTGTCTCTTCTCTCCTTCTCTTCTTAACACCTCATCATTTCTCACTTTATCTGTCCACTTACATTTTTACATTCTTCTCGACTACCATGTTGGAAATTGTTCCCAAATACTTTGTATCATTCATTCTTAGTACGACTACAGCAGGGACTAAACTGTCGAATATTCGCCATGTTCGTATTTTATTGGGTAAATTCTTCAACAGGTGTCATGACAGTCTAGCTTTTGTCATTCTCGAAGTCCACAGAAGCCGCGAGTTCAGTTTCATTTATATTTATAACCTCTTCCGGCGAAATTTCAGGGAAATAATTGAATGCAGCTTTCCGACCAACTGTTTTGAGCGCCATTACTGTAGTGTTTGTAAACAATCCTCCACGGACTCTGCTTTCCCGTTATATTTAATTTTATTTCGTACTTTTCCGTTCGGTACCAGTTATTTACTTCTGAAATGTATATTGCTATTTGGTTGGATATGCATATTTTTAGACTTTTGTCTAGCGCCTGACAATGTGAAGCCACTCGGCTGCGCTCGGGTGTGATCTGTCGACTATACTCGGCCGTGCTCGGGTGAGATCAGTCGGCTATGTTCTGCTGACGCGCTTTAAGATGGTAATGGAATATCAATGTCCAAATTTTAGGTAATACCGTCATTACAATTACTAACTAGTATATTTGTTATGGCTTTTGTAATACTGAACTTTCCGATAGCAATGGGTCACCAGTATTCAAATATTACTAAAATATGCTAGAAACTTGAGACATGTTTCGGCATGAGAGATGTCGACAGAGATGCACTGGGCGTTGAAGTCAAGCTGGCTAACAAACTACTGTGTGTTCTATTCAAGGGCTTGCCAACATTTTGTAGAATAGTCTACTGGTTTCATTATATTTCACTTGCTCGCTAACTGGAAAGCCATTAGATGCCATTGAAGCAGTCGAAGAATATGATTTTAAAGTGTTTCCAAGTGTTCTTACGTCGCGCCGACATAGATAGCTCTTATGGCGACGATGGGGTAGGAAAGGGCTAGGAGTGGGAAGGTAGCGGCCGTGGCCTTAAGGTACAGCTTGGTGTGAAAATGGGGAAAACACGGGAAACCATTTTCATAGCTGCAGACAGTGGGTTTCTAACCCGCTATCTCCCGAATACAACTCACTGCTGCGCACCCTAACTACACGGCCAATTCGCTCGGTGGTTTTCAAGTTCTTCGAATAGTAATCGATAATTACGAGGTTAATATTTCAATGTTTGAAACATTATGTGGGGGACGCGGTACTTTTGAAGTATTAAATAATACATGCATCTGATAATGAAAGGTCACTATTTCTTTGTAATGACTTTAGTCAACTTTTGTATCGCTTCTGACAATTGTCTCCGATTTTCTCATTGCAGCTCTGCATTACCTTCCTCGGAATGAATTACTAAACTGCTCCAATCTCATGAATGACAAATTCACAGAGAAATAAAAAGTGACACTTGTAATGATGGGCTTCCACAGCTCTTTTTAGAAATATTTTTAAATCCACTTTTAAGTAATATTGTCACAAATCATTTACAGAAGTGCGAGCGATTTATAAAACTCAATAAGAAACCTCGTAACAGGAAGATTTTAAAACTTCCGTGAAATCTTAACGACAAAACCAAGAAAGCGACTTAATTTCTATCTATTAAATATAATCAGCCTTAATGTGGCAACTTTTAATTTATTTATTTATTTGCCTATTTTCAAAAACCTTGGCATACTGTAGTTGCATGTTCGATTTAAAAAGGTAGTGTAGAAATTAAGATTTGTAAGTACCGGTGTGACACATGAGGGGATTTAAGATGAAAATACTTAATTTGTACGAACTGTGCTCATTTGAAAGTTGAGGAAGTAGGGAGCTTTGCTGCGAACCTGGTGAGTGATTGTCGAACAATTAGCTTGCCGACTACCGTCAGCTGCTTATCTGCCGGCCATATTGTATTTCGTAGGTGACGGATCGAACTTAGTCAAGTTGCTCCGAGCGGCTGCACATTCTCAGGCGCTAGACGTAAGTATTTTTAGTACAGTGTGTGCCTAAATATGACATCTTCATTATCGAAAATTAGTGATGAAGTATGGTGAAATTTGTTGGGAGATGAAATTCATGGATTCGACTTTTAGGATAATGAGAAGTCGTGCCAATACATTTTCCCTACAAGTTACCTCTCAGAGTGATGAAACTTTTGCTATGCACGACAATTCGTACATCTCAGTTCGTTTGCGACATATTTCAGTTTTGTATACATATGATCAAAAGTTATTCCTTTGAATTTAGGAGTTACACCTTTTGAACAGTCTGTAAATTTTTCTTGTCAAAACATGTATGCACTTTGGCGTCAACACGACAATTCTCAGTGTTTTGCTTTAGATAGATACATAAAACTTCCTGTATTCATTTCATAAATTGCGGATAATTTGTATTTTATTTAGAGAAGTGAAAGCTTCCAAATATGGCTGTTACCACAAGATGTATTATTGCGTTTTCTAAGGATCGTTGTCACCGGGTGTCCCTTCTCTCCTACTCTCTTTAGCACCTCATTATTTCTGACTTTATCTGTCTACTTAAAGTTTTCCATTCCTCTCCACAACCATATTTCAAAAAATTTCCAAATAATTTGTATGCTTATTTCATTCATAATATACATGTTTCAGACGCGTATGATGTGAAAATAAGCGTTTCAGAGACTAAACTGACGTCAGTATTTAAGGAGATTCCTTGTGAGGCAGGGAAAACGAAACTGGAACAGACAGGGTGGTAGTATCCAAAAACCAAAAGCAACCCCCGAAGGGCCTATCAAGCGACCGTTGCTCACCCCAAAAGCCTGCTGATGGCGAGGTGTCATGTGGTCAGCACAACGTATCCACTTGGCCGATATTCTTGGCTTTCTAGATCGGGGCCTGTATCTCGCAATTCTGATAGCCTCACATTTGGAAATATGTAGGCTAAAGTTGACCTCTAAACAGCTCAGCTCACTATTCACGTAAAAACGTCCCTGACCTGGCCGGCAACTGAGTCCCCTAGACTACCGGGCCGGCTTGTATCTTATCCAACACGCTATGTATTTTTAAAACGCTGAAAAATATGACAGCGTAGTTAGAATCTAGTTATCATTAACTTCCGCTATTCAGTCGGTCAACGTGTTGATTGCAAAGCTTTGGGCGGGTAATTAAATTAATAGTCAGTAAGTTCAAAAGTTGAATAAACAGTTGTCGCAGTAATTAAATAGAGGACGTTGACAGACGTGCAGTATTGAGCATGTTAACAACTAGGTCAGTTTTAACACTTTATGGGCAAGGGCATAAAACTGTGCTTACATATGGATATCGTATTTACTCCGCCATGTATAACAGAATCAGCCGCCTTTGAAGTGTTGTGGTTAGTGTGATTAGGTGCCACCGCTAGAGGTCCGGGTTCGATTCCAAGATCTGCCACGAAATTTTAAAAATGGGACGAGGACTGGGAAGGGGTACACTCAGACTAGGCAGATCAAATGGGTAGAGGGGGTTGGATTCCCCCCTCAGCCATAGTCGAAGTAGTTTTCCGTGGTTTCCCGCATCTTCTCCAGTGAAATACCGGGATGGTATCTAACTTAGTCCACGGCCGCTTCCTTCCCTCTTGCCTGTCTATCCCTACCCATCTTCCCATCCCCCATAAGTCCCCTGTTCAGCATTGCAGCTGAGGCCGCTTCGTCGAGGGGCTGGTCTTCCTCCCCATTCGTATCACCGAACAAATATCTGACGTTGCAGGAGTTAGAGGTGGGATCGCTGGCCGAGTCCAGGGAAAACCCAACACTGGACGTTAAACGGATTAAATAAGGAAACAAACAGAGTGGTCTGTGGTGCAGTGGTTGGCGTGATTAGCTGCCACCCCCGGAGGCTAGGGTTCAATTCCAGGCTCTCCCACGAATTTTGAAAAGTGGTACGAGGGCTGGAACTAATTCCACTCAGCCTCGAGAGGTCAACTGAGTAGAGGGGTAGGGGTTCGATTCCTACTTCAAACTTTCTCGAAGTGGCTTTCCGTGGTTTACCACTTTTCCTCCAGGAAAATGCAGGGATGGTGCCTAACTTAAGGCCACGGCCGCTTCCTTCCTCTTCGCTCTCTATCCTTTCCAATCTTCCCCTCCCCGCACCAGGCCTCTGTTCAGCATAGCAGATGATGCCGCCTGGTCCTCCTCTAGGACACTGCCATTTAGGCGATAGAGGTAGGATACCTCGCTGAGTCCGAGAGGAAAACCAACCCAGGAGGGAAAAAGGATTAAGAAAGAAAGAAGTCGGAGTGGTAACATTATGTGTTATGACAGTTCTCGTAAGGTCACTATAAAAATTATTTTATCCACAGACTACCGAATCAGTTGGTTAGCGGTGCGTAGCTGTGAGCATGTGTTTGGGGGACGGTGAGTTCGAATCGCACAGTCGGCAGCTCTGAAGATGATTTTCCGTGATTTCCGATTATCACGCAAGACAAATGCTTAATTGTACCTTGGTGTCACCCAAAATCTTCGATGTGTTAGTACGACGTAAAACCACTAACAAAAAAGTATTAGAAACTTTTAAAATTAAGTAATAACTTGCGGGGATAATTAGTAACATATGCAACACTTAAGATAAATAACTGGTGGAGAAAAAGAAGTGCACGGTTCCTGAAGTTTGTGCAGGAGAATCAAGGGAAACTGGGTAAGTACGTAGGCAAGTCAATAACTTTCTGCTCTATGGCGTTGTGTGCTCACCAGCCGCTAGATGGCACCGTTGTTTATGTCTGTTGTGGGCTTCAGATCAGTACAGCTTGCGCCGTGCCACTCTCTGTTTGCACCAAGGAAGAACAGCGTTCCGTAATGTGGTCTGAGGGTGTACCAAGAGCGGAAATTCATAGAAGATTTTCAGCACAATACGGGGACTTTTTTTCCCACAGCGAAGTGTTTAACGATGGATTCTACAGTTCGAAAGGGGTTGCGTGAGCGTGAAGGATGAGAAATAATCCCGGCGTCCATCTGCAACCGTAACTGATGCCAAAATTGAAAAAGTGCGTGATATGATCCTGAATAACAGACGAGTGACTGTTGATGACGTGGGAAACCATAAGCACATTAGCCATGGTTTCTGCATACTAAAGCATGCATAGCAGGCTTAACTTTAACAAAATCTGTTGGAGATGGGTTCCAAGGCAATTCAATGAAGAGCAGAAGAGCAACAGTGTGAGAATCTCTCCGAAGCTATTGGATCGTCATGCTAACGAAGGCGAAACGTTTCTGAAACGGATCATCACTGGGGATGAAACGTGGGTTCACCACCTCGAACCAGAGAGCAAACATCGGAGCATGGAATGGAACAATCCCGGATCCCCAGTCAAAAATAAATTCAAGACTCAACCTCCTGCAGGAAAAGTGATGCTCACAGTGTTTTGGGACTCTCAAGGCCAATCCTGGAACATTATCAGGAAAACGCGAAACAGAAAACAGTGAACGTTATAGTGACATGCTGGTAAACAAGCTGAAGCCTGCAGTTAGCAACAAATGCAGAGGTCGATTGTCCGAAGGAGTTCTTTTATTGCATGACGATCCGCGTCCTCATAACGCCGCCCGCACCGATCAATCTCTTCAGATACTGCGTTTCGAGGTGTTGGAGCATCCTACATACAGCCCCGTCGGATTACCAACTGTTCAGTCCACTTAAAAATGCTCTCAGTGGCCATCGATTCATCTCCTATCAACAGATGAATAAAGCGGTGCATACGTGATTTGCTGCGCAACCAAAAACCTTTCTTTGCAGAGGGCATCATAAAGCTTGTGAAACGGTGGACCATGTGCATTGAAAATCGTAGTGACTCTGTTGAAAAATGATATCAATAGAAAGTGTGCAGTCTTTTGTAAAAAAATAAAAATTGATTTCCGATGCTTATTGACTTGCCCTCGCATGTCAATATTAAGCTGTCAGATGAAAAACCACTGATATGGAAAGGAGACAAGCCAACAATGTGATACGAATTTATTCAACAATTGTATGATATAAAAATATAGATGATCAGGTTCTGGAAAAAGAAGAGGCTGTTGGCGCTGATGAAATGGGAGACATAATTTTGAGGACAGAATTCAATAGAGCTTTGAGATACATACATAGGAACAAGACATATGGAGCTCATGATATACCCTCAGAATTACTTGACAGCCTTGGGAGAAAGTGGCATGTCGAGGTTATTCCTGCTGGTGTGTAAGATGTATGATACAGGAGATGTGCCATGCGATTTTAGATTGAATGCTGTTATTCCTAATCCCAAGAAAGCAGGTGAAAATTAGTTTAATAACAAACGCTTGCAAAATTCTACACATGGCTTGAAATACGAGTTAAAGATGAGTTGGGATATATCAGTTTGGCTTCAGAAGAAATGGAGGAATACGCGAATCAAGGGTACCTTTACGCCTAATGTCAGAGGATCGGAGCACACGTACAAAGCATTCGTAGATCTACAAAAGGCATTCGATAATACTGATTGGACCAAGCTCTTTGAGAATCCAAAGGTGAACGGGATCAGATTGTGGGAAAGATGGAGTGTCTACAATATGTACAAAAGTTTGTTTGCAGTGAGAACAATCGGGGTTATGAAAAGAAAGCAGCAATCCATAAAGGAGTGACAGTATGATGCAGTTTGCTTCCTCTTCTTTATAGAACAGGTGGTAAAGTAAATCACAAAACAAAGAGAGGAAATGATACTCTCAGAATTTCTGAATATTTTGTTACTTCGTCCGATCCTGTAGAAGATACGGAGATATTGCTGAATGGTATGGTGTAGCCGTAGAGTTCCAGAATGAGTACAAGATGAAAATAAATAAAACAAAAACAAAAGCAATGGAGTAGAGTCGAAGGAAGTCAGGTAATGCAGGAAATTAAGTCTTCAAGGAGAGTGAGAGTTCATTAATTTGTTTCATACTGACTTTTGAATATACAGGGTTTTCCGGATGAAACCTGACCGGCCACCCGCTGGTAAGCCAACGACGCACGGCCCAAATCTGTAATTCTGCATATAGAGGATAAGAAGCTAAACTAATCTCTTACCGTATATTTTAAAAAATGCTGGAATGTCGTCCTTCCGCAGATAAACAGGTATAGTAGACTACCAAACAAACACATTTAAGTTCGCATGCCTGACTTCCTATTGAAGTTCATATACTGAAATGAAATGGCGTATGGCTTTTAGTGCCGGGAAATCCCAGGACGGGTTCGGCTCGCCAGGTGCAGGTGTTTTTATTTGACGTCCGTAGGCGACCTGCGCTTCGTGATGAGGATGAAATGATGATGAAGACAGCATTTACACCCAGCTCCCGTGCCAGGGAAATTAACCAATGATGGCTAAAATTCCCGACCCTGCCGGGAATCGAACCCAGGACCCCTGTGACCAAAGGCCAGCACGCTAACCATTTAGCCATGGAGCCGGACACTTCATACACTGATCAGCTAGAATATTATGGCCACCTACCTAATAGTTTGTATGTAAACATTTGCCACGGATAACAGCGGCGACGCGTCTTGCCGTGGAAGCAATGAGGCCTTAGTAGATCGCTGGAGGGAGTTGGCACCACGTCTACAAACACAAGTCACTTCATTTCCGTAAATTGTGAGGAGGGTGGCGATGAGCTATGACGCCACGTTCAATCACATCCCAGATTTGTTCAATTGGGATGAGATCTGGTGAGTTTGGGGGCCATAACACCAATTGCATCCCACCACTGTATTCTTCACATTCCTGACCTTGTGACATGTCGAATTATCTTATTGGAAAATACCATTGCCGTTGGGCAACACGATCGCCATGAAGGGGTGTACGTGGTCTGCAACCAGTGTACGATACTTCTCGACCATTATGGTGCCTTGCATGAGCCCGACTGGACCCATGGATGCGCACGTGAATGTTCCCCAGAGCTTAATTCACCCGCCACCAGCTTCTCTCCGTCCCGAAGTACAGGTGTCAAAGATCTGCTCCCCTGGAAGACGACGGATTCGCACCCTCTCATCGTCATGATGAAGAAGGTATCGGGATTCATCAGACTATGCAACGCTCTACCACTGCGCCAACATGACGTTGATCACGTGCTCATTTCAGTCGTAGTTGCCCTTGTCGTGGTTTTGACGTTAGCACATGAATTGGTTGTCGGCCGCGGAGGTTTATCATTAGGAGTGTTCGGTGCACTGTGTGTTCGGACACACTTGTACTCTGCCCAGCAATAAAGTCTGTTGTTGGTTCGCCGCCTGTCCTGTTTTACCACTCTGCCCAGCCTACGACTTGCCACGTATGTAATGAGGGGTGGCCGCCCAACCCCTCAATGTTTGGACGTGGTTTCACCATGGTTTCGCCACTTGCTGAAGGCACTCACCCGAGCATTCCTCGAACACCCGACAAGAAGAGAAGTTTCCGAAATTCTCGTGCCGAGCTTCCCAGCGATCACAATCTGCCCTCGGTCAAACTCAGATAGATCGCGCGCCTTCCCCATTCTACACACGTACAGCCCGCTCACTGATACTACATGCACAGTGCGTGTGTCCGACTAGCAGTTATTCCTCGGCAGGTGACACTGCTATCGACTGGTTGGGTTTGTGTCGATAGTAGGTAGGTGGTCATACTGTTCTCGCTGATCAGTATATGTTTCCTTAAGGTGGGACGAATAGCTTTATGGGTGAAAAGTGTAATTTTCCAGTTCGTTCCATGTACTATGAAACACTATTTTTGTCTATAATACTTTACCTGTTACGCCCTAAAGAGCGCAGGGTTGTCACCAACCTCAACCTTTTAAATCTAAGTTTTCCAACATTTGGGGAAATTCGTTGCGCGTTTTCTACAAAAAAAGTTTTTCATACCTATTTCAATGATAAAGCCCGGAATTTTCAAGATACTCAGTTAAAATATTGTACCCATTAGAGTGTGTAGAAAACAACAATCCGTAGTATTTTAAAACTTGGATTTAAAAAATACATATTTGGTGGAAATTTGAACACAATGTTTGTGCTTAAAAACAACTTCGTAAAAAATCGATTAATACTTCAAATAATTCACTTATCCTACTGGAGGTTTTAGATACAACACTAATAAGTATATTTTAAAAAGAATCATTGAAAAATGTTGATATTTATGAATAATATAAGGAAATTGTCAAATGCGTCTACATTTTACAGCCGCTATTCTGAGTATCTAATTTTCCGTGATGACATGCACTATGTGACATTTAGATATATGGACATATATGGAAGGAATTGTATATTTTCCTTATCGAATTTCATTTTAGTCACCCTTTCCCCTGCAGAGAAAGAAGTGCTTCTGAGTAGTTGAAGGTGTTGGTTCCTCCAATGTACATTTTGTTGTTTAGGGTACCCCACAAATAAACATCACAGGTCAGCATTAATCAAACACTTCCCTGCTAGTATACATTGACTCGTCTGCCGTAAGAGCTGTCGCGGAATCTTGTTGAAACCAAGATTTTTTTCCTTCCTCTATTAGCGGATTGAAAAATGGGGAAAGAGTGGAATTTCGTACCGCAGTCCATTTACTGTACGCCCGAAAAATATCGGACTGATTATGTGTTTTGCGCTAATCACGCACCAAACTCCGATTTTCCTATCATACCGAGGAATATCGTTTATACAGCGTGGATTTTCAGAACACCCGTACGGTGTGTTGTGAGTGTTTGGTGGAACGACGCCTTCTTTGTAAATAACACAAGGTGTGGATCGCAAAGAGGCACACGTGCTGTAAGATCACATGGAACACGTGCGCATTTTACTAGAGGACACGTGTTGCTCCACAGCATTGGTCAGATAACTCGTCTTTATTCATTGATTTAAGAACCACTGTGAGATGCAGCAGTTCGTAGTCAGAATTCATCCACTCTGATGTCATCATGCCGTTTGTTTATATATTCGCCTTTTTTATCCTGCAGTTACTGGTGTAACGCTTGGTATTGTGTCGTAGAAGGCAATGTTACTTTTAATCACAGTTCTTCTATACAGAACGGTTTACTTGTGAGCTCACACGTCAGTTTCGAAGGAGCGTTTCTTGCCAGGCAAATATATTTTTTTAAGATACATGGACTTCATTCGTTCTAGTGTAACTAGGTCTGTTTGTATGTAGACTTTTTCCCTTGGAAGTATGTAAGTTATTGGGAACACACTGCCACCTGCCGGATATATTTAGAAGCTGGGAAATGTTAGAGAATCAAAGAGTATATTTCAGGGAATAGTATTCTTCTGTGATCACAGGAAGTGTATACTCTCTGGCTTGGCAGGTAGTAATCAAACATGGCTGCATGCAGTGACAATACAAAGAACGAAAATCACATAAATCTATCAGAATATAAATGAAAGTGTTAGTCGCTTAGCAACGTGCTACTCAAAGTTGACTGAGATTAGAGACCTATCAATATCTCATGATTCGCTAACGGGAAATTCCGGAGGGAATAAAATGAAAGTGAAGCAGATCGGTCCAGTAGAACGGACAGACACATTGCTCTGGGTGCAGAAGTCACTGAAACTCCAACGTGCTGCGGTTGTGATTTTCATGGCGAACATTTGCGCCAATTTCGTCTAACATTCCTTCTGTTGATACTGAACGTGGTCGTGTGAACAAATAGTATCAGACTTATTCACAAGATCGTGAACCGGTTTTCTGCCCGGACTACCATCTGATAAATTTCGCACAGACGTGACGAAGGATGGGAAGTGAGCTAGACAGGAAGAAGGGCGACGAGTAACAGGAACTCAACCTCACGCGAGTTGTCGGGGCTTGTACACGACCCATGATATGTATATCAATGAACAGAGATTCTTACGACCAACACAAGTATTGTGGTACACGTACGGCAGTTAAGTTACAGTTGTCCTGTCTTTGACTATTAGCGACTGTATTGCCCCTGTTAATGTACCTTCAGATAGTTCGCGACGAATTATATCAATAATATAACAGTCGTACAGGTAAAACCACTTAATTGTTCTCTATTTCTTTTTATTTCTTTATTCATTTAATTTGTATTTACTTATTTATTAATCGTGCCTACTACGACGCCATTAGTATATTTTACGGTAGTTATCATCGATCATTTGTAAACAATAATATATCTAACTGACTGCCCAACGTGTCTTTCTGCCCTTCGAATCAGAATCTCACTGGATGACGTTACGAAAACCCATTGGGCAAGTTCTTCACGTGTCCTCCTATATTTTTGACATTCATGTGTTTTATGACTGAGAGTGTGTCACATGTAAATTAAGACCGTGCAGGCTGTGATGTGAAGTATTTTTGGATGGCCATGACTGAGAGACGTATTATTTAAGAGGGATGTTAGAGTACAAATGGTCGATGTGAGTTTGCAGACTCTGATGAGAAGTATTGATGGATGGCCATGACTGATGGACATATAGAAGACTCTCTTATCAATCACTAAGAACTGATTACCAATTTAGTGGTAGTTTGATAGGCCCTGTGTCTGCTTGCCTCTTTCGTTGCCTTCAACCCAACACCCGTCTCCTAATTCCGTATGTTCTCTCTCGAAAACGATTCGTTAGATGCAAGTAAGTTAATCGTCAGCAATTGGAGTTTCATTTATTGAAATATAATTTTATCATCAATTTAATTTTCAGAATGGAAATTGGACTCCATTTGTACATGTCATTCCATTCTGCGATTTCAAAAATTAGCACAGAAAACTGAAATTAATGCAAAGTCATTTAATTTCACATAAATTTGTCTAATAAAAACTAGATAAAATAATGATATTCGTCTGACTATATACAGATGACCGCAATAATGATTACATCCCTCAACTTAGGATTGGCGTCAGAGAGGGCATCCGGCCGATAAACAGTGCCAAATCCACCATGTGCGACACAGTTCGCACCCGCGGTCCCACATGATTGGGAAAAGTGGTGAAAAAAGAAATAAATAAAGATTCAAACATTTTGTTACTTACACAATGGATTAGAAAGAATCTTGGACTACGGTGGTAAGACGAATGTATTGCTTATATAAAGTACTTTACTTACGCAATTTTTGTACACTTAACATTCTGGAAATCAGTACTATAGAACTTTGGCCTGTGTATACAAATCTCAATTAGATTCCCCCACCCTCTTTCTAATAAATCAAAAGAAAGTTTCCACATTCATTACGCACTCAGTAAAACACTCGCTTCAAGCCTTATGAAAAAACAACATGGAATGAAAACGAAGCCAGTACGTCTAAAAGGTTGAGATACACTCGTTCCTAAGTAGATTCGAGTACTGCATGGAAATAGCTATTGAATAATGCCGGCATGGAAAAGGGCAGTGGTATTCAGCGATAAGTGTCACTTACATGCACAAAGTCAATAGTGCTTGCAGTATAATATAAATGGTGCTACCATCGCTGGTAATAGTACTATGGTCGACCTGATCTGCCGGTTGTCATAAGCCGAGAAATGAATCTGGGCCCTCCTGATTACAATGCCACGAATTTGAGCACAGCGGAGTTGTTGTATGACATTTGAAGGGCCATTTCCCGCACACCGTGGAGCACAATATAAGTACGTAAAATATCTCCGATGAGAAACATTGTTTACCGGACAGAATTAATTAAAACCCTGAATATTCATCGTCCAACGGAGTTCAGGTTTCCATGCCATCTTGTGGAGTTAATATTGACGTTGAAATTGACACACAGGCAGTAAAATTGGTGTCATATCTAAATGTCTTCAGCACTTATCTATGACCATACGATTACCATTATTATTATTATTATTAATATTATTATTATTATTATTATTATGCTTAGATTCTGTAGCAGATTTAAGTGATTTAATTTACCTATGTGATGACAGGTTACTTGAAATAATGAACGAGAATTGAATGTATTGAGAGGATAGAGAGGGAAATGTATTGAAATGGCATGTAATAGTTTTAGAAACTACAGCTTTAGATTATATAATTGTCTTTTGATAACTCGATGTGATTTAGTGACAGTGTATAACATAGCTAAGGATGGAGAGGAAATGGATGGAAGTACAAAAGGCCAGAGTACCTCGAGCTCAGCAAGTACAGTTCTCATTAGCAAGGAATGACGTCAGTGATCCGTGCGTACGTCAGCAGTCCATTGCTTGTTGATCTCACAGTGCAGTACGCACATTCTCACGCGGTTCTGTACGTCAGCTTATGTGAATTCCATGAAGGACACGGAGAGTAACTGAATGGGTGCCTACATTTCTAGAAAATAGAGCTCAGAATATTAGAGTAGGTCCAGCATTTTCTGATCTTGTAATGAATGAAAACGGGGTGCCTCAAGGCAGTACTATTGGGCCATTATATTTCCTTGTGTGCCCTATAACGCCCATAGTCGCCGTCAAGCAAATGCTGAGATCCGATCAAGTTCATTATAGTGGACAATACACTCACCACGTGGTAGGTGCCCTTTTGGCACATAGCTTACCTGTCCGTTAATATACTCTTCTTCAGTTCGGCGTAACACAGTCGTCAACAGGGAAAGGTGGGTGAATATGGGTCAGCGTAGCGAAGAAATGAAGAGGAATATACGCACAGGGTAAAAGATAACTCAAGTAAAATAAGAATTTATAAATGATCGGCAAGTTCGCTTAAATAATTCCATTTTTATTACAATCATAGATGAAAATCGGATATAAATCAAAATTAATGTGTGAAATTTTCATTATTGACAATCTTGTCATAAAATATAAAATTATAATACAAAAAGGATGGTTCACAGTTTGAAGTCGTTTCTTGGTGTAGGAGATTCCTAGCATCGTATCCCATTGATACTGCAACAACCAGCATAATGGCTCCCTCAAAAAGAAAATAAATCAAATTATAAGTTACCGCATAGCTAAACCATATCTACAAACAACATAACACATTACTAAAAAGAATATATGGCATAGGACTCGTGGTTAATATAGGCTCTAACTAAACATGCAATACACAATCTGCCGTCTGGGCATCGAACTCGAGACTATATCGAATCCTGCGACAACACAACATATAGCATGGTAAGAAACACATTATTTACACGGTGCAGACATATTATGAATAGTTACGTACGCCTTTAAATGACACATGCAGTCGTGTATAAATTTATCTTCCAAACAGCAGTACAAATAGGTCAACGCACTTTTCTTCCCTTGACAGAAACCGTATTGTTCCACAAACGCAGACTTCCCTGTCGTGACGTCTAAACGATCTACCTTTTTTTTTTCTTTTATCACGTCTCGGCTTTTGTATAAACTGAGCGGCCATGTTTTTGCAGCCTTAAATTTCGCTCGGCTGACAACTAGTAAATAGACCCACGTGAAGACTCGCACTCTCATTCGGGCCCATTGACCTACACTTCTTGGTGTCCTCTTAATTATATAATTCCCATGCAATTACTATTCATTCCATTCCATTCCATTCAATTCCATTCCATGCATTCAGCACTTTATTCTATTTAAATACAACTGGCACATTTATTCAAATTCACACTGGTGCCCTTACTGGCACACAGAACTACCAGATTACAACTTAGGCGTTAATTCTTCATGCTATTATGGGCCTTATCTCTTGACTCTTGGCCTATCAAACATATTCCCCATTTCCTAAGGGCTTTTAAGTTCATGACTAGCTCAATTTAGTACGCTATTCCGAGTGCATTAAAGAAATATCGAAGATCTTATGCATTTCCTCGTCCCACAATAAAAACTACAGTCTACCATGCTTAATGCATCTAGTTAGTCCCTAAATATCTTGTCCTGCGTATAACCATTCGAGATTCTGTAAGTCTTGGATAGATGAAAGTACACGACCCTAACTTCCATAGATTGAAACATTATGTATATCAAGTTGTAGCGCTAACAAAATAATATGAGAAACAACAGCATGCAAACATTAACTATCCTACAAGCACTGAGTCCTGGCCATAAATTCTATATACATGGGCCCTCGGACACCCTTTTTATTTACATGTTGGCGAAAGGCCAAAGTTTATCTGTTACGATCCTATCATTGCGCTACCTGTTGCATGCTAAGAAATGGCTTGATCTGACCTGTGTCTTGTGATAGCATCTGAACAGTTCTCCTACGGACATGCTAATTAAAGCCATCATGTTAACGTTATGAGCAGGCAACAGCAGGCGGGGTTGGGCGACTGGTGACCTCCTGGTCTGCTACGACGTTCAACTGCAACACGTTCAGGTGAATGGATTGCCGCCTCCTCGATGTGGTCGTTGTGTTGACTGGACGTTGCTGGTGGTCCACGCTCGTTCCTCGATGCCGTGAAAGATGTTCTCTAAATTACTGCCTCAGCGTGACGGATGTGTAGCGTCTGGTACACACGTGAGTAAGAGGAAAAACCATATTACGATGTGTTCTTACTTCGATGCCTAGGTCTCCCCTCTTGCCTTTATATTAATCCTGTAATATCTGGACTCACTCCTAGCCCTTTCTTTATGAAACGGTCACACAATTCTCTGAAGCAATTTAATTTGTTCTTGACTGATATTTATTCTGACCGAATTGAATTAACACCGACTTTCCGAGCCTACACTAGCATGTTTAGAACATAAGTTTAGAACAATATTAGCGACTTTGCGTGAACAAATTACTAGCACAGAAATGTTCTCAAAACATCAGTTCAATATTTGCTGTACAAAGTTCTTATATTATATCACAAATGGTTGTTACTTACAAATTACTAGGACAATGTAGACTCTAACTGCGACGCTTGTAGACACACAGAGAATGACGCCGGCTCTATATATTAACGATCGTGAACCCGCGCTAAAGAGCTCGTCGTGTGTGGGCCCTTATGAGCGTGCCCGTGGAGATGAAAACTCTCCCACGGTACTTAGAATAATTATTCATTTCTTCATTGTGATTACAACTAGTGTCATGTAGAATATCAAAATTTGCAGAAAAATATGCTCATTGCAATTATTACATCCAATGTTCTATATTCCTCTTGTGGGCGGAGATATCGAATAAATTCATTTCCCACCAAGTTAGGCGTCTTCGCGGTTTCTCACGCAGTTGTTCGCGTTCCACGCTGTAAGTCAAGTGGTTCGCTGGGGATAATACATTTTAATGATCATCCTGGGAACTTCAGCTCGCTTCTGACACCAAGTTCTCTTGAAAAACGCGCAATGCTAAAATGTCATCGAATGCCCTTTCTTTTTGGTCTCATATGATTACCCAAATTGTCAGTATATCAATGTTCTTCGACCATGAACAGAATGGTTCACTTGTATATACAATATGTGAGTAAAAATCTAGGATCACATACTGTATAAGGCTGTTTGAGAATGATGTGATAATGTATAGAGTAATAAATAAATAGAAGTATTGTGAGTAACTGCAACAAAAGGAATAATCGACAAATTTGTGAGGCCGACTGCAGAAAATGATATGATGATAAACGGAGTTAAATATCAGGTTGTACGTTTCACGAAGAAGAAATGCGTCCTTGATGGGGAGAATGTATCCCATTGGGGATCATTGTAAGTACTTAGAAGTTAATATAAAGAACGATCTTCAATGGGGTAATCACGTTAACGACGATGTAAAAGGAGTACAAATCTTCACATATTTTTATGAACGTATTTAGGGATTGTAGTGAGGATATAAATGAGCGGGCATATATGTCTTCCTTAACCCCGATTATGGTACGATTTCTGGGTTCGGCACCCTAACCAGGAATATTTAACTCGAGAAGTGGAAATTATACAAAGGAAATCAGCACGATCTTTTGTGCGTGATGTTCAAAAGACGGATAAGGATTTTTCGAAGTTGCAATTTTTCGGGCTGACAAGACGAGAGTAAAAAGAATAGTTGCTTGACTTCGCGATATGTTCCGAGCTCTCAGCGGCGGAATGGTGTGGAACGATAATGATAGACGAATAAGCAGGAAAGAAATTTTAAAAATAGGAAATATCACAATATGGAGTTGGAATTCGGTAGTAAAATTCGATCAAATAATCGTCTACAGTAAGACGAATTAGGGACTAGATTAATTTCCCCGAAGAAAATTCCGATAATTTTACAACTAATTTTAAATCTTTTAAGAAGGAATAGATAATAATAATAATATTAATAATAATAATAATAATAATAATAATAATAATAATAATCGTATGGCCTCAGCTACCGTGTGCAGACATTCCAATTTGACGCCATCTGGCTGTCTGCTCGTCAATTTCGACGTTCCGTTTTACTCTAGGCCCACTAGATGGCAGACCGAATAAATCGAAGCTCTCTTGGGCGTCTATGGCTGAGATTTAATGAATTTTGTCGCGTAAACACCAAATGTGTCACCAGAGATCTTTTACATGCCGACATCGTACGACATGAAGTGTCTAATGGACTTTTTTCCGCACTTCAAAAATCCGACTACCTCTGCCGGGTTTGAACCCGCTATCTTGGGATCCGAAGGCCGACACTCTACCAATTGATCCACAGAGGCAGCTAGAAAGAATACGTGAACAAGTGATAGAGAATTGGTATCTGGGCGAGAGCAATAAACTGAGTTCAGTTTGTGAGTGAAATAAATAGTAGTAGTATAAACATAAACAATATTAGTAATATTATAATTAATGAAGGTAAGTTGCTTAGAGTCCGCCTCTGTGGTGTAGTGGTTAGCGTGATTAGCTGCCACCCCCGGAGTCCCGGGTTCGATTCCCGGCTCTGCCACGAAATTTGAAAAGTGGTGTGAGGCCTGGAACGGGGTCCACTCAGTCTCGGGAGGTCAACTGAGTAGAGGTGGGTTCGATTCCCACCTCAGCCATCCTGGAAATGGTTTTCCGTGGTTTCCCACTTCTGCTCTAGGCGAATACCGGGATGGTACCTAACTTAAGGCCACGGCCGCTTCCTTCCCTCTTCCTTGCCTATCCCTTCCAGTCATCCCATCCCTCCACAAGGCCCCTGTTCAGCATAGCAGGTGAGGCCGCCTGGGCGAGGTACTGGTCATTCTCCCCAGTTGTATCCCCGACCAAGTGTCTGAAACTCCAGGACACTGCCCTTGAGGCGGTAGAGGTGGGATCCCTCGCTGAGTCCGAGGGAGAAGCCGAACCTGGAGGGTAAACAGATGATGATGATGATGAAGTTGCTTAGAACTAAATAAAAATATGTAAATATTTCAAGTAAGTAGAAACACGGTATTCGGAAGAAAACTTTCTTTTTTAAATTCGGATGTTCTTTTAATACTGTTTTTGAATTTCGTGTTATTTCTTCCCGGTATTAAAAACTGTGTGCTTATTTATAGCGTTGTATCAGACAAGAAGTAGCACTTTTAAGATGACAATAATAATAAAATTTCGTATGGCTGGTATAGTCATTGTAAGGCAGATCCTCCGATGCGAGGGTGGGGGCATCTTCCGTGAATCAGAACTGTGTTCTTTTGTAGTAGATGACAGTGTTATGTGTGGTGTGCGGGTTGTAGGAATGTTGGGTGCAGTACGTCAGCCCTCGGGCAAGGGGAAATAAATAACTTAAGATTAAAATTTCCGACCCGGTCGGGAATCGAACCCGAGGCCCTCGGTACCTATGTGACTACGCTGACCATTCTGCCAAGAAGCCGAGATTTAAAGTGACTGGTGGCATATTATTACTGAAATAAATATTCGTTTCATTATAATTTTTCGCAGTTTGCCAAGGAATGAGATGTACTGACAATATGTATGAGGAACTTCAGTAGTTCACCAGTGGCTCACGCTACTGTCAAATCCCCATTTATGGATACATTTGGCTTTTACGTCCTGTTTTATATTCAACGATTTGTAAATGCTTTGAACAATTTTATACGAAAGCTCAAGTGCAGATGACAAACGTTCCTTCCTAGCTTCTCTTACACTGTGTAGCTATGGAAACAGTTTGCATGAATGCTTTTGACGTCCGACCTAAAATTTGTGTATTGATTTTCGGAAAGATTGAGATCTACAAGTAAGGATAAGGCTTTCGTAACAGATAGGCATTTCGACTGTTCAGTATTTCTTGGTGTGTGTGCTTTCGCTGCTGCGTATTTAGCAACAGGAAAAGTTTCTCCGCAGAGTTAGTTGCTAAAAGAGGTTCTACACGCCTTTTCGCTCTTTTTCTTAACGAACAGTCCTCGAAATGCGTACCGGTTTCATACGAAGCAAGCTTCATCGGTTTTTACTTTACTCTGGCAGCGACCATTTATCAATGTTTTTACATAGCCCGGGATCGTTTACGGACGATTCAGCCACTGCACATGCTTAGCTAGATACACTGGCCGAACCATGTAAGACACCCACCATTTGTTGAGCAAAGTCACGTGCAGTAATTCGCCAAATTTACGTAGACTGTTGTACACATCTTCAGGGCAGTTTTAAAGTTTATAAGGACTACAAATAGCCTTTAGAATATCCGCCTTCCTTCGACTAGCATCAGTCATTGACAACCACCTTTCAAAAATGTGTTGGTGTTTCATAGTGAATTCACCTAAAATATATGCCATAAAAGTCAAACTTGTGTACGAAAACACACAAAGTAATGATAAATCGAAAGAGAAATGTTAGAGAAAGATATTACTTCAGAGATATCGAGAAACGTTTTGAACATTTTATGATATCCCTGATATAGCAGAGAAAAAACGTTCATCGAACGTTCATCATAAAGGAAAGCACGTACCTCTACATAAACTGTCCACAAGTAGCAAGAAGTCTCCGTCTTCAAAGTGGTCTCAAACACAGGCTGGACGAGTTGACTGGCAAATGGGGAGGTATCGAATAGTGTCCCTTGGAGCGCTCATACTCTTGACTGTGGGAGTTTCATCAGTTTGTGTAGAGGGTTTCTATCTTAGCAATCAATTATAATTCATTTCGTGCTACGCACACTTCAAACACGATTCTTATTGTCCTATTTTTGTCCATTGATCGACGCACTGTCCGTCGCCAACCCTTAGAAAGATTTTACGTGGCTTCCAATTTTCACATCAAGCAAATGTTGAAACTCTACCTTAATTAAGGTAACGGTATCTCCCTTTCCACTCGTAGCTGTTTCCTAGCTCATCGCTTCAATAGGACCCATCTGTGTCGGTGCAACTTATAGTAAATTCTAAAACAAAAATAACACCTTCTGTGTAAATTATGTCCCAGAACCAATGTCAATTGAGCTCAGATTAAACATATCATAAAATACACACATCTTCATCACAAACAATAAGGGCCTGCTCACACCAGTACACGAAACAGATAAACTTAAAATTCCTTGGTCGCTGCGAAATTCGTCGGGAAACAGTCGCAGACACCAGGGTCATAGCAACATTTTATTTGTACGAATGTGGAATACCCGACATGCAGATGTGAATGTGGAGCGTAAGGTACTGTGGATTGTACGAATAATGTGTTTACCAGGTGTAGGATGTAACGCAAGGAATCGTTGTGCTACATAACGTTTATTCTGAGAGAGTACAATAACAATAAACCGTATCTATGTGGTAGGCGTCGGATACCTGCCACCTCACCAGTTGGCAGTCTCCTCTCGTCTCCCAAACCGTCTCACACGCAGTGGTTCTTTCACTTTGAGGATGAGGTGAAAATCTTACGGAGGCAAGTCCGGTAAGCATGGCGGGTTTTCCAGTACTTCCCACGCTATTCTACCCTCCTCACATCCATTCCCCTGTCGCCCTGTGCGTGCTAACAGTAGTATAATACGCGGGTTCGGCGGCCACCTCCACCTCAGGCTCCCAGAGGCCACCTCCACCTCCACCTCAGCCAGAGGCCTCCCAGTGGCCACCTCCACCTCCACCTCAGCCAGAGGCCTCCCAGATGCCTCCTCCACCTCCACCTCAGCCAGAGGCCTCCCAGAGGTCTCCTCCACCTCCCGCGGGAAATTTGAATTTGTAAACAAAGCCACGTGCTTTTTGACAGCTGTCATCGACAACAACGCATCGCTAACCTCAGTACTGCCATCTTGACGGGCCTAAACCTCAGTAGTGCCAACTTAACCTAACTAGCGCGAGGTAAACAAAGCCACGTGCTTTTTGACAGCCACGTGCTTTCTGACAGATTTGTAAACAAAGCCACGTGCTTTTTGAGAGCTCTCATCAACAACAACGCATCGCAAACCTCAGTACTACCATCTTGACGGGCCTAAACCTTAGTGGTACCAACTTAACCTAACTAGCATGAGGTAAACAAAGCCACGTGTTTTTTTGACAGCCACGTGCTTTTCGACAGATTTGTAAACAAAGCCACGTGCTTTTTGACAGACAACAACGCATCGCTAACCCCAGTACTGCCATCTTGACGGGCCTAAACCTCAGTAGTACCAACTTAACCTAACTAGCGCGAGATAAACAAAGCCACGTGCTTTTTGACAGCCACGTGCTTTTTTGACAGCTGTCATCCGCCATCTTTAAACTACAGAGCACCGTGCTGCCCTCCTTCGTCACCTGTCATCGGCAGTGCTGCCATCTTGACGGGCCTAAACCTTAGTGCTACCAACTTAACCTCACTAGCTCGAGATAAACAAATCCACGTGCTTTTTGACAGCTACGTGCTTTTTTGATAGCTGTCATCCGCCATCTTTAATCTATAGAGCACAGTGCTGCCCTCTTTAGCTACTTACCTTTGAAATGTGGTGGCGGATAATTTGAAAAATGCTTTTCGACAAGCAGCCATCTTTAATCCAGAGAGAACAGTGCTGCCCTCTATGTGGTGGCGGCAAATTGAAAAATTCTACGTGCTCTTGTTTGAAAACAAACTCACGTGCTTTTTTGACAGCTGTCATCTGCCATCTTTAATCTATAGAGCACAGTGCTGCCCTCATTAGTTTGAAATGTGGTGGTGGTAAATTCCACGTGCTCTTGTTTGGAAACAAAGCCACGTGCAGCTGTCATCCGCCATCTTTAATCAACAGAGCACTGTGCTACTATCATGCGGGCAATTTCATCACCTGTCATCCGCCATCTTTAATCCACAGAACACCGTGCTGCCCTCTTTATGGCTACTACCTTAAGCACGTAGTAGCGGACAATTTGAAAAGTTCTGTTAGCTACCATCCGCCATCTTTAATCAAGAGAGCACCGTGCTGCCATCTTTAGCTAGATACCTTTGAAATGTGGTAGCGGCAAATTGAAAAATTCCACGTGCTCTTGTTTGGAAACAAACTCACGTGCTTTTTCGACAGCTACCATCCGCCATCTTTAATCAACAGAGCATAGTGCTGCCCTCTTTAGTTTGAAATGTGATGGCGGCAAATTCCACGTGCTCTTGTTTGGTAAACATAGCCATGTGCTTTTTTGACAGCTGTCATCCGCCATCTTTAATACAGAGAGCACCGTGCTGCCCTCTTTATCGTAGTAGATGTAAATTCGTCACCTGTCATCCGCGGTGCTGCCATCTTTAGCTAGATACCTTTGAAAAGTTGTGGCGGATAATTTAAAAAGAAAAATTCTACAGCAGCCCTCTCTCGACGCTAATTGCATAAGATGGTGGCTATACATGACTCCTTAAGGGTGCTTACGCAAGATGGCTGCTATACACAGGTTCTTATGAGACGCCCTTGGGATGCTTGCGCAAGATGGCAGTTATACATGGCTCCTTATGAGATACCCTAGGGATGCTTGCGCAAGATAGCGGCTAATCTTATGGGATGGCTTAAGGGTCCTTGCACAAGATGGCTTGAGACGCCCTAAGGATGCTTGCGCAAGATGGCGGACACAAGATGGCAGCTATACATAACTCCTTATGAGACGCTTTAAGGGTGCTTGCGCAAGATAGTTGCTACTCTTAGCTTAGAGGCTAACGTGTCGTGATAGTTCGATTCATTAAATTTAGGGCTTAAATGCAAAATGTTAAATATATCGAAAACGGTGCACCGTAGAGCAAAACGGACAAAATTTTTCTGCCTAATACCCAGGTTCGCAGTATGAGGAACAAGAAAATCATAGTCTAATGATGAGATCAACGGTTCGGTTCCTACTTAGGCCCTTTGGCATTTGCTCTGTTTTAGCTTGTATTGAAGCGAGTCTTCGTAACATGATCAGGTCTAGCTATGGTAGAGAGTATAACGTACCGTGCAGGTTCGATTCATTAAATTTGGAGGCTTAAATGCAAAATGTTAAATATCTCGAAAACGATGCATCGTAGAGCAAAACGGACAAAATTTTTCCGCCTAATACGTAGGTTCGTAGTATCAGGAACAAGAAAAAACATAGTCTAATGATGAGATCAACGGTTCGATTCCTACTTAAGCCCTTTGGCATTCGCAGCTATCTATTTCTACAAGATGGTGGCTGCTCTTATGAGAAACAAGATGCCTTGAGACGTCCTAGGGATGCTTACGCAAGATGGCAGACACAAAATGGTGACTATACATAGCTCCTTATGAGACGGCCTAGGGGTACTCGCACAAGATGGCGGCTACTCTTATGAAGAAAGCTAGCTTAGAGGCTACTGCGCAAGATAACAGCTGCTGTTATGCATGTGGTGGAGGGCAATTTGAAATTCTATGTGCTTAATCAACAGAGCACCCTGCTGCCCTCTTTAGCTGAAATGTGGTGGTGGATAATTTGAAAAATTCTTTTGACAGCTATCATCTTTGAAAACAATGGCGACTATACATAGGCTGTTAAGGTCTTATCATTCTCCTCCTCCTCCCCCTCCTTCTTCTCTACCTCCTCCTCCGCCTCTTATGTCAAGGCATAGCTTTATATCGAACAAGTTTAAACCTGCATCGCGAAGACAAGCGTGTGCAGCGATAACATTATTATGCATGTTTAGACTTTCGAAACATAAGAAGAGTAGAATCAAACGCTGTACTCGATACGACATGTGATCAGAACATTGATTGATGCGTTCAGAAAAACAAAATAAGTGATCAAGACTAGAATCGAACAATGTACTCAATACATCATGTGTTTAGAATATGTCAGGGGATACGCTTGTTCTAAGAAGATCAGATTGAAACATAACAAGACTAGAATAGAACACTGTAATCGATGTTGTTAACTTCAACATGTGATCAGAACATTGATTGATGTGTTCAGAACACAAAATAAGTGATCATGACTAGAATCGAACACTGTACTCGATACAACATGTGATCAGAACATTGATCGATGTGTTCAGAACACGAAATAAGTGATCAAGACTAGAATCGAACACTGTACTCAATACAACATGTGTTTAGAACATGTTAGGGGGTACCCTTGTTCTAAGAAGATCAGAATGAAACATAACAAGACTAGAATCGAACACTGTAATCGATGTTGTTAACCTCAACATATGATCAGAACATTGTTTCATGTGTTCAGAGCAAAAGTACAATTTTGATGATTTGCTTAGTGTAAAATCAAAAACTATGGAAACACACTGTGCACATATCGCGTAGCTAACTCGCTCAGTAAGCAATATTGCAAAACTACAACTTCAATGATTTGCATAGTGTAAAAATAAAAAACACACTGTACACATACTGCGCAGCTAACTCGCTCGGTAAACGATATAGCCAAAGTATAACTTCAAATTATTTACCTTCCATCATTCGTCTTGTGTGTAAAAATCAGTCGAACAAGTTATCGCATAAACATGGCTGAAAAAAAAAATCGTGATAGGGTATGGAACCCAGGGGTTACATCTTATCAGAAGGGCAAAAAGGATGAAAGGACTCTTCCTCCAAATTACCGCACATTCCTTGAAGGGCTAATTGGCTGAAGGGCTAATGGGCTAAAGGGCTAAAGGGCTAATGGGCTAAAGGGCTAATGGGCTAAAGGGCTAATGGGCTAAAGGGCTAAAGGAGCAACAACCTCGTCGATCGCTATCAGCAAGAACGCTTGTACTTTGTTAAGTGTAGAAAATTAATCTTTATTTGTAAATGGTTTCATGTTCAGAACAAGGAATGGAAAATCCCCGAGGTGCGATGAGTTACGTTTTTCGAACTAGTGTTTGGAACACTGAATTTTTCAAGATGATAGCAGAGAGTTTAGCAATGTTCTGTTGTTGGATTTTAAATTCCGCGCTACAACATGCATAAGGTGGTAGCCTTGAGGTTTACCGCCGTAAAGATGGCAAGAGTGAGGTTAACAATGTTCTGTTGTTGGATTTTAAATTCCGCGCTACAACATGCATAAGGTGGCAGCCTTGAGGTTTACCGCCGTAAAGATGGCAAGAGTGAGGTTAACAATGTTCTGCTGTTGGATTTTAAATTCCGCGCTATAACATGCATAAGGTGGCAGCCTTGAGGTTTACCGCCGTAAAGATGGCAGCAGTGAGGTTAGCGACGCTCTATTGTCCTTCAAAGTGAGGTTAGGGTTCGTCAAGAAGACAGCTGTCAAAAAAGCACGTGGCTATGTTTACCAAACAAGAGCACGTGGTCGTGACGTCACGGTCACGTAGTATGTTGCCTCAGCATGTAAAGTTCAATGTCTACACCTACGTAGTTAACACTCTGCTATGTTCACAAGATTTTTTACACATAACTATTCTTTATGCTTTAAGTTCATGCACATAGGCTATGCTAAGATAGCAGTACAAACACATGCGAACTTTGTACATTCTAATGGAATAAGTTTAGTACTGTGTGCATCATGGATACATGATGTGTGCACGCATTTAATCTTGACTATACGTAATGCTGCTGCTTTGTTTACAAGATTTTTATACATTGCTATTCTTTATGCTTTAAGTTCGTGCACGCACAAGCGATACTCGTACGCTCTAGCAGGAGAAGTTTAGTACGATATTCGATACATACATTATCGATAGGTGATGTGTACACGCTTTAGAACATAGCTCATCTTTATGCTTTAAGTTCATGCACAGGGGTTTGGGATACCCAAAAGCGATTGCTACATGCTCTAGCGGAAGAAGTCTAGTACGATAGTCGATGCATGTAAAATCGATAGGTTATGCTAAGATAGCAGCACACTTACATGATTTTAGCACAATCTAGTGGAAAAAGTTTAGTATGATAGTCGTTTCGTGCAAAATCATTAGGTAATATGTAAACGCTTTGAAACAAGGCTATTCTTTGTACTTTAAGTTCATGTGTATGAGTTATGCTAAGATAGCAGCACAACCTAGCGGAAGAAGTTTTGTACGAGAGTCGATACATGCAAAGTCGATAGGTAATGTGTACACGCTTTGAAACATGGCTATTCTTTGTACCTTAAAGTCATACGTATAGGTTATGCTAAGTTAGCAGCACACTTACACGATTTTAGCACAATCTAGTGGAAGAAGTTTAGTACGAGAGTCGTTTCGTGCAAAATCATTAGGTAATGTGTACACGCTTTGAAACAAGGCTATTCTTTGTACTTTAAGTTCATGTGTATGAGTTATGCTAAGATAGCAGCACAACCTAGCGGAAGAAGTTTTGTACGAGAGTCGATACATGCAAAGTCGATAGGTAATGTGTACACGCATTGAAACATGGCTATGCATTGTACCTTAAAGTCATACGTATAGGTTATGCTAAGATAGCAGCACAATCTGGCGGAAGAAGTTCAGGGTGATCTGTACACGCTTTGAAACAAGGCTATTCTTTGTACTTTAAGTTCATGCGTCTTAGTTATGCTTGCGATAGTCGATGCATGTAAAATCGATAGGTTATGCTAAGATAGCAGCACACTTACACGATTTTAGCACAATCTAGTGGAAGAAGTTTAGTACGAGAGTCGGTGCTTGCAAAATCATTAGGTAATGTGTACACGCTTTGAAACAAGGCTATTCTTTGTACTTTAAGTTCATGCGTCTTAGTTATGCTAAGATAGCAGCACAATCTACCTGAAGAAGTTTTGCACGAGAGTCGATACATGCAAAATCGATAGTTGATGCGTACACGCTTTAAAACATGACTATTCATTGTACTTTAAGTTCATGGGTATAGGTTAGGCTAAGATAGCAGCACAATCTAGCGGAAGAAATTTAGTACGAGATTCGATGCATGCAAAATCGATAGGTGATGTGTACACACTTTGAAACATGGCTATTCTTCGTACTTTCAGTTCATGCATCTTAGTTATGCTAAGATAGCAGCACAACCTAGCGGAAGAAGTTTAGTACGATATTTGTTGCATGCAAATCGATAGGTGATGTGTACACACTTTGAAACACGGCTATTCTTTTTACTTTAAGGTCATGCGTATAGGTTATGCTAGGATAGCAGCACAATCTAGCGGGAGGAGATTAGTACGAGAGTCAATGCATTCAAAATCCATAGGTAATGTGTACATGCTTTGAAACATGGCTATTCTTTGTACTTTTAAGTTCATGTGTATAAGTTATGCTAAAATGCCAGCACAATCTAGCGGAAGAAGTTTAGTACGATATTTGTTGCATGCAAAGTCGATAGGTAATGTGTACACGCTTTGAAACATGGCTATTCTTTGTACCTTAAGGTCATGCGTATAGGTTACGCTAAGATAGCAGCACAATCTAGCGGAAGAAGTTTAGTACGAGAGTCGATGCTTGCAAAATCGATAGGTAATGTGTACATGCTTTGAGACATAGCTATTCTTTGTACTTTAAGTTCATGCATCTTAGTTATGCTAAGATAGCAGCACAATCTACCTGCAGAAGTTTAGTACGAGAGTCGATACATGCAAATTCGATAGTTGATGTGTACACGCTTTGAAACATGACTATTCATTATACTTTAAGTTCATGGGTATAAGTTATGCTAAGATAGCAGCACAATCTAGCGGAAGAAATTTAGTACGATATTTGATGCATGCAAAATCAATAAGTAATGTGTACACGCTTTGAAACATGGCTATTCTTTGTACTTTAAGTTCATGTGTATAAGTTATGCTAAGATAGCAGCACAACCTAGCGGAAGAAGTTTAGTACGATATTTGTTGCATGCAAAGTCGATAGGTAATGTGTACACGCTTTGAAACATGGCTATTCTTTGTACCTTAAGGTCACGCGTATAGGTTATGCTAAGATAGCAGCACAATCTAGCGGAAGAAGTTTAGTACGAGAGTCGATGTGTGCAAAATCGATAGGTAATGTGTACACGCTTTGAAACATGGCTATGCATTGTACTTTAATTTCATGGGTATAGGTTATGCTAAGATAGCAGCACGATCTAGCGGATGAAGTTTAGTTCGATGGTCGATGCATGTAAAATCGATAGGTCATGTGTACACGCTTTGAAACATAGCAATTCATACTGCTGCTCTGTTCCCAAGACTTTTACGCATAGCTAACCCTAATACTGCTCTTAACGACGTCGAGCTAAGGATTGATTACGTGACCGTGACGTCACGACCACGTGCTCTTGTTTGGTAAACATAGCCACGTGATTTTTTGACAGCTGTCTTCTTGACGAACCCTAACCTCACTTTGAAGGACAATAGAGCGTCGCTAACCTCACTGCTGCCATCTTTACGGCGGTAAACCTCAAGGCTGCCACCTTATGCATGTTATAGCGCGGAATTTAAAATCCAACAGCAGAACATTGTTAACCTCACTCTTGCCATCTTTACGACCGTAAACCTCAAGGCTGTCACCTTATGCATGTTGTAGCGCGGAATTTAAAATCCAACAACAGAACATTGTTAACCTCACTCTTGCCATCTTTAAGGCGGTAAACCTCAATGCTACCACCTTATGCATGTTGTAGCGCGGAATTTAAAATCCAACAACAGAACATTGCTAAACTCTCTGCTATCATCTTGAAAAGTTCAGTGTTCCAAACACTAGTTCGAAAAACGTAACTCATCGCACCTCGGGGATTTTCCATTCCTTGTTCTGAACATGAAACCATTTACAAATAAAGATTAATTTTCTACACTTAACAAAGTACAAGCGTTCTTGCTGACAGCGATCGACGAGGTTGTTGCTCCTTTAGCCCTTTAGCCCATTAGCCCTTTAGCCCATTAGCCCTTTAGCCCTTTAGCCCATTAGCCCTTCAGCCAATTAGCCCTTCAAGGAATGTGCGGTAAGGAGGAGGAAGAGTCCTTTCATCCTTTTTGCCCTTCTGATAAGATGTAACCCCTGGGTTCCATACCCTATCACGATTTTTTTTTCAGCCATGTTTATGCGATAACTTGTTCGACTGATTTTTACACACAAGACGAATGATGAAAGGTAAATAATTTGAAGTTATACTTTGGCTATATCGTTTACCGAGCGAGTTAGCTGCGCAGTATGGGTACAGTGTGTTTTTATTTTTACACTATGCAAATCATTGAAGTTGTAGTTTTGCAATATTGCTTACTGAGCGAGTTAGCTACGCGATATGTGCACAGTGTGTTTCCATAGTTTTTGATTTTACACTAAGCAGATCATCAAAATTGTACTTTTGCTCTGAATACATCAAACAATGTTCTGATCATATGTTGAGGTTAACAACATCGATTACAGTGTTCGATTCTAGTCTTGTTATGTTTCATTCTGATCTTCTTAGAACAGGGGTACCCCCTAACATGTTCTAAACACATGTTGTATTGAGTACAGTGTTCGATTCTAGTCTTGATCACTTATTTCGTGTTCTGAACACATCGATCAATGTTCTGATCACATGTTGTATCGAGTACAGTGTTCGATTCTAGTCATGATCACTTATTTTGTGTTCTGAACACATCAATCAATGTTCTGATCACATGTTGAAGTTAACAACATCGATTACAGTGTTCTATTCTAGTCTTGTTATGTTTCAATCTGATCTTCTTAGAACAAGCGTATCCCCTGACATATTCTAAACACATGATGTATTGAGTACATTGTTCGATTCTAGTCTTGATCACTTATTTTGTTTTTCTGAACGCATCAATCAATGTTCTGATCACATGTCGTATCGAGTACAGCGTTTGATTCTACTCTTCTTATGTTTCGAAAGTCTAAACATGCATAATAATGTTATCGCTGCACACGCTTGCCTTCGCGATGCAGGTTTAAACTTGTTCGATATAAAGCTCTGCCTTGACATAAGAGGCGGAGGAGGAGGTAGAGAAGGAGGAGGGGGAGGAGGAGGAGAATGATAAGACCTTAACAGCCTATGTATAGTCGCCATTGTTTTTAAGGATGATAGCTCTCAAAAGAATTTTTCAAATTATCCACCACCACATTTCAGCTAAAGAGGGCAGCAGGGTGCTCTGTTGATTAAGCACATAGAATTTCAAATTGCCCTCCACCACATGCATAACAGCAGCTGTTATCTTGCGCAGTAGCCTCTAAGCTAGCTTTCTTCATAAGAGTAGCCGCCATCTTGTGCGAGCACCCCTAGGCCGTCTCATAAGGAGCTATGTATAGTCACCATTTTGTGTCTGCCATCTTGCGTAAGCATCCCTAGGACGTCTCAAGGCATCTTGTTTCTCATAAGAGCAGCCACCATCTTGTAGAAATAGATAGCTGCGAATGCCAAAGGGCTTAAGTAGGAATCGAACCGTTGATCTCATCATTAGACTATGTTTTTTCTTGTTCCTGATACTACGAACCTACGTATTAGGCGGAAAAATTTTGTCCGTTTTGCTCTACGATGCATCGTTTTCGAGATATTTAACATTTTGCATTTAAGCCTCCAAATTTAATGAATCGAACCTGCACGGTACGTTATACTCTCTACCATAGCTAGACCTGATCATGTTACGAAGACTCGCTTCAATACAAGCTAAAACAGAGCAAATGCCAAAGGGCCTAAGTAGGAACCGAACCGTTGATCTCATCATTAGACTATGATTTTCTTGTTCCTCATACTGCGAACCTGGGTATTAGGCAGAAAAATTTTGTCCGTTTTGGTCTACGGTGCACCGTTTTCGATATATTTAACATTTTGCATTTAAGCCCTAAATTTAATGAATCGAACTATCACGACACGTTAGCCTCTAAGCTAAGAGTAGCAACTATCTTGCGCAAGCACCCTTAAAGCGTCTCATAAGGAGTTATGTATAGCTGCCATCTTGTGTCCGCCATCTTGCGCAAGCATCCTTAGGGCGTCTCAAGCCATCTTGTGCAAGGACCCTTAAGCCATCCCATAAGATCAGCCGCTATCTTGCGCAAGCATCCCTAGGGTATCTCATAAGGAGCCATGTATAACTGCCATCTTGCGCAAGCATCCCAAGGGCGTCTCATAAGAACCTGTGTATAGCAGCCATCTTGCGTAAGCACCCTTAAGGAGTCATGTATAGCCACCATCTTATGCAATTAGCGTCGAGAGAGGGCTGCTGTAGAATTTTTCTTTTTAAATTATCCGCCACCACTTTTCAAAGGTATCTTGCTAAAGATGGCAGCACCGCGGATGACAGGTGATGAATTTACATCTACTACGATAAAGATGGCAGCACGGTGCTCTCTGTATTAAAGATGGCGGAGGACAGCTGTCAAAAAAGCACATGGCTATGTTTACCAAACAAGAGCACGTGGAATTTGCCGCCATCACATTTCAAACTAAAGAGGGCAGCACTATGCTCTGTTGATTAAAGATGGCGGATGGTAGCTGTCGAAAAAGCACGTGAGTTTGTTTCCAAACAAGAGCACGTGGAATTTTTCAATTTGCCGCTACCACATTTCAAAGGTATCTAGCTAAAGATGGCAGCACGGTGCTCTCTTGATTAAAGATGGCGGATGGTAGCTAACAGAACTTTTCAAATTGTCCGCTACTACGTGCTTAAGGTAGTAGCCATAAAGAGGGCAGCACGGTGTTCTGTGGATTAAAGATGGCGGATGACAGGTGATGAAATTGCCCGCATGATAGTAGCACAATGCTCTGTTGATTAGAGATGGCGGATGACAGCTGCACGTGGCTTTGTTTCCAAACAAGAGCACGTGGAATTTACCACCACCACATTTCAAACTAAAGAGGGCAGCACTGTGCTCTATAGATTAAAGATGGCAGATGACAGCTGTCAAAAAAGCACGTGAGTTTGTTTTCAAACAAGAGCACGTAGAATTTTTCAATTTGCCGCCACCACATAGAGGGCAGCACTGTTCTCTCTGGATTAAAGATGGCTGCTTGTCGAAAAGCATTTTTCAAATTATCCGCCACCACATTTCAAAGGTAAGTAGCTAAAGAGGGCAGCACTGTGCTCTATAGATTAAAGATGGCGGATGACAGCTATCAAAAAAGCACGTAGCTGTCAAAAAGCACGTGGATTTGTTTATCTCGAGCTAGTGAGGTTAAGTTGGTAGCACTAAGGTTTAGGCCCGTCAAGATGGCAGCACTGCCGATGACAGGTGACGAAAGAGGGCAGCACGGTTCTCTGTAGTTTAAAGATGGCGGATGACAGCTGTCAAAAAAGCACGTGGCTGTCAAAAAGCACGTGGCTTTGTTTATCTCGCGCTAGTTAGGTTAAGTTGGTACTACTGAGGTTTAGGCCCGTCAAGATGGCAGTACTGGGGTTAGCGATGCGTTGTTGTCTGTCAAAAAGCACGTGGCTTTGTTTACAAATCTGTCGAAAAGCACGTGGCTGTCAAAAAAACACGTGGCTTTGTTTACCTCATGCTAGTTAGGTTAAGTTGGTACCACTAACGTTTAGGCCCGTCAAGATGGTAGTACTGAGGTTTGCGATGCGTTGTTGTTGATGAGAGCTGTCAAAAAGCACGTGGCTTTGTTTACAAATCTGTCAAAAAGCACGTGGCTGTCAAAAAGCACGTGGCTTTGTTTACCTCGCGCTAGTTAGGTTAAGTTGGCACTACTGAGGTTTAGGCCCGTCAAGATGGCAGTACTGAGGTTAGCGATGCGTTGTTGTCGATGACAGCTGTCAAAAAGCACGTGGCTTTGTTTACAAATTCAAATTTCCCGCGGGAGGTGGAGGAGACCTCTGGGAGGCCTCTGGCTGAGGTGGAGGTGGAGGAGGCATCTGGGAGGCC